>NC_069688.1:55354524-56020462 GCF_023699985.2 Odocoileus virginianus
TCACCAAAATTGGGTAAATACCAGGATAAACACTAGTGGTAAAGAATCTGCCTGCCAATGCAGGAGACTTAAGAGACACAGGTTTGATCCCTGGGTCAGGAAGATCCCCTGGAGAAGGGCATGGCAACCCACTCCAGTATTCTTGCCTGGAGAATCCCACGGACAGACAGAGCCTAGCAGACTACAGTCCATAAGGTCACAAAGAGTTGGACATGCTGAAGCTAGTTGGCATGCACACATGTACCGTGATAAAGACTGAGTGGGGTTGGGGGTGTGGTCCCCCTTGATTCAAAGGCACCCAACAGAATGTGCAACCCTGTCCAGGTCCCCCTTCCCTCCCCACTGCTGCAAATGGACACCCACTTTGCACATCATCCTTTGCTTCTGCTTTCTTCCTGGGCTGTCTGCAAAGCACCAGAGACTTAGTGTAGGCTTTATTTATTCTTGTCTCCTTGAGGTTTTGCTTATGTATACTTTCCAGTTTCCAAAGTGCTGAAAGATATATTGTTTTTTTTTCTTCTTTCCATGCAGTTTATTGCAGAGCCACTCACAGAATAACTAATTTTAGAAAGAGGTTGCTACAAATGTAGCACATACTTTAATTTAGGATTGTCCTTGCTGTCCTGTTAGAGCACCAGTCTTGACCTCTGGGATTTGTCTCACCTAATGAAGATTGCAGCCAATACGATTTTTGCCTGAATATTTACAGTTTTAGAAGGAGGTCTAGGATTGTTTAAATACAGATTAAACCCATTTAATTGAGCAAATATGTAAAGGTCCATTGAAGTGCAACCATCAATAATAGAATCTCCCAGGTTGGACGCTGAGGAGATAGCCAGGATGAATGAGACAGTCTATGCCTTCTGAGAGATTTTGGTTTAATTTGAAGGGAGGCTGATGGAGAGCAGGGGTCAGCAAACTTTTTCTGAAAAGAGTGATACAGTAAATATTTCAGGCCCTGTAAGCCATAACATCTCTGTAACAACTACTCAATTCTGCCTTTGCAGCACAAGAACAGCCATAGACAATAGTAAACAAATGGACATGGCTGTGTTACAATAAAACTTTATTTATAAAAACAAGCTGCGGGCCAGATTTGGCCCACCAGCCATAATTTGCCGACTCTTGGTTTAGAGTGAGGTCTCTGCCATGAGACTGCCCGTGTTACAACCCCACTGCCTCCAACTGTGGGACCTTGGTCAATTCACTTAATCCCTCCAACTGTTAGATTTCTTATCTGTAAGCGGGAATGGGGATAAAAGGTGCTTCATGGAAATGTTCTAAAATTGAATGAGATATGGCTTATGTAGGGCAATGGCTGGTTCCTGGTAAGAATTCAATAAATGTCAAATTATTCCCACTAAGCCAAGAGCCCAATCAGAGGCCTCTCTCTGGTGAGGGCATCACAGGGATAGAAGTGGAGAAAGGGGATCATAAACCAAAGGTGTTGTAAAGGAATTCCCTTAGAAATGAAAGGCTTTCACAAGGCCCTTGTGAAGAAGGGTGTGAGGATCAGAGAGATTGCTGAGTCTTTTTCTGATGGTCTCTTCCACCAACACATATGCCTGGCTTTGCCCTGCTCTCATTTCATCTTGTGTGAACTTCTGCTAGGGTCATTGATGGTTCCTCTGAGGAAACCAAGAGTTAACACCTGTCCTCACTCCACCAGGAGCCTCTCCTTCTGGGATTCCAGGACCTTGAACAGGGCTGGGCTCAGTGTTAGGTAGTTAGTGAATATTGTTTTTGTATACTTTTCAGCGTTTGGGATTCTACATGGGTAAAGAAACAGCTCTGCTATAACAGCCCTGAGCTCTCCAAAGCCAGTCCAGGTTCGAGGGGGTTTTGGAAGGACCTTGCTAACATCCTCCCCCTTTTGACCGCAGTTTCTAAGCTGGATCTTACCCAGTCTCTGAAGATCTGTTTTCTTTATTTCTAAAAGTCAAGGACTGATCCTGTAACACTTACAGAATGTTCTTGAGTAACCAATTGACCCCTGATTATTCAATGAATAATCTTTTACTCATAGGAATGAAAACAAGAGAAGGTGCCAAAGCTAAACCATCCTAGCATCGCAGTTCTGTGCTGGGTAGTGGCCGTGCCACTAGGCAGAGACCCAGATGAACAAAGTGAGTGGAAGCCAGACAGCCAGCTTTCCATCGCACCCCCGGTAGGCATCCTCCAGCGCCTTTCTGGCACAGCCATGGAAGGGGGCTGCCAAATGGGGACACGGCTGCCATCCGCCTCAATTGTGACAGATGCAGATCAATGAACCGGGCACCTAGCTCGTCTTCATTTGGATTGCTTTTGAAAGCCCGAGGTAGGGAGAGCCAACGGGCTCCGCAACACAATATGCTATTGGCCTTGGCCAAAGGCTCTCCTGCTGCCTGCCTCTCCGCTGCGCTGAGTCATTCTCAACAGGGGAGGCGGCAGGAGGAAAGGGGCCTTTTTGCAAAGATGTGGAACCGGCCTAACCACATCCCAGGTCTTGGCGCAAACTGGGCATGGCTACTCACTTCTGTCTGAGCCACAGAATCAGGAATGTAGCGGAAGTGAAGAATGGGGGGCTCGTAGAAGAACAAGCCAATGTGCCTGCAAGCTTCGTGCCAGAGGCTGACACACACACTCACATGAAATGCCCACAGAGGGTCTGAGTGCTTCACCCCAGAGCCCTTCTTTACCCTGGATCCCAGGTATGAAGTCTGCTATCCAGTCTTAACCTCCACAAACCTCCAAGAGGTTCTGTCACTGCTTCCCGCTCTCCCTGAGACCAGTCAGCACTTGCTGGACTTGCTCTTCTCAAACTCGGCCTTCTCTCTTTCACCTCAGAACCTTTCCAAGTGCTCCGCCTTCCCTCTGGAGCTCTCTCCTCCTGACTCCCCTTCCTCCAGCCTTTTATCTTAGTAACTCAATATTTAGATCTCAGTTCAAGTTTTCCTTTACCCAGCTTCACCTAACCCTGCAGTGTAGGTCTGTATCTCTCTTCAAACCTCTTACCTCAGCTTGTAATCACATTTATTAGCAATAAGTCAGTAGTTAATGCAGTGAGTGTTTTATCCCCATTGTTAACACAGTTCCTGGCTCTCGAGCTGACCTCTTGGGACTTAAATCTTATTTCTGACACCTACCAGCTGTATAACAAGGGCAAACCACCACATCTGCCTGTCCCTCCGTTTATTCATCTATAAAATGGCATTAGAATAGAACTGACGCTTTTGAACTGTGGTGTTGGAGAAGACTCTTAAGATCCTTTGGACTGCAAGGAGATCCAACCAGTCCATCCTAAAAAAAAATCAGTCCTGAACATTCATTGGAAAGACTAATGCTGAAACTCCAATACTTTGGCCACCTGATGGAAAGAACTGACTCATTGGAAAAAACCCATATGCTGGGAAAGATTGAAGGCAGGAGGAGAAGGTGATGACAGAGGATGAGATGGTTGGATGGCATCACTGACTCGATGGACATGAGTTTGGGTGAACTCTGGCAGTTGGTGATGGACAGGGAGGCCTGGTGTGCTGCAGTCCACGGGGTCACAAAGAGTCGGACACGACTGAGCAACTCAACTGAGCTGACATCATAGAGTCATTGGAATGATCAGTCAAGTGAACCCCTGAGGAGTTGGCTCTGCCTCTTCTCCTTGGTGTTGACACCTGCTTGGACTTCTGCATTCACAGGGATCAGTCAGTTCAGTCTCTCAGTCGTGTCCGACTCTTGGCACCTGTGTGCATTCACAGATATAGTCTGAACCTAAGCCTTAACCACTCCTGACTTCTTGTTTCCACCAACTGGTTTTGCCGTCAGACTGGCTCATTTCTGCCTGCTCAGTCCATGATTTTTTGCTTCAGTCCTCACCCTATTTCCAGCCCCAAAGCGAACCCGGATATCAGCAGCCCTGGCTCTCGTCCAGGTTGTGATCCCTGCTCTGGAGGAAGGGGCACCGAGGTGACAGCAGGGAGGAACCGGATGGACCGAGCTCTGACCTGAGCCACCACCACCAACAGGCTGGGAGTCCCTGCAGGGCAGCGATGACACGCAGAGCAGTGGTGAGACTCCTAAAACCTGCCTTTCATCGCATTTTCCCTACTCCTCTCTCTGACCTGGGCAGCAGGCTGTCACGCTCCCCTCCCAGTGACCTGGGAACAGCCCTGAGAATTATGTCGGTGGTGTTTCCCAGTATGATCACTCATCTACTATGTTGTGATGACATTTTACATGTTTATATTTTTATTTTATGTCAAATTAGTTTTTTAAAAATATTTATTTATTTGGTCGTGTCAGGTCTCAGTTGCTGCACCCCGGACCTTCACGCACCATTTGGGATCTTTCCGGGCAGCACATGGACTCTCTAGCTGTGGCGCACGGGTTCGGTAGTTGCAGCTCACAGGCTTCGTTGCTTCGTGGCACGTGGGATCTCAGGTCCCCGACCAGGGATTGAACCCATGCCCCCTGCATTGCCAGGCAGATTCTTAACCACTGGACCACCAGGGAAATCTCTTAAATTAGCTTTTAATTATAAAAGTAAAATAAATTTACATGAGGCTTCCCATGTGGCTCAGTGGCAAAGTATCCGCCTGCCAGTGCAAGAGATGCAGGAGATCTGGGTTCAGTTCCTGGGTCGGGAGGATCCCCTGGAGGAGGAAATGGCAGCTCACTCCAGTATTCTTGCCTGGAGGATCCCACGGGCAGAGGAGCCTGGTGGGCTGTAGTCCATAGCATTGCAAAGAGTTGGACAAGACCAAGGGACTGAACGCAGAAGCAAATGTACGTGATTTAAAATGATCAAAAGCACAGAAAAGTTATGAAAAAGCTCTCTCCCAACTTACCTATGTTTAAAAGTCCCAACCCTTTCTGGGGGGTGTCCACAGTCTATTGTGTGTCCTTCTAGAAAAAAAGAAGTCACTCAGTCGTGTCCAACTCTTTGCAAGTCCATGGACTGTAGCCCACCAGGATGTCTGTCCATGGAATTCTCCAGGCAAGAATACTGGAGTGAGTTGCCAAGCCCTTCTTCAGAGAGTCTTCCCAAACCAGGGATGGAACCCAGATCTCCTGCATTGCAGGCAGTTAGTTTCTTTACTGTCTGCGCCACCAAGGAAGCCCTGTCTTTCTAGAAAAATGTTTGCCAAATATGGATTTATGCAAAAATATCCGTGCAAATGATATATCATACACAGTGCCCTGCACAAGGGCACTTCTTTTAATAAAGCTGTACCTTTGTTTCATTTTAAAAGATAGAGACTGAAGGAGAAACAAAGATTCAAAACACCACTTGTCAACCTATGCTGATTCTTCAAATATTTTTGATATATGACACATTCTTCTCAAGGCAATAGCATTCTGTTCGCAAAATTCAGAAAGGTCATCATTTCAAAACCAAAGAAAAACTTTGGTCTTAAATGGATAATGGTGCTTGTACAGAGTGGGCATTTATAACTGATAGTGATACCACAACTGATAATATTATTAGGATATTCTAAAGGAGAAGGCTGCCCAAGAGGAGCTAGTTATTCCTTCCCTGTGCCACTGTTATCCTGGAATACTATAGCCATATCTTTATTCCATATTTATAATTATGTATTTGCATTTCTTTCCTTTTGAGTCTTATTTAGCTTTCAAGCCGCATGGACTCAGTAGTGTCTGGGACATAATATGCAATCAGTCTTTGCCCTGTCAGTCTCTATGTAAAGGCATAGCTTCAACTCTTAAATATAAACAAGCAACCAAGGATCAGCAGCCTTGAGGAAAGCTATGTCTTAAGATCCAGGATATAGGGAACCTAACACAAGGAGATGGAGAAGATAACCAGGATGATGGTAAAAGTCAGTCCCAGGACCACAGCTCAGGCCTGCAGCAGGCCTACAAAGAGACCAGAGGTGAAGAAGCAGAAGAAGAGAGGGTGTCTCCGAGGAAAAGTGTGATTGATAGGTTACCTGGGGCTCCCCTGGCGGCTCAGGGGTAAAGCATCTGCTTGCAAATGCAGGAGACATGGATTTGATCCCTGGTCTGGGAGGATCCCACATGCCCCAGAGCAACTAAGCCTGTGTGCCCCAACTACTGAAGCCCAGGCCCCCTGGAGCCCACTCTCTGCAACCAGAGAAGCCATTCCAGGGAGAAGCCCTGCACACCGCACCCGGAGAGCAGCCACCACTCACCGCCACTGGGGAAAAGCCAGCACAGCAACCAAGACCCAGCACAGCCAAAAGTAAATACACAAATAAAACTATTTAAAAAAATAGGTTGCCTGATGTGTTTGATCACGTTGAGGGAAACTTTACAGCTTTGTAAGTGTGACTGGCTGTAAATTGGTGGTAAATACAAAACATAAACTAAAGGAATAAAAAAAAAAAACATGATCCTTAATTCCAAGAAAAACAAGCCCTTCTACAGGAAAGCAAAATAAACAATGCTTGACTAGATATAAAAATATAAACACAAAATAGTATTTTAACCAGAACTTGGGATATAAACATACTTTGGATATGAATATACTTGAAAAATGTATAGAGATGAAAGTGAAGTGAAAGTGAAAGTCGCTCAGTTGTGTCCGACTCTGCAACCCCATGGACTATACAGTCGATGGAATTCTCTAGGCCAGAATACTGGAGTGGGTAGTCTTTCCCTTCTCCAGAGGATCTTCCCAACCCAGGGATTAAACCCAGGTCTCGCGCATTGCAGGCGGATTCTTTACCAGCTGAGCCACAATGGAAGCCTAAGAATACTGGAGTGAGTAGCCTATCCCTTCTCCAAGGGATCTTCCCAACCCAGGAATCGAACTGGGGTCTCCTGCATTGCAGGTGGATTCTTCAGCATCTGAGCTATCAGGGAAGCCCATGGAGATGGAAGAGAAGTATCATATAGCTTATCTTTCAGGGTATAAAGTCAATCAATAATGTCTATAAAATCAGGAAAAATAGCAAGAAATTTCTGTTAAATATTTAGACACTACAGAGATTCCATAGAAAATTAAAAATAGAATCACCACATAATTCAGTAATTCCTCTTCTAAATATATATCTGGCTTCCTATGTGGTGCTAGTGGTAAAGAACCCACCTGCCAATGTAGGAGACACGAGAGACATGGGTTTGAGCCTTGGGTTGGGAAGATCCTCTGGAGAAGGAAATGGCAACCTGTTCTTGCTTGAAGAATCCCATGGGCAGAGGAGCCTGGCAGGCTATAGTCTATCGGGTTGCACCAAGTTGGACACGACTGAGGTGACTTAGCACACACAGCACATATATATCCAAAAGAAGTGAAAGCAGGGTCTTGAAGAGGTATTTGTATGCTAATGTTCATTGCGGCCTTATTCACAACAGCCAAAAGTGAATATCCATAGGTGAATATATGGAGAAATAAAATGTGGTATACAAACACAATGGAATATTATGTAGCCTTTGAAAAGAAGGCAGTTCTGCCATTTATGTTCACATGGGTGATTCTGGAGGACATTATGCTAAGTGAAATAAACGAAGAGACAAATACTGCATGAGTCCACTTATATAAGATAACTAGTCAAATTCACAGAAACAGAAAGTAGAATGGTATTGTCAGGGGCTGATGGGGAAGAGTGTATGGAGAGTGTTGGTCAGTGTGTACAGAGTTGCAGTTTTGCAAGATGAAAAAGTTCTAGAGATCTGTTGCACAACACAGTAAGTATAGTTCACACCACTGAACTGTACACTTAAAAATGGTTAAGGTAAATGTTGTGTTATGTTTTTTAACCTAATTTAAAAGGATTCATAATTAAAAGACACTTGCTCCTTGGAAGAAAAGCTATGACAAACCTAGACAGAGTATTAAAGAGCAGAGACGTCACTTTGCTGGCAAAAATGTCTGTATAGTCAAAGCTATGGTTTTCCAGTGGTCATGTATGGATGTGAGAGTTGGACCATAAAGAAGGCCGAGCACCAAAGAATTGATGCTTTCGAACTGTAGTGTTGGAGAAGACTCTTGAGAGTCCCTTGACAGCAAGGGGATCAAACCAGTCAATCCTAAAGGAAATCAACCTTGAACATTCATTGGAAAGATCACTGGAAGATGCTGAAGCTGAAGCTCCAATACTTTGGCCACCTGATGTGAAGAGCCAACTAGTTGGAAAAGACCTGATGCTGGGAAAGATTGAGGGCAGGAAAAGAAGGGGGCAACAGAGGATAAGACGGTTAGATGGTATCACTGATTCAATGGACAAGAATCTGAGCAAACTGCTGGAGATAGTGAAGGACAGGGAAGCCTGGTGTGCTGCAGTTTATGGGGTCACAAAGAGTCAGACACAACTCAGCAACTGAACAACAAAAAACCCTCATCAACAGTACAGTTAAAATATGTGCATTTTATTGTATGTAAGCTATACCTTAATGAATTTGAAATCAGTAAAAAAAAAAAAAAGAAGAAGAAGAAGCATGTTACTTAGAGAAAACACAGGAAGAAATAGCTCTTTTTAAAAATCTCTTTAAAGAGGTCATCCCTGGGGGTGGGGGAAGTAGAGCAGGGACTACTAGTTCATCCTACAATTAAATGTTAAATGGTATATTTGGTCCATATATTGCTCAGAAAAAAATAAACAATAATCTTAAAAAAAATCCATTCAAGGACATGAGTAAACATTAAGTTTTCAACAGAAAAATAGGTCAAGACTACAATTCAAGAAATACAAAGAGCTAATGAAAATAAGAAAAATAATTCAAAGTTATTAATAGCCAAAGAAATCCAATGATGTACTATTTTTCCTATTAAAATAACAAATAGTCATAAGAAATCATGTCATTCAATGATGGCATAGAGAGAATGAGATGAAGGTTTTCACATGTTGTGGAGCAACCTTCTGAAAGGGCACTTTGAGAGTGTGTATTAAGGCCATACTTTTTGACCCAATGGCTCTAGTTTGGAATTAATCATACAGAAAATTAAGGATTAAATCAGAGACATGGACAAAAAAATATATACAAAAGAGTTAATCATTGCACCATTATTTGCAATGTTTTATTATAAAAAATTTCAAACACAGAAAAGTTGAAAGTATAATGAACTCCTTCAACTGTTGACAATTTGCCACAAGTTAAATGAGATTATCTCAGTAGTTAACAGTGGTTACGTCTGGCTATTGGGATTATAGGTAATTTTTACTTTTTGTATCATATTTTTTAGCTTTTAGTAAAAACAAACATCAACACTATATGACTCAGCAATCCCACTACTAGCCATATTGTTGTTCAGTCGCTCAGTCGTGTCCGACTCTTTGCGACTCCAAGGACTGCAGCACGCAAGGCTTCCCTGTCCATCACCAACTCCTGGAGCTCACTCAAACTCATGTCTATCATGTTGGTGATGCCATCCAACCATCTCATCCTCTGTCACCACCTTCTCTTCCTGCCTTCAATCTTTCTCAGCATCAGGGGCTTTTCAAGTGAGTCAGCTCTTGACATTAGGTGGCCAAAGTATTGGAGCTTCAGCATCAGTCCTTCTGATGATTTTTCCAATGAATATTCAGGGTTGGTTTCCTTTAGGGTTGACTGATTTGATCTTGTTGTCACAGGACTCTGAAGAGCCTTCTCCAAGGCTCTCTTACAGTTCTTCTGTGTATTCCTGCACTTCTTCTTAATCTGTTCTGCTTCTGTTAGGTCCATACCATTCCTGTCCTTTATGTGTCCATCTTTGCATAAAATGTTCCCTTGGTATCTCTAATTTTCTTGAAGAGATCTCTAGTCTTTCCCATTCTATTGTTTTCCTCTAATTTTTTTGCTTTGATCACTGAGGAAGGCTCTCTTCTCTCCTTGCTATTCCTTGGAACTCTGCATTCAGATGGATATATCTTTTCTTTTCTCCTTTGCCTTTCACTCTTTCTTCTCTCAGCTATTTGTAAGTCTCCCTCAGACAACCATTTTGCCTTTTTGCATTTCTTTTTCTTGAGGATAGTTTTGATCACTGCCTCCTGCACAGTGTTACGAACCTCCATCTGTAGTTCTTCAGACACTTTGTCCATCAGATCTAATCCCTTTCTATTTGTCTCTTCCACTATATAATTGTAAAGCATTTGATTTAGGTCATACCTGAATGGCCTAACGGTTTTCCCTACTTTCATCAATTAAAGTCTGAATTTTGCAATAAGGAGTGCATGATCTGAGCCACAGTCAGCTCCCGGTCTTGTTTTTGCTGACTGTATAGCGCTTCTCCATCTTTGGCTGCAAAGAATATAATCAAATCTGATTTTGGTATTGACCATCTGGTGATGTCCGTGTGTAGAGTGGTCTCTTGTGTTGTTGGAAGAGGGTGTTTGCTATGATCAGTGCACTCTCTGACAAAACTCTGTTAGCCTTTGCCCTGCTTCATTTTGCACTCCAAGGCCAAATTTGCCTGTTACTCCAGGTATCTCTTGACTTCCTACTTCCTATACCCTGAGAAAAACCCAAAATTGAAAAAGACACATGTAACCTGATGTTCATTGCAGCTCTATTTACAATAGCTAGAATGTGGAAGCACCCTAGATGTCCATCAACAGGTGAATGGATAAAGAAGCTGTGGTACATGTATACAATGGAATATTACTCAGCCATAAAAAGGAATGCATTTGAGTCAGTCCTAATGAGGTGGATGAACCTAGAGTCTATTATAGAGTGAAGTAAGTCAGAAAGAGAGAAACAAATATCGTATACTAACACATAAATATGGTATCTAGAAAGACGGTAATGATGAACCTATTTTCAGAGCAGCGCTGGAGACACAGGCTTTGAGAACAGACTTACGGACACGGCTGTGATGGAGATGGAGAAGGAAAGGGTGGGAGGTAAGGAGAGAGTAACATGGAAACAAACATTACCGTATATAAAACAGACGTCCAATGGGAATTTGCTGTGTCACTCAGGAAACTCAAACAGGGGCTTGATAGCAACCTAGAGGGGCGGGTTGGGAAGGGAAGGATGTTTAAGTGGAAGGGAACATGGCTGATTCATGCTGATATTTGGTTGAAACCAGTGCAGTACTGTAAAGCAATGATCCTTCTACTAAAAATAAATAAAAACACACATCAACAATTCCCAATTAATATTTCAGCAAAAAGAAATTCCTGATAAGTGATTTGTTTATTCAACAAATATTACGTAGTGAGTTGTTTCCTATGTGTCATGCCATGTTGCCTTCCCACTACTAATACCATTTCTGAATTCAAAATGCCAACCTTCAGAAGCTTTAGTAAAGTCGGTGGTGAGCTTCTCCAGGTTTTGTTAACAGTTCACCTTTGAGAGAAGTTTGTAGGTTGCACATCATTTACTGAAACTAGGAGTGAGTTTCCCTCTGGGTCAATCTGAAACTGCATTTATTTCTTCTATTCTATTTCTTCTATTTCTGATGACCCTGGAACTTGCCCTGAATTCTAGCTGGTTGCCTCTGTTAACTGGTCTGAACCACTCTCCTCCACGCTTGCCTGCCTGGCTCTCACATACCCGCTCTGGAAGGCCTTGTCTGAGCCCCTCGTACCTGTTACCCCAGGAGAATGAGAGGTGCTCCTCCCGCCTCCCACGCCCCTGCAGTGCTGGGGTCTCTTGCAGATGGATTGTCCTCCATCTCCTTACCTGCTCCCTACACCTGGCTCTTGGCTCTTGAGGACAGGGCCTGCCTGATCCCAGTGTCACAGGATGGAGAAGACCAGGGGGGCCCGGCCCCCTACTCTGTTGCTTAGAATATCATTCCTTTTCTCTGGACGCTATTCAAAATAACTTGTTTTTGGGAGTTTCTTAACTTTACTGAGAGAAATGCCTGAAGAAGATATGGTTTCCCATCTGGCTACCAAGCAGGGGCTCAGAAATTTTGTCCTGCCGCTGATCGCGAGCCTCAGTTAGGGCAGCTTTTTCTCATCCAGAGGGCAAACAACAAGGATCAACTGTTGTTCCAGTTTGGGAACAACACGGATCACCTTCCCAAAGTCTGCTGTGGGAGGAAGGGTGGCCAGGGAGGAATCCAAAATACAAGCTCTTTTTGAGCTATCTGAGCAGAATCCTCTCTCTGGGCAGATTTACTTCCTCTCTGAGCTTGTTACCTTGTTTGTGAAATGGTTAAGTCTGGACTTGAAGGCATCTCAGGCCTCTTGGTCAACGTGAGTCAGAGCAGGGCCCTTGCTGGAGTCCTAGCTAGGGGTGGAGGGGATACCATCAACTCAAATCCCTAGAAAATTCCAGACAAAATCAGGAGAAAGGAAATTCAGAGCAGGTCTCCACCCTGGGCAGGTGTCCCCTCCACTTTGGAGAAAAATTAAAAACCCACCTCAAATGTATGCCCCTACTTCAGCCTATTTTTTTGCGGTGCGTCCCTGGCTAGGGGCCTCGGGGCACAAGCTCACCTTGACTTGCAGCTGTTTAGTTGCTCAGTCGTGTCTGACTCTTTTGTGACCCCGTGGACTGTAGCCCGCCAGGCTCCTCCGTCCATGGGATTTCCCAGGCAAGAATACTGGAGTGGGTTGCCATCTCCTTCTCCAGGGAATCTTTCCTACCCAGGGTTCGAACTCGTGTCTCCTGCACTGCAGGAGGATTCTTGACCACTGAGCCACCGGGGGAGGCCTTGCAGCGGGGAAGATGCTTCTAACATATGATTTGCAGACTTGAGAGCTGATTTGTGGTCATGGGGATGGCGCAGCTGAGCTGGAAACAGAGTTCCACACACAGGGCTGCCTGATGAACAAGGGTCAGGGACTCCGTTAGCGTCGACCTCCTGCTAGTTGGCCCGAGCCCAGGGCCTGCCTACCGGGCCAGGCTGCTTGGTCACCAGTGAAAGGACTGCTTCACTCCAGTGGCAGGCTGCTTTGGGGTTGGTACGTCTGAATCATTTTCAGAAACAGCAAATGGACCTCGGGTTCAGACGCCCGCGCATCATGTGTCACAGCAGCCTTCAGAGAAGCGTCACAAACGGGCAGACGGAAGATCAGGCAGGAAGTTAGGGCACCGTTTAGAAGAGGGCACATTTCTGCAAAGGTCCTCACAATTTATCTTTTGAAACAGAGACTGCCACGGGGCTTGAGAGGGTGTCATGCTGGAATGAGCGCTTCCTGGGACAAAGTAATTACCCCCCGGCTTCTCGCTGTGGAGACCAGCGACCAGCGGCAAAAGGCCTCTGACTAATGTGAACTGAATTTTAAAAGGCGCAATTTTGCCAAAAAAAGAAAAGCAGGACAATAATGAAATTTATAAACATTTGAGTATGACATTTATGACTTCTCTTCTTATGTGCTTGAGATATTTTTCTTTGATGAAATCCAGAGCACAGAGACTTTACATCCTGACTATTCAGAACTAAGTATCTCTGACTTTGAGTATGACTGCCTTGTGACAAAACAGAGCGCGGGGCAAGCGTGGAACTTGTAGCTTCACATGGTCATAAAAAATAAAACAGAAGCCATAATAAAGTGTGCTTCGCAGTGCCTTTATTAAAACCTGCTGGCCTGACTGCTCAGACAGACCTAGCCCACACCACCTGATGCAAGCCTGGGTGAGTGGCCAGCCTGACGTGTGGGGTAGATTTAGGCCCTTTGGTGGTGCCTCCCACTGTCTTCCGCACTGATTTCCTTTGACCTCTAGAGTAATTTGAAAACAGATGATGTTTGCCGTGGAAAGTTCTCCTCTTGGAACTGTGCCCAAGCTTTTGATATGGGAAAATTTTTGCATCAATTGCTTAATAATTCCCAACACACATCATAAAACCCTCACAATTTAGGGTACTTAAGTTCACCCTACCAAAAATAAATCAATTTATTAAAACAACAAAGGGAATTTATTTCCCACAGTAAGTGGAGAGAGGGAGAAGCCAGCAGGGCTGCCGGTCCCTGGGGCGGAAGAGAAGTTTTTACCCTTCTTTCCCCTTGCTGTTCAGTCGCTCGGTCGTGTCCGACTCTTTGTGACCCCATGAACTGCAGCACACCAGGCTTCCCTGTCCTTCACTGTCTGCTGGAGTTTGCTCAAACTCATGTCCATTGAGTCAGCGATGCCGTCCAATCGTCTCATCCACTGTCGCCTCCTTTTTCTCTTGCCCTCACGCGTTCCCAGCATCAGGGTCTTTCCCAAAGAATCAGTTCTTAGAATCAGGTGGCCAAAGTACTGGAGCTCCAGCTTCAGCATCAGTCCTTCCAATGAATATTCAGGGTTGATTTGCCCTTCCTTGCTTCTAGAGCTGCTAATCTGCTTGTTCAGATTCTCAGACACTGACTGGGTCATGTTCAAGCGGACGAGGGTGCTAGGAGTGAGTGTCTCCCTCAGCCTCTGTGAGTGGTTGAAGGACAGGAGTCAGGACAGACCAGCCCATCTTCCTTTCTCTTCTCAGCAGGAGGGAGCCGGGAAAACACTCTCTTTTCCCTGTAGGGAGCTTCTCTCCTTTGCTGCCAACTAGAAACATGAAGATATGGACACAGGAGGAAACTGAGGGCTGCCCTTAAGGCCTCGGGCCTCTTGGCCGCTTTCTCCAATCCATCTCTTTGTCATTTTGCACAGAGCAGTGGTTCTCCAACCTCCACAAGCATGTTAATCACTGGAAGACCTTGTTAAAACCCAGACTGCTGGACTCCAGCCAGAGTGTCTGACTCAGGACGTCTGAAGTGAGACCTTAGGATGTGCATTTCTAATGAGCTCCCAGGTGATGCTGAAGCTGTTGGTCCAGGACCACGCTGTGAGAATTATGATAAAGTAATATTTTGCTTTCTTTTACAAATTAGATGTTCCCTGTCCCTTGCTGAATACCATCAAAGCCTCTCTCTCTGAACCCTGAAATGAGTAACAAAATTATTAAATTATCCCAGTAATAGACAATGGATTTTATGACTCAATGATACAAGACTCAAAGGTTTTTAACCTAAAGAGAGAGAGGCAAAGAATCTCAAGGAGAAAGCTGTCCACATGTCCTGCACAGACAGTTCAAAAAGGCCTGAGCAGCTATGAGAGAGGGCCTGGTGGACATGAGGAAGGATTTCTGAGGATGATTAAGCAGGCTCGCTGAAGGGGCCTGGAGAAATCTTATCCTCAGGGGTCTCTAAAACCAGGATCAATGACCATCACTTGGACTGCTTGAACCTGGATGAAAACACACATTTCTAGAAGAGTTGTAATTAACTTGACTCTCATCCTCTTCCAGGAACTATGCTAAATGTTTTATTTTATTTTATTCTCTTAATAAGTCTATAAAATTGGTGCTCATATCACCATTTTACAAATAAGGAGGCAGAGACCACAAAAGCCTCATGCTCACTACACCTGGAAAGTAGCAGAACTCAGGTTCAGACCCATGTCTGTATGATTCCCTGTCCGAATTTCAGGTCATACATGAAGCTGTAACTAGCCATTGGTGGTTTGTATCTTCAGATTTAAGAGCCATTCCTGTCCCAAGAAGTTGGGAAGAAGAAAATTCCCTGTAACTGAATGAAAGACACATGATTGACAAGTTTTGATGGGTTGAGAATTAGGGAGTTGGGGTAGAGGATGTTGGAAGCACAGAGGCCCTGGCCAACCAGTGAGGAGGTGGGGGTGGGGGTGGGGGGACAATATGAAGAGCCTGGAACCCATGAAGCAGATCACACTGAAGAGGGTGGAGAGAAAGGAAACTCAGCTCACAGTTTGTGGCTTTATAATTTTGCTTGGATCAGATCTGCTAAGTGTAGGCATTGTCAAAGTAACCCAGATTCAGGACAGACTTACTCAGGATGGAAGTTTTTTTCTCTTTGATGTGAAAGTCCAAGCTGGTAGAGCAAGTTTCCTTTGTGACAATGTCAGGGGCCCCAGAAGATGTGGCAAGAATACACAGAAGAACTATACGAAAAAGGTCTTAATGACCCAGATAACCACGATGGTATGGTCACTTACCTAGAGCCAGACATCCTGGAGTGCGAAATCAAATGGGCCTTAGGAAGCATTACTATGAACAAAGCTAATGGAGGTGATGGAATTCCAGCTGAGCTATTTCAAATCCTAATAGATGATTATGTTAAAGTACTACACTCAATATGTCAGCAAATTTGGAAAACTCAGCAGTGGCCACAGGACTGGAAAAGGTCAGTTTTCATTCCAGTCCCAAAGAAGGGCAATGCCAAAGAATGCTCAAACTACTGCACAATTGTGCTCATTTCATATGCTAGCAAGGTTATGCTGTAAATCTTTCAAGCTAGGCTTCAGCAGTATGTGAACTGAGAACTTCCAGATGTACAAACTGGGTTTAGAGAGGGCCAGAGGAACCAGAGATCAAATTGCCAACATTCCTTGGATCATAGAGAAAGCAAGGGAATTCAGAAAATATCTACTTCTGCTTCATTAACTGCACAAAAGACTTTGTGTGGGTCACAACAAACTGTGGAAAATTCTTAAAGAGATAGGAATACCAGACCACCTTACCTGTATCCTGAGAAACCTGTATGCCAGTCAGGATGCAACAGTTAGAACCAGACATGGAACAATGGACTGGTTCAAAATTGGGAAAGGAGTACGTCAAGGCTGTGTATTGTCACTGTGCTTATTTAATTTATATGCAGAGTACATCGTACGACTTGCCTGGCTGGATGAAACACAAGCTGGAATCAAGGTTGCAGGAGAAAGATCAACAACCTCAGATACGCAGATGATACCACTCTAATGGCAGAAAGTGAAGAGGAACTAAAGAGCTTCTTGATGAGGGTGAAAGAGGAGAGTGAAAGAGCTGGCTTAAAACTCAGCATTCAAGAAACGAAGATTATGGCATCTGGTCTCATCACTTCATGGCAAATAGAAGGGGGAAGTGGAAGCAAAGGCAGATTTTATTTTGTTAGACTCCAAAATCACTGTGGACAGTGACTGCAGCCATGAAGTTAAAAGATGCTTGCTCCTTGGAAGGAAAGCTATGACAAACCTAGACAGCATATTAAAAATTAAAGACATCACTTTGCCAACAAAGGTTTATATAGTCAAAGCTATGGCTTTTCTGGTAGTCATGTATGATATGAGAGTTGGATCATAAAGAAGGCTGAGCACTGAAGAACTGATGCTTTTTTTTGAGTTGTGGTGCTGGAGAAGACTCTTAACAGTCCCTTGGACTGCAAGGAGATCAAACTAGTCAATCCTAAAGGAAATCAATCCTGAATATTCCTTGGAAGGACTGATGCTGAAGTGGAAGCTCCAATACTTTAGCCACCTGATGTGACGAGTCAACTCCTTAGAAAAGACCTTGATGCTGGGAAAGATTAAAGGCAAAAGGAGAAGAGGGCAGCAGAGAATGAGATGTTTAGACAGCATCACTGACTCAAAGGACGGGAATCTGAGCCCAATCTGGGAAACTGTGAAAGCCAGGGGGGCCTGGTGACCTGCTGTCCACAAAGAGTCAGACACAAGAGAGTGACTGAACAACAGCAACAAGGATGCTCGTGACCGCCTGACCCAAACCCATTCTACAAGCATTACACATTTATTCTTCAGGACTCGGCCAGATGCCATTCTCTCCAGAAAATTATTTGGATCCTATAGTTTCATTCTAAACCTCCAGGCCACTCTCCTGTTATAGCACTCCTCATTTTCCTTATCTTCTAATTTATTTACTTGGCCACACCCAGCTTCAAGACAGGTGGGATCTTAGTTCCCTGACCAGGGATCAAACCTGCGCCCCCTGCAGTGGAAGTCAGGAGTCTTTACCACTGGGCAGATGAGAAGTTCCTCTTATGTTCTTGCGGCTGAACACTACGCTGATTTTGTCTCTAACCCCAGAACAAAACACAATGTCTGATAAATCTCTAAGTAAGTATATGTTGGGTCCAGTTAAAACTCCAAGAATCAAGTTGTACTCAACACTTCTGTGTCATGCACATCACAAACCAGTGGCTAAGAGTTCTGTCCCCTGGGTCTGGGCCTGGAGGTGGAGCTCGTGCCCGGCTAGAGCAGAGCCATCCCCTCTCCCACGGGCCACATGGGAGGAAGAACTGGGCCAGAGAACCCCCTTAGAGAATACTCAGGTCTCTGAGCTTTTCACATTATTTCAGATCTGCTGCCTTGTCTCCTGGCTCAGTGCCTTATAGGCATGTCAGAGCCTTTTATAAAGTCCCTTCACAATGGCGATGAAAGGCTAGCAAAGCGAGGCTCCATCCAGCCACCACAAGGAAAGAAGATGTTGGAGGTAGTTCCGCTTCAAGTCTGAGGACAACAGAGGTGATCCGCTTTTGGCCCTTGGTATGGGCTTCCCTGGCGGCTCAGACTGTAAAGCATCTGCCTGCAATGCGGGAGACCCGGGCTCGATCCCTGGGTCGGGAAGATCCCTGGAGAAGGAAATGGCAACCCACTCCAGCATCCTTGCCTGGAGAATCCCATGGATGGAGGAGCCTGGTAGGCTACAGTCCACAGAGTCGCAAAGAATTGGACACGACTGAGCGACTTCATTCATTCATTCATTCATTCAATTTTCAGGCATCGCATGGAAAGGTATTTCAAATCTGGCAGAAGATCTGAATCTGTGTCCTAACATATCTGCAGTCAAAGAAGAAAGGTCATATTATTTGTTTCCTGGTATTTGCAAACCCAAGGACCAGACACTGAATGACTGGTCTGTCTTTCCTTGGATGAGGAAGAACTCAGACGAGAGGGTGCTACCCCCTGGGAAGGGGACAAAGGTCAGATGTCACTCATTCATTTGTCACCCAGCAGTCACCCTCCCAGCCAGGCCCTGTATTGGGCCCTTCAGAGATCAAGACCCACTCTGCTGGGCTGTCACCACCAGGCAGGGCGTGACATGTGCAAGGTTGTGTTCTGTTGTAACAAAATGCTCTACACAGCTTAAATGCCCATTGCTTACAGTTCACTTAATAAAGTGTGACCTCCTCATGTTAGCAGATGTCAGACAGCCATTAAAAAGAATATTGACTGTAAGATATGTTGTTATGAGAAGAAAGGAAGCTTCAGGACAGTGTCAGCTTTGATTAGTATGAGAAAGGATCTATTGATCTGTGTGTCTACACACACGTACTTTCGGGCACGTGTGGTCTTAAATGCTTACTGGCTTATTGTTGATGCTCTGGGAAGGGAAACTGGATAATATCGGTTGAGAAGAAGATGCAACTTTCATTTTATATATATTTCAGGCTTTCCTGGTGGCTCAGCAGTAAGGAACCCGCCTCCCGATGCAGGAAATGTAAGAGACACAGGTTCAATGCCTGAGTCAGGAAGATCCCCTGGAGGAGAGGATGGCAACACACTCCAGTATTCTTGCTTGGAGAATCCCATGGACAAAGGAGCCTGGTGGGCTACAGTCCATAGTGTCTGAAAGAGTCAGACACGACTAAAGCAACTGAGCATGTATGCATGCGCACGTAAATATATATATTTCAATAATGTGTGAACCTTTTTAAAAAAATCTTTAAAATAATGCTCGTTTTTGAGTTAAAAAAAAAAAAAAGCAACCTGAGGAGGGTTTGAATACTACTCTTGAATACTGTGCGAGGCACTGGGTATGTGAGCATCACCTCATTTACTCTTCATGAAACCCGTGAGGAAGTCATCGTGGTCCCCAAACACTCGGTGAAGGAAGACAGAGCTGCTGCGGAGAGCCAAGAGGGGGCCGGCGCTCCCGGCCCAGGTGTTGAGAGCTGGGCAGCCCCTCCAAGCCCACCTCCCAGGAAGCCGAGAGGGTGGAGAAGGTGGGGAGTGGACCTAGGGGGAGACAGAACAGTTTCTAGAGCGAGTCTGAGGAGTCAGGCCTGGAAGGCAATGCCCGGTGAAGAGGGATGCAACCCGGCCAGGGGGCCAGGACGGCTTGATGGCACCGGGGTGTCGGCCATTGCTTCCTCCTGACATCCGAGCCCTGGAAGGTGAGGACGATGAGCCAGGAGAAGAAATGGGGGTGAAGCAGCGGGTGAGAAGCGCATCGGGGGACAGAGCAGCAAAGGCTGACGACTGGAGGCCGAGGGGTGACGGTGCCCTGCTGGGGCTGCCCGTCCCGGGGTGACGAGTGTGGGAGACAGGCTGCAGACAGAGGCTGGAGGCCTGGGGGGAGGCCCCAGGCGGCCAATGCTGAAGGCAGCCAGGAGCCCCCGCAAGGTTCAGACCAGGAAAGGGGGTGTGTGCCTGCTCCTTCCTCATCATCTCCACACTATTGTCTGTCCTTTTTTTAACGCTGATTGCTGTCTACAAAGGGCTTCCCCGGTGGCTCAGCGGTAAAGAATCCACCTGCGTTGTAGGAGATGTGGGTTCGATCCCTGGGTCAGGAAGATCCCCTGGAGGAGGGCATGGCCACCCCCTCCAGTACTCGTGCCTGGAGAATCTCATGGAGAGAGGAGCCTGGCAGGCTTACAGTCCATGGGGTCGCAAAGAGTCGGGCATGACCAAGTCACTGGGCACCCACTGCCTATAAAATCCTCTTTGTAGTCCACTTGTTTACTCTCTGTGTCCCTCAGCTAATATATAAGCTCTGGAGAAGTAGGACCTCGCGGGTCCTGGGGGCTCCACCGTCTGCCTGCCTAGAGCAGCGTGGGGTAGGCTTGGGCTCTCAGCATTGAACAAACGGGTGAAGACTGGTTGACTGGGGGCCTGCTGTGCACCCCATGCCCCAGTCCTCTTCTTGCAGGAAGGATGTTAAACACGGAGCTGTTCTATCTTCCCCTAGGTCCACTCCCCGCCTTCTCCACCCTCTCGGCTTCCTGGGAGGTGGGCTTGGACGGGCTGCCTCACCACCGTAGGGGCTCCCTTATGCTCTAGCTTCTTGGAGGGTCCAGCCCATGGCAGCACTGGCAGGAAATCAGGGAGAGGGCCTTCCGTTAAGCCTGTCTTTTATTTTCTGTACGCTGAAGCTTTGACATCTTTGACTCCATCAGACCCTGGAGTGCCCCCTTTCACAGGCAAATAAACCAATCCAGTGTTCCCGCTACCAGCTGCCATCTTCATCAGCTCTCACACTCTGGGCCATAGTCCCCCGTCCTGCCCATCCCGGACCAGGTACCAGTTGACTAGAGGCAGCCCCTACACCCACTGTTTAGCCTAGCCAATCCTAAGAAGCCTAACTTCCTTATCCTGCCTCTCTTTTCCCTTCCAGTGGAAACCACAGGAAAGGCTCTTCTTGGTCATGTTTTCTCCTGCTCCTTCTGCCCCCTGACCAATTATAGGACCTCCCGTGGACGCCTCACACAGTGGGGGGCCATGCCTCCTATTTCTGAGGAAGCATGCATATAAAAATGTCTTCCTTGGCGAGTCATTTTGCGTCTGTTTGTCTTGAGGGACTGGATTAAAACAAGCTGAGTACCCTGAAAATGGCACAGTGAGGTCGGGGTATGTGTTCCCTCGACACGCTGCCCATGGAGGGCTGGCTGCACCCCTCAGGCGAGTCACTTCACCTCCCCGAGCTTTGGCTTCCTCATATGTACAGTGGAAATACTAATATGTCCACCTGGCAGGCTTGTTCTGAGGGATAAACAATGTACCGTGTATGTCTTCCCATAAGGGAAGCTTTTTCTCCCTCTGAAAACTTACCCCTCAGAACTAAAAAGAACTACCTTTTATTCGTGTCACTATAAGGGGGTGTGTCAGAGGCCCTGCGATAGCCTCTCAGACTCGCTTGGTTTCAAGGTAACTCCCAGCTGCCACCGGCGGTGTGCCTTCACACAAGGGTAACGACAGCCTCCCGCTTTCTGCCGCACCTTCTTCCCGCCCCTTTGGCGGCTCCCTGCAGATGCTGCCATCTTGCTGTGAGGCCCGTTCAGTGCCCACACTGAGCGTCCATGGGGTGGGGGGAGCTCTAGCTTCCCAAGGGCCAGTATTGACCCCAGGGAGACTGGGGGGGATGAATTGGTCCCCCTCCCCAACCTGTGCCAAGAAGCAGTTGTAAGGCCTCTTGGAGGGTGTCTTGAGAGATGGCGCCCTTGGTCCCCGTGGTACCAGCAGGGCTGCAGCTCAGGAAGGCGCCCCACATCTGCTGCTGCCCGGCGCCCTGCTCCTGCTTGCGGTTCCCTGATAGACTGGCAGCTGGAAGGCTCTGCCTTCTGTGGAACTGGACCGAGACACTTGAGGATTCTTTTCCTTTATTTTGACAAAGTACTGTTTGAGATGGACAAATTGTTCTGAGACAATGTTCTGCTGTCAGCTGCAGTTTGGAGTGGTTAAAAGGGTTGCCTTACACAGTGGATTTTTTCCAAAGGAGGCAGATTTAATACAGATATAGTCATAAATCTGTATTATCTCAGGATAATACGGATTTACTCATAAATCTAGGGATATAACTTCATAAGAGCAAATACTAGATATCATTGAAAACAGGCCTTTAAGGATCACTTTTAAAAGCAATAATAATTTTATAAATATCATAAATACACATTTAGAGAATGAATGAAGAGACACATCTGTACTAAGCCTTACAGAAATGGATATCTGGGGCCTCAGGTAAATTTTCATTAAGAGCATAGTATATTGATTCAAAAAGCAATGTTATCTCAAAACAGCTTAGTGGGAAGTAAAGGTGATGTGTTTTGGAAAGCTGTTAGATGCCTCAAAATGTGACTTTGGTTATGACAAGGACGGTGATAGTAAAGGAGATATGAAGAACTAATGTAGGATGGTTTCATGAATGTGAGATGGGAATATTTAAAAGAAATATTTCTAAGTTAGCAGTATTTCTAAATCACTATAATATTTGTAATGTCTTGGTAAATTAATAAATGTAGCAGGTAGACATTTGTCTATTTCACTTATATTTCTAAGAGAATATATCCTCACATTGGTCAAAACCTCTTTTTTGATCTTCAGTCTTTCGAAAGTGGAGACTCATCGTTCTTTTTGCGTTTGCTGTCTGTTTAGAGAGTTGTGGTACATAGAGGGGTTGCACAAAGGAAGGAGTTGACAGACACTAGCCCCTTTGCCATCTTTCTTCCTGATTAATGGCTCACGTCGCCTTGCTCTTTGCTGCTCAGGTTCTACCAGGCGCTAGTTCGCTTTGCTCTCTTTCTCTAATGAGGGAGCCAGCCTTGGGCCTAGGTGAACACCTGACTCTTTTTACCTGATGTGTCCTGGCTGTCTTTCTACTATATAGCTGATGGGGGGTGGTGGAGGGGGTGTGAGTTAAATTGGGATAATCTAATTTTTGCTGATGAAAATGATACCTTATTTGCCCAAGAGATGTGATTCTTGGGAGACTCCATTCCACTTGTCTTGAAGAGTCAGGGTACCTGCCAATTGCAGGTTAGAGCCACACAGAAGACAAGTGCAGGGCAAGATTTCTTACTGGGAATTTTTCCTCATTACCATCGGGGCAACGGTACTCAGAGGTAGCTAAAACCAGACTGACACTACTGTGGCTGCTTTGAGTAAAGAGAATCACTGATTTTTACCCTTCCTAAAAGCAGAGATGTTACTTTGCCCACAAAGGTCCATCTAGTCAAGGCTATGGTTTTTCCAGTAGTCATGTATGGATGTGAGACTTGGACTCTAAAGAAAGCTGAGTGCCGAAGAACTGATGCTTTTGAACTGTGGTGTTGGAGAAGACTCTTGAGAGTCCCTTGGACTGCAAGGAGATCCAACCAGCCCATCCTAAAGGAGATTAGTCCTGAATATTCATTGGAAGGACTGATGTTGGAGCTGAAACTCCAATACTTTGGCCACCCAATGTGAAGAACTGACTCACTGGAAAAGACCCTGATGTTGGGAAAGATTGAAGGCGGGAGGAGAAGGGGATGACAGAGGATGAGATGGTTGGATGGCATTACTGACTCAATGAACATGAGTTTGAGTAAACTCCACGAGTTGGTGATGGACAGGATGGCCTGGCATGCTGCAGTCCATGGGGTCACAAAAAGTTGGACACGACTGAGCAACTGAATTGAATGGCCCTTCATCGGGCATTAGGTTGTTTCATTATTATTATGGTTATTACTGCTTCCACTTGGAGTCTTCACTGGCTCCTTGGTTCCTCAGTAGCTGGTCATTGTAGACAGGATCCGTACATAGATGCTACCATGTTCTCAGGAGCCACAGGCAGAAAAGTTACCATTTGGGTATCTTCTGACAGCTGGAGAGGGAAAGCAGTTGATAGATGCAGTTTTTGGGACCAAGCTCTTGAGTGGTTTCTGGGTCTCTGATCCCCTAGCAGGTGAGTCTAGAGCAAGGCTCTGAAGCCAGCTCCAAAAAAGGAACAGGAAAATGGTTTCTTCTCATTAGCTGACCAGTGACCAGTGAGAGTGGAGTGGTAAGGACTTGGGTTTGGGGTCAGGCAGGCCAAGTGCGCGTTTCAGCTCCTCTACTTACTATTTATATAACCTTGAGTGTATTAACCTTTTTTGCTTTCCATTTCTTTAGTTCAAAATGGGTATAATAATAGCTTCCCCCTTTCCCCTTAAAGTTGTTGAAAGAATTATATAAAATAAATATGGGAAATGCTTGGCACATTGTCTGGCATCAGGTACTCCAAAGATGTGAGCTACTGTATTGACTATATTACATTTTCTTTAAATAGCACTTGACTACACGAAATTCTTCTCTGTCAACGACGTGTGCTTGCTTTCGGTATACTAAGCACATCATGACTCTCCTTGACAAGTTCTGAGAACTGCCTCCCCTAATCACAACGCATGAGAAAGAAGAAAAATAGACATGAAGTCATGATTAAACCCCAAACACTTCACATGGGTTTAGGGAGTGAATTAATCAACTGATTTAGGCTGATGAGAGATTAGATAAGGAGTTCTTAAATGAAAAACAAAAGATGTTGCAAAAACTGGTTGAATTGTTTCCTATCGTGGGGTTGCTTTTTAGTGATCTTGGTGGGCCAAACAGGCAAGGAGAAAAGTAGCTCAAATTCCCAGATAAGCAAAACACTTGTTTTCATTACTCTCCTCAAAACATCTATCATTACTAAGTCTGAAGCAATAAGGTATTGTTCTAGAATCTTTGAGTGAGGCCTTAAAAAAATGAAATACTATCCTAAAGGACAGCAAACAAGAGAGAGCCATTATCTCCGCCTGAACCTTGCCCCCCAGGCACTCAGCTCCTCTCCTGAGAAGCAACCAGATTTACCAATTTCTTATGCATCTTTTGGAGATATTTTCTACAGAATCAAGCAAAAAAAACTTTTACCCCCTTTTTTTGTACAGATGGCAACATACCAAATGCATTGCTTCATATTTTATTATTCTAGTCAACAATGTATCTTGATAATCATTGTAAAGTCAATACTGAGAACTTCCCCATTCTTTTCAAGGCTGCAGAGTATTCGCTCTTATGCAAATACCATCATTCATTGAGTGAATCCCCTCCTGATGGACATTTGGGTTGTTCTCAGTCTTGCTATTACAAAAAGTGCTGTGATCAATAATTTCTGACTTATGACATTTCTCACCTGTAGAGACAGAACGTTTTAAAGAAAGTGTTTCTTAATCCTTTGGGGTCAGGATGCCCAGACACTCTGAGAAACGTGTGTAAGTGATGCCCCTCCAAGACCAGGCCAGGGTACCAAGCCCCCGGCTGCAGTGAGGGTGGGCTGCCAATGCCCCGACGCTACCTCTTTCTCCAGGGTGCCACCCTACTAGATTACCCTGCACCACGCCCCAGCAGCCGTGACTCACCCAGATGGACAAAACTGCTGCCAGTTCTATGTGTATCTCATGCTCCAGGGTGCCCCATAGGATCACGTTGAAGCTGGACTTGGGTTGAAGCCACCTTCTCTCTTGGTTTTATTCTGTGCCTTGTCCTGTTCCCCTTAGTCTTTTCACCTTGAGGTAACTCCCTCATGCACCCAAATTCCTGTTTTAGGCTCTGCCTCAAGGGTACCCAACATAAGAAAATGTTTTTCCTAAGAAAAATGTACGTACAGATGTCAGAGAGAATTTTACAGATAATTTCAGAGAATTCACTGGGCCTCTCCGAGTTCCAGACCAACACAGGGCTTTACTTCGAAACATCCTAAAATATTCACAGTCTCACAAATACCACCTCATATAAGAGATTATGTTATAGTCAGCTATTTCTTCAGTACTTTAACTTCTCTATTTCCTTTTCAGTGGAAGATGTTGACTTGATTAATTAACTTTAGAACTTCAAATATTTTAGTCACTAATTGGACTGTTCACAATTGATGGGTTAGCAAGTGGAAATTTTTACCACAAAATAGGCTCCAGTTCTCAAATGCGTGCCCAGGGTAGAGTGTTTTTCCCTTTGGGAAAATAGTGGAAATGAGTAATCTTTCCAAGTTGCTTCAATATCTGATATCCTTTTGGGGGAAAATGTGGGAAGTATTTTCTCAGTCTTTTGAGGTTAGATGTTCTGGTTTTCTCAGAGTTCCATAGAATTCTGAAGGACACATTCTGCTGTAATTTGCCAGGTTTTATTACCCGGTTTTCAAAAGTTGTAGGAAAATTGCTTTCTTAATCATTGGTAAATTCAAATGCCACAGATTCTTCCAGTTGGGTTTAATGACTCAAATAGGTCCTGAAGAATGACTTTCCTAACCAAAATGGCATCTAAGTAGAGCAGTCTAAGTCTCCATGTCAATTACTGAAGCTTTGTTTTTAGTGCTGCCAGATGTGAGGAGAAGTGATGGGTAGGAGCCTGAATACTAATTATTAACAAAAACAAAAGCAGCATTAATGGCAGCTGCTATTTACAGAGCATCTGCTACCATAGCACCATGCTAGGCATTTGCTAAACAGCTTATGTGCATTGTCTGATTTAGGACAACCCCATAAGATAGGGCTCACACATGAGGAAAACGAGGGGCCAAGAGGTGCTTCTTTTTTGACTTCAGTGATATCAAATCAAGACTCTACCAACTTCTGCCTGATGAAAAGCAAACAGAAGCATTACGATTGTGATTGCTACATTATGGATGGAATTGAATGGAAAAGAAGGAAGAAGTTAGGAGAGATGGGGCCGGGAGGACTTGCTGAAAATGAAACTTACCCCTAAATGTGCTGTTGGCGAGGCTTGCGTCTCCACTGACCATGGAGAGGGCCTTGGGGTGGCGGTGGCTGACTGAGGACCTCTCCAGGCCTGTGAAGGAAGGGGGATTCTCAAGTGTGAACTAAACATAGCCTTCTCCTTTCTGCCCTCCAGATTCTGAATCCATTTAGAAGAAAATAGGAGTAATATAGGGTGCAAAATATCTGCTTTCAGGATAGTCAAGCTGATGGGAGAGCATGACTGGAACTTTGGACAACTTAGTGGTGTAACCCCATCCCCCAGTTTAAGCTTTGGGAACTGGGCACAGGAAGGCAGCCTGGAGAATCGGGCACAGCCTCACACTTGTGCGACTGAGGCTGTGAGACAGGCAGAAGGAGAGACTGCGTGTGTGCCTTTGACCCATTAACTTTGCTCAGCAGAGGACCTGAACATCCAACATCCAGGGCCCAATGAATGCCAAATGCCAGTCATCTCAGCAACCAGATAAATCACTCTCCCCATAGGGGCAGGACTGGGAGTTTAAGAAAGGGACCAGAAACGTTGTTCCAGAAGCCTTTCCTCTGGAGAATAGGACGGATGTTCACTCTCCTCTACAGAAATATGAAGACAAATATGAACCTCCTGCCTCAACCCTCCCCAGCCGGAACCTCTGTGGTGAAGCCCCACTTGCTGAATTTTAATTTGCTTCTAACAGATGCCACATATCCCGGGAATTCAAGACCAAGACTCAAATAGAACAGAAGCATAAAGGTACAAAGTGCCTTCCATTCCCCACTACTGATAAAAATAAACTGCTGCTCATAGGCCACTCAAGTGCAGATATATGATAGTTGGATGTAGAAACACATGCAGTATATAGCCCCTGGGGAGTGGCGAAAATGTTTTAGACAGGAGAAAATCTAAATGATCTGGGATATGGTGATGATTTCTTAGATACAACACCAGATGCATGATCCATGCGAGAGATAGTTGATTAGAAAGACGTCATTAAAGTTAAGAATTTCTGCTCTGAGAGACTGTCAAGAGAATGAGAAGACAAGCCAGGGACTGGGAGAAAATATTTGCAGAAGACAGTCAAGGACTGTCATCCAAAACATACCAAGAACACTTAAAGCTCAACAGTAAGTAAACAAACAACCTGACTTTTTAAATGGGCGGAAAATGTGAACTGATATCTCACTAAAGAAGATATACAGATGGATAATAGGCATAAGAAAAGATGTTCAATATTATTTGTTATTAAGGAATTGCAAATTAAAACCACAGCATAATACACATTTTGGGCTTCCCAGGTGGTGCTAGTGATAAAGAACCTGCCTGCCAATGCAGGAGATGTACAAGACATAGGTTCAATCCCTGAGTCAGGAAGATCCCCTGGAGGATGAAATGGCAACTCACTCAGTATTCTTGCCTGGACCCCATGGACAGAGGAGCCTGGCATGCTATGGTCCATGGGGTTGCAAAGAGTTGGACACGACTGAAACAACTTAGCATGCAAGCATGCCTGCACCTGTTGGAATAGCCCAAATTCAAAACAGTGCCAACACCAAACACTGGTGAGAATATGGCACAGTAGAAACTCTCATTCATTACTAACGGGAATGCAAAATGATACCATCACTTGGAAGACAGTTTGGCAGTTTCTTAGAAAACTGAACATACTAAGTATACAGATTACCATACAATCCAAAAATCATGTTCCTTGGTATTTACCCTTTAGCCCAAAGAGTTGAAAATTTGTGTCCACACAAAAATCTGCACATGGATGGTCATAGCAACTTCACTCATAATTGTCAAAACTTGGAAGCAACCAAAATGTCATTCAGTAAAGGGCATGGTGTAAACATAAAACTAATCAAATGAGAAAAACAAAGGCTTTTGATGAACTTGCTATATAGCAAGGCAGTTGGCCACTAACAATTGACAAGGACTCAAAGGCAGCAGAAGAGTAGGAATGTTTATAGGCGGAAAAAAGAGGAGCCTTCAGGTACGCCTTGTTGGAAGCCGTTGGCATGGGGGAGCTCCAGAGGACTAATAGAAGTGTGGCACCCTGGGTGACTGGTTAGAGGATGTATTTGATTGGCCCTAAGTTGGAAGCTGTCAGTGAAACAGATCGCCAGTCCAGGTTGGATGCATGAGACAAGTGCTGGGGGCTGGTGCACTGGGAAGACCCAGAGGGATGGGATGGGGAGGGAGGTGGGAGGGGGGGTTCAGGATGGGGAACACATGTAAATCCATGGCTGATTCATGTCAATGTATGGCAAAAACCACTACAATATTGTAAAGTAATTAGCCTCCAACTAATAAAAATAAATGAAAAAAAAAATGCCACCAAGTGCTGGCCACTAGAGGCAGATTATTATAGAAGTTATTGTTTAGCTCCCTGGATTGTCACCGGAGATAGCAACTTGGCTTCCTTGAGTCTGACTTATACCAGGCTGACTTCTGAGTTGCTTACTGAAGATTAGTAGGGGTTGGCTTCCTGGGCAGTTTACTGTAGATTATGGGTCAAAGTTCTATTTTTATGTGGGGTCTGACCATTGTCCATTTGTATTATTCAGTCTCTCAATGGATAAGTTAACTGTGGTGCATTGGACATTAGAATATTATTCAGCACTAGAAAGAAAGGAGGTATCAAGCCATCAAAAGTCATAGAGGAAACTTAAATGCATATTACAGAGTGAGAGAAGCTAGTCTGAGAAGGCTGTGCTCTGTATGATCTGTCTGTATAATATTCAGAAAAGGCAAGCGTATGGAGACAGTAAAAATATTGGTGGTTGCCAGGGGTTGGGGGGTGTTAATTAGTTACACGAAGAGGCCTGTAGACTGAGGTGTCTCTAATGGAGAAGAAGGCCTATGTAAACCAACCAAAATCTAAGCCTAAGCTTCAAGGTTAGGAAATGGAAAGCTGAGGACAAGCAATCACAGTTTGTGATCAACAGTCCAATAGACTCTAAGCTACAGCTTATCAAATAATTTTCTTTCTTTGCTTCACACCTTGTCTGTGTAGGTACTTCCCCAGCTTTTGCTTGAGGTGGGGTCGTCACCACTTCCCATTTGATGCTGCCTCACTTAAACCAATGTTTGCTCTAATAAATTAAAAAAATTTTAATATGCCTCAGTTTACGATTCAACAAGGGCAGGGGAGGGATGAATAGGCAGAAGACAGAGGACATTTTAGGGCAGTGAAACTGTACTGTATGATATTATAATGTTAGATATGTGTCATTATAATTTGTTAAAGCAGAGTGCACAATGCCAAGAGTAAACCCTAATGTAAACTGTAGGCTTTGGGGAATTATGATGTGCAGGTTCATGGATTTCAACAAATGAATTACTCTTGTGCGAGATGTTGATCAGTGGAGAATACTGTGCATATAGAGGGGAGACAGGTTATGGGAACTCTTTATTTTCTGCTCAGTCTTTCTGTGAACCTCAAATTACTCTAAAAAATAAAATCCACTTCAAAGGAAAAAAGACTGTTTTAGAACTAGACAGTGGTGATGTTTGCACAACATTGATTTCACAATGCTACTAAATGCTACTGAATTGTATACTTCAACAAGGTTAATTTTACATTAAATGAATTCTGCCTCAATGTTAAAAAAGAAAAAAAGGCGGGGGTGTGTGACACAAAACCAAAACAAAACCTGTAGTGAGCATCCTACATCTTTTTAAACTGGTTCACTGCTGGGACTCAGCCATGTCCAGGCCCGCCTGGAAGCTGTGAGCTGGGCTGCCGAGAGACAGAGGTCCACTTGAGAAAGGACCTGCTCTGAAAGGAAGGGGAAAAGGCAAGTTTGGTCCAGTAAGGCAGAGGGCAGGGTGACTGGAGAATTAGATGTTTCTGGCCCTCACCTTTCCCTGGTGTAACTGTGTGTCCCCCGCCTTCCAGGCCGACTGAGCTGCCCTTTCGTTAACCGTCAGGCCCCAGCTCTGCCTTGAGAGTAGGCTACCCAGCGCGCGCTCAAATAGCGCTGACGGTTCCCAGGGGCCCTGCTGTTCACACATCCCGCTGGGGCCTCTCGCCACTGGTCCCAGAATTCTGCTCTGGGATTTCCTCACACTGCCTCTGACCCATCCGCTACCTCTCCTTGCCAGATGGGGCTTCTTCCCAACATAGAGCCATTATTCTGGCTGTAGGTTTTGTAATGATGGAATTGTTATTGAAAGGGTGACCTCTTCCAGGGCCTGGGAGTGGGCTCTTGTCCAACATTCAGAAATAAATTGTCCAGGGAGACACACTCTCTACAAAGTGAGAAACTTTATTGGGAAGGGGCATCTGGGCAGAGAGCAGCAGCGGGAGGGAACCCAGGAGCACTGCTGTACTGTGTGGCTCAGTCTCAGGTTTTAAGATCATGGGGTTAGCTTTCTGGATTGCCTCTGGCCAATCATCTTGTTTGTGTCCGTGTTTGATCTGACTCGGGTCCTTCCCACTGGTGCCTGCATCTCTTAGCCAAGATGGGTTCCAGCCCAAGGATTTCTGGGAGGTTGACTGGACATATTATGGGCTGGTGTCTCCTCCTTCCTTTTGAACCCTTCTGGATTCTTCCAGTTGGAGGTAGCTTGTCAGTTCCATGTTCATTATATGAATCTCCTCTTGTGAGATCACTCATGCCAGTGGTTATTATCCTGCCTGGCCAGGGTGGGTGGTTTCAGTCAATGGTTCCCTAACAGAATTACATCAGTTTCCCTAAAGCCCTGGGTCAAATCCACCCAGGCCAGTCTCCTGGCAGAGGCCACACTTCAGCACTGGCCATCACTGTGCCCCTGGAGCCTGTCCCTCAGAACAGAGGTCTGCTTCCAGTGTTCTCTCTCCTTGAAGTCTAGAACCATCTTCATGCTTCCCCCTTCTCTTTTCTTTTGGACTGGCCCAGAGGAAACCAAAAGTCAGAGATCATGAAAGCCAGGATAAGCTAATAGTAAAAACATGACATTATGTCAGAGAATAAACAACATTACACAAACTCCAAAAAGAACTCAACCTCACAAGCAATCAGAGAAATGCTCATTTAGTATTTAGCATATACCTAGCAGATTGACAAAAATGAGAAAGACCAGCAATACCAGCTGTTAGCAAGGATGCGGAGCAACGTGTCTCCGCCACCCGCTGGTTATGAGAGTCACATGCAGTTAATGGGGAACAGTGTTCAGCAAGAGTGCATGCTGTGTCACTGGCCTCAAGAGCCCTCCAATCCCTTCACTTCATGAAGGCAGAGCGGATCCTCTTTGCATCAACAGGAACATTCTGGACCAAGGTCTGGCCTCATCTTATCATAACCTCTTTGCCAAAGCAAAGTCTCCTTAGGATGGCTCTGCCCTCATCTCCTCAGGCAACTGGCACAAGAGGCAAGCCTGGGGTTCTTCTGCCTCTGGTTCTCCTTGAGGCTCCCAGTGAGGCAGGCCAGGGCCTGGGATCCCTTGCTGCAGTGCTTGCAGCTTGACCAACATCTTCTCGAGCCACAGAATACAAAGAAATTATGAGGGACTAATAGCTGCAGACGTGCGCAATTGGGGCAAACTATGAACATGCATGCGTGCGTGCCAAGTCAGCTCAGTCGTGTCCGACTCTTTGCCACCCTATGGACTGTAGCCCGCCAGGCTCCTCTGTCCATGGGATTCTCTAGGCAAGAATACTGCAGTGGGTTGCCGTGCCCTCCTCCAGAGGATCTTCCCAATCCAGGGGTCAAACCTGCATCTCTTATGTCTCCTGCATTGGCAGGTGGGTTCTTTACCACTCATGCCACCTGGGAAGCCCAAATTATGAACAGTAAGAAACTAAAAGGCCAAAGCCTAACTGCCACACCTGAGGTGCTGGGAGCAAAAGCAGGGTATTACGAACGATCCTACACAGAGCACCACCAGGGGCGTAGGCAGACCACCTAAGCCACTCTCCAGGCTGACCCACCAATCCAGCCCCACTCTCACCCTTCCCTCTCACCCCAGGGACTGAACGCAGGCATCAGATATGCATTCTCACTCCTTCCTGCTGGAGCACAAGTCCCAGCAAAGCCTTGCCTGAATTTCTCTTCTGGCTTCTTATCAGTTTGTGTGGATTACATTGTCCAAGGGCCAGGGCTGCCACGCTAGGTCAGTGTCACCAAGGTGGATGAAGGGATGTCCAGCTCCTTCTGCAGAGCAGCCTCCAGCAGCCTGGAGCTAGCCCTGGGCCTTGCTTTAGGGCGGGCACACTTCATGCCGGGGTCAGTGGCACCTTCGGCCCTGGGCACAGCAGAGTAACCAATGAAAATGGAGAGATGTGGCGATGCTCCCACATCAAAGGAGCATCAGTATCAGTTTGTGAGACAGGCGGCAGTCACGCTCGGACACTGTGCCTGCGATGGTGGTCAGTGGTCCTGGGACGTGTGCCTGCAGGGACAGAGCAGGAGTGCGGGCATGCAGACATCTCGGGTTGATGAGGGCACACTCCTCACTGCTCCAGGAAGCTGGAGCGAAGGCCCTTTCACTGAGGGAAATAAAGACAAGAACCAGATGGTGATGACGATCGTGACGGTAACATGTTGATGCTCCAATTTTATACCCTGCTTGCATAACCTGGAAACCGGCCACAAAATGCCAATGAACCAGGAAATCCTCCAGAGCCAATTCTGTATAACGTTTCTCAAAGGAAGCCCTTCAAATTAGCATCAGCATCAAGGGCAAAGTCCTTTAGACCTGGCTGCTCAGATCCTACCCTAGGCCTCCTGAATAAGAATCGCTGAGTGGGAGCTGAGGAACCTACATTTTAAGGCATTCCCTGGATGACTCATGTTTCCCATCCATCAGGGGAGGCAGGAGCTTCTTTGCAAAGATGGCCATGCCTCTGATGATCCTTGGGCTCAGGGTCTGAGCTCTGCTTCCTCCTCCTCTCAGCTCAGTCTTTTCACCAATGACTGGGGAGCCCTGCACATTGAAAAAGGTTCAAGAGCTGTTTTCCAGGCTCGTTCCAGTCTCAAAACACAAACTCCTTGCCCCAGAATTCCTTTTAAGAACATTTGCTTTGTAGAATGTCTTGAACAGGCGATGTTTATCTTCCTAATGGGTTGTCAACATTATATTTTGCTTTCATGGTGATTTTGTGAAACGTGAGATTTGGGATGTGTCTTAACAGCTTCAGGCTGTTGTAGCCTGGAAGCCACTTGGGATTTCCCCTTACTGTATGTTTCACACAAAGGAAGAAAGGGACAGCGGGCTGTGTGCGGAGTTTCAGGCTCCTTCACCCCTCGCCTTCCCCTCGCATGCAGCCCTCGTGGGGTGGGTTCTAGGTCAACTTGCCTTTTAGGGTTTACCGGGTTACCTGAATTTTTTTCTGTGGGTACTCTCTGTATCTTCTTCTTTTCTCATTTTTCTCTCTTCCAGAGAAACTCTTCTCTAGAGTTTTTAAAAGTAATGATGCAAAAGAGAGACCCAAAACAGGATTTTACACATTGGCTTGAATTTCTTGTTACCCACAGTTTGGGATGTTACTTAGTTACCAGAAGAGTCTGGCTTGGGCTCCAAGAAAATTAGTTTGACACTAAAAACTTAAAAGTGCCAGATGTGCTCACTGTTTAGACAGGCTTGGCTGATGAAAAGTTCCAGAGCTGGAAAGTGGTAAAAGCATGAAACCCACTCAGAATCCACAGACCTCTGCATTTATGTGTTTTCCCCTCTCTCTTTTTTTTTCTTCTCCTGGACGTTTAATTGCCTATGGGTGGACAACAAATCTGTGTTCTTGCAAATGTGTCTCCTCCTGTCATGAATGATTTATCCTGTCTTTTCCCAGTGGCTGTTCTACATTCCTATGAAAATAAAAATAAAGTGCCCCTGCTCTAGAAAAGGAGGAAGAGGGAATCTTGATTGAGTCCCCTATTTTTTTTTTATTTATAGAAAATCACAGATGAGGCAGCATTGCAATTTATAAATATGTTTGGTATATCTCCCCTGCTGAACCCATGTTACACCACAGAGGGAAGTCTGATCTAGTCCATCTGGCGTGGGGCCCCTGAGAACTTGCATTTTTTAACAAGTTAGTAGATGGTGCTGATGCTGCCGATCTAAGGACCCCCAAGTTGAGAACCAGTCAGAGCAATGATTATCTCAACCTTGGCTGCACATTCGAAGCACCTCGGGGGCTTTACGAAGCTGAATGCCTGGACCCACCTCAGAAGAGCAGGTGATGTGAGAGCCACGTCAGCACTTTCAATCACTCTGTGTGCTCAGCCGCTTCGGTCGGGGCTGACACTTTGCAACCCCGTGGACTGTAGCCCGCCAGGCTCCTCTGTCCATAGAATTCTCCAGGCGAGAATACTGGAGTGGTTTGCCAAGCCTTCTTCCAAAGGATCTTCCTAACCCTGGGGTCGAACCTGCGTCACCTGTGTCTACTGTATTGCAGGCAGGTTCTTTACCCCCCCAAGCCACCTAGAAAGCCCTTCGATCACTCCAGGGCTGTTTTTCTCAGTCTTGGTTGCACATCGATTACCTGGGGAATTTTTAAAACCCTGGTGCCTAGGCTTCTGCCAACTTCAGACCTATTCCCAGGCATCAGTGGTTTTCAAAACTCCCTAGGTGAGTCACACATGCAGCCTGCAGGGTGAAGAGCGGCCAGAACACAGGCCTGTTAGCACTGAGCAGTTGCCAGTTGCTCTGGGAGGTGGGCGGGCCCTTCAGAGTAAACCCTAATTTATTGGTCACTTCAAGAGCGGTTGTTTGTTTTTGCTTTTTCCTTCCTGTCCTTTCTCCTCATATTAAGTAGATTTTGAAACAGAGGCTCTAAATCTGCTGCGTTAATGCTGGAGGGGTTTTATTCAACATTTTAATTAGTCACGGAAGCAAAAAGGATCACCACACTCTTTCAAGGTCAGGGAAGCCACCACTTTGAACAAGTGGGCTTGACCTTGCTATTACCTTCTTTTGAAGGTGGGGGCAGAGGTTGATGTTTACCGGGTAGACTGGATGGCCTCATTGGGAAGGTGACATTGGGAGGGACCCCAGGTGAGAGGTGAGGGAGCCTGCTGGTGGTTCCAACTGGCCGCCGACCAGCCTGTGACTGCAGGTTGTAGAGACGGACACATCCGACATGGGAAGAAATGGAAGCAGGAAGGGCGGTCTGGGGAGGCCTGTCCAGTGCTTAGAACAGCTGGAGGATGAGGGACCAGACGCCTCAGGACAAAACAGGAACTCAAGGAGGCTTGGAAAACACCATTTGGCTCAAGCCTGGTGCTGAATGTGACTTAAAAAATATTTATTTATTTATTTATTTATTTGACCACACTGGGTCTTAGTTGCAGCATGCAGGGTCTCTGTTGGGGAGTGCGAACTCCTGGTTGCAGCATGTGAGATCTAATTACCTGACCTGGGATTGAACCTGGGCCCCCCACATTGGGAGCGCAAAGTCTTAGCCATTGGACCACCAGGGAAGTCTATAAATGTGATTTTTTTTTTTTTTTTTTGATGAGGGACCCAAAGAACATACTTTCCTTTCAAAGAAGCTGGTTTAGACTAAGTCACTTTATGGAATTCTTAACCACACACAGACCTTTAAATCTGAAGGGATGCTTCATGATCACCCAGTGTAGTTCTCTCCAAAGTAGGTTTTACAGAGCTTTGGGCATTTCCAAATGTTCTTTGAGGGGTCCACTAGGAGATAAGCGGGCTTCCCTGGTGGCTTAGATGGTCAAGAATCCACCTGTCAATGCAGGAGATGCGAGTTTCATCTCTGGGTTGGGAAGATCCCCTGGAGAAGGAAATGGCAACCCACTCCAGTTTTCTTGCCTGGGAAAATCCCATGGACAGAGGAGCCTGGTGGGCTACAGTTCATGGGGGTCACAGAAGAGTCAGACATGACTTAGTGACTAAAATCACAACAGGAGACAAGACAGGAGGTGAGAACCATGGTGAAGCCAAGTTGTGGCCTGGGGTGGCCCTTCAGTTCAGTTCAGTCGCTCAGTCATGTCCAGCTCCTTGTGAGCCCATGGACTGCCGCACGCCAGGCCTCCCTGTCCATCCCCAGCTCCCGGAGTCCCTACCCCCCACCACAGACATCAGGCCGGATCAATAAGGCACTTGCTGTGCGGCTTCAAGACAATAAAAGACAATGCAGGGCGCCTGCTCATTCCTGCCAGTCTCCCTTCTAAGCATTGCCCTGGGTGAGCTCATTCAGTCCCCACCAACCCTGTGAAGCTCTATCCCCCTCCTGCTGGCGAGGAAATGAGCCCAGGGAGGCCAGGGCCATTGTCTGGGGTCCCTGTCGACAGGAGGCCGAGCTGAGACCCACACTCATGGTGGGCAGGGCCCCGGCTCCAGCGCTGGGCGCTCCGCCTTCCCGGAGGCCGAGCCTGGCTCCCCCTCCCGCTTGCCTCCTGAGCTGGCTTGGCCACACGACGGGGGTTCAAGGCTTCTCCATCCACAGTTCAGCCAGAGCTCCCCCCGTTCCACGCCAGGATGGCAAGACCCTGCTTCTTCATCTCCAAGAGGGTGCCTCTGTCTTTGCGGCTACAAACAAGTGGAGGGTCTGTGTCTGCTTCCTCCGGCAGGGTGGGCTGTGGGAGCCCCCCAGGCACCCCCATGCAGCCCCAGGTCCCTCAGAGCCCTTCTCCGGCTCTCCCCAGGCAGCCTGCCTCTCGGGCCTGCTCCTGGCCCAGCACGCAGAGCTGGGACGGGCTCTTCACGGGGGGCCAGGCGGGTCTCAGGGCCGACGGAGGCGGGCAAGGCTGGCCTCTCTGCAGCTCAGGCGTTGTCCTGTCCTCTTCCTGAGCAGGTCCTTTCCTCCCTCCTTCTGCAAAGAGAGGGCCCCTGGGGTGTCACCTCTCTCCCTCCCTTCTCTCCAGAAGAGGACCTCCCTTCACATCCTTCAAGTGCCTACTCCGGGGCTCGCCACCCCACTCTATTTACAGCAGTAAGTGAGGAGCCCGAGGTATGGGTCGTGGGTTCTGGTAACTTGCCCTGAGGTTGATTCAGGCCCTCTGAGGTTCTTCTCTGAGCTTTGCAGGTCGAGGTTGAGAGGACGGAGCCCACTCCAGACCGTCTATCAGATCAGCCTCCTATTAGAGCCGTTTGGAGGAGAGGGGCAGGTAACCTTGCCAAGTGGAGGACTAGCTAACCAGTTTCTGGGGAAAACCATGCAGCTTTTGCATCAAAGGCTATTGCTCCTTTGAGCCGACCCCACACCTTGTGGAGTAGCCTTTGTTCTCCAAGCGTGGCTGGGGGCTTTGCTCAGGTGTCTGTCTTCCCTGCCCGACCTGAGCCTGTGGTCCTTGCAGGTCAAGCCACTTTCACAGCAAATGGCCCTTCATTCCAGGAGGAACGGTGCTGGATTCTGCACTTCAAACATGTAAAACTCGATTCCAAGACTCTGCACACTAACATAAGTTTGTTGGATCCATGTAACTTTCAGTTTCAAAAAAGGAACTCAGGCTTGGGGAAAAAAATGTCTGAGACCAGATATTGAAGGTCTTTGCTCCTCACTTTATATTTCAGAAAACTCACTGCGAGATGAGACATCTCTGACAAGGTTATTGAGGTCAACTTACATGAAAGAAAAACAAGCCTCGCATTTTCCAGGAAAGAGTTTAGGGAGAGAAAGACATGACTGAGAATCCTTCTAGAATAATGAGCAAAGTGCCCATCACAGACCTATTACCTGTCCTCCTTGAGGGCCTCACCCTGATACCTTCTCTCCTTTCTTTAGGGGTAGCTTAGATAGGAAGTGTGGCATTGGGACGGTTTCATGTCATTATTTCAAGCCTATACATAAAGCCAGATCCTGGCAGTTTCAGCCATTCTCCCTCCTGGGCTGTTTGGAGGCCTGTACCTATATTCCACAAGGCAAAATCTGATTCTCTGGAATGCAGCCGTCATTCCTTTTTAGGCTCTGGGACAGTTTGTTTAAGATAAGGAGAGGACTAACAGGCTGGATTTAGAGTCACGAAGGAAAGACTGAGACAGTGGTTGCAGGCTATTCCTATACAGGCAGGATGACCTCATCCCCGGGGAGGGCGCCAGGGCCAGGGGAGGGCGCCCCACCCACACGGCCCCTGGTCACTGCCATTTACAAAGGAAACTGTCCTCATTTTCTCTCTTCCTCCAGTGATGCCCCTAGACGGCCAATTCTTACCCCTGGAGCTATGCGGCTTCCCGTAGTGGCTCAGACGTAACGAATCTGCTTGCAATGAAGGAGACCCAGGTTCCATCCCTGGGCGAGGAAGATCCCCTGGAGAAGGGGAAGGATACCCACTCCAATATTCTTGCCTAGAGAATCCCGTAGACAGAGGAGCCCGATGGGCTATAGTCCAAGGGGTCGCAGAGAGTCAGACACGACTGAGCGACTAGCACTTTCACTTCACTGTACCTGAGGAGCTGTGGGGTTCAAGAGTGAACTGGAGTGAGAAGCAAAAAAAAAAAAAAGTATGCTTAAGAGCTGAAACTGCTGCAGGAAAAACATGGGGCCCAAAAGGGATGGTTAAGTCCCAGGTCTCAGGCAAGTGCCTGGAATGGGCCACCACGTGAGGAATTCAAGAGCTTCCCAAAGCAGAGTGAAAGCAGATTTATTCAGGGAGACACGCGCTCCATAAACAGAATATGAGCCATCTCAGAAGACAAAAGGCCCCAGGGCAGGATGTTGTTGGTTTTTATGGGATGGGTAATTTCATAGGCTAATGAGTGGGAGGAGGGGCAGAAGGGGTGGGGGTTTCCAGAAATTGGGTCACCACCCATTTTTTGGCCCTGTATGGTCAGCCTCAGAACTATCTTGGCACCAGAGGGTATGTTGTTTAGCATATGCTAATGCCTTACAATGAGCCCATGAGGTTCAGTGTTCCCTGAAAGTCAAATCTTCTGCTATCTTAGGCCTTATCAATTCTAACAAGTTTATGTCACGTCCCTAACGGCCGAGTCATTGTTTTAAAGGTTGTGCCCTGCCCCTTTCCCACCTGTTTCAAAACCAACTCCAATCCTTACAGACCTTGTGATCTTAGATCTCCATCTTCTGATACTTAAATGGGGTGAGGCTATCACATGTTTGTATCATGATGATAAAAATTAAGGCAATATTTCTGGAAAGAGTTGTCTGAAGTCTGTTTCACCTTCTGTGTTCCATTGTGTCTCTGCACCCTCTTCAGCTGGTTTTCTGTTCCCAAACACTCTATATGCTTCCCTTGCCTTTGTCTAGATCCCCGATGGGCTTCGCAGGTGGCTCAGTGGGAAAGAATCTGGAGACACAGATGTGGGTTGTGTCCCTGGGTCGGGATCCCCTGGGAGAGGACACGGCAACCCACTCTAGTATTCTTGCCTGGAGAACCCCATGGACAGAGGAGCCTGGTGGGCCACAGTCCATGGGGTCGCAAAGAGTCGGACACAACTGAGCGACTTAGCATGAGCTGATGACTGATGATAATCCGGGTCACTTGTCTGTGACCATCTTCCTGACCCATCTACTCTGCTCAGCACAGATGCCACTCCCTCCCCAGGGGCATCCACGACACCCTCGCCCTTCCCCCACTGCCCCTCCATCTCAGGGCCTCGGACAGCGCCTCCTGCCCCAGCCCTCCACCCCTCAGGGCTGGGCCCTTCTTTCTCTCCCCCTACATCCTCCCCCTAGGTGATTCCACCTAGTCTCAGAGCTTTAAGGGCCATTTGGAAGCCAGCGACACCCAAATCAGCATCATCAGCCTTGACCTCTTCCAGGAACTCTGCACTTGGGTACCCAGCTTCCTACAGGACATCACCACTTAGGCGCATAATGGTCACTCCATGCTTAACATGGCCAAAATGAGACCCTTAATTCATACTCTTCCACCTCTCCCTCAAAAAGGCCTGCATCTCAGGCTTGACTTTAGAAGCTACCTTTGATTATTCATTCTTCTCAACCCTTCCCCCTTCCCCATCACCCCCTTTCCCACCACCATAGTCTAATCCACAGCCTGTTCTGTCACCTCCACTCCTACCACCCTAATTCAGTCCCTTGTATCTATCCCTCTGGACTTGTAGCCTCATCTCCCTGGGTTTTCCTTCTACCCTGGCAGATCACACCCTCACCTGCCTCTGCAACCTGGCCTTGTCCCTTCTCTCCCTCATCTGTTCTGCTGTTGCCATACTGACCCTGTTAAAATTTCTCACACTTGCCAAGTTCGTTTTCACTTTAAATCATTGACTCTAGACATTTCCCCCATCTGGAATGCTCTTTGTTCTAACGGAGCAAACAGCCCCCACCGCTCCAAAAATGCACTTAGTATTTGAAAGCAAAGGGCACATAAATGTTTACATTATTTGCCACTTTAGATAATCTACACTGTGACTATATTCTTTCATCTGGGATGATTAGGAACTGTCGAGAGAAAAACGGAGACACTCAGAAATGCACCTTTCTTGTTAATAAGGTACTGTGATCCCAAACTGAGGAATTCTATGAGGTTATATGGTCCGGAACTCAGAGTGACTCACACTCCACCCTGAGTTTGATACAAATCCCTTCCTGATGCTAGTGGGAGATTTCTGTGGGTAATTTAATTAATTGGACCTGTTGCTATGTTACCAATGCATCACTTCTTGCTAAGATTTATCCCCCCTTTCTCCCAAAACAGTCTCAGTGCTGTCTCCTAAACTTTAAAATTGACATGAGCAATACTTTTAGGACAGACATTGTAAGGCTTAAACACGAAGGTCACAAAGACTGAATCCAATTCTCTCTTCTAAAATGAGACACAGAGGAAATGACACACAGAAACATTTCCCTGGACATGACAGGCTCGATTGTTCTGCTAAAAGTGCCAACACGCACACCCCACCCTCCCAGGGTGAAGTCAGGTGGGGTGCAAACACCTCGGTCATCATTCAACTATTTTGCAGTTTGTCAGTGGCTTTCGAAGCTCGTGTTCTTTGGGCCCTAGAGGAGATGTTTGCACTTCAGGTTGAGTTGCGGCAGCTGGGAGCAAGTCCATCATGTTGCGTGTTTTCAGATACCTACCTGCATGTCTGCCCTGGGAAATAGAAGTTGGTGGCAAAGGTCATTCTTCCACTCCCTGCAGGCTGTGTGGCCAGCATGCCCCCAGACCAGGGGGAAGGCAGAGACTGACGGATAGAAGGTGTGTGATCTCCTGATTAGCCAAGACATTCAGAAAACTCTCATTCTCCCCATATTTGAGCCTTGCCCTGTTTGCCACCTTATACTACCTTTGCCTGGGCTTCCCTGGTGGCTCAGAGGTAAAGAATCAGCCTACAATGCAGGAGTTGCAGGTTCGATCCCTGGGTTGGGAAGATCCCCTAGAGGAGGGCACGGCGGCACCCCACTCCAGTATTCTTGCCTGGAGAATCCCCATGGACAGAGGAGCCTGGGGATCTACAGTCCATGGGGTTGAAGAGTCGGACATGAATGAAGTTACTTAGCACGCACGTGCACGCACGTACACACACATTCCCTTTGCTCTCCTTCGGTGACCAAGGTGTCAGAGGCAAAGTCCATGCTCCAAGGCAGTGAGTTTCTGAGAATAAGCTAAAAAACTAAAACAGGGAAACAATTTAAATGTGAGTAAAACCCTGGTTCACGCTGTAGTCAGTGTAAGTATGGGCCTGGATTCATGGTGTTGACCTGCTGCTTATTTCTGCAACCATAAGACAGGTTTATTCCGGATCAGCAGCAGATTCATTATTTAATTTTGGCTGCACTGGGTCTTTGTTGCTGCACCCGGAGTTTCTCTAGCTGTGAAGAGCAGGGGCTACTCTCATGTTGTGGGGCATGGACTTCATGCCTGGCTTCTTTTATTGTGGAGCACTGGCTCTAGGGCAGCAGGCTATTGCTGTGTGCGGGCTCTAGAGCTCGAGTTTAGTAGCTGCTGCATGCAGGCTTATTTGCCCTGTGGCATGTGGGATCTTCCGGACCGGGGATCGAACCCATGTCCCCTGCACTGGCAGGCTTATTCTTAACCACTGGACCACCAGGAAAGCCACAATCAGCAGAGAACTGGAAAAAAAAAAAAAAAAAAGGAACTGCATCCACAGAAAACTGAAGTGAAGTTGCTCGGTTGTGTCTGACTCTTTGTGACCCCATGGACTGTAGACCACCAGGCTCCTCCATCCATGGGATTTTCCAGGATAGAATATTGGAGTGGGTTGTCATTTCCTTCTCCAGGAGATCTTCCCAACCCAGGGATTGAACCTGGGTCTCCTACATTGTAGGCAGATGCTTTACCATCTGAGCTACCAGGGAAGTCACATGCAAATCCCTGCGCAGCAAGGGGAAGACAGCGCTTTTATTGGGGAAAAGGAAGTTCGGAGGGCTACAGTAAGCCAGCAGTCCAGGGCTTTTAGCTGGCAGAACTGTTGCCAGGAAAGAGGAGTCTGTGTTCCGGTTGGGCTCCGCTGCGATCTCAGGACAGAACAGCTCCCTCTTTTGGTTTCCCAACTCTATTTAATTAAGGTTGCTGTTGAACTTTTCACAGCAACTACTATGCGAAACCCTCAAATGTGTATTTTTACCTTTCACTGTTTTTGAAGGACAAAAGCAATATAGGAAAAAAAAAAAAGACAGGAGTAAAAAGTGACTAATCCCCACCAGGTTTTTAATCTCAGCACCTGTTTCCTGATAGCAAGCTCGAGTAGAGGGAAGGGGTATGGACAGGAGTCTGTTAGAGTCCACAACTCGATCGCAGACGACTGTGGAGAAGGAAATGGCAGCCCGCTCCAGCATTCTTGCCTGGAGAATTCCATGGACAGAGGAGCCTGGCTAGCATTAGTCCATGGGGTCTCAGAGAGTCAGAAATGACTGAGTGACAAACACTTTCACTTTCACATGTTTGGCACAGACTAGACAGGTTCTGTTCATTCTTTTATCTAAACTCCAGTGTTTAAACTAGCCTGCCCAGATAGCTATTACTATCTCCATTCAAGATGCAAAAAAAGGCACAGAAAGTGAGTAAATCTCTCTAGATCTCAAAACTAGTCCATGGAAGAGGTCCGCCTGACCCCCAGTTTTCTGGTCCTGGCACTCCCAAGCCCGCTTCCTTCTGCAAGGTTCCTTCTCTGATTCCTCTGGATATCCATACCTGCTCCAGAGTCTCCAGGACTAGAAGAATCAAAGAAAAGAGCACAACCCTGGCCAGACACTTCATTCTCTTCTGGTTACGGTCCTCTCATTCTCCTTTACTTCAGTGAATGAAATAATTAATTTGTAATGAGATAGATTTTAATGCACACAAACATTTTGTTCTTGGTGCTTTGGATCATTTTTGCCGTGTTGTCAGTAGGAAATGATTGTCAAATTAATCCAAGCATCAGGGTCATCTGGAGAAACTTAAAAATATATATATATATCCAGGACCCCATTTCAGACCTGAATCAGAATTTCCATGGCCACAACACGTGTCTCTGTTAAGAGGTGTGTGTATGTATGCGTGTGCTTGCACGCGTGCACGTATTTGTTGATAACAGGATCTCCCTTCTTAGCAAATTTCAAGTATACAATACAAATAGTTAATGATAGTCATGTTAGTACATTAGATCTCCACAACTGATTCATCTCATAACTTGCGGGGAGCCAGCCTGACTGCTCAGGCTCCTTCTTGGCTTTGAGAGAGATCAAGAGATCCCTCTCTGTCCCGCCACCCCTGATTTATTAAAGCACAGGTTGGCCTTTCTCACCTCCATCAAGGAAATTGCTGTAGTGATCTTTCACCTGTTCACCTGTTGCTGATAAACTCGTCATGATTGAAGCCTGTTTTCTATCCAGTTAATGTTCTATTGATTTCAGTTGGGTGCTAGGGTGATGCTTTACTGATCTTAAGTGGAGGAATTTAAAACACCTGTGCCTGTAGCTCTGCACATGTGCAAACCTTTGATCTATTAGCAACTCCTGTTAGCATATATATAGGTGTGGTATTCTTCAATAAAGTTGGCAGAGTCAGACGCAAGCAGACTCTGTCCCTCTCAACCCCATTCTTTTCTAGTCTTTTCTTTCCTAGTCCTTTCTTTTATTTCTCAGGTATTTCGGCGATTGCGCCCGTGACCGGTTCGTTTGCCGGCAGGCTCCGGCAATAACTGACACTTGGTTCCCTTTGACCATCTCCCCATTTCTCCTCCCCACCCCCAGGTCCTGCTCCTCTATTTCCATGAGCTTGACATTTTTAGGTTCCACACATAAGTGAGACCATGCAGTATTTGTATTTGTGTTTCTTCATCCAGTTTATTTCACTTAGCCACAATGTTCTCTCAGTTCATCTATGCCGTTACAAATGCTAGAAGTTTCCTTTTCTTTTGGCCATGCCTCACAACTTGTGGGATCTCAGTTCCCCCACCAGAGATCAAATTTGTGCCCCCTGCAGAAGGAGCACAGAATCTGAACAAGGGAAGTCCCAGAATTTTCCTTCTTTTTTTAAGGCTGAATAATATTCCATTCTATATATATATACTCTACTTTCTTTATCCATTCACCATTGATGGGCATTTAGTTGTTTTCATACCTTGGCTACTGCAAGCCATGCTACAATGAACATAGGAGAGGAGATATCTATTTGAGATCCTGGTTTCACTTCCTTTGGATGTATACCCAGGAGTGGGATGGTTGCATCCTAAAGGTAGTTTTGTTTTTAATTTTTTAAGAAATCTCTGTATTGTTTTCCATAATTAACCTTTAAAATCAAGCTTCTTCAAAGTACAGAAGTGTGTAAAATATGCCACAACTTTGTTTAAAGGGGGGATTATATATATATTATATATATATATATTCTCTGGTGGCTCAGACGGCAAAGAATCTGTCTGCCATGCAGGAGACTTAGACTCCATTCCTGGATCAGGAAGATCTCCTGGAGAAGCAAATGGCTCTCCATTCCAGTATTCTTGCCTGAAGAATTCCATGGAGAGCAGAGCCTGGTGGGCTACAGTGCATGGGGTTGTAAAGAGTCAGATGTGATTTTTTTCTCCATCAGCCTGGAAGGATGTCGCGGTTGAGCCGTCGAGAAGAAAAACTACCGTGTCCACTGCTTTGGCAAAACCTCAGATGCGTGGCCTCCTGGCCAAACGTCTGTGATTTCATATTGTTGGAGCATTCATGGTCTCCCTGGGATTTGCAACTTTCTATAAGTTTGCTGTGGCTGAACGAAGAAAGAAGTCATACGCAGATTTCTACAGAAATTATGATTCCATGAAAGATTTTGATGAGATGAGGAAGGCTGGTATCTTTCAGGGTGCAAAGTGATTTGGAATATAAAGAATTTCTTTGGGTTGAGTTCCATGGAAGTTTGTCACTTTCCTGTGTTCCTAAACTATGAAACTATGACTATCTGGGGTGAGAAATAGTCTCTCAATAAATAAACAATTAACAACAATAACAAAAAAAGAGTCAGACATGACTGAACAACTTTGACAAAATAAAAGATACCCAAGAAACTGGTAATATCAGTTCCCATGGGGAGAAGTGGATAGTCAGCTGCTGTCTTGCCTGGAGCAGAGCCACCCAGCTGAGCACAGTTGAGGTCAACCGAGCCTCCAGCAGATTCACAGCTGTGTGAACAATACAAATAATTACTGTTTAAAACAGAAATAAATCATAAAAGTGCTGTGTATCTCACCATTATGCTTCAATAATTCCCTGCTTATATATTTAATCAAGGAAATGACAGTGTAAGAGTCAGGCCCTGGAACCAGACGGCTTGTGCTTGAATCCCAGCGCTGGTGCTATCCGGCTGATGCCCTTGGGCTAATCAGCTAACCTCTCTGTGCCTGAGATTTCTCACCTGCACAGTGGGAATTATCATAGCTATTGCTGTTCAGTTGCTAAATCGTGTCCAGCTCTTTGTGACCCCATGGACTATAATCTGAAGGCTCCTCTGTCCATTGGGTTTCCCAGGCAAGAATGCTGGAGCGTGTTACCATTTCCTTCTTCACTTATAAAAGGGCCAACATCAAAGGGCTCAGTGTTTTTAACATACATTTTAAAATACAAAACTATTAATATATAAAGCGTCTTGTCTGTATACCACCTAAAATCACCTTTTAAAATACTAGTTGGCATTATGCTGAATTTGGGCTACACACTATTACATAAAAGAAAGAAAAGAGGGAAATGTGCTCAGCAACAGCCCTTCGGAAGCCCTAGGAGGAAGGTGGAGTTATACTCACGGGACTGATCAGTGACTCCAGGAGGAGCAGCCCCGCCCAAGGCTGGCACCAGCAGAGATGCTCGTGTTGTTTTCGTGAACTTACAGAGTCTTCCCCATCTCTACAGTATCTGCCCATTCCAGGGTATTGAAAGGTATTGTGAGATCATTCAAAGAGGCTCTTCCAGAAATTTAGGCTGAAAATTCCTCCTGGGATAAGAAGGAGTGTGAGGAATCGATGTGTTTTCCTAACCTTTAATTCTCCATCAAATTTAAAAAAGTTTTGGTCAACCTAAGACTTTACTAATATCATAAGGATGAGAGAGTGTTCTCAGGCTCCCCCAAAAAATCTAAAGATGAAGTAGTAAAAGGGAAATCTAGAATGTCAGTCACAGGGGAAGAATACTTTGTAGCTTCTAGATTCAAGCAGTTAAAATAACAAAGCTATCCAACAGCATACTACCATGAGCTGGATGGAATTGAACAATTTTTTTCACCTTCATAAACATGTGTGTGTATGTGTATATAAGAAATACATCTTTAAAACTCTTGATAATGTTTTTTTGAGAAATTTTGAGCTATTTTTGAAAAATGTCCAAAGCAGAGAAAAGCAGAAACATTTGCCCTAAAGATGGACAAGAACATCCCTGAGAGCCGGTGATGGTGGAAGCGTGCCTTACACCACTGTCTTCTCATTTCCCATACCTCCAGCGAGGTCTGTGGGACGATTTCCAAGGTAGACCAGAGACTGAAGGCCAAGGCTTGCATTTGCTAATTCTGTTTCTGCTGTTTACTTCCTGCAGAACTTTGTGCATTATCTCATAAGATAAATAGAAATAGTTAAATGAGCTAGTTACAAAGTGGTTTTAAATAATTAAAATAATTATGATACAGAGATAACACTCATGTATACTGACACATATGAAGAGTTGCAAACATGGAATCTGAATGCTAAAAGAGATTTTAGTACTATCTTTCTTTTAACAGATGAAGGAACTGAGGAACAGAAACGTCAAATGACCTGCCCAAGGTCACACAGTAAATTCTTGCTGTTGGAGATTAGGACATAGGTCTCCTGATGCCATCTAGTACCTGAATTGTAATGTGCATGGAACAGCAAAGTCCGTGTCCAGTCTAAAAATGGAAAACAAGTGGATATATTTGAAGAATAATTACTTTTTATATAAAAAGTAGAGACAAATTTTTTTTCCCTTGATATGGGTAGAGGGCAAGGAAATTAGTATAGATTTTAAAGGCTGCTGCTGCTGCTGCTAAGTCGCTTTAGTTGTGTCCGACTCTGTGCGACCCCACAGACGGCAGCCCACCAGGCTCCGCCGTCCCTGGGATTCTCCAGGCAAGAACACTGGGGTGGATTGCCATTTCCGTCTCCAATGCATGAAGGTGAAGTCGCTCAGTCGCGTCCGACTCTTCTCGACCCCATGGACTGCAGCCTATCAGGCTCCTCTGTCCATGGGATTTTCCAGGCAAGAGTACTGCAGTTAAGTGATAGTAAAGATAATAAGAGACATTAAATAGTGCATCATTTAGTAATAATAATATGGCTAAAAAGACACAGTAGACGTTACACGGCAGGCCCTGTGCTTATTACCTCACTTTTCCCCATGATATCCCTATGAGATTGAAACTCTGCTTATCTCCAATTCAGCAAAGAACAAACAGTTTTATGGAAATTTTCCAGTGAGATGGCTTACACTTGTGGGTGGTGGATGAGCTCAGTTTTACAGCCTCACTTTGACAAACGCAAACAGATGAGAGGCCTTTCCAAGAACAGAAGCCGGGGATTTAAAACCTGCCGTGGCAAAGGGGGCTGAAGGAGTGGATTTGGAGTGTTCCTGTGAAGTTAAGTGCCTTTATACACTCATTTAATCCTCTCAGCCACCAAAAGACCTGGTTACTAAAGTTTTCTTTGGTTCCATTTTACAGACATGGAAACTGAGAGAAGAGAGATCAAATAACTTGACAGAGGTGGAGACAGGATTTGACCCCAGTTCTGTTTCCTTCTGATTCCACGCTTCTGGCCAGCATGCTCTGTTTCCTCCTGTGCCTCAGTTCTTTCATCTAGGAGGCAGGAGTTAAAACACCACTCGTGAGGTTTAAGAGAAGATTACACTGCACAATGCCAGGTAAATGAAAGAGCTATAGCTATAGGTGCTCTGGGAACGCTATTTTTGTGGGGATGAGATGGTAAAGAAACCTTTGTCTGGAATTGTAGAATTTAGAACTTGGAGTCTTCCTAGGAATCTTCGCTAATTTTTTCCCCCTAAATTCTCATTGCTGACATTCTCCATGTTTCTTTGCAGTTTCCCTCTGCATACATTACTAAAATATGCATGAAACCCCAAGACACAAATTCAGCTTTCTCATGAAAACCATTACCATTAAAACACTTTGTCAGATTGGTGATGAGGGGAGTTAAAATCAAAATAGCAAGCTGTCTCCCAAAGGGTTGTGGTTCCTGTCGACCTTGAGATTCTGAAAGAAAATAATTGAAGCAGGGCCTGTGCAAGGTTCCCACAGAGATTTATGAACAAAACCTTAAACACCTCAGCAATGCAGCCTGTGTTTAAATCGCTTCATTGTCGGTGACCTCCAAGCAGAAAATCTGAGAGGAGGGTGTTTGAGAGCTCTCAGCAGGAGAGACACCATGGCGGACGGGAAGAGCATCTCTCTTGCAGAAGTACCTGGACACCTGGACACACGGCAAGTAAAAGCTCTTGCGTTGAATTAAAAGGTGAGGGGCCAAGACCTGGTGGGCCACGCATATTTTTAATGCTTTGTCTGGCCCTGTTAGCATTTCACATCTCAGCCTTGACCACAGATTCGTCCCCCACTAACATGTATACTCAGACACACGCTTAACTTTTCAAAATAGAATAGTGTGCCCAAAGAGAACTCTGGGACATTTTTTTGTTAAAACAGTGTCCATTTCTTAGAATTGGTTCTAATCAAAGCCAGTGGTGACTTAATGTCTTAACACTGCCTCAGTGAGACTTTTCTGAATTCAGTCTACAGGGCATTCACACTTTGGAAAACAGATAAACCTTCAACGAGTCACAGTGCAGGTAGTTTGTTTCCATTCGGAGAACTGGCCTTAAGCTTTGTAATGTCAAATCCATTCTATTTTTCCCTGTGTTTTTTTCAAGATTTGTTCCAGATGATGCTTACATGGTAACCAATCCAAATAACCAGTCACCCAGCTGAGGGACTTCCCACAAGGGAATGTAGAAATAAGGATACAGAGACACTGCTGGCTTGCTTCCCTGAAATGATTTCATCAGTCAGCCAGTTCAGTCGCTCAGTCGTGTCCGACCCTTTGCGACCCCAGGGACTGCAGCACACCAGGCCTCCCTGTCCATCACCAACTCCCAGAGTTTACTCAAACTCATGTCCGTTGAGTTGGTGATGCCGTCCAATTATCTCGTCCTCTGTTGTCCCCTTCTCTTCCTGCCTTCAATCTTTCCCAGCATCAGGGTCTTTTCCAAGGAGTCAGGACTTTGCATGAGGTGGCCAAAGTATTGGAGCTTCAGCTTCAGCATCAGTCCTTCCAATGGATATTCAGGACTGATCTCCTTTAGGATGGACTGGTTGGATCTCCTTGCAGTCCAAGGGACTCTCAAGAGTCTTCTCCAACACCACAGTTCAAAAGCATCAATTCTATGATATCATAGCTGTACCCAAATCCAGCATTTGTGCTCATAGACACACACAGTGTTCACCCTCAACCAAATTCACCAACCCATCTGAGTCAGTTTTTTCATAGTAAGACTGAGATTCTTATTGTGAAGAAAAAGGAGATGGCAATGTACTTCAGTCAGCTCTCTCAGACATCCTCAGAAGTCAACTTATTCAGCTTTGGCCAAATGGATGTACAGTCAGCTCTCCCTATCCACAGACGCAGAACCTATGGATCTGGGGTGCTCACTGTACTACATCATTTCATATGAGGGACTTGAGCATGGTGGAGTCCTGGACCCAATCTTCCATGGAAACAAGGGATGAATACAGTTACATCGTCACATAAGTCCTTTTACAGATGTTTGGTATAAAGAGGTTATCAATTTCTTCTGGAAACCGATTGTCAAACAGAGTCACTGGGACTTAAACAAGTTCACTGATTAAAAAAAATAAGCCCACGTGAAAATGGATGGGCAGCAATTCCACTCCTAGGTATAAACCCAGACTCCAACACAGGGACCCAAACACATACTTGCAACAAATGGGCATAGCAGCACTAACCACAATAGTCAGAAGAAGGCGGAGACAACACAAATGTCCATCATGTGATGATCAGATCAGCAAAACGTGATGCCTCACATCGTATATCATTCAGTCTTAAAAGGAATGAGTTTCTGCCCCATGCTACAACATGGATGAACGTGGAAAACATGCTGAGAGGAAGAAGTCAGACACAGAAGGTCACACGGACTGCATGATTCCACTCACGTGCATATCCATAGAGACGGGAAGCAGATTCATTGTAGCCAGGGTCAGGGAAAGGGAGGGGGGTGAGAGAATGGGACTTGACGCCTTAAGGGGAACGCAATTTCCTTTTTGGGTGGCGGATATTATTTGGAACTGGGTAGAGGTGATAACTGTACAACACGGGACTGCATCAAATGCTGCTGAACGTACACTGGGAAGCAGTTGACTTTGTATGTGAACCTCAGCTCAACAAATAGGAAGAAAGGCCAGGGAATGAGACACAGACCCCACCAGAGGAAGGAGCTTCGCTGTTCCTGCCTGTGCTGCGTCTCCAGCCCCACGGCCTCTCTCCCCTCTCGGTGATCTCACTGGTTTGCTTGGATACGCAGCCGTTACCACTCAGGTTTCTGTTGCCTGATGTGCAGCAAGCAAAAGCGCTGAGACACCGAGGCTTGCAACAGAGAGAGGGTTTATTCACAAATCAGCTGTGTGAGGAGGCAGCAGAACCTGTCTGAGACTCACCTCCTCGAAGGCAAGGGGCTTGGGTATTTACGGCATAAAGCATAAATAAGCAGTGTGAGCTGAGGCCTGGGCAATCTGGGGGAGGGGCAGTATTTGTCATCCTGCACAGCCGTGACTCCAGGCCTCCCCACATTAAATGTGCAGGTACATAGCACCATCCGAGGGTGGGGTGACCTTTGCCTTCGAGAGGTCACACGGGGGACACTTGTGCATGCCCAGTTGGAGGGTTGGTGGTTCTAATCAGTCTTAACTAGCTCCGCTTGAACCAGACACAGCAAACTCCAAGTTCCTAGAAAACAATTTGGGCAAACATTTATTGCTTAGCCTTGAGGACATGCAAGACTTCACCGTGATTCATGAAGGCAACGGAGAGGGATCTGACCAACGATTGGCTTCAGCGGCACGGAAGATGAGAAATCTCCATGCCACCCACTTGTCCAGCTCATCAATGTGCTTCCAGTCAGCTGCCATCCCCAGCTTGTCACTCACCTTCCACTTCCAATGACAGCTGCCCTTGGCTGCTATTCAGAAAGGGTTTGCCAGTACCCATTGGACGGTAGCTGCTGAGGGCCCAGGACCCTGTCTTTTCCTGGGTACCACTTTGCTTATCCTCACTTTGCCTCGGAACTTCAGGGAACCAGGCAGTTAAAGGGTTTTGAGGTGTCCTTCTTGAGGCCAGAGAAGTCTGACCTATATAGGGGGTTTTCCTGAAACAACAGAACACTTTCAGGTTCAAGGAAATGAAAACTGGATTGTTGTCTTAGCCTGGGTCACCCAGAAAGCAGAGCCTGAGACTAACGCACACATGCAAGTGGGTTATTCGGGAAATGATCCCACGGAAGAGTGGAGAAGGGCGGAGTGGAACTAGGAACCAGGGAAAAGGGAAAACCAATATACGGATGCATTTTCACTTTGGCCTCTGCAACAGATGCTGCTTGATCTTGCCTGAAATTTGTGAGGCGCCTCCTGCATGGTGTCTTCCCAGGACTACCAGCCTTAATTACAGTAGGGGGAAATATTTCTCCATCACTGTCTGTCCGCGCTTGATCAAGGGTGGTCCAATAGTACTCACATTTCTGAATTGCATATTCGTGAGTGCCCAGCTCCTTGGAAGAAAGTCTATACTAACCTAGACAGCATATTAAAAAGCAGAGACATTACTTTACCAACAAAGGTCCGTCTAGTCAAAGCTATGGTTTTCCCAGTAGTCATGTATGGATGTGAGAGTTGGACTTATAAAGAAAGCTGAGTGCCGAAGAATTGATGTTTTTGAGCTGTGGTGTTGGAGAAGACTCTTGAGAATCCCTTGGACTGCGAGGAGATCCAACCAGTCCATCCTAAAGGAGATCAGTCCTGAGTGTTCATTGGAAGGATTGATGTTGAAGCTGAAACTCCAAGAGTTCGGCCACCTGATGCAAAGAGTTGGCTCATTGGAAAAGACTCTGATGCTGGGAAAGATTGAAGGCGGGAGGAGAAGGGGATGACAGAGGATGAGATGGTTGGATGGCACCACCGACTCCATGGACATGAGTTTGAGTAAACTCTGGGAGTTGGTGATGGACAGGGAGGCCTGGTGTGCTGCAGTCCATGGGGTCGCAAAGAGTTGGACACGACTGAGCGACTGAGCTGAACTGAGTGCCCAGCAGGTTCTTGTAGCCTCTCCCACGCTGGCACCAGAGATGCCCAGGCAGGACAGGACACATGTGTTGGCAGCCCTGGTCTGTCTGGAGCCCTGACTGGGCTGTTTGATCAGCAGCAGCTGGAGCAAGTGGAGGCTCGTGGGACCTGCGCTGACTCGAGGCGTGAGTGCCCCAAGGACGTGGGGAGAGCGCCTTAGACTTGGAAGCAAACATCTGATAGTGGCATCTGTGAATAGCTAGCATATTCCCGCTTGTGTCTCTGCAGATCTTCATTCTCCCTGACCAGGCAGCCATCGTCGAATAAACTCTGCCCGAAACCTCCTTCCAAGCCTCACGTGTTGACTGGGCACCATCTGTGTGCTAGTCGCTGGGCATCCGGCAGCAAGACCACGACATCCTTGCTCTTAGGAAGCTTACATTCTAGCGGACAGAGATAGACAACATAAACCACAAAATAAACAAGAGACATGTCAGATTAAGTAAGTGCCCGACGCTGAACCAGGGTGGTGTGCTGGGGCTGGGAGGGCCAGCTTCCCTGCTTACTATTGCTTTGAAGCGTTACGCAGGTGGGTGGTTTGGCTTCCAGTTCGTTTCCAACAGCTCTGTGACTCATTCCCATTTTCTTTAAAATCTATTTCAATTCTTAGTCAGACACAACTGCACAGTTTTTAAGTCTAACATTTAAAAACAAATTCATGATTCATAAGATCCTATGACACATACTAAGACTAACAATGTCTTCTTAGAGAAAATGTGAGAATCATTCTTAATTTACTGTTCTCCTTTGCATCTCTCTCCCACATACTTTCTCTTTCTTTCTCTCTCTCTCTCTCTCTCACACACACACACACACACACCAGCTGTACTTCCTGCCATTTCTCAAACCCACTCTCTTTTTCCAGCTCTCCATCCCCACAGCACGTGTGGTTTAAGCCTCTGCCACCTCTTGTCCAGGCTCGGCTTCCTCTTGACTGCCCAAGTTTTGCTTTGCTCAGCATCCTCATTGCCTGGTATCTGGAATAATTTTTCTTTTTGTACCTTTTACCCACTTGTCTGTGTTATACCCTCTAGAGTTTCGAAGAATGACTATAGGCAAATATTTAGCTACAGAACTGCTTTCCCAATGAATGACTAGAATGACAAGATACCTTCCCGTGTCCGCTCTCTACCCTGCGCCTCCCTCGCTCCTTACCTTTCTTAATGCATCATCACTTCCTGATCCTTCTTCCTCCTGGGGACCCAGATCTGAATATACTTTGATTTATTGTTTTTAAAATGTACTAAAATTGAACACAGCATTTCAAATGTGGTCTGAACAAACCACAGGGGTTCTATTTCTTCTTTTGAACTAATGCTGTTTTAAAACAACAACAAAAATTTATTTATATATTTGGCTGCACAAGGTCTTAGTTGTGGCATGCGGGATCTTCAGTCTTCATTGTGGCATGCAAGATCTTTAGTTGTGGCATGTGGGGTTTAGTTCCCTGACCAGGGATCAAATGTAGGTGATGTGCTGTGGAAGCACTAGATCATGTGTCAAACTAATGCTTTTATTAAAAATATTGGGTTAGCCAAAAAGTTCGCTTGGATGAAAAAATCTGATTGAACTTTTTGGTCAACCCAATATATTTGAAGAGTGCATCTCTGAGTTTTGACACATAAATACACCTGTGTAGCCACCAGTCCAAGGTAGAGAACATTCCCGTCACTTGAAAAAGTTTTCTCTTGCCCTTTTGAAATTGCATACAAACCCCAGCAGGTAAAATGCTGACTCAAGAGTTAATGAATGGGAAATGTGAAGATGGAGAAACAAAGAATAGCTACTTGGGTTAGGGAACTGGTAACAATTTAGACTATAATTCTGCCACACAAGAGAATCACTAAACTTTCAGTTTCCTGAAAGATACAGCTAAAGGCCTGACACACATTCTGAAGCAGTTTTTACAGGAAGCAGATCACCCTCCACATGAAAACTGCTGACCACAAGAACATAGACCCTAAACTAGTTGAAACCAGAAGGTTGATGATGCTTGAAACTTCACCTTGATGTCAACCAATCTCCACGTGCTGATCATGCCCCGCTCCTTGAACACTAAAACTCCTCTCTCTTCTCTAGAAGGTGGGTCACACAGTCTTCAGGGCCTTAGCCCACTGTGGCCCCCTTTGCCTGGCAAAGCAATTAAAGCTTCTCTTGTCTACTCCACCTGAAACTCTGGCTCTGTGTTTCTATTCATCACTGATGAGCAGAGGCCAAGTTTTGGCAACACGGTCTTAGTCCAACCTTACCAACAGTAGCAACCAGTATTCTGATTTCTCCCACTGTAGATTAGTTTTGCTAAACCAGAATTTCACACAAACAGAATCATCACAGAGAATGGACTCTTCCATGACTGGCTTCTTTCAGTCAACATAATGCAACTGAGTTTCATCCATGTTGTTGTGTATGTTGGTAGTTAGCTCCTTCCTACTGTTGAGTAGGATTCTGTTGAATGGTTATACCACAGTTTGTTTATCCATTCTCCTGTTGACGGTCAGTCATCTGGGTTGTTTTCAGTTTGGGGGCTATAATGAATATAACTTTTATACACATGTAATTTTATTGACTTTTGTTTTTATTTATCATTTTTTATCCAGGCTTTTATTTACCCAGGAGTGGAATTTCTATATCATAATGTAGGCAGACATTTAAATTTATAAGAAATTGACAAATAATTTTCTGAAATGGTTGTGCCAGTCATGTATGAGAGTTACAGTCCCTTGCTCCACATTCTTGCTAACACATAGTATTATGAGTTATTTTATTTTTTCATTTTAGCCATTCTTATAGATGGAAGTGGTCATTGTGGTTTTAATTTGAATTCACTCAGGGAACTTGATCATTTTTTATATGCTTATTAGCCCTTCATATATCTTCTTTTATAAAGTGCTTGGTCAAGTCTTTTGCTCATTTTTATTGAGTTGTCTTTTTATTACTCAATTATAGGAATTCTTGATAGTTTCTGGATATAGATATAGATATATATACTGTGAATATTTCTCTATATGTGTGGCTTACCTTTTCGTTTTCTTGATGGTATCTTCTGAGGAACAGAAATGGCAAATTTTTATAAAGTTCGATGTAACTTTTTTTGTTTTCTACTTAGCGCTTGTTTGTTCTGTCTAGCGCATTTTAGCAAACATATTCTCTTAGGTTTTCTTCTAGAAGCTTTATATTTTCAGGTCTTTGGTCAGAGCAATCCATGATCTAGTGAGTCAACTCTTCACAACAGGTGGCCAAAGTATTAGAGTTTCAGCATCAGTCCTTCCAATGAATACCCAGGACTGATCTCCTTTAGGATGGACTGGTCCCTTGGTTGTAGTCCAAGGGACTCTCAAGAGTCTTCTCCAACACCACAGTTCAAAAGCATCTATTTTTCAGTGCTCAGCCTTCTGTATGGTCCAACTCTCACATCTATACATGACCACTGGAAAAACCATAGCTTTGACTATATGTACCCTTATTGGCAAAGTAATGTCTCTGATTTTTAATACACTGTATAGGTTTGTCATAGGTTTTCTTCCATGTCTTTTCTTAAAAGACACAGCAAGTGTCTTTTAATTCTATGGCTGCAGTCACCATCTGCACTGATTCTGGGGCCCAAGAAAATAAAGTTTGTCACTGTTCCCATTGTTTCCCCATCTGTTTGCCATGAAATGATGGGACTGGATGTCATGATCTTAGTTTTCTGAATGTTGAGTTTTAAGCCAGCTTTTTCACTCTCCTCATTCACATTCATCTAGAGACTCTTTAGTTCCTCTTCTGTTTCGGCCAAAAAGACTTTGGGTATTTGAGGTTTTATATCTGAGGTTTTTGATATTTCTCCAAGCAATCTTGTTTCCAGTTTGTGAGTCATCCAGCTTGGCATTTCTCATGATGTGCTCTGCATATAAGTTGAATAAGCAGGATGATAATATGCAGCCTTGATGTACTCCATCCCCAATTTTGAGCCAGTCTGTTGTAGGTCTGGTTCTAATTGTTGTTTCTTGACCTGCATACAGATTTCTCAGGAGGCAGGTAAGGTGGTCTGGTATTTCCATCTCTTTAAGAATTTTCTGCAGTTTGTTGTTGATTATATATATAAATTAGTGTCAAGATTTAAATCTATCTCTTGCCTCCAAAACCAGCAACATCTCACAGGCTGTGTTGCCTTTCTATATAGTTAGTCCCCTGTCCAAGCAGCATGCCATCAGAGGTAGGAGGGCAGTCAGAGAAAAACTGTTCAAGGCCCTTCAAACTACCAGTTTAATTATAATTATAATCATAGTTTTGCCCAATGGTTGGAAATATATATCAACTTCTAAAAGAGGAAGAGAGAAACAATGTAGAAAGGCTCATATTACTAACATAATTCACTGCCTCTCTACAGTATCTTCTCATCAAGAAAGGGTGAACAGTGGATGGATGAATGACCAAGGTGTGGATTCAGCATTAAATAATCCAAGATAAAGATTCATGTAGGGAAAACATGAAACCTGATTCATTCTTACTGGCAAGAATTGTGCTGCCAAGTCAGCATCTGTTCCCTTTGTCTGATAAAGGTGAAAGCCCAACTCCGAGATGAGATACTTTGGAAAAGAAATAGAACCATACAACTCTGGTTTGCTGGAAGTAAACCAGATAGAACCTAACTTTTGCTGCTTTGCCCAGTTCACTGAATTTATAAAACAAAAGTAAAAATCAAGCCTTAGAAGGAAGAAGGGAGGAAGTACAGAGAGAAAACAAGATTCAAAGCTGCATCCGTGAGACTGCCCTAAGCTTTTCTAAATTTTTTCCCAAACCAGGAAGAACCATGAAGGGTTTATTTGTGTATTAATCAGGATTCTTTAAGTTTCAAGCAACAGAAATCCAACTCCAGCTGTTCAAGGAAAAAATAAACATGTATTGTAGGCTTACAGGATTGGTAAGAGTGGATAGTGTCAAGTATGGCTGGATCTAGTTAAGGCAGCAATTCTCAAAATGTGGTCTGAGGATCTTGGAGACTCACTGAGACCCTTTGGTGTCTGGAAGGTCAAAACCATTTTCATAACAACACTAAGATAAAGTCTTAGTCCCTTCCACTGTCAGCAACTTGAGATCATAGGGTTGTTTTTCTCTCACTAGGGAGGAGAGAGGATCTGGTTTCATTTTCTAATTAGACTTCGGGTCCAAGTTGTATTCAGTTTTCCATTTGTTCTCTTATAAATGTACAGTGGGGTTTCCCAGGGGTCACATGACATGATATCAAACAGACAGAATGCAGGAATAGATAGCAAAATTCAATTGTTCTTCTACTAAACTGACCATTTAGGGGGTTTTCAAGCATGTAAAACAATGTCATGCTCTCCAGCAATTATTTTGTTTGAGATAATATTATTTTTCATAAAAATACATTAATTATTTAAATAAGTAATGGAGCTATTGTTACTTTCAAATGAATTAATATTTTAATTTCTTTTCCAATTTTCAAATACAGTAAATATTGATAGATATATCTATCTATATATATATATATATAGATAAATATAGTTATATCAATATTTCTTTGAAGTTCTCAATTAAAAAAAAATCATGCCCTTCCTTCATGTCTAGCCATTTATTTCTGGGAGTCTGTCTGTGTGGCCCAGACCTCTGGATGGCAGAGTTTCAGTTCATCATTTTGCCATTTTAACAGCTTTTCAGTTGTGCCCCATGTACTGAAAAGTTTGCAAACTCTGTGCAATGGCTTGATCTTAGAACTGTAAACATTTTCAATGGGATGAGGCATTTATAAACTCTAAGTACAGCTAGGGCCCAGTGCTTCCAGGTATAACATATACTACCCAGAGGTTCTTAATAAGATACTTTGTAGATTTCTCCTGCCTTTGAGTGGCATCATGTGAGTTTTTATGAGTTTACCCATGAGTCATGAGCAGGAAACTATTAAGCAGACAAAGTGGGATCTTCATCTAGATTGATAAATTCTATAAAATCCATCCCACCACAGTGTCAGGAGGCAGTTTTGCAGAAGAGGTTGATAGATATTTCGTAAAAATTTTTAGCTCTGATGTGGTAAAATCACAGCACTTTCCTGGTATTTTCTACATTATACATATCTGTGTAACAGCAAAACAAAAAAAAAGATTAAAATAATCTAGAATAGAAATACAATTTATGAAGTAAAAAGCCTTTAACTTTTACTCATTCACTCCCCAATCATTTTTTGATCACCTGTTTTGTGGCAGGAACTCTTGCTTGCTATTTGAACATGACCTGCTTACAAGGCTCTTAATCCCATCCCACCATTCTAAGCAGCTTATCAAAGTAGTCTTTCCAAACATTTGTAGTTCATTCCCTGAATGGATCTGGTTAGTGCAGTTTTCTTCAGTTCCTCAGAGTCTAGTAACACCTTCCTTTACCCCCTTGGTTGCCCACCCTTTAATCTTCCTCTGCACCCACTTCTTGTTTGAAAGAGACTTTGCTCAGCACTCTGCCAAAACATATTCTCATCGGCACCACCAAACTCAAAGCCCATGCTTTGCAAGGAGACCCCTTTGATGCATCCAAAACGTTTCCTTTTCCCAGCTTGGTCTCCACACATCTCAGCATCTGGTGTCCATGTATCCCTGGATTACATCCAAGCCACACCTCATATGTGCCCTGGTCACACGGTTGTTACAATTTTGAATATCACTCTTACATATATTGCTGTGTAGCCAATTTGCATTTATAAAACCACTGTAAATACTCTTCTTTCATCATTTGCCATACTGAGACATGTTAGAGGGCAGAGAGAGGCTATTTATAAATAAATATAGGTGTATAGATATAGATATTTGTAATATGTCTAGTGCAGTACCAAATGATGGATCATTATACATTTGTCCATGACAGTTTGAATTTAAGAGGAAAAGAGAAATACCATTTAAATACCATTTAACCCTTTACTTAAAACTCCTCTCTACACTGTGTTTAATGCGATGTTTAAACTCTTCTATTTTTCTGAAAATAGAAAATATTTAATGCCATACAGAAAATACTTAGATTCATTTTAGTTCAGTCGCTCAGTTGCGTCCAACTCTTTGTGACCCCATGGACTGTGGCATGCAGGCTTCCCTGTCTATCACCAACTCCTGAACCTTGCTCAAACTCATGTCCCTTGAGTAGGTGATGGCATCCAAACAACTTATCCTCTGTCATCCCCTTCTCCTCCCACTTTCAATCTTTCCCAGCACCAGGGTCTTTTTCAATGAGTTAGTTCTTTGCATCAGGTGGCTGAAGCATTGGAGCTTCAGCTTCAGCATCAGTCCTTCCAATGAATATTCAGGACTGATTTCCTTTAGGAGTGACTGGTTTGATCTCCTTTTTAACAACATTTGAGAAATCTGTTGTCAACTTCATGCAGGTGAAAGCTTCTGTGAGATGAACAAGACCTTCTTTCAATGGTAGTGCAAGCTTCTCTGTCAGGAATTGTACAAAATTATAACAACTCATTGCATAGACCTCCACAGCTTTATCAGAGGCACTGAGAGAAAATACTCATAGCGATCCATCACAAAGTATGGAAATTCTGCAAGATGCTAAGATATCTTGACTTAGTCATCAAGTCCATGTAACTTTAGGCAATGTGAGCTCTCATCTAAGTCCTAGACTTCACCCTAATGGATGTTGAACAGACACACTCACAAGATAGCCCTAACTCTTGTGAAAACTGCAGTCTTCATCTTCAAAAATGCTTCACACAAATGGGGCAACTAACAAATATTTACTGAATAAAATTGAGGAATTGAATGAATGGAATTGGACTCTGTAGCCAGGGGTTGCTACTGTCTTCAAATGATAATAAGATCAAATGATGAGAATTATACTTTCTAACTCTAATACTGGTTCTGGGGAAAATGATTTTGAGTCCTGTGGATAGTCAGTAATTTATCCTTCTCTTTAAGTCTTTCCTCTTTGCTTATTTCAAGATAGAATTAAAGCCTACCAGCATGTGAATTTCAGAAAGAAGGTTAATTTGCAAATGAAGATTCTCTAAAGCAGACATTCTTCAAATAGGCATCAAACTATTCATAAGAATCTAAATGTTTACCAACAGATGAATGGATAAAGAAGATGTGACACGTATATACAATGGAATATTACTCAGCCATGAAAAAGAATGAAATAATGACATTTGCAGCAACATGGATGGACCTAGAGATGATCATACTAAATGAAATGAGTCAGAAAGAGAAAGACAAATATCATAATATATCACTCATATGTGGAGTCAAAATATGACATAAATGAACATATCTACCAAATAGAAACACACTCACAGACATAAAGAACAGACTTGTGATGGCCAAGGGAAATGGGGGTTGGGGAGAGGTAGGTTGGGAATTTGAGATCAGCAGATGCACACTATTATATATGGAATGGATAAATAACAAGGTCCTACTATATGGTATAGAGAACTATTTTCAATATCTTGTAATAAATCACAATAAATAAGAAAAATAATATATATTTACATGTATATACATACATTTTAACCACAAAATTAATACAACACTATAAATCAATTATACTTCAATAAAATAAAACTGTTAAAAGGCATCAACTCACTTTCTTGGGTGAAAGCCGTATGTGATTATTTGCTCAGTCCTCTCATTCCCTGTTAATTCCTTTTCTCCTTTCCTAGTTGCATAACAGCAGAAAGTAAGATATAAAAATCCCTCTATCCTGTTCCCAACCAAACAGAAATCCTGAATCATAGCACCCCAAGGCTCAAATACTAAATCTGATTTCTTCTCCATCTACTCCAGAAAGAAGTAGATGCTTTCTGCAGAGAAAGTGACTGGAAGAGATATGAGATCTTGCGTGAAACCCTGTGTCTCCTAGTGAATCTTCAAGGGCCAACTGAAATCATGCACAGAGGCAGCTGGTTTCTGATCGCTGCATATGTCACCTTGGGACAGACATGTTCGCAGCCTGAATGAACAGGAAAGAAACACCAGATGTGCAAGAGTGGTGCAGAAGGGTGGATAAAAGGACATTAGCATTAAACCTGACCTTTCTCCTTGCTCCAAAGGATGAGATGATCCTAATGCTACAGACATTTATTTGTACTAACAAGCTCTTATTTCAAAATGCAATTACGCACGGGATGATTAAGCCTGCAGCACTGGCGATTGCATTAAACTCAATTAAGTCCTCTGCAATCAGAGTCATTATTTGGGTGCAGAGGGGGAGAAAAAGATGCATATTCCAGTTACCAGGAGATGGAAAAGAAAATGATCTAGGGCACAATTTCCCAAATCTGCTGCATAAGATCTATCAGAAAAGCTTCTTAAAAACACAGATTTCCTTTTCCTTCTCCCCACCTCACACCAGCCCTGAATCAGGAAAGACTGAAGTAGGGGCCAGGACTCAACATGATAAAAAGCTTCCTGGGTTGTCTGATGCTGGCAGCCCAGAAATGGGCATTGAGGAAGCACAGGTCTTGGACACTGGTTTGCTGCCCTGATCAAAATTCAGTCTGATCTTCAGCTTGACAGATATTAAATTTGACATGGCACTAATGCTGATTGGGACTGATCCACCTACAAAGTTCACAGGAACTTACGTATAAACCAGAATGCCAGCTTACTTATTAAAAGGAGGGATAACCCTTCTCGGAGATCAAAATGCCCATGCTTACCATACAGAACACCTGGACAACCACACTTTTAATCAGATGGTTGCCTGCTATGGATCTGTGAAATCAGATCAAACAGGTGCTCCCAATGGCATTTTCATTTGGGCTGCGGAGGCAAAGCAGTAATCCTTGTACTACTGATGTATAGGCATACTGACGTATGCCTCAGACCAGATTTCCTTAACCATGGCCAGAGCTGGAGATACACGCCAAATTCTTGCCCTCAGGCATACTTTTCTAGATTCTGTATCTCCTAAAAGCAAACCCAGAGAAGGTTCTGCTGCTCACCGTGCTCAGGCAGCTCGCCTCTTCGGGGCAGATTTTCCAGCCTCGACTGGATTGGTGTTGTGCCATCCCTAGTGGGCATGCCCAGACACTTCCTGGGATGTTGATTCTTACTCTGTTTTATAAAATAGTGTGTACTTTACATAACAAGGAAACGTTTACTTAAAAAGTTATCTACGTGCAAAACTGCAGGTGATGGAAAGTTTTCATTGTTGGTTAACTGATTTGCAATGAAAATGATTTTGTCATCCAGATTTTGCTGACATTTTTTGTTTTTAAGATGTTTATTGTATCTTAAAATAGCGCACATACATTTTACTAAATTTCCAGTTTATTTGTTGAACTCACATTCCATTCATGCTTCTCTGGTCCCCTATGTCATACTCCATGTGCTCACACCACCAGTATCTTGGTGACTCCTCAGATAGGGTAAATTTATTATCTATCCTGCTCTAATCTGACACTCAATCTTGTGAACTTACCTCCCAGTGGGGAGGAGACTTGTAATAAATGTATAATAAGAATAAAAAAAATAAGAAAGTTTGAATGCTTTGAAGAAACTAAACTAGACCAGACGGTAGAAAGGGGTAGAAAGACTGGAGCTGGCAGTTGGTCAAGGAAGCCTTTTCTTCAGATGTGACATTTATGTTGAGAGACAGAGCCTCATAATTATACCCTCAAAGCATATTTATTTCCAAAGCCACACATATATCTCCATCGTGAATACTGACATTGTTTAACTAAAGGATTCAGTACGCGGTTTTGCTAAATTTGTTATGAACAGCCACAGGGGAAAATAGATGTCTAGATAGTTTGAAAACTATTCCACTGCTAAATACAAGAAATGCCGGGTACAATATAACAAATATTTATAAATATACTGTTTCTAAATGAAATATATATATTTAAATTAAGAGATGGGCTCACAATAAAGTAAAAGAAATCATCAGTCACCAAAAATAATAAGGAAAATGAAAGCCAGTAAGGTCAACAAGAGACTTGGAGCTTCAGCTCCTGCAGGGAAGGAGTTTGGATACTAATCCCTACGTAGGAACAGGAGATAAAGCCTTCAGCCTGAGAGACAAGAAGTTGGAACTGAAACTGCAACATGAAGCCAGGATAAAAGACTGCAGAATTTTAAAATAAATTTTTAAAAAATCCATTAGCTTTGGATAGGAGTTTGGTTGTTTGTTTGTTTTTAAGATCTCCCTGAGGATTTATAGCCACATAACCATCTGGTGTTCAAATTCATGCCATAAGCAAGATGTAGAAAACTGTAAATTGAGATAATAGCATAAAATGTAGAGTTTAGCTGGTGATGGTCCTGGACTGTCTTACAAAAGCATAAACAACACCTCTCTTGAAGAAGGTTCCCTTAATGTGTCTCTGTCAGAATTTCAAGAGATTAAATTTTAATGAGGCCAAGTGCATGGTCTAAAACTGCAAAACATATGAGGAAACAGTAATGTGAAAAAGAGTATGCAAACGGTATAGAAGACAGAATTAGAATTTTAAATGTCATAATTCTTGAATAGGAATGATCTTTAAAAGGACTTAAAGGATTAGCTATATAAAAGAAGGTCTTAAGGGAAAAGTACAAGATTCTCTGAAAAATGATCAAGCTGACCTTTAAAATAGAATGAAATAGAACTTTTAGAAATTAAAAATATGGCAATAAAAGCTAAAACTTGTTAGAAGTGAAAATATTTACATATTACATATCTAACAATGGACTTGTATCTGGAATATGTAAAGAACTCTCTAAATAAATTATTAGTACATATAATAATTTAGATGGATCTCAAAGACATTATCTTCTTCATGGATCACAGCTTTGTCATGGTGATAAGGCTTGTGTAACTCAATAAATCTATGAGCCGTGCCATGCAGGGCCACCCAAGACGGACGAGGCATAGTGAAGAGTTCTGACAAAATGTAGTCCATTGGAAGAGGACATGGCAAACCACTCCAGTATTCTTTCCACAAGAACCCCATGAACTGTATGAAAAAGAAAAAAATATATATATATATGACACCAGAGGATGCACCCCCCCCCCCAAGTTGGAAGGTGTCCAATATGCTACTGGGAAGAGCAAAGGGCAACTTAATAGCTCCAGAAAGAATGAAGAGGCTGATCCAAAGCAGAAATGATGCTCAGTTGTGGATATGTCTGATAGTGAAAGTGAAGTTTAGTGCTTTAAAGAACAATCAAGGTAAACTGGACATAGTAAACTAGGAAATGTGGGCAAGAGTGAACACCGACATCTTAAGAATCAGTGAACTAAAATAGATGGGAATGGGTGAATTTAATTCAGATGACATTAGATCTGTGGGCAAGAATCTCTTAGAAGAAATGGAATAGCCCTATAGTCAACAAAAGAGTCTGAAATGCAGTACCTGGATGCAATCTCAAAAGCAACAGAATGATCTTGGTTTGTTTCCAAAGCAAACAATTCAACACAGCACAGTAATCAACCAGCACAGTAATCCAAATCCCAACCACTGATGCTGAAGAAGCTAAAGTTGACCAGTTCTAGGAAGACCTACACGATCTTCTAGAACTAACACTAAAAAAGATGTCCTTTTCATCCTAAGGTGATTAGAATGCAAAAGTAAGAAGTCCAAGATACCTGGAGTAACAGGCAAGTTTGGCCTTGGAATACAAAATGAAGTGGGGCAAAGGCTAACAGAGTTTTGTCAAGAGAACACACTGGTCAGTGTAGACACAAACTTCCAACAACACAAGGGATGACTCTACACATGGACATCCCCAAATGGTTAATACTGAAATAAAATTGATTACATTTTTTGAATGGGAAAATGGAGAAGCTCTATACAGACAGCAAAAGCAAGAGCTGGAGCTGACTGTGGCTTAGATCATCAGCTCCTTATTGGCAAATTCAGACTTAAAATGAAGAAAGGGAAAATCACTAGGCCATTCAGGTACGACCTAAATCAAATCCGTTATAATTATACAGTGATGAATAGATTCAAGTGATTAGATCAGGTAGATATAGTGCCTTGAAGAACTACAAACAGAGGTTCATAGCATTGTACAGGAGTAAGTGACCAAAACCATCCCAAAGAAAAAGAAATGCAAGAAGGCAAAGTGGTTGTCTGAGGAGACTTTACAAACAGCTGAGGAAGAAAGAGAAGCAAAAAAAGCAAGGGAGAAAGGTAAAGATATATCCAACTGAATGCAGAGATCCAGAGGATAGCAAAGAGAGATAAGAAGCCCTTCTTCAATGAACAATGCAAAGCAGTAGAGGAAAGCAATAGAATGGGGAAAACTAGAGATGTCTTCAAGAAAATTGGAGATTTCAGCAGAATATTTCATGCAAGCATGGGCAAAATAAGGGAGAGAAATGGTAAGGACCTAACTTAGGCAGAAAAGATTAAGAAGTGGTGGCAAGAATGCACAAAAGAACTATACAAAAAGGTCTTAATGGCCAGGATAACGAGGATGGTGTGGTCACTCACCTAGAGCCAGACATTCTGGAGTTTGAGTCAGGTGGGCTTTAAGAAGCATTAGTATAATAAACAAGGCTAGTGGAGGTGATGGAATTCCAGCTGAACTATTTCAAATCCTAAAAGATGATGCTGTTACAATGCTGCACTCAATATGTCAGCAAATTGGAAAACTCAGCAGTGGCCACCGGACTGGAAAAGGTCAGTTTTCATTACAATCCCAAGAAGGGCAGTGTCAAAGAATGTTCAAACCATCAGACAATTGCACTCATTTTGCATGCTAGTAAAATTTTGCTCAATATCCTTCAAGCTAAGCTTCAGCAGTATGTAAACCGAGAATTTTCAGATGTACAAGCCAGGTTTAGAAAAGGCAGAGGAACCAGAGATCAAATTGCCAATATTCTCTGGATCATAGAGAAAGCAGAGAATTCCAGAAAAACATCTACTTCTGCTTCATTGACTATGGTAAAGCCTTTGACCATGTGGATCACAATAAACTGGAAAATTCTTAAAGAGATGGGAATACCAGACCATGTTACCTGTCTCATGAGAAACCTGTATGTGAGTCCAGAAGCAATAGTTAGAATCTTACATGGAACAACTGACTGGTTAAAACTGGGAAAGGAGTTCAACAAGGCTGTATATTGTCACCCTGTTTATTTAACTTCTATGCAGAGTACATCATGTGAAATTCTGGGCTGGATGAATGAATCACTAGTTGGAATCAAGATAGCTGGAAGAAATATCACCAACCTCAGATACATAGATGATAATCACTCTAATGGCAGAAACTGAAGGGGAACTAAAAAAGCCTCTTGATGAGGGTAAAAGAGGAGAGTGAAAAAGCTGCCTTAAAACTCAACGTTCAAAAAACAAAGATCATGGCATCTGTTCCCATCCCATCACTTCATGGCACACAGATGGGGAGAAAGGGGAAACAGTGACATATTTTATTTTCCTGGGCTCCAAAATCCCTGAGGACAGTGACTGCAACCATAAAATTAAAAGACACTTGCTCCTTGGAAGAAAAGCTATAACAAACCTAGACAGTATATCTAAAAGCAGAGACATCACTTTGCCAACAAAGGTCCACATAATCAAAGCTATGATTTTTTTCCAGTAGTCCTGTATGGATATGAGAATTGGATCATAAGGAAGGCTGAATGCCAAAGAATTGATGTTTTTGAATCATGGTGCTGGAGAAGACTCTTGAAAGCCCCTTGGACTGCAAGGAGATCAAAGCAGTCAATCCTAAAGGAAATCAACCCTGAACATTCATTGGAAGGACTGATGATGAAACTGAAGCTCCATACTTTGGTCACTTGATGCAAAGAGCTAACTCACTGGAAAAGACCCTGATGCTGGGAAAGATTAAAGGCAAAAAGAGAAGAGGGCAGCAGAGGATAAATTGGTTAGATAGCATCACTGACTCAATGGACATGAATTTGAGCAAACTCCAGGAATACTGAAGAACAGGAAGCCTGGCATGCTGCAGTCCATCAGGTAGCGAAGAGTCAGACATGACTTAGCATCTGAACAACAGCAAGAACTAAGACATTACACGCAGTGAAGAAAGTCAGTTTCAAAGGATTATAAACTGTACAGTTCCATTTATATAAAGTTCTCAAAATGAAAAAATTAGACAGAGAGCAGATCAGTGGATATTTAGATTTAAGAGAAGGTGGAAGGGATGTGAGACTATAAAAGGCAGCATGAGGGAGTTCCTTCATGGTGATGGAACAAGGCTGTAATGCTGGTTATATGAACCTACACTTGATAAATGTCATAGATTTACACATAAATACCTTAAAATATGAGTGCATGCAAAAACTTGTGAAATCTGTTTATTTGATAGTATTGTGCCAATCAACTCCTTCTGTAATCCATTCTAGCTGTTTAATAAGTCACCACTGCGGAAAGCTGAACATAGGTATTCATGAACTCTCTGTACTATTTTTGAAACTGATGATTCTATAATTATTTTAAAATGAAAAGTATTTCAAATTTTAAAACTATAGAATATGTATACATTTTAAAACTTAATGGACATGTTAACAACAGACAAGTCACAGAAAAAAGAGAATTGATCTGAAAGACTGATTTGAGGAAATCACCCAAAGCCCAACAACCCAGGAAGATAAAGAGATGAAAAGTACAAAAACATTGAGACATGGAGGACAAAGAGGTGTTCCACATAAGTCTAATGGGAATTGCAGATAGGAAAAACAGAGAAAATGTAGGAAAGAAGCTATCTGAATAGATTGTGCTGAGTTTACAAAACTGATGAAAGACATGAATCTATAGATTCAAAAAAGCCCAACAACTTGCAAACTGTGTAAATAACAATACACTCACCCTCAGACATACTGTAATCAAACTATAGAATACCAAAGGAAAAGATATTTTTTAAAAAACAACAGGCAGGCATGGTTCTGTTGCTAATCATTATTTTATTTTCACCAAAAACAAACTGCCTGGTGCTTTCCCTTGTATTTACATTTGAAATCTGCTATCCAAATATACCAGTAACTCAGAATATCTACAGTTTATTACTTTGGGGAAAAAATTAAAAACACTCTGCACTGCCTAAACTTTTGTGCAATCCCAGTAGTAAGAGCTGAGTAAATCTGACAGGCACATGGTCCTTGCTGGCCAAGAACCAACCAACAGGCTGTAAGTCTCCTTTAATTTCACTCAACTTGTTTTCACTGCTATAAATAGTGAATAAATCAAACCCACCCTTCCTTCCAACTCAGTCTGAAGCACAGTGACAGCTCAGTGTAAATACCCTTCAATTAATTTGTTGGGCACTCAGAGGGTACAGGTTTAGCTCCACATATCCCTTCTACCTGGGTTACCAGGGTCTGACTCTGAACTGGGAAACTGAGTGAAGAGAAAAACCATGTAGCTCTTTTTTTCTTCTTCTTCCTCTTCTCCCTTTCCTATTTTTAAAAAATTTTCTCCCCCCTCCAACCCCACCCCTTCTTCTTCATCTCTTTTACCTAGTGAACATGAAACTTCTCTGTGAATCAGGCAATTTCATTCAAAATGGGATGATTTACAATATAGAGCAATGGGCTGTTTCTGACTCTTCTATAAAGCTCTTAAATCTCTGAGTCTTGTTTTTACCCATCTCTAAAATGGTGCAAAAATAAAACCCTATAATACTGCTTATGTCAGAAGAAATACAGTGTTACAGCCCAACACTTCACAAACATGTTTTACCATTGTATTCCACTGCAACATAAGCTGTAGTGGAAATGAAAATCATTTAACTTTTTAATATATTTTTCAACTGACACTTGATTAATATGTCAAGTTGACAATAAAAAGACAATCTTTAAGGATTCATTGGGACACTGTGGGAGGATCATTATCTCTTCCTGTTTGATTTTTGGTGAAAGAGTGAAGGGTGAGGGGCCATTTCCTTTGGAGCTGGCCGAAAGAGGATTACATACATGAAGCAAATTCTTAAAGAATGACAGTCATATGGAAAATCTACTTACAATTTCCTCATTTGGGGGATTTCCTTGACTCTCCGCCATTGGAAACTTTCTCCATTTTTTACACCGTCCATGGCTTTGATGGACTCTGACAAGTGTGTTTCTATAAACAGCAGTTAAAAATGGGACATATTGTGAACTTCTCAGTTCTCAGAGTAGGAATAACCAGAAAGAACTATGTAGGAAAGAAGGCTGTATCATCTCTGCCCATATCAAGATCTCCTCATGCACACGGATGGAAAAAGGTCCTCAGCTTGTCCTCTCGGATCTGGAATGGGGGTTCCACCCTGTTTCCAGAGGATCTGCATGAGGGGGTCATGTTGATGTCATGCAAAGATGATTCAGTCTCTGGTCACAGGTCATCTTGATGCCTTCATGGGTTATTTTTAATTAGGAAAAATTCACAGTATAGGCATATGCAAGATTTTTACTTAATTTTTATACTTATTGGTGCTCAACTCTACAGTTTTTCATCTCTTACTCAACAGGCTACTCTCCTTCTGTCTCTCTTCATTCTCTCTTCTTTGTTCTCTCATTATTTACTTAAAGTGCTGACTTTCAAAAAATTCTGTTCAATGAAAACAATGAGAAAATGGAAAATGACTGCTATATTCAGGCTAGCAAACTTTGACAATATTAAATAATTATACATATGTTTAACCATCACTATACATTATACCAGAAGTCCACAGTTGGCTAACATCACACTACTTTTGAAAAGTAAACATTTTAGCAATAAATGTTCCAAGGCGACATGGAAGTATTTTCATTCCTAAAATTTCCTATACAGATGTTATACACAAAGTTAGTATGCATAGAGATTCTCTTGTTCCAGATAATAAGTTATTCCACCAGGTTATATCCTTCATGTACACAAACCTCCAGGCTCTGTTTGTTTTAACATTCCCTGCAGCTGTTACTTAGATTTTTGCTACATAATTACTGTTTATTCAAAATCTCTCACTTGTTAGGGGATTTACCCACAGAGCTCTCACATTTAGCTTTCAAAACGTTATGATTTTTAAGCATTTTGTTTTTTACGCTAAATGTTGAAGGTGGCTTTTAGCCCTAACCAAAATATTTGCATGTTGCTAATTACATTTCTGTGAACCATCAAAATGAAGTCTGTAGAAGAATACATGGAAAATGTGCATCAAAGTTCATTATTGCAATTTCAAATCTTTTGGAACAAAGAACCTTAAAACATGAGAAAGTACAAATATAGGCACCCTCTTGCTTATGAACAGTAACAGGAAAAACAGCTGAGAAGTACTGAGTGCTTCCTTCAGGCCAGGCCTTCTCTGAGTACCTTCCATCCTTAATCTTTAATTAACCACATGAGGTAGCTGGTATTATCAGCCCACTGAACAGATGAAAAAATTGAAACCTGGAGAGGATACGTCAGTTGCCCAAGGCCCCTCAGCTAGTAAGTGATGCTGTCGGAATTTAAATCCAGGCATTCTGACTGCAGTGCCCATGCTTGATCCACTACACAATGCTCTCCTTATGAGGAAACTTCTCCACGTTGGTATATACATTTTAAATTCAGCATCCTGTGCACTAGAAAAAAGAAAAAGAAGAAAGGCAGGAGCCTCCTCCTATTGCCCTGATTCTGGTCCCCCTTTCAATCCACCACTCCCTACGCCTCCCCACTACACCCTCCACCCTGACAAGAAATGGGAGAGGCCCCCAGAGGGCATCCACTTCCTTAACAGTTGCTTTTCCTCTTAAAATTTATTTAAAACATCTAGACTCTGTCTTCTAGAAGTTGGCAATCCAAATAAACAATATGAAGAGGCATATAATTTAAAATTTAAGAAAACAATATAAGAAGGCAAATATAAAAAAACATGAAAGTGAAGTCGCTCAGTCGTGTCTGACTCTTCGAAACCCCATGGACTGCAGCCCACCAGGCTCCTCTGTCCATGGGATTTTCCAGGCAAGAGTGCTGGAATGGGTTGTCATTGCCTTCTCTACAGAAATTAATATAACATTGCAAATAAACTCTCCTTCAATAAAATTAAAAAAAAAAAAGAAAAAGAAAGAAATGCCAGATGGCCAAGTTACAAGGGAGATCTGAGTGAGCAGCCTGGTAAGGGTAAGACCACGTTGCAAGGGTTTAATTGAGACTGCAAAGGTCAGAAGTGATTCTGCTGCCCTCTGCTGCTGGACTTGATTTAATTAATTAAGCAGGGCAAACAGAAACATTTACCTGACAGTTGTTTAGTTGCTAAGTCATGTCTGACTCTGTGACGCTGTCAACTATAACCCACCAGGCTCCTCTGTCCATGGGATTTCCCAGGCAAGAATACTAGAGTGGGTTGCCTTTTCCTGCTCCAGGGGGTCTTCCTGACCTAAGGATTGAACCCACATCCCCAGGATTGGCAGGTGGATTCTTTACGATGGAGCCGCCAGGGAAGCCGATTTGCTTAACTACCAGCCATGAACTAGATGCTTCATGCTATTTAAATAACTTTTCACCACAGTCTTGTGAAGAAAACATCTTTCCTTATTTTAGTTTTAAAGTATCCATTTCTACATAATATACAGTTTAAATGGAGCTCAGGGAGCTACTGCCTGGTGGGCTACAGTTCGTGGGGTCGCAAAGAGTCAAACTCGACTGAACGACTAACACTTTCACTTTTTCAGGGAAGTACTATAACTTGCATAAAGACACACAGTGAGTCAAGTTACTAGACTATAGGTTTCATTCTGTTCATCATCATTTATGCCTACATAGATAGCAATGCTGGGCATACAGGATAGGATGATTTTTCGAATGAATGAATCAAGTTCAGTGTCAAAGTTAGGTCTAATTCCAAAGCCCATAAACCTTCCAGATATCCACTGCTGCCTCTCAAATACTCTTGTTCCAACAGAAGAGACTGTGCTATTGCCAGTTTTGCAACTGAAGAAAGCTCGCGTGGAGCCATGAAGACCCAGAGCAGCCAAAAATAAATAAATAAATCTTTTTATAAAGTGCTTAAGAAACAAGAGTGAAGAAGCTGAGACTGAGAGACATTATTTCTAAATAGAAGTATGTGATTATAACCTCACTTTGCAAATTACCCAGCCAATAAACCAATCAATCAATCAAGTCAGTCAAAGCTAAATTCATCATGTGTACATCAAAACTGGCAAGTAAGTAAATGTGTATGAATTTTAACAAATGTATTTTAGGAAAGGAAATGCCCCTCATCCATCCCAAAACTCATTCTTGGGCCAAATTGTCTCAAATTACAGGGGACAACTTTTCAGAATTTTTTTAAGAGAAAATTATTTTCTTAAGGTGACATTTCTCATATAAATTTCAGAAGACAAATTCATGGCAAACAGTGGTCATATATTTTAAACTAAGTATTAGAAGTTGAAAGGGAAGAGATTCAAATATAACTTATATAAGTTGTACTTTCTGAGTCTTACTAAAAACACTTGGAAAAGACATTTCATTATAAGAAAAAGGTCTGAACCACAGCAATCCATGTGTTTCTGTCATGGGGGGAGGGGACAGACATCATCCTGATAGTTACCTTCTTCCAAGTACAGCTGGGAGCTGGGAGGCTGTATAGTTCATTCACAGGCATTGTAGATGAAAATACATTTCAAGTCTGCCTATTAACTAAATGCAAGTCTAGAAAATCAGCTGGACCTTCTAAATATCAGTTTTTCCATGTAAAATGTAGGGTTTAAAGTGCCTGGTCCACTTGATTGACAAAGTTGTAGGCAACACAAACATAAAACTTGTAAGAATGATCAAAGCATTATACAAATGCAGGGTCATCCGCATTATCTCTTTCCTAAAAGATGCTTTTCATCCAATCCCATCCAAACAGAGGAACAATCTTCAAGGAGTCATGTTGCTATTGGGTTTTCTCTGTGCCATCATCTTACAGAAACACAGAATTGACCAGCTGTTCAAGAAGTCTCCAAGTCAAGCTGCCTTTAAGCACTTGAAGGGGGGGGGGGGGAATATGGTCTTCTCTCATCTACAGTTGCAGATGTCTGCCTTTTGGAAGCTTCTAGATGGTCCTGAGGTTTTGAACTTCCATGAAGCTTCTAGAATCATATATCCCCTATAGATATGAGTATATGATTTCCAATTCTGAGATGGAAAACCCCCATTAGCATCTTTCCCAAAGTAAAATCCAAGGAGGCTGTGGCCAGGATCAGCTTTGGGAGGCCCCTGAGACTTTGCACTGTGGCTCTTTCCAGAGGTTGAGCCTAGACATCAGCGCTCTCCCTCTGGGCCCCATCTGGGCTAAAGAGATGGTTGAGACTGGGCCTGACCCTCAGGAAGCCAGCTGCTTTCTCCCGGCCCAGCCCTGGGCTGCTGCTCTGTCTCGGGCTGCTAGTGGCAGTTCTGCATCTTTGTGCGGAGGTGGATAATGATCGCCGGTCAGGGTGTCCCTATTGGGACACCCCGTGAACGGCTCTAAGTGCAAATGGAGATGTTTGGGGGTGTGTAGGAGAAGACAGGAAGAATGCAGACAGTCACATTTGAGGGTTACCTGGAATAAGGTAACAGGGGGCAGTGGAGATGTTTGCCAACAGAAACTGTTAAGTCATCATGTATCTACTCAGCACTTCTTATGTGCCAGGAACTTTAAATACATCACCTCATTTAATCTTCATAAGAGTTAATTCTGGGTAGATATCATGGTACTTCTACAGATGAGTAAACTGAGGTGCAGAGTCTCATTTCCACAAAAGGTTTATCCAGCACCTATCTTTTTTCAGACACTGTGAATATAAATAGTGACAAATACAGAGCATTATTTTTTAAGAACTATATAATAGCCAAGAGGAGGTCAAATATCTTGCCCGGGACATTGTTCCCGACAGGATTTAAGAGTCAGAATTTAAGTATAGATCTGTATGCTGAAAGCTTCATTTGCTGGATTAATGCGGTCCAGAGGCAGATACTGAGCACATACTGTGTGCCGGGCACAAGGTCAGGGCCAGAGCAGCTGAACCCATAAGTCAGATCAGCCAGAGTGGGCTCCCAGCTTCGCGGAGCGTAACCCCTGCGCCGCCCGGGACCGCTCAGGAGCTCAGAGCGGCTGTCCTCGCCTCCCACCGAAGCCTGCCCCCAGATTTTAGGTCGGTCTCTGGGGCCCCAGTTCACGCTGGTTATGTCAGGCACCACGGTGGGGACATTTCTAGCCGATTTTTCTTTCCATTTTCGGACAGAGATATTTTCTTTGAGAAAACGCCGGTTCTGGACAGACGAGGTCGTTCCTAAGTGAGAGGAACACAAGTAAATAAATGAAATAAAACGAAAGAGACAGAGACCCGCTATGTCCAAAGCCGGCTCCCCGTGAGCCGCATGCAGCTCTGGGCCTCTATGACACACATCCTCTGGGCTGAAGGTAGCGGAGGGGCCGCTTTGTCCTGGGGCTGCGTCAGCGCCCACGTAGGAGCCACTCTCAGCCCCGAGCTGCCAGCTGCCCACGCTCCACGTGGGCTCCGATCGCGGTCCTCCGGCCGCGTCAGCAGGACGGGAGGGGGCTGTGTGCGTCTGATGAAGTGTGATTGTCTCCGCGGGGAGCCGAGCCCTCTGCGCACACGCCCGCTCCCCGCTGAAATCCACGGGGTTTGCAGCCCCCCAGCTCCATCTGTTGACTGTTCCCGGCAACTGTCGTCGCCTCTCCGGAGCCCTCTCAGCGTCCCAGGGGCTCTGATCGATTCCTTCTTCTAATTTCCTTCCGCTTTTGACTTCAGTGTTGATCGTAGGATTAAGCTTTGCGTGACTAACCCTTGCACTGCCGGACGGTAATTTTGTGTTGGTTCCTAGTATTCAGGAAGGAAATTGTCTCTGCCATTCTTTATTTTTTTAAAAAATTTTGTTGTGTGGTTGATTTGCACTGTTGTGTTAATTTCTGCCTGTAAAGCAGTTACTCAGTTACACATGTATATTCTTTTTCATCTTCTTTTCCTTTATGATTTTTCACAGGATATTGAATAGATCCTTTATGCTGTGCAATAGGATCTTGTTATTTAGCCATCCTCTATATAATGGTTTGCGTCTGCTCATCCCAAACTCCCAATACTCCATCCCCACCCTCCACCCCTTGGAACCACAAGTCTGTTCTCTACGGCTTTGAGTCTGTTTCTGTTCTGTAGATGTGTTCATTTGTGTCATAGTTTAGGTTCCACATGTAAACGATATTATATAGTATTTGTCTTTCTCTTTCTGAGTTACTTTCCTTAGTGTGATCATCTCTACTTGCATCCATGTTGCTGCAAATGATGTCATTATTTCCTATGCATACCGCAGAGGTGGACTGATGTTCGTGGTTCAGGCTCCTGGAAGGAAAGCTGTAGTCATTATCACAACTATTACTTTGGTCATCTTTCCTGGCTGTCGTCTTATCTCCTGGCTTTACCCACCTTTCTGGTGCCCCTACAAAGCCCATTTACACTGTCCTCCGCCCTCAGCATGGCTGTATATTCCTTTCTTTTCTGAGGTGTGTCTGGGAGATCTCGCTGTAGCACTAAAATGTTCTCTTTGCTATTTACCTAGCTCTTTTCTGTAATTCTCCCAAGCTTTGTCTGCATGTCACGTCTCAAGCTACTCAAGTATTTTGACAAACAGATGAATGACTATCTATCCACCTCAGCTTCTATTTTTCCACTAAAAAAAAATACCGATGATGAAGATGGAATTTTTCTTAAACTGAATTTAGGTCAAATTTAGCCCTGATAGGGGAAAATTCTTTGTCTATTCCTTGGCACAAAACAAAGTTTAATACATGTTTATTCCTCTCGTTCCTTGGAAGAAGTTGTTTAGCCTGAACTGTCTTAGAGACTCTCCATTCTTAGAGATGCATGAGCCCAAACTCAAGATGAGAGCTGTCAGAGTTCTGTGCGTGGGCATCTCCACCTTTCCTAAGCAATCCAGTATGGCAGAGCTTGTGAAATAATCGAATTCTGGAACCGACATGGCCCTTCGAGATCATCTGCATTGATCCTTAGGCAATTTGAAAGACTTTAAAATAGACTAGTAATGTTAAAAATAAGTGGACAGTGAGATGGTGGTGATTACTGGAAGATCTCATCTTAGTTTTTCTCTCCAGCACAATCTCCAGTGATAAACTAACCATACTGATTAATTGTGCCCAAGAATGATCCCCTTCCCAAGAAATGATCTGCTTCCCTTGGGTTCATGTCCTTTGATGTATCAGTTGCTTTACCAAAAAAAAAAAAAAAAAAAGCCACTGACTTAGGGTGGTCGTTAAAGAGACACTGCAGGCCCCTGGTGAGATCCCATAACTTTTAAACTGGAACGATTCCCTTCAGAAACCACACTACCTAAACCACATACCTAAACACAGGTATGCCCCCAAACGAGGGGACTTGGCCTGCAGTAGAGAGCACAGGCTTTGGAGTCAGGCACACAGGGTGTGAGTTCAAAGTCTGGCACAGTCTGGTTGTGGGACCTAGCGTCAGGGAAGACAGTCATGCCTCTGTCCCTCAGTTTCCACACCTGCAAAATGGGAGAGTAATACCTTTCACTGGAGATAGCTGGGGAAGTAAAATGACTTCATGTATGCAAAGTGCCTGGTAGATGATAAACATCAAGTATATGGTATTGATTTCTTATCATGTCATTGAGAGTGGGAATGCAGACTGTAATTTTTTCTCATGGTGGTCTACACCCACTGACATAAAAAGATTTTCTGACAAATATGATAAAGAAGGCAAAAGAAAGGCACTTTGCTGTTGTTTTAAGTGTTGAATTCCACTTCCGCTGTGTCACTAGATATGCCTTGTCTTGCTTAGAACTGTCTTCACACAATATTTTCTCTTTTAATTTGCTATCATATTTTTAGCACCTCTCATGTATTTTATTAGGTATTTTATATGCATTTTTCTTGCTTGAGACTCCCAATAATCTATGGAAGAAGTGTTGTTATTCCAAGATTATAAATAAAGCTCAATGAAATTAAGTGACTTTTCTGAGGTGACACAGGCTTGCCAGCCATGAAAACCCCTCTGGATTTTGGAGGGTGTATCTATGTGTGTGTGCACATGTGTGGGTGTGTGTAAGGCTGACTTGTTTATGTGCATATCACTGACTACGTTTGGTAGGCATGTACATGAGTTCTTTCTTCCACAACGAAGGTGACTGGTGTTCACCAGATATTTCTTGGATAAGTAAATCTTCTCTTTCTCTTCAGACCTTAGTTGTAATCAGCTCTGTCTGTGATAAAGCTAGCAAGGTCCATGGATTGGAGTTTTCCCCTCTGGGCAGAGTACTTACTTTTGTATTTGCTCTGCTAACTATCTGGAATGAAGCAAGGATCATGTGTGGTCTCTTCTCACAAGCCTCCTACTGTCTGGCCCATGTCTCCCCTCCAGCCTCCACACTAACTACTCTCCCCCATGTTCCCTGCATGCTGGCTACACTGGGCTTCTTCCAGTTCTTGACAGTGCCATGATTCTCCAGCCTTGGGGTCTTTATGCATTGCTCCATCTTCCTGGAGCATCAGCCCCTTCTACCCACTCTTTGTGCTCCTGCAAAGTCGCTCAGTAGTGTCCGACTCTCTGAGACCCTATGGACTGTAGACCACCAGGCTCCTCTGTCCATAGGATTCCCCAGGCAGGAATACTGGAGTGGGCTGCCATGCCCTCCTCCAGGGAATCTTCCCAGCCCAGGGATCGAACCCACATTTCCTGCGTCTGCTGCACTGCAGGCAGAGTCTTTACTGCTGAGCACTGGGGAAGCCAGTGCCCACTCTTCAGGTCTTAGCTACAACAGAACTCCCACCAGAAACCCCCTTGGCCCTCTGTTTCAGTCATCTTTTGTGCAGAAAAAGCCCCCTCAAAAATGAGGGGCCTGAAACCACCACCATGCATTTGCTCATGAGTCTGTGGAGATGGGCGTCATGGGGGAACAGCTCACTTCTGCTTCACGCGGCCTGGACTAGCTCGGCTGAGGGTGGGGGGCCCCCGGTAGCTTCACTCACACATCAGGCACCTTGACTGGCATGCCCGCTGGGACTCACTCTCTCCCCAGGAAATGTCTCTGGCTGGACTTCTTCATGTGGTGGTTGGTTTCTAAGAGGAGTCCAGACACACGACACAAAGCAGTTATCACACGTGCAGTAAAAGGGAAAGTAGAAGGTGCCAGGCACCCTGAGGAGCATGCTTGGAAGTCATGTGTGTCCCTCCTGCCTCTTTCTACTGATCAGAGCAAGCCACAGGGCCAGCTCAGATCAAGGTGGAGGGGAAATGGGCTCCATTTCCTGAAGCGACAAGTGCTGAGAAGGTTGGAAGGAAAAGCTGGTGGCCATCTTTGCAGCAATCTTCCACACCCTCCCAGGCTAGATAGTTCTAATAAATAGACAGCTATTTAGCAATCTATTAGCTGTTGCTAGTAAATAGCACCACCCTCTTCTCTGTAAAGGGGCTTGCCTGGTGGCTCAGCTAGTAAAGAATCCGCCTGCAGTGCGGGAGACCTGGGTTTGATCCCTGGGTTGGGAAGATCCCCTGGAGAAGGGAAAGGCTACCCACTCCAGAATTCTGGCCTGGAGAATTCCATGGACTGTAGAGTCCATGGGGTCGTGAAGAGTCAGACACGGCTGGGTGACTTTCACTTCACTTCTCTGTAAAACTAACAGCACTTGTAGGCACTTATTCAATGTCTGCCTATACTCCCCCATCACCTCTCACACCAGCCTGTAAAATCTATTAGAACAGAAGCCTTGCCTGTCATGTTCATTGTTAATTATACACATGAAGTAAATGAATGAATGAGTAGGTGAACATACTGTAGTCCAGGCACATAATACAAAACAGTTATCACATAGGCAATAGGTGATTTCTTGTTGATCATAAGCTTGACACATAAAGTCCTGTGGCCTTGCTCTCCTCCGGAAATACTGACATGTCATGAGGACTGAAATTCGGCCATCTCTAAAGGCACAGAAAAGCTCATAGTCTTTTAGACAACTTGGAAAATCCTGATTTCTCTAGGAGGGAAAGGCAATGATCATATTGTCAGCAATTTTTCCTAAAGTTATTGTGACTTGTTTTCGGTGCCTGGAAAGCTGTTGCTGCAATATTAGAATATCTTGCCTTGATGTTTGTCTAGAAGTGGCTGCTTTGGAAACACATTGGAAAATCCCTTCCCCCGTCCCCATCTGTCTTTTTTGTTCTAAATATTAACAAAAACCAGAAGGGGATTTCTAGAGAACAGCAAAACCAAACATGGCTATGCAGCCTTCATGGGAGTTTGTTTTAGAAACTCACATTTCAGATGCTAAATTAACTGCAGGCTTATGTGAGGGAAAAAGAGAAACTTCTGAGAACCAGAAGAATAAAGGAAAAGAGTAAGCCAGGGAAATTAATCAATGTACATTTCTTTTGATGTCATTTTCCATGAGAACAGAGCAGGATGTGAGGCACAGGGAAATTAGGACTTTTTCAGCCAAAGCAAGGCTTGAAAAATCTGGTTTTGACCTATGAGTCATTTGCTGCACGTTGATGCAAATCCGGGCCTCACTGGTCCCTGGCCATCTCTTCGGCCTTCATCTGCCTGAGCAGCTGAGCTGAGCTGAGCCAAGGCAGATGACAAGCAGAAACTGGATGATCAGCCACCCCTGCATTGTGTCTCCATGCTCCGCTCCATATTAATTATGCTGAGGTGCTAGGAGTGTTTGCAGCCATTTCTAAGAATAAAGGAAGGCCTGTTGGCAATAATGGTTCACTGCAAACTTTTAAAAACAGCTTAGTAAGGAAGAACTCTGATTTGCTTCAAATTCCTGTTAAAAAACATATATATACATATGTTTGTGTATTTGTGTGTTTTAACTTTTCCATTTCAGCAAGTTGAAAAGATAGTCTGGAAGTAGGCGAACGAGTCAAGCATGGCCTCTTAGCCTCCTAGACCAAACATAGCATTTCAGAGCTGAGAGCAGCACCTTTTTCATGTGGATTTCTCGGCCTAGGTTCATCATTTATTTCTTTATAAATACATGCAAACAAAGTTTCTAGGCAACCACCAGGAAATAAAGTAAGGAGTTCTGAAAAGCAGAATACTGATGTTCATTTTATTTTTATATTTTGCTACTTAGAAAATCTCTTCCACTCTATACTCACCCCCGCCAACATTCCTTCATAAAAACAATGGTAGTTTGCAGGCTTTTTTCACCACCAAAGAGGGAAACATTTCTTGAGCCCCACACATTAAGTATCAGAAGCAAATGCCTTTACAAAATCCCATCAAGGTAGTGTCCTAAATTGGTGCGTCTTTCCACCTAAAACGTAAATCAAAGACCAGGCGATTCCACAGGCTTCTGGTATCATCAGCTCCAAGCAGACTGCTGTCACTGTTGCAGAGTTGCCTAGCAACCAGCCTCACTCTTTCCTGCTCTTTTACTTACACTGGTCCTTGCCGGGGTTTTTGCTTTGTTTTGTTTTTCCGTTTGTTTTGCGCCACAGGAGCAGAGTCTGAACACACAATCCCTGCAAGGGTGGCTTCGAAGGAAGTGGGCATACTGGGACAGCTGTTGGTGACTTCCTCCCAAGCTCCAACACACGACCACTGGGCTGACCCAGGCTGGTCCAAGCGCCGCACCGCCTCCCGCTAGCTCCATGATTGACCCAAGCTGGGCAGAGGCCTTGGCTAAGGAATCAAGTTCCCAGCAAACGTCTTCAGTGGAGGCTCAAACGGCAGAGGTTTTTCATCTGAAAAGATCTGAGTCTAGAGCATGTTCCTGGCCATTGAATGCTGCCCATTTTTCAGAAGGAGAGAATGAAACCAATTTCCAGAGTCGGCAAAGAGGAGAACCGGGCAGTCCCGGTGGAGATCCACCCCTTGAACCAGCCAGCTCTGAGGCCCAGCCTCTCCTTCACTGGGCTCCAGGAGCTAACAGAGTCCCTTTTTGGATGACACAAGTTCAAGCTGATTTTCCATCATTTGCAACTTAAGGAGTTCTGGAGGGTGTTATATTGCCATCCCAATTTTACTGAGAGAGGAACTGATTCGCAGAGCGGTTAGCTGAGTCCCATGTGATCAGAAGAACATTTTAGAGCACAAGCTTTGGAACTTGAGTCCGCCTGGACTCCATAGCCAGCGTTCTTTTCTTTATACCACTTGCCTCTCAACTAGGCCCACAACTGGGGCGCTCAAGAGAAGAGGTAAACAGACAGATGTGTTTGGATCTCTGCACATTGTCTGTAATCCTCCAGTGAAACCATCTGTGACATTTTTAGATGCCTGATGCCGTGAAAAACAGGAGATCTGCTCATTTTACAAATGTTTTCCATTCCTTGTGTGATGATAACTCTTCTACCTGCTCAAGCTTTACAAGCAAAACACCTACTTTCAGCCCAAAAAGAATCATCAGACAGGCTATTTGCAGCCTGCCACTTAAAGGGAATGGGAGAGAACTTTGTGTCTGGGGAGCAAGTCTTCACTCAGGACCATGGTAGAGATGGGGAGAGGTGCTCTAAATGGGTCAGCCATCCACCTTCCAGCTCTCGAGGAACCGGAGCTGACAGGTAAAGGAAGTGTGGCTGGGGATTCAGGATTGCATAACATCATGAAACCTTCTCTCTAGAAATTTCTTGTTAACATGTGTTGGCAATTTCTGAGCTTGTTTGTTCCAAATTTCAGACTCACGGAAGTCAGATACTGCTTGGTACAGGATGGGTTGGGAGGCGAATCCTAAATTACCCACCCAGGAGAGGGCCAAGGTCACCGAGGTCAGCAGGACCACAGGAGCCAGAGCAGAGAGGGTGGTGGTGAGTCAGGCGGACGTCCTAGGAGGGGTCCGCTAGAGCATGATGGTGGCCCAGAGGTAGTGATAACATACTCTCACCTGGCTCTGGAGGCAGGACCGTGGGAGGACCACGAGATCACGGCAGATGTTAGTGGTCTGTGAGCAGATGTGAGACACAAACGGGAAACCAGGAACAAGGACAGGCAGCTAGTGTGGTGAAAAATAGTCATCGTTACCAGTTACTCAGTCCTCATGTACACAGCCCTGTCCTGAGCTCTTAATTATGCTAACCCACGTAATCCCCACCTCCCCCTATACAACAGGCACTACTGCGCTGGACAAGCACGTGAGCAAGAACGACAAGACTGAGCAGCTTTCCCAAGGTCACACGCAGGAAAGAACAACACCTTGGCTTTGAACCCAGACAGTTCAACCCCAGAGGCCCATGCCTTACCAGCATTTTACTCAGCAAATGGGGCAGTGAAATACGGGTATTGTTCTTACAGGGGCCCCATCTGAAGCCGCTGATTACAGTCAGGCCCACTGGGGGCATTTGGCTTGTGTTTTGCTGTTGTTTTAGATTGGCTTTATTCACCACTTGACAGAACGTGTCCAAGGGGTAATTACTCAGAAATACTTTATTCTTCCAGACTCCACATATGTCTTCACGTTTGAAACTGTCTACATCCTTGTGGCTACAACAAACCTTTCTCCATGGTAACCCATAATGATGACACCATTACGCACCACAGCATGTAATCGGTCTGTCCCACATGCAGATACTCAACTGTGTCATCCTAGGCTTGTCCAAAGGCCCCAAAGTCTGGACATGTGTATTCACAGACCGCCCAGTCCTTTCTAGAGGAAGGCAAGGGGTATGGCGGCTGTGAGTTTGGTGGTCATGTAGAAGCTGCTGCTATTGTTATTTAAGTTCTAACTGTGGCATTTCTCTTAATGCCTTTTGAACTAGACCATACCATGCTCATGTATACCTTCTGGAGGCATTCCTGAGCCAGCTGAGCATGGGTTTTTACATATGCATTCAGAGTTGGGAATGGGGTTGGAGGGTGAAGAAGTAGGTTGGGCAGGTGGGTTTTAAACAGATAAACCACCAGAGGGAGCTATAGTGGAATGCCTTCAGGGGATGGAGCAATTCATATTCAGAATCCCTCCAGAGCCAGGGAAAGAAAGATTAGTCTGGGGCTACATTTCTGTCATGAAGATTTGCCATCTAATTCCTGCATGTTTAGCTAATTATATTTTCTCAGCTCCCCTTAATTATACAGACCAGATGCTTTATGACTAGAAATAAACACAAAAAGAGAAAGAGCATCAAAGACAAATCGTCTATGACGAAGAGTCATAAATTGCAAGAAACCAACAAATTAAGTAGTCTAGTCACTGTCACACTTCACTTGTTGCCGTCCGTCTTCTGCATTCAATTAGTTTTAGCGCTGAGTGTAATGGTAAGCATTTTTTAAAAAATTGGAGCCAAAGTATTTTGGTTAATTTCTCTTCTGTTTTTGAATAAGCAGTAAAGGAAAATATCAATGCTAATTTCCAAATCCTTTAATGGAAAAATTCATCAGCTGGAGAATGTGTTCCAGAAAATCCTTTGGTAGTGTTCATTTTTTAAAATTAATTTTTAACTATAGAAGTAACACATGACTACATTATCTTTGTTAAAAGAAAGTCCCCTTTGAACAATATCCACAGTCTTCCCCAACTCTCCAATCTCCGTAGTGATAATTGGGATGTCCTGTTAGTATGTTTTCTTCCAATTCTTCTCTAGTTGTTTATGTAGGTGATAATCTATCTGAAGAACAAGCTTCCTTATACCCTTCTGATCAGCCAGGTGTGAGTGAGGCCTTACAAGATACTGCACAGAGCCCCAGGCTTGGATTGGGTTGGCCAACACTTGAATCTCTACTCTGTTCCCGGTTATGTGGCTGACTTTGCAAAAGCCATATTAGTGTCCTGCAAACAAGGTGAGCAAAACCTACTTCACACATGTACTTGTTCATATACTCCACAAATATTTCACTAAATCCCTTCTAAGTGCCAGGCACCTGGGCAAAGCTTTGATCTACGGCAGCTCACAAAGAAGTAAACAGACAATTATAGTATGATGTAGTATGGTAAGAAGCATGTCCTGGAAGTACAGGGTGCTGTGGGATCGTGGCACCGGGGAGTCAGGGATGTGTTCCCAGAGGAGGTGATGACGATACTACAATCTGAATGATGAGAAGGCATGAATCAGGAAAACAGGAGTCTGGGGTGTGGGTCAATGTGCTGGAAGTTTGGGGACGTAGGAGCCATTTCCTAGACAGATAAAATGTTCTGTCCAAAAGTTCCTTGGCTAAAGAAAATGAAATATGTTTTAGATTATTTTTAAGCTTAATAAGCTGAAGCTTGGTTGAAACAGACAATCTGGAGGGGACATAACTAAAGATGAGGGGGGAAAGCCTGGCAAGGACTTTATGTGAGAGAGTCACAGCTGGATCCCAAGGACAGTGGGGAGGCACTCAATTTAGCCAGGGACATGCTGTGTTCAGATCTGCCCTGGAAACGGCGAGTGCTAATAATATTAGCTGTTACTAACCCATTGTATTCCTTTAGCCAACATCACCTGCACTGTCGTCAGCAGTAATTGTTACCTAAGAATCAATTTCCAAGAGAAGAAGAGAAAGAGAAGGCTGGCTGGGGTGGGGGGAGTGTGTGACAATTGGCAGCAGTCACTTGCAATCGATATTCCTTCACGTGGACCCTGCATCCCAGTGGTCCCAGTGGAGTCCAGCTGTGACTTTCACCTTTTTCCTTCCCTGAAACCAGAGACCAAGAAAAGAGTGAAGAAGAAAAACAGAGAAATCTTCCCAGGAGCACAGAATCCAGAGACTCGGGGCTCCAGGTCGTCACTGGTCCTGTTCTGTTGGTGGATTTGTGCTGTTTTGGTAACCCCCTGGCAGACACAGGAGTGGGACCATCAGCTTAGAGATGCCAGGCTCCGCTAAGCTCCATGGGATGCCTGGAGCCTTGCTGTTCTTAGGGTCTCTCTCGGCTCAGAACGGGGTCATCAGACTGGAGACGAAGCTTACAATTTGTGCTTGTGTTTTCTTGACGAGGCCACCCTCTTTTCTCTTCGTTACACTCTCCGTGTCTCACGTCTTCACTGTTAAAGCGGGGGGAGGAGGGGAGGTCATAAAGAAAATGGTAGACACTGCCATCTTTTCTTGCTCAGACATTCCATGATTCTTGCACTTGGGGAACCTGTCCAGAACAATTCAGTGGGACCCAGAGTCTCTGATTCTTCTGGGGAAATCACTGCCTTCATAGGGCACACAATGCCAGGCCCAGCCAGATGCCTACCTGGGGATGAAGTCACAGAAGCACCTGCAGCAGGACAGAGACAAGGTGCCGGGGGCCTCTGGAAATATTAATGGAGGCATTTCCCCTCCTCATTGGAGCCGGACCACACTGACCGTGCTAAGGAAGGGAACACGCAAAGGAGCCCAGGAGAACTGCTCCATTCTTGGCTTTGAGTTCCGAGAGTCCTAAAGTCCTGATTCTTTAGTGGCAAGAACCAAGCAGCAGGATGGAGTTGGGGAGGCGTAGATTTCTTTGGATTCAAAAAGCTTAGCTTGCAACATCTGGTGCCAAGCCGAGAGGATTCAGTCTAGAACAGAGGTTAGCAAACTGTTGTAAAGGCCAAAGACCTCAAAAACCCGCACTGTGCAGGCGGCTCATAGACGCTGCGCTCCAGTGCAACTTCGTTCACAAGCGCATGTTTCACCGGGTCTGTCACTGGAGCCCTAGCCTAGGCTGTAGTTTGGAAACCAAAGAATAAGAAAGAGTAAGGTCCTTTTCTCTTATGGGTCTGGGGAAAATGTTTTGGAAGGGAATGGAAGAGGAAAACAGGGAAACTGAGCTGCTAGAGCAGCCTTCATCTCTTTGCCCTCACTTGGGTGGATGCGCGCAGTGCTAATCAAATCTTGCATGGGTTTGGAGGTTTGGGAACACAGGGCTTTGTGCCCAGACATTCTTCCTAACTGTCAGAGGAGACAGTCCTAAAGAATGCCCCCCACACACACCCTCCTAGGATGGCTGCGGGACAGCAGAAAAGGCCGTGTGTTGGGGTTAGCAGAGACGATCTGAGTCAGCCTTCCCACACTGCCGGCTCTTACTTTCCTCCCACAGGACAAAGAGGAAGCTGAACTTTCCACGCTCCCAAGCCGTGGTGTGAGGAGCCATGTGGAATGTGTCTCTGGAGAGTCCTGCGCTGGTTAAGAGGATGGTGAGGACTGGGGAGAGCAGACCCCATAGCAGAGCCAGGAGGTGGACCGCGTGGGGAAGTCACCTTGGTCAGAGTCAAGTGGATGCTTGGTCAGCAGAAGACCCCTCCCAGCTCCCAAGCAGTCCTCAAGATCGGCCTTGCTGAGAGAAGGGACAATTGGTACCAGTGGTGGGTGCCCAGGGAAGAACGTCCATGGAGGCTCAGGGTTCTTTCCTGACACCATCACGTGTATAAATTGAAACTGAAATCGCTCAGTCGTGTCTGACTCTTTGCAACCCCATGGACTGTAGCCCACCAGGCTCCTCCGTCCATGGGATTTCCCAGGCAAAAATACTGGAGTGGGGTGCCATTGCCTTCTCCAGGGGAATCTTCCCGACCCAGGGAGCGAACCCGGGTCTCCAGCATTGCAGGCAGATGCTTTACCAGTGAGCCATGACACACAAATTCCTCCGCTTAAGATCCCCCTGGGCAAGAGGAAGGAAGAGGAAAAGGGAACCAGAAACCAAGGATTAGACCCACAGGGACATAGGTCCTAAACAGGAGTCACCTGGAATTGGCAAGATTAGGTTTTCTATCACAGCCTGAGAAGCGAGTCTTTGAGAGCAAACCTAAGGTCAAGTATAGAGAAACAAATCATATTTGGGAGCATCAGGCTCTATGAAATCCAACCAAACCATTTAGGACAAGAAGGGAGAAACCAAAGCAAGATCATGAAAAGGTGGGCAGGTCCCTAGAGTAGACAGTGTTTGAACCTCAGGGACACATATTCAAGTCTGTCCTGGGCTTCAGGTTATATAGACGGTCACTTCAGCCCCATCAGTGAAGCTCAATGGAGTATGAAAAGGCATAAGTTTTGACTGGAGGAAAGCAAGGCCTCATAGGCTAAGGTGCAGGGTCTTTCTTAAGTCTGTGGGTATGGCTGGTTCATACGTGCAAGCGTGTCTAGCCCATGTAGGTGTCACCACTGCAAACAAACATGGACATCTCAGGGCAGAGCTGGGGAAGTCATGAGTGCTCAGTGTCTCCCGTCAAATTCCACAGCTTATGATTCATGGTAAAGCGTCTGCCTGCAGTTCTGGAGACCAGGGTTCAATCCCTGGGTCGGGAAGATCCCCTGGAGAAGGAAATGGCAACCCACTCCAGTACTCTTGCCTGGAAGATTTCATGGACGGAGGAGCCTGGTAGGCTATAGGCCATGGGTTTGCAAAGAGTCGGACACGACTGAGCAACTTCACTTATGATTCACAGGGTAAGTGATGATCCGGCATCTAACACAGGGCTCGCCTGTAGTAGTCGGAATTAATTAGCTAATGAATACCTCTACCATTTCCTCCCGGTCTGGTTATTCGCTCATCTTGTCACTGTCCCATAGCAATTATGCCGAACTGTAATTATCTGTTGAGCTCTTCATCTCCCCTGATGAACTCAAGAGAAAGAATGGTGCCTTCTTTATTATTTCTAGCTTCAAATTTATGTTAATAGATAAAACATTAAAATGAATTTCAGAATACTCGGTCGATCACTGCTTCCTAAGAGAGAAGCAGGAGGCTGACCGAGTCCAGCCCTGTCAGTGAGGGGTCGTGTCTCCTGCAGGCCACACACCACTGTCTTTCCCAAGTTCCATTTTACAATCTGTTGTAAACATGTAGACCCATAGTTTAAAGCATTGAAGACACCATCTGAGATGGAATTCTTGTAGCATTTTAAGGTACTTTTATATTTTCATTCTGTCTCAGTTTATTTCCATACAAGGGCTCTCAAAGTTTTAGGGTTGGTGACGATCAATACTGAACATCACACAGAAGATGCACCATTGACACGAACTGATGGTGGATGAATAACCCACTCCATCACAAGGAAGAGGAAGTGACTCTTTCCTGCCCAGAGAGAAGATATCACAAACCCTGCCAAAGTCAAGGCAGTTTTCACATGACAAGCGATGCTTGTGTGAAATTAAATGAAGAATACACAAAAAGCATAAACAGCATTAAAAAGATAAAAACTTCACCTTCACCAAAAGTTAAGGCCGTTTTTGTTGAGAACATAGCATGAATCTATCACTAGCATCACAAAACAGTTTCCATTAACTCCCAATAGTTAGAGGCAGAACTGGATGATCAATTAAATTGATGGTCCACCTCTATTAGTTTTCTATTCTGCTGTAACAATTACCACAAACTGTTAGTGGATTAAAACAACACAAATTTATTTTACAGTTCTGGAAATCAAAGTCCCAAAATCAAAGCATTGGCAAGGTTGCATTTCTTCCAGAGACTCTAGAGGAAAACTCATTTCTGTGCCTTTCCCAGCTTCTAGAGGCCACCTGCATTTCCTGTCTCATGTTCCCTTCCTCAAATCATTCTGACCTCTGTTTCTGTCATCACACCTCTGTCTTTGAGTCTGACCGCCCCACCTCTCTTATATAAGGACACTTGGGATTACATTGGCACTACCTGAATAATCTAGAATAATCTCCCTACCTCAGTTCAGTTCAGTTCAGTTCAGCTGCTCAGTCATGTCCAACTCTTTGCAACCCCGTGGACTGCAGCACTCCACGCTTCCCTATCCATCACCAACTTCCGGAGTTTGCTCAAACTCATGTCCATCGAGCTGGTGATGCCATCCAACCATCTCATCCTCTGTCATCCCCTTCTCCTCCCGCCTTCAATCTTTCCCTACCTCAACATCACTAACTTCATCACAATAGCAAGTCCCTTTTGCTATTGGTAATATATCCATGGGTCCCAGAAATCAGGACATGGACATCTCTGAGCCGGGGTGCGGGGGGAGATTATTTAACCTATAATAAAACCCATGACACGAAGTCAGAACCAGAGTAAGCCTGCCACAAATCCCTTGATCTGCCTGACCCTGGATAAGACACTCAAGGTCTGGAACAACCAGAAAAATAGTCAGCTAGAGCTCTTCTTTTAATTTCCTCTCCTCTTGCTCCACCATGTTCTACATTCAGTCAGAGATGGTCAGAATACAATTAGGAAAGAAGTGAGATTGGGACTCCAGGGGCCAACAGAGGCACACTGCATCTTGGGAAATGTATTTCCTACAAGTAAAGAGCTGTGGGAAGGGCAGTGGCCAGAGGACCCTAGTAGAAATGCATTCTGGGAGTTGTAGGCCGTCACGTCCTAGCTCTGTCAGAGACCCTGAACCAGGTAGTGGAGATAAGAATGCAGTCAGTCTCTAGTCGGGAGAATTGATTGAGATAAATGACGGCTAAAGAGGGCATTGTGCACATCCTCTTGCCATTTATCGAAGGAGCTGAAAAGGGGCTTTGGTCTCCTCTTTTGGTTTGGCTTCTTTCAGTCCAGGAGCCCTGCTATACAGTCTAGAGAGATCTTTTCATATCTGAACCACAACTGAGAGCTAAATTCAACTTCTATCCTTTGGCATTCCTAAGTCCAAGCAAAACAAGGAGTAAAGATTTCCAGTTCTCTTATGAAAGATGTAATTAGGACCAATCCACTCACTGAGGACAACTAAAAAAGCTGGAAGAGAACAAAAATTTAAAGCATCAAAGAATAAACATGTTAGTGAGGAATTGCTGGGTTCAAATCTAGGAAAGGATAAGAACTCAGAAACGTAAATCCAGTGGTCAAAGCTGCCTTTGTCCTGAAAGCATTTGCTGATAAGAAAGAAACAGCTGGATACTGAGTCTGGCAGGTTTCCAGGCTCAAGAAGATGAAAGTCAAAGCCTGGAACACACTAAAAATACTGTGTTAAAAAAAAATCCCCTATTTAAGCTGGGAACCCAAAGAACCTCAGCCTCAGAATAGGGTGAACCAGCAGGAAGCCTTGTAGTGACCCATAGCCCAGTTTTACCACATGTTGGCAGTGGAAGAAAATTCAAGATTTAGATGAAGGGAATCCTAGACTAAAAATACTATTAGGTACCCAGCAAAAATAAATGAAAAAGCTCTCAAGATAGACATGTCCTCATCTTAGGTCTCTTAATATTGTAAATAACTTTTCAAAAGCAATGACCAGCACATGGTGAAAGATAACCAGACCTACTCAGAAACCAGAAACTAGAAATTCAGACACCATAGTCCATAAGTTAAAAGGAGCAGAAAGACCAGAGGTACAAAGCCCTAACTATGAGATGCATAAATACTTAACTATTAGGATTATCATGTTAAAACTATAAAACAGTTAGACTTACTGTGTTTTAGAGGTAAAACACAGGCTTAAGGGTTTCAGCTGAGACCTGAGAACTGTATTTTTCAAACACTATAGCAGAGCTGAAAAGGAACCAAATAGAAATTACATAGTTTTAAAATGCAATCTCAATAGAGGGTTTAATAGAAAATTGTCCATAGCTGAAGAGAGAATTGGCAACGTGGAAGAGGAGAGAGAAGAAACTATGAGATGCAGCACAGAGAAACCGAGATGGGAAATTACAAAAGTAAGAGTAAGACTCCAAGGATTCCCTGAGAAAGTTCAACAGGTTTTTGAGGCTCCAGAAGAAGAGAGGGAGAAGAAGGAAGCAGAAGCAATATCTGAAGAAAGAAATAATTTGGACATGAATATCAGATTCTGTCGGGAGCCGCCGGGGTGCGCCCAAACCGTGACAAGGCCACGGGACGAGAGGAACCTGCAAGGCAGCGCTTCCCTTCGGGGTTTTCCTGGGGGCCCGGTATGTCCCTTTCTTCTTTCTGTCTCACTGTTGTTGGGCTTTCTATTAATTTTTGGAAATATAATATATAGTAATAAGGCCTCCTTGGAAAAGTCCAAGCCTTTTTGGAAATGCTCATGATTGCTCTGGCTCAGGACATGACCATAAACACCAAGTCAAAAAAGAAAATGTCACAGGAATAGTTTGGCTGCTTGCTTAAAAGATTATAATGTTCTCGAATAGAAAAGAGTAGAGGCATTTAGATTTAGAAGTAGATATACTGCTTTAGTTTACTTGCTCCTTGGTTGAAAGGGTTTTCATTATTGCTATTTCCTTGCTGCTATTTGTTCATTGTTTCCCTTTCTTTAAACAACATGGAAGATTATGGGTATTTTTGTAGAGTTAGGAAATGGGGTACATAGGATTTCAATAGAAGATTTATATTAACCAGCTTCACTGCCATTATCTCACTATTAATAGAGGTGTTTTGCTGCTTTAGAGGTGTTTTTGCTGTTTAATAGTTAATCATTGTAAATTGAGATTTTGTGGTTTCAGGTAAAGAAAAATATCAAGGTTTTTCTCATGGTACTATTCTCAGAAATGTCAAACATGTTACTGTGACCCTTCCCATGTATTGTTTTATTACGCAAAGAATTCATACTATATCTGGAATCTATGCAACATTGTTTTTGCTAGAATGAGAATGTTGGCCATTGAGGCAAGAAGACTATGTAAGGGACGTTTAAGAATAAACCCCGTAATCAGGAACGTTCTAGATGAATGCATAGGCGAAAAACATAGGAAATAAAAATGTTGACAGAAGCACGAAACAATATCTGATGTAGTATGTGGTGACTTAAGGGGGAGGTAATGTTCATTCTATAAAAACTGAGCTGTCCTAAAAATAAAAAAGAGCTACCTCTTCTACGCAACCTTCTGTGTGTGTCTGTCTTCTTCCTCGCCGACACCACTCATCCCTTGGGTATCCTGGTCTTGCCGGGGCTGGACCTCGGCAAGATTCCCTGAATATTCCATCAGAGCTTAACTTCCCCAAACACTCCCCGGTTAGTAGCCTGGTTAGTTCAGAGCACATGGGAGTCCCCTAGGAGGCAGCAGGGCCTAATGCCAAACACCAGTCTGAACACCTCAGCTATGAAGAAGCCCAAACGTTCTGATGGAAGAGAGGCAGTGAGCCAGAGGAACAAGAAAGGAATGTTCCAACCTGAGGAAGTAGCATGTGCAGAGACCGGATGCCAGGAGGAGGGAAGAGATAAAGGCAGAGAGGGAGAGAGAATATAAATGACTCTAAAAACAGAAAACTGTTCAGTATGCCTGGGGCATAGAAGGGGATGACAAGATGATTAAGGAAGTCCCCAAAGGCCCGTGAAGAACCCCATGGGCCATGAGGACACTTAGGTCTCCTTGTGTGGGGTATGGAATTTAAGAAGGGATATTAAAAAAATCAGTCTGGGTAGAATATAGAGAGTTGATTAGAGTAGGGCCCACTCAGAGACGGTTACAAATCATCCAGATGACAGCTAAGGGTGACCTGCTTCAGGTAATGGCACTTAAGAAATGACAATACCTAATGTTGAAGAAGGGTGCAGAAAACAGGCATTTTTAAATGCTGTTGTTGAGATACTTGATGCAACTTTTTGAAAAGCAATTTAGGAATTTATCTGTTGTTGTTGTTCAGTCATTCAGTTGTGTCCAGCTCTTTGCAACCCCATGGACTGCAGCACGCCAGGCTTTCCTGTCGTTCACCATCTCCTGGAGTTTGCTCAAACTAACGTCCATTGAGTCAGTGATGCCATCCAATCATCTCATCCTCTGTCATCCCTTTCTCCTCCTGCCCTCAATCTTTCCCAGCTTCAGGGTTTTTTCCAATGAGTCCTCTCTTCACATCAGGTGGCCAAAGCATTGGAGCTTCAACTTCAGCATCAGTCCTTCCAATCAATATTCAGGATTGATTTTCTTTAGGATTGACTGGTTTGGGAATACATAACAAGGCTTAAAAATGGATATAAGTTTTGACTCAAAAATTTTCCTTCTAGGATTTACTTTAAATAAATAATTAAGAATGTGTAGTTTATCTCAATATTAATTATGAAAGGAAAATATTGAAAACAACTTAAATGTTCAACATTGGGTACCATATATATGTACCCAAATAATACTTTAGACAGTAAAATCATATTTTAAAAGATTCATTTTCCTCTTTATGCTTTTATATTTAATTTTTTCTGTTGATCTATATGAACTATTTTTGTAATCAAGAACAAATTAGTGAAAATATTTAGAATTTATGAAAACATATACAAAAATTTACAAAGAACACAGGAACAAGTTCCAAAAATGAAAATTATGTAAAACATATGCTTCAGTCACTAGAAAATAAAATTCAAAAGTAACACCATATGTATAAATGTCTCCAGCCAGGAGGGACGCAAGTAACACTACATTGTATTTTCTCAAATTAAGTAGAACTGGTTTGAGTCCCCACATTCCAGACTGGTGTGAAGTTATGGATTCCATTCTTAGACATTTATCCACCATGGGTCTCTTACACTCTTCTAAGGGGTTCATTTTAGGCAGTTTAAGAAGGAAAACAGGCAGGCTCTAATTCTCGAGCTGAGAAGAATTCTAGCTTCTTTAAGCCTGCTGCTGCCTTCGCCACAGTTGCTCCTTGCTTCACAGAAAAATTTTGCCAGTCTGGGTCTTCCTCTATCTGTCCAGAACTGCTGGTCTCAGCATCCCAGTAATGCCTCAACGCTGTCTTTAAAAAGGGAGCAGCTTTGTGAGCAAACCCACTTCTTCCACATGAAGCTCACTCCCCTTACTTGGGCCCCAGTATTGCAGCTCTTGGTACCTGGACCTGTCTTCTCCCACAGCCACTTTCCTCCAAGGTCCTATACTTCAGAGATGTTTTGCAAAAGTTGGTTCCATCATCTTCTCATCCTTAAACCAGTCTCTATTCCCAGGACTTGGAGACCACACTTCAGACTGGAGTGCTTTAGTTTTTTCATCCATTATCACACTTCCCCAAACCCTCCTCCAAAATTAAAGGTGCATCATGTTCCTTTCTTTTACAGTAGGGCTTGTTTGTATATGATGAAGGGTCACACTTTAGAAATACACACAAAAAGCCTTTTTACTTGAAGAGGGATGAGGATGGAAAGATAGTTTCCATTCTTTCCTGATGAGTTACTATTCCCCAAGGACAGATCAGAAGACTTTCTGCTGAAAGAGAGACAACAGTATAAAGATCATCCTAACCATAAAGATAACAAAAACTTAAAAGAAAGAATCTTGGACAAAAGAAAACAAAACAATTCTCCTAAATAAATCTGGGGGCAAACCAAAGCTAAAACATAGTTTATAGACAATACTACATTCATTTGAAATTTATGGAATATTGTCAAAGCTATGCTCAGAGGCAAATCAGTAGCCTTAAATGTTTTCTATGTTAAACAAGATAAAATAAACTCCAATTAAGTATTCAGTGTAAGAAATTAGAAATCTAACTTAGGCAGACTAAAAGAAGGTTAAAGTTAATTGAATTAGAAAACAGAGAATCTGTAAATTGGTTCAAGTTCTATTTCTTTGCCAGGAAAAAACAGCAACAAAAGCAGTTACAAGAAAAATCTTTAGTAAATCTAATTAGTAAAAGAAAGGAAAACAAAATAAACATAAAGTATTAAAGGGAGGGATGTAAGAAGAGACAAATGTAAAAACCTTAACAGAATATAAATTATTCGCTGGGGAAATGTAAATTATCAATATTTATCCAAAATGTTGACAGTTGAATACACTGTCATATAAGAAATTAGAAACTTTGTCAAAGAATCGTCTATAAAAAAAGAGCTCAGAGCCAAATAAATGTTATCAATTCTACACTAAGTGAATTACCTTAGAAAACAGAAAAGGGTAAAAAAAGATTTCACAACCTATTTTGCAAAACCAGCATTACCCTAATAACGAGATTTAACTAAACTAACAACTGAAAAGTGAAATTATTGATATATATATATGTGTATTTGTAAAGGTGTTAGTCACTCAGTTATGTCCAACTCCCCATGGACTATAATCCACCAGGCTCCTCCGTCCATGGGATTCTCCAGGCAAGAATACTGGAATGGGTTGCCATTTCCTTCTCCAGGGGATCTTCCCGACCCAAGGATTGAATCTGGGTCTCTCACATTGCAGGCAGATTCTTTACCAGTGGGATTGCTGGGTCATATGGCAGTTTTATTTCCAGTTTTTTAAGGAAAATAAACTCAAAATGGACTAAAGATCTAAATGTAAGACCAGAAACTATAAAACTCTAAGAGGAAAATATAGGCAGAATCCTCTATGACATAAATCACAGCAAGATCCTTTATGACCCACCTCCCAGAGTAATGGAAATAGAAGCAAAAATAAACAAAGGGGACCTGATTAAACTTAAAAGCTTTTGCACAATGAAGGAAACTATAAGCGAGGTGAAAAGGCAGCTTTCAGAATGGGAGAAAATAATAGCAAATGAAACAACTGACAAAGAATTAATCTCCAAAATATACCAGCAGCTCATGCAGCTCAATACCCAAAAAAAACCCGAACAATCCAATCAAAAAGTGGGCCAAAGAACTAAACAGACATTTCTCCAAAGAAAACATACAGATGGCTAATAAACACATGAAAAGATGCTCAATATCACTCATTATTAATTACCAAAATGCAAATCAAAACCACAATGAGGTATTATCTTACTCTGGTCAGAATAGCTAGCATCAAAAAGTCTACAAACAATAAATTCTGGAGAGAGTGTGGAGAAAAGGGAAACCTCTTACACTATTGGTGGGAACGCAAACTGGTAAGCCACTATGGAGAACAGTGTGGAGATTCCTTAAATTTTTATATAATTTTTAAAGTTTACTTTCCATTTACAGTTATTGCAAAACATTGGCTATATTCCCCATGTTATACAATAATCCTTAAGTCTGTCTTATACCCAATAGTTTGTACTTCTTTTTCCCCCAACCCTATATCACCCCCCTCCTCTCTCCCCACTGGCAATCACTAATTTGTTCTCTATATGTGTGAGCCTGCTTCTTTTTTGTCATATTCACTGGTTTGTTGTATTTTTTAGATTCCACGTATTAGTGATATCATACAGTATTTGTCTTCCTCTGTCTGACTTATGCCACTTAGCATGATGCCCTCCAAGTTCATCCATGTTGATGCTAATGGCTAATTTTTGTCCCTTTTATGGCTGACTAATATTCCACCACTTCTTTATCCATTCATCTGTTGATGGATACTTAGGTTGCTGCTGTATCTTGGCCATTTGTAAATAATGCTGCTATGAATATTGGGGTGTATCTTCTTGAATCACTGCTTTTGTTTTCTTTGGATACATACCCAGGGATGGAATTACTAGGCCATATTGTAGTTCTATTTTTTAGTATTTTGAGAAACTTCCATGTTGTTTTGCACAGTGATTGCACCAGTTTATCAATTTCTTTTTGATGATAGCCATCCTGGCAGGTATGAGGTGACATATTTCACCACGGATGGTTTTGACTTGCGTCTTTACTGATGTTGGGCATTTTTTCATGTGCTTGTTGACCATTTGCATTTCCTCTTTGGAAAAACGTCTATTCACTGCTTCTGCCCATTTTTTATTGGGTTGTTTGTTTTTTGACACTGAGTTGTATGAGCTATTTACATATGTTGGATATCAATCTGTTATCAGTCATATCATTTGCAAATATTTTCTCCCATCCAATAGGTTGTTTTTTTCATTTTGTTGATGGTTTCCTTTGCTGTGCAAAATGTTTTAAGTTTAATTAGATTCTATTTGCTTATTTTTGCTTTTATTTCCTTCACTTTAGGAGATGGGTCCAAAAAACATGGCTGTGGTTTATATGCCTATGTTTTGCTCTAGGAGTTTTGTAGTATCCATCAATCATATATTTTTAAACACTATTTTGATTTTTAAAAACCTATGCTATAAATACATTTCAAAAAGAAAAGAAAAGAGATCAGTTCAATATGTCAAAATGTCATTTGATAACATTCAAAACCTAATTGCAGGCTAAAAATACCTTGGTAAAATGAAAAAGGCTATTTACTAGATATAGCATAAAAGTATAGCGTATAGTATATATGTACATATAGTAAATATAGTGCATCAAACTACCAGTCAAGATCACCCTTAATGAACACTGGAGTTGTTTCCTGTGAAATAAGGAATAAAAAGGAGTTGTTCATGATCACTCCTCTTATGTAACTTTAACTTAATAAAAGCAAAAATAAACAAATGGGACCTAATTAAACTTAAAAGCTTTTGCACAACAAAGGAAACTATCAGCAAGGTGAAAAGACAGCCTTCAGAATGGGAGAAAATAATAGCGAATGAAGAAACAGACAAAGGATTAATCTCAAAAATATACAAGCAACACCTGCAGCTCAATTCCAGAAAAATAAATGACCCAATCAAAAAATGGGCCAAAGATCTAAACAGACATTTCTCCAAAGAAGACATACAGATGGCTAACAAACACATGAAAAGATGCTCAACATCACTCATTATCAGAGAAATGCAAATCAAAAACCTCAGTGAGGTACCATTACACGCCAGTCAGGATGGCTGCTATCCAAAAGTCTACAAGCAATAAATGCTGGAGAGGATGTGAAGAAAAGGGAACCCTCTTACACTGTTGGTGGGAATGCAAACTAGTACAGCCACTATGGAGAACAGTGTGGAGATTCCTTAAAAAACTGGAAATAGAACTGCCATATGATCCAGCAATCCCACTCATGGGCATACACACCGAGGAAACCAGATCTGAAAGAGACACATGCACCCCAATGTTCATCGCAGCACTGTTTATAATAGCCAGGACATGAAAGCAACCTAGATGCCCATCAGCAGACGAATGGATGAGGAAGCTGTGGTACATATACACCATGGAATATTACTCAGCCGTTAAAAAGAATACATTTGAATCAGTTCTAATGAGATGGATGAAACTGGAGCCCATTATACAGAGTGAAGTAAGCCAGAAAGATAAAGACCAATACAGTACACTAACGCATATATATGGAATTTAAAAAGATGGTAACGGTAACCCTATATGCAAAACAGAAAAAGAGACACAGATGTACAGAATAGACTTTTAGACTCTATGGGAGAAGGCAAGGGTGGGATGTTCTGAGAGAACAGCATTGAAACAAGTATACTATCAAGAGTGAAACAGACCACCAGCCCAGGTTGGATGCATGAGACAAGTGCTCAGGGCTGGTGCACTGGGAAGACCCAGAGGGATGGGATGGGGAGTGAGGTGGGAGGGGGGATCGGGATGGGGAACACATGTAAATCCGTGGCTGATTCATGTCAATGTATGGCAAAAACCACTACAATATTGTAAAGTAATTAGCCTCCAACTAATAAAAACATTAAAAAAAGAATGAAAAAAAATGTAATAAGAAAGGAAAGCACGTTGAAATAAGGTAAGAAAGGCAGAGTCAGATAAATCATTGTTTTTAGATTATACCATTTTCTATCTACAAAACTCAAGTGAGTTAATTTAAGCTATTATAATTCATAACGAGTTAGTGAAGAATTAAGAGAAAGAAGAGAGGAGAATGATTGGGAAAGTGAAAAAGAAAAGGAAATGGCAAAAAAAAAAAAAAAGAAAACAAAAGAGAAACCATTGTCTCCGCCTTGTCATAAACACCAAAGTCTAAGCACTAGCCTCACTGTTGGAAGTCTAACTCAGTAACAGAAGATGCTTTCTTTCCAGGGATTATATACTGAGCGCATTTTATGAGCCAAGGATTGTTTATGTTCTTTTAGAGAGTGCTGGACAGTTTGGAGTTGTTGCGCTGAGACTCACTGTGAGGACAGAAATGTCTTCATGCCTAGGCCCCAGAGTCTCTATGCATTCACTCATACACCTGGAGCTTCATTTGTGTAACTAGGGGCTGAAAGAGGAATCGGAAGAGGAAGGATGAGCAGGGATTTTTTTTTTTTTCTGTCTCCTTGAATAGTGTTTAATCCCCAAAACTGAACTATAATATTTCTTGAGACATTTGGTGGGTTCATGGGCAAGAAGTTATGCCTGGAGGGGAAGAAACAGAGAAACTTCTGAGGCTCTGAGCACAGTCTGAGCTATTACAAGGCTCAGGAGACAAAGCAGCAGGAACTGGCTAAGAGGCGATTGTCTTCTCCTTTATGGAACCCAACATTACCCTCTACCCACAGGAAGTGGGAACTTTTGGAACAACTATAGGGATAACCTTGATATGAACATTGGCATTCTTGAGAGCTTAGACTTCCCTGTAGCTCAAATGGTAAAAAATCTGCCTACGATGCAGCAGACCAGGGTTTGATCCCTGGGTTGGGAAGATCCTCTGGAGAAGGACATGGCAATCCATTCCAGTATTCTTGCCTGGAGAATCCCATGTACACAGAAGCCTGGCGGGCTACAATCCATGTGGTCACAAAGAGTCACACGACTGAGTGACTAACACACATTCTTGTGAGCAAGAGGGGCTTACACCCAAGTGACCTTTAGGGGCTGCAGACTTGGATAACTGGGAGCTAGAGAAGAAAAGTGGCAAGACAGTGAACGGTCACCCCTGGAGACAATCTGATTTGGAAACTCACACAAGCCCTGCCCTTTTGGACTGCCAGATACTACCATGATACACTTCAAGGACACCAATTTCTAGTACTTCAGGGCATAGGAAACTGACTCACTGGTTTTAAAATTCATATGGCAACACAAAAGCTCAAAAGGAGTGAAGGCAATCTTAAACAAAAAGACTTTTAAAAAGCCTGAAGACTTAAACCCCCACATACAAAGACTTATTATAAAGCTTTAGTGATTAAGATAGTGCAGCACTTCAATAAGCATAGACAAAAAGACCAGTGGAGCAGAATACGAGTTAAACATGAACAAAAACCTACCTTACAACAGAGGGGATACTGTCATATCCTTTTCAGAGGAGAAAGGATGATTTTTTTCATAAACAGTGGTGGGTCAATTGGTTATATAATGGAAGAAAATGTATCTTGACCCCTACCTCACATCAGAAACAAAAATGAATTTCAGATGAATCACAGGCCTAAATGTAAAAGGTAAAAATAATAAATCTTTGAGAAGATAACATAGAAAATCTCAAGACCTTAGAACAGGCAATGATTTCATAAATAAGACACAAAGGATGCTCATCATAAAAGAAAAAACTGAAATATTGTACAATGTTAAAATTAAGAGCTTCTGTTCACCAAAAGACATCATTAACAGAGTGAAAGTATTAATAGGATACTATTAAAACTATTAATACTTTACAGAGTATTAATGATACTCTGAAAAGTATCTTTACAGGTAGGACAGATATTTGCACAGAGTAGGGCAGGATATTTGCAATACATATATCCACAAAGCCTTATACCAAACACATAAAGAATCATACAAATCAATACAAAAACCCACAGATGACTCAATTAAAAAGCGTGCAAAAATTCTAAGCTATTTCACAAATGAGAATATCCAAATATTCAATAAACATATGAGAAAATGTTAGATTTCCTTAGCCATGAAGGAAATGTACTTTTTTTTTTTTTTTGGAAATGTACTTTAAAACCACTAAGAGATACTGCTATACCTCCATCAGAATGGCAAAAATGAAAGTAAGAATACCAAGTATTGGAAAAAATACAGAACAACCAGAACTCTCATAGACTACTGCATATACAAATTGGTTCCAATCACCTTAGAAAACTATTTAGTAGTATCTACTGAAACTAAAGATATGCATAGCCTGTGACCCTCTAGCTTCACTCTTGAGTATATATATATATATATATATATATATATATATATATCCTGGGGTTTTTCCTTCTTCCTGCTGCAGATACTCTTCAGATACAGCAGATGAGAGTTGCCTACTAAAGTTCCAAGCCTTGCCTGGTAGCTCAGATGGCAAAGAATCTGCCTGCAATGCAGGAGACCCGGGTTTGATTCCCAGGGTCGGGAAGATCTCCTGGAGGAGGGCATGGCAACCCACTCCTGTGTTCTCATCTGGAGAATGCCATGGACAAAGGAGCCTGGCTGGCTACAGTCCATGGGGTCGCAAAGAGTCTGACACAACTGAGTGACTAACACTTCACTTTCACATGACCTCCCCCCAAAAAAACCTTTGAGGAAGGGATGGAAGAAATGCTTTGGGTCCCCTTCAAGCCCACCACCACTCTTCAATAGCCTATGATGTACTCACTCAGAAATTATTCCTCATTAGTGGGTTGTTTCTCCAGGAAGCATGAGAGAAAAAATGAGGCGGCATTTGAAATAGAATGAAATCTGCCACATTGGGGCAGTATAACCACATCGTGCCAGCAATCCCTAGCCAGCCGGGCTGCCGCGGTCCCAGCCCCCCATCCCTGAGGAGCCCCACGCGGGGAATGAAACCCACAAGGAGGGAGAGGCTGACAGGCAGCCAAGCATCTGTTTGGGACATTATCTCCGGTTTAGAGCAAAAACGGAACTGGAAAATACCTAGATCCATGTTTTCTGGAAGAATCAAGAGGGAAGATCAGCAACAGAAGAAAAGGCATTCTCTGGGCTCTTATTGGTGTTTTTCCCTTGGGGGTTTCAAAACGAGTAGTTTACCTCTATGGGTTAGCCAGGTAAACAACTTGTCACAGATCTGATGTGCCTTAGATGCAATCTAAAGGAAAAAACGCTTTTATTAGCACCAAACATCCAATTTCTTTTTTCTATTCAATAGATGGGCAGGGGTGCTTCCCTGGTGGTTCGGTGGTAAAGAGTCTGCCTGCCAATGCGGAGATGCAGGTTCAATCCCTGGGTCAGGAAGATCACCTGGAAGAGGAAATGGCCACCCACTCTAGTATTCTTGTCTGGGAAATCCCTTGGACAGAGGAACTTGGTGGGCTACAGTCCATGGCGTCGCAAAGAGTCTGACACGATTGAGTGACTAACACTTTCTAGTATTCTTGTCTGGGAAATCCTATGGACAGAGGAGCCTGGTGGGCTACAGTCCATGGCGTCGCAAAGAATCCAACACGATTGAGTGACTGACACTTTCTAGTATTCTTGTCTGGGAAATCCTATGGACAGAGGAGCCTGGTGGGCTACAGTCCATGGCGTCACAAAGAGTCAGACACGATTGAGTGACTAACACTTTCTAGTATTCTTGTCTGGGAAATCCTATGGACAGAGGAGCCTGGTGGGCTACAGTCCATGGCGTCACAAAGAGTCTGACACGATTGAGTGACTGACACTTTCTAGTATTCTTGTCTGGGAAATCCCTTGGACAGAGGAACTTGGTGGGCTACAGTCCATGGCGTCGCAAAGAGTCCGACACGATTGAGTGACTGACACTTTCTAATATTCTTGTCTGGGAAATCCCATGGACAGAGGAGCCTGGTGGGCTACAGTCCAAGGGGTCGCAGAAGAGTCGCACACAACTCAGCAACTGAACAATAAAACTTCAAGAGAACTGAATAAAAAGACCCCCAAGCTTACAAAAAGGTCATTTCCAAAAGTGTGCTGTTCCATTAATTTTTTGGAAGTTACAATGCACTTTTGTACAGAACCAAAGCAACGTCTGAGAATTAACTTCTCATGAACAAGTCAAAAGAAACGGTTTAGCCCGTAATGAAATGAAAATATGACTTTTGCGTTGAAGAATAGAAAATAACTCTGTACTGAGAAAGAACGACTAACAACACTGAATAATTCAGTCATCATTTATCACATATTGCTTTGTGCAAGATGCAGGGGATCTGAGTCTGATGTTTGGAGGACCTGTTTGAAGCCTGTGAGGGCAGGGAAATTGCAGTGCAGGCAACAGTAGCCGATGAAAGTGGACGAAGGAGGAAGAGGCGGTGAGAGAGGGAAGCCACAAGGGGTTGTTCTTTCCAGGACCTGACTGGGGGCAAAGGAGAAGTTCATCATGATAGCTGGAGAAGGATTCAGGACCAAGGGGTCAGAGCTCTCTGAGTATGCTTTTAGGCTGCTGAAAACAAGCCAAGACAGGGGGAAGCAAAGACACAGGTTAAAGGAGGTATAATCAACAGATGTATATTCTTGGGACAAAAGATTACTAGTTGTCTGGCTCTCCAATCTCTGCCTACCTAGTAAGAGAACCCTGATTGTATCCAGGGTACTGATGTACTTAGCCTAAGGCCCTCATTCTTCAGCCTCTCTTGCAGCTCGATGCAGCTCAGTGACTAAATTCTGGCCCAAGAGATACAAGTGGAGATTTTCGGTGGGACATTTGGGGAGACCGCCGACTCAGCTGGGAGAAAGCCCTTCCGTCCTTTCTGCTACTGAAACCTATAAATGTTAAAAACGCAATTCCCAAACGTCATCTTAGCACATGCCATAGTGTAATTGATTCATTCATGAGGGAAGCCAGCAAAATGACATAGCTGGTTCAGTAAGGGAAAAAAAGAAACCCTCGAATAAGAATACTAAGACAAAAAAGCAGCAAATGTTCTTCAAGGTAATAAAACTATCTATCCTGAGAAAACTTCATTTGCATCTTATTGCTTTTTTTTAAACAAATTAACACCTAATTGTAGAGTCTGAATTCTAATCAAGAGTAACTAAAGGGTCATCTCCAAGTGAGAGCTCCCCTGGGGGACGTGACAGTGCTCTCCTAAGACACTGGCAGGATGTACAGGCTTCCCTGGTGGCTCAGATGGTAAAGACTCCGCCTGCGATGCGGGAGACCTGGTTTCGGTCCCTGGGTTGGGAAGATCCCCTGGAGGAGGGCATGGCAGCCCACTCCAGTATTCTTGCCTGGAGAACCCCCACGGACAGGAGTCTGGCGGGCTACAATCCATTTGGTCGCAAAGAGTCCGACATGACTGAGTGACTCAGTACAGCACAGTCAGCTTTATTTCTAGGTTTTGGATAACTTTCCTGAACACCTGCTATCTGGAACGTGGATGCAGGGGCTGGAGCAGCCCTAAGGATGGAAGCTGCGAACTTTCATAGAAAGGCAGGGCAGAAAGGAAGCCTGGGTCCTTGACGAACCATCAAAACAGCCCTGCGCTACTTACTCTGGGGCTTCTTTTATGAGAGAGAGGGGAGAGAAACTTCTCTATTAAGCCATTGTTATTTTGGATTTCTCTGATGTGCACTCAAGTTTAATCTTCTAATGGAGCAGGAGGCAGATAAAATGAGAAATCATTATTAAAGCACGCTGGAAATCCAGTGGACCACTGCACTCAGTGAAGGTGCCTAAATGCAGGGATTCTGGCAGGGAAGCCTCTTAGTGAAACCACCAATGGAGATATGGAGGACATAGGACTTTCCAGAACACATACAGAGAATGAAATGGCGTGTCATACGAGTGGGTAGTGGTGGCTTTACTACAATCTGGAAGAGGAAACGGGAGAACCAAGGACTAGAGGGGAACTGATAAAGTTATCCCTGAAAACTAGGGTGGGGACAGCATATGGGGAGACAGAATGTCACTAGTTTGTTCAAGGTTCCAAAAAAGCTTACTTAAGTAGTTTTCTCAAAGTAATCCCTCTTTGGAATTTCACGTTATACATTACCATGTACTCTGTGTAGCCTTATAGTATTCATGCCTTATACCTGTATATTACTGTCTGTTTGATATACTCACACCTACATATTACTTTCCAGGACTATATTCTCAAAGGCACATTTGATCTGTTCTTGTGGGTAATTTAAGAAAACTTCTAGGGTAATTTTGACTGTGTGTGACTTTTGTCCTTGTGCAGACTTAAGAACCTAATCTCCACCTTAAGATGCGATTCCACCTAGAAACGGTGAAGGCAAATCTGATTAACAAGACTGGTGGAGAGGTGAGACTTAAACTGAGAAAGAAGGAGGGAGGTGTAGAAACAGATCAGGTTGTTGGCCAGGGAGTAGGAAATGAGGCAAGTTCTCACCTGACCACCTCAGTGTCCTCGGTGTGAGACAAACCGTCTGTTGAGAGCCAGTGGGGACAGAAAGAGGAGGACTTTTGGGAGCTTGCAGAAGTGATGGAGTTTTGAAATAGCTGTTCTGGGGGATGGGCTTGGGAACCAACCAAGGACTTGCAAGAAGATTAGAAAAGGGAAACTCTAGAGACTCGGTCGTGATTTGGATCCCCTCCTGATGGGCATGCTCTTCCTCTCTGTTTCCAGTCCCTGCTGGGGGAATTGGGGAATAGGGAGGAAAAAGATCAAGCAGTTATACATTAAGCCTGTTCAGAGTTCAATTCAGTTCAGTCGCTCAGTCGTGTCCGACTCTTTGTGACCCCATGAATCGCAGCATGCCAGGCCTCCCTGTCCATCACAAACCCCCAGAGTTTATTCAAACTCATGTCCATCAAGTTGGTGATGCCATCCAGCCATCTCATCCTCTGTTGCCCCCTTCTCCTCCTGCCCCCAATCCCTCCCAGCATCAGGGTCTTTTCCAATGAGTCAACTCTTCACATGAGGTGGCCAAAGGATTGGAGTTTCAGCTTCAGCATCAGTCCTTCCAATGAACACCCAGGACTGATCTCCTTTAGGATGGACTGGTTGGATCTCCTTGCAGTCCAAGGGACTCTCAAGAGTCTTCTCCAACACCATAGTTCAAAAGCATCAATTCTTTGGCGCTCAGTTTTCTTCACAGTCCAGCTCTCACATCCATACATGACCACTGGAAAAACCATAGCCTTGACCAGATGGACCTTTGTTGGCAGAGTAATGTCTCTGCTTTTTAATATGCTGTCTAGGTTAGTCATAACTTTCCTTCCAAGGAGTAAGCGTCTTTTAATTTCATGGCTGCAGTCACTATCTGCAGTGATTTTGGAGACCAAAAAAATGGAAGTCTGACACTGTTTCCACTGTTTCCCCATCTATTTCCCATGAGGTGATGGGACCAGATGCCATGATCTTAGTTTTCTGAATGTTAAGCTTTAAACCAAATTTTTCACTCTCCTCTTTCACTTTCATCAAGAGGTTTTTTAGTTCCTCTTCACTTTCTGCCATAAGGGTGGTGTCATCTGCATATCTGAGGTTATTGATATTTCTCCCAGCAATCTTGATTCCAGCTTGTGCTCCTTCCAGCCCAGTGTTTCTCATGATGTACTCTGCATTTAAGTTAAATAAGCAGGGTGACAATACACAGCCTTGACGTACTCCTTTTCCTATTTGGAACCAGTCTGTTGTTCCATGTCCAGTTCTAACTTTTGCTTCCTGACCTGCATACAGCTTTCTCAAGAGGCAGGTCAGGTGGTCTGGTATGCCCATCTCTTTCAGAATTTTCCACAGTTTATTGGCATCACCGACTTGATGGACATGGGTTTGAGTAAACTCCGGGAGTTGGTGATGGACAGGGAGGCCTGGCGTGCTGCGATTCATGGGGTCGCAAAGAGTTGAACACAACTGAGCGACTGAACTGAACTGAACTGATTCTCACCAGAAAAGAGTGGTAGAAGCAGTTTGCACTCACGGTGGGGGCAAACGATAGTTACACTTATAGTTAGTTTCTCTCTAGCTTTTCGGTTAACTCATGTCGTAAGATAGTCCCAAGGGCTCCAGGCTATCTGGAAATTCTGTAAAATATTTCATTGGTCTACCGTACTGATGACATTATGTTCATTGAACTGATGAGAAAGAAGTGGCAAGTATGTTGGAGGCCTTAGTAAATGTTTTAAACTTATTTTAGAATTAAATTCTATTCCTGATCAATAGTAGGCATTTAAAAACTGTTGAATGATTGACCAAATACAAGCAACTGAGTGGCCTGTAGCTGTCTGCATGCTGCGGAAGCCATTGTTTAGAAGAAAGATTTGTCATGAAAAGATCCCCGCAAATAGCAAGGAATTCACCTGTACCCCACCTGTGAAGACCAGGAGAGCTTACATGCCTGTTGCTGCTGTTTCTTCCTGCCTTTGAAGGCATAACTTTTTTTCTTTTAAAAAAAAAAAATCCTTTGAGGTTAAAGCTATAGTTATCCAAAGGGTACGGCACTGGCATAAAATCGTACATATAGACCCATGAAACAGAAATAAAAACATGCGTATATGGTCAGCTGATTTTCAGGAAGGGTGCCAAGAACACCCTTGAAAGGACAGTCTTTCAACAATGAATTGGTGCGTGGAAAATTAGATATCTACATGTAGAAGAATGAAGTTGGTCTCATACCCACCCCACCCCATTTTTGCCTTTATCTCTCTAGCACACTTCTTCTCTGATCTCCATTCAGAAGAGCAACCTGTCTATGACCTCACACACCTCACAGTGTGTCTAGGCTGTCATATGTCACTGCCCACAGCCTTGCTGGTGCTGGTTTAGCCAAGAAGGGTTCTAACTCCAGAGTGAGCTGGACCATGAAATTCCCGGGAGGTAAGTAACCATGAACAATGGATTCTTTTTGGCTTCCAAAGTTCTCCTTTCTTTTTCTCTGGCTCCCAACCTGACTTGAACTATGCTTTCCCTCTCTGCTAAAATCCCAGATTCAAATACCAAAGACCCAATTCTGGAATAGTGGCAGGAACAGCCTCTCAGACCTGCTCTTCAGTGAAACAGTCATAACTGGTGACAGTTACTTTTAAAAACTTAACCATTTGAAGTCTGTAGAGATTGTCCTAGGGGCATACAGCCAATGAAGAAACATTTATTCAAGAAAACCTACTAAATCTCAGTAAGAACTGTGAGAATCTATGGCATTTGAGCTATGAACTGCTCCCCGCCTCTCCCTGCCCCCAGAGAAAAGTAGGATGTATTCTTCTGCCATAATTTGTAGGTTATGAAGAAGCTGGCACATAACTGGTCTTGGGTCACAGAGAAAGTACTTGAAATAGTCAAAGAGAATGACTCTATTTTCTGCAATTTCACACGCTCACAAAAGGGCAAAAAGATAGCCTCGTGATCCTGCTTGGAGAATTCTTACACGGTCACAGCTCAAGTGGTCTAGTCTCAGAATGGACACTAATTTGAAGAAACACAGCTCAAACCGGCATTTCAGCTTTATTCACCTCTCTAAAAATTTTAAAAAATCTAAGTCATAATTCGTGATTAATCTTTAAATCCTTTTTAACTCCCTGGTAGCTCAGCTGGTAAAGAATCTGCCTGCAATGCTGGGGACCTGGGTTCAATCTCTGGGTTGGAAAGATGCTCTGGAGAAGGGAAAGACTACCCACTCCAGTATCCTGGCCTGGAGAATCCCGCAGACAGTATGGTCCATGGGGTTGCAAAGAGTCAGACTTGACTGAGCCACTTTCATTTTCACTCACTTTCAACTCTTCTCTGAAAGTGAAAGTGAAGTAGCTGAGTCATGTCTGACTCTTTGTGACCCCATGGACTGTAGCCTATCAGGCTCCTCCCTCCATGGGATTCTCCAGGCAAGAGTACTGGAGTGGGTTGCCATTTCCTTCTCCAGCTCTTCTCTGCTAAGTCACTTTAGTCGTGTCCAACTCTGTGCGACCCCATAGACGGCAGCCCACCAGGCTCCCCCGTCCCTGGGATTCTTCAGGCAAGAACACTGGAGTGGGTTGCCATTTCCTTCCCTAATGCATGAAAGTGAAAAATGAAAGTGAAGTCGCTCAGTCGTGTCCAACTCTTTGCCACCCCATGGACTGTAGCCTATCAGGCTCCTCCCTCCATGGGATTCTCCAGGCAAGAGTACTGGAGTGGGTTGCCATTTCCTTCTCCAGCTCTTCTCTAGAACGTACTAAATCCTCAGGCCTCACAGTCTCCTCCATACCTTCCCTCTGCCCTCCTCTCCAGTAGGTCTGCTAGAGTCTTTCCACCTCTTTTGTCCCTTCCCCCTCCCCAATCTAGGGGCTTCCCTGGTGGCTCAGTGGTAAAGAATCTGCCTGCAATGTAGGAGATCCAGGTTCGATCCTTGGGTTGGGAAGATCCCCTGGAGGAGGAAATGGCAAACCAATCCAGTATTCTGGCCTGGAGAATCGCATGGACAGAGAAGCCTGGCAGGCTACAGTCCATGAGGTCACAGAGTCGGATACAACTAAGCGATTAACACACACCTCCCCCATCTATGCAGTTGGCAGAGGAGGCAAAGGAGGAAGATAACAGGACAGCTAACACCCAAATGATTTTACCCAGTTGCACTTCAGTCACAATAAGCTTCTGCGGTTTTGGACTTTATCATAGTGTTTTTGTGTATGTTGTTTAAATTTGTGTTTGTAAAAGAATTACCATGTGTTAGTGGGTGTTTTTTTGGCAAGTTGTCTTCTTTCTGTGGACAATGGCTTCTGTGTGCCTCACTGGTGCCCTTCGTCTGCATGTGAGTTTGACTATCTTGGCATTATGGGTTCATTTCCCTTTCTGGGAAAAAAGCCTGCCTCTCACCTCTCACAACTCCTCAACCCAGGTGGCTGGCAGAGCAGACAGACCAGCAGCCAAGCCTGCAAGCGGGCAAGGGAGTGGCTGCTTCCTGACTTTGTTGCAGCTGCCCCAGGGCTGGAGCCTGTTTAGAGCCTGAGCAAGGAGGCTTCCTTTCTATGCAGGCCTGTTGGGCATGTAGTAGGAGCTTGAGAAAGCTGCTCTGATTCTGTTTGTGGCTCAGTGTGGCAAAACTTCTGTGTCACACCAGTCTCTTAGAAGGGCAGTGAGGGTAATTCAGGTGAAAGCGGCTACCATCACAAAAGTTGGAGACAAAGTTCATGTTTGGTCACTGCGGGAGATCATTCAAACTAAGGTTTCAACTCTGTTCTATATCCAGTGTCTTCTCTGATCAGGGTCACCGTAGCCCATACCCTGAAGAGTTGTCTTGCTGAGGCCTGTCTTGGCTCAATTATATTCCTTTAGTTACCTAAGAAGTGGACTTTCTGCAGAGGGACATGGATTTCCTTCCTCGAAGGGCAATCTGACCTTTCCCTCCCTTAGCCACCAAGAAACTGAGCTCCATGTTCACGAGCAAAGGCTGCTAAGGCTAGGAGGCTCCTGCCAGATGCTGCTCCCTGCCTGCTCTCTGACTTGATCCTTGTCTAAAAGCCCAGGGGAGATGAAACACGCCGCCCACGTCTCTCCACAAAAGGCGCTGTGTTACTTCATCCGTGTTTGTGAATACCCAACACAGCCGACCACTCCGATGATGTCAGAGTGTCCTGGAGTAGACAGCCGGTGGAGAACCATTCAGCACAGCATGCGATTCTAAAATACAGTGCTCTCGAAAGTAAATATAGACACTAAAGGGAATGGTATGAAGTTTAAATCGTGGCATAAAAAATATGTTACGTAAGAGTCTAACCTTCATGTTCAGTCCTTTTCTCTCAGGACACATTTCCCTGATTCTTGTTGCAGCTGCCCCAGGGCTTGAGCCTGTTTAGAGTCTGAATGAGGAGGCTTCCTTTTGAGTCATTTTTGCTATTATAGTTCCAGATCTTTCGACATGCATACATACATTTAAAATAAAATCAGATTGTACTGATTTTGTGCATATTGATTTTGAAACCTGTTTGTCCACTTTATGTACTTGTACTTAGTCACTCAGACATGTCTGACTCTTTGGACTGTAGCCCACCAGGGACCTCTGTCCACAGGGATTCTCCAGGCAAGAATACGGGAGTGGGTTGCCATTTCCTTCTCCAGGGGATCTTCCTGACCCAGGGATCAAACGGAGTCTCCTGCATTGCAGGAAATTCTTTACCAACTGACCTACCTTTTTAGGTATTTCATGTTCATGGATTGGAAGAATTAACACTGCTAAAATCTCCATTCTACCCAATCTACAAATCAATGCAATCCCTATCAAAATTCCAGTGGTGCTTTTCACAGAAATAGAAAAAAAAAATCCTAAAATTCATATGGAACCAGAAAAGATCTTAAGTAGCCACAACCATTTTTTAAGCAAGAACAAAGGTATAGGCATCACACCTCCTGATTTCAGTATATATTACAAAAAGTGAAAGTGACAGTGAAAGTCACTCAGTCGTGTCTGACTCTCTGTGACCCCATGGACTACAGTCCATGGAATTCTCCAGGCCAGAATACTGGAGTGGGTAGCCTTTCCCTTCTCCAGGCGATCTTCCCAACCCAGGGAATGAACCCAGGTCTCCCACATTGCAGGCGGATCCTTTACCCGCTGAGCCACAGGGAAGCCCACTACAAAAAATAGCACAAAGCAAAATAAAGTGAAGAACAATGAAATGAGGTTTGCCTATAAATAGAAACCTCATTTAAAGTGGCTCCAGGAGGGGCACTCTCATGCTCCACCTCTGGAATTCAACTGCAGACCCAACTGGAAGAGCTGTACCTTTGCAGCTCCACAGGAAGAAAGTTACAGCATTACTAGCCAGTAGGAGGAAGGAACAATTTCTCCTTGCCTGGCAACAGCCCAACCATTGAGACAGTCACAACTCAGCCAATGAAAATCCACTACACTCCAAATTCTCAGTTTTCTCCAGTGGACTCCAATGTTTATAACAGATTCTCCCACTTCTCCTCTATTAAAAAAAAAAAAAAGTTCCTCTCTTGTATTCTCCAAATTCGCCTATGGTGTGCCACAGATTGCATGTCCTAAAACGCAAAGTTCTTGCTGCTCCCAAATGAATCTATTGTGCTAGTAAAAGAACTCACTGCATTTTGAGGGTTTGGAATTTGGAAGCAGCTTTTCTAGCCCAGGATCTCTTTCAGGCTATGAACGTGCCACAGTTGGAGTTGCCGACTTTGAAGTCTTGGCTGGAGCTGTGACATCTGCCTCAACTTCACTCATGTGACTGTGGCCAGGAGGCACCAGTCCCTGAGGATGTGGCTATCTCTACAAGGCTGCTTCCAACCTGGCTGCTCCAAGAACGGGTAATCCAAGAGACAGTAGGTGTGACCAAGACAATATTTGCACCGTCTTTTATAATCTGATCTGAGGAGGGACATGTCATCACATCTGCTATGTTCCATTGATCACACAAACAAATCTTACAGAGTATACAAACTATACAGTGTATAAATGCCAGGAAATAAGGATCATCCGTACATGACTACTGGAAAAACCATAGTTTTGACTAGAAAGAACTTTGTCAACAAAGTGATGCCTCTGTTTTTTAATACGCTATTTAGGTTTGTCATAGCTTTTCTTCTAAGGAGCAAGTGTCCTGTAATTTCATGGCTGTAGTTACTGTATGCAGAGATTTTTTTCTTTCTGCCCAAGAAAATAGTCTGTCACTGCTTTCACCTTTTCCCCTTCTATTTGCCGGGAAGTGACAGGACCAGATGCCATGATCTTAGTTTCTTGAATGTTAAGCTTTTTGGGTTTTTTTGGTGTCTCTTTTTTTTTTTTAATTTTTTTAAAATTTTTTATTAGTTGGAGGCTAATTACTTTACAATATTGTAGTGGTTTTTGTCATTCCACTCTCCTCTTTCACCTTCATCAAGAGGCTCTTTATTTCCTCTTTACTTTCTGCCATTAGAGTGGTGTTATCTGCATATCTGAGGTTGTTGATATTTTTCCCTGCAGTCTTAATTCCAGCTTGTGATTGATCTAGCCCACATTTCAGATGATGTACTCTGAATACAAGTTAAATAAACAGGGTGACAATATACAGCCTTGATGTACTCCTTTCCCAGTTTTGAACCAGTCTGTTGTTCCATGTCCAGTTCTAAATGTTGCTTCTTGGCCTGCATACAGATGCCTCTGGTATTCCCATCTCTTTAAGAATTTTCCACAGTTCGCTGTGATTCACAGAGTCAAAGTCTCTAGCATAATTGAGGAAGCAGAAGTAGATGCTTTTCTGGAATTCCCTTGGTTGTTCTATGATCCAGTGGATGCCAGCAATTTGATCTCTGGTTCCTCTGCCTTTTCTAAATCCAGCTTGTACATCTAGAAGCTTTTGGTTCACGTACTACTGAAGCCTAAGCTGAAGGATTTTGAGCATAACCTTACTAGCATGCAAATGAGTGTAACTGTATGGTAGTTTGAACATTCTTTGGCACTGTCCTTTGGAACTGGAATGAAAACTGACCTTTTTCAGTCCTGTGACCACTGCTGAATTTTCCAAATTTGCTAGCATATTGAGTGCAGTACTTTCACAGCAACATCTTTTAGGATTTTAAATAGCTCAACTGGAATTTAGTCACCTCCACTAGCTTTGTTCATAGTAATGCCTCCTAAGGCCCACTTGCCTTCACACTCCAGGATGTCTGGCTCTAGGTGAGTGGCCACACCATCATGGTCATCCAGGTCATGAAGACCTCTTTTGTATAGTTCTCCTGTGTTTTCTTGCCACGTCGTCTTTATATGTTCTGCTTCTGTTAGGTCAAAACTGTTTCTGTCCTTCACTGTGCCCATCTTCGCATGAAATGTTCTCTTGGTATCTCTAATTTTCTTGAAGAGATCTCTAGTCTTTCCCATTCTATTGTTTTCCTCTGTTTCTTTGCATTGTTCACTTAAGAAGGCTTTCTTATCTCTCCTTGCTATTCTCTGGAACTCTGCATTCAGTTGGGTATATCTTTCCCTTTCTCTCTTGCCTTGCACTTATCTTTTTTGCTCAGCTATTTATAAAGCCTCCTCAGACACCCACTTTGCCTTCTTGCATTTCTTTTTCTCTGGGATGGTTTTGGTCGCTGCCTCTCACTGCCTCCTGTACGTGCTACGAACCTCCGTCCATCGTTCTTCAGGCACTCTGTCTACCAGACCTAGTCCTTTGAGTCTACTTGTCACTTCCACTGTGCAATCATAAAGGATTTGATTTAGGTCATACCTGAATGGCCTAGGGATTTTCCCTACTTTCTTCAGTTTAAGCCTGAATTTCACAATAAGGAGCTCATGATCTGAGCCACAGTCAGCTCCCGGTCTTGTTTTTTCTGACTATAGAGCTTCTTCATCTTTGGCTGCAAAGAATATATCAATCCAATGTCGGTACTAACCATTTGATGATGTTCATGTGTAGAGTTGTCTCTTGTTTTGTTGGAAAAGGGTGTTTGCTATGACCAGCACATTCTCTTGGCAAAACTCTGTTAGCCTTTGCCCTGCTTCATTTTGTACTCCAAGGCCAAACTTGCCTGTTACTCCAGGTATCTCTTGACTGCCTAATTTTGCATTCCAAACCCCAAGGATGAAAAGAACATCTTCTTTTGGTATTAGATCTGGAAGGTCTTGTGGGTCCTCATAGAACTTGTCAGCTTCAGCTTCTTCAGTATCAATGATGGGAACATAGACTAGGATTACTCTAATGTTGAGTGGTCTGCCTTGGAAACAAACTGAGATCATTCTATTATTTTTGAGATTGCACCCAGGTACTGCATTTTGGACTTTTTTGTTGACTATGAGGGCTACTTCATTTCTTCTAAGGGGTTCTTGCCCTCAGTAATACATATAATGGTCACCTGAATTAAATTTGCCCATTCCCGTCTATTTTAGTTCACTGCTTCCTAAAATGTCAATGGTCACTCTTGCCATCTCTTGCTTGACCATGTCCAACGTTCCAGGTTCCTACACAATATTGTTCTTTACAGCCCCCACCAGACACATCCACACCTAAGCATCATTTCCACTTTGGCCCAGCTACTTTTTTCTTTCTGGAAGCTATTTAAATTACCCTCCATTCTTCCCCTGTAGCATACTGGACACCTTCCAATCTGTGAAGGGTGGGGCTTATCTTCCCAAAACAATGAACAAGCCCAATAAACACTTTCTAGGTTGGACTGAACTAACTGAACTAACTGGCTTGGACTGAACTAACTGAACTAACTGGCAGTTCAATCCAGCTATAATGTTCCAAGACTTTGATGAGTGACTGATTAGGTCACTCAAGTTCAGCTGTCAAGTTACCCCATACCTGAGCAGAGCTCAGTGGTCATGTACTACGGTAAGAAAGGAATCGAGAGAGAATATTGACTGTGTTTGAATTAAACGTTATCAGTTTATTAAATGTGAGTATACAGACATGAATGACTAATGGAAATATGTAAATCACACAGATGTCTCTTACCTAACCACCAGCCCTTCCTCAGCTAGAATTAGTCAAGTCTCCCACCTGACTGGCTAGAAGCCAAATTTCAGCCTGGCTCTGGCTCTGGCTCTGGCTGGGGCTCACCTCGGTTTACTCCTTTCTCCCAGTCCTGCCCCTACCAACTCTAACAGCCCATGCTTTGCTCAGTTAGTCTTCACCTTCTCCAGTAGTTCGAAGTGTATGCTAGCTGCAAGGATGCTGCAGTCACTGTGTACAGCTGACCCTTGAACAACAAGGGTTTGAACTTCCCAAGTCCACTTATATGTGGATTTTTTTCAGTAGTAAATAATACAGTGCTACTTGATCTATGGTTGGTTAACTCTGTAGACGTGGAATCACAGATCTGGGTAGATGCGGGTGAACTGAGTATATAAAGGGCTGACTATAATTTATACTGAATTTTCTACCGTGCTGGGAGGATTGGGGCCCCTGTCCCCTCCTCATTCAAGGCTCTAATGTATATACACCTAAGGCTGTCTCTGTGGCTCGTGTCTTTCTACCTCACCTCCCACCATGGAGATTTCAGCACGTGAACTGGGGAGCTGAGGAACTGCATACTTGGACACCCCCACACGTGGCTGATCCTGTCCCCGCTTGGCACCCTCTGTGGGTGGCTCCATTCCTCTACGTGTTAGACTAACTGCTCGGCTACAGCGGGGCTTGCTGCTGCTTCTGAGCATCTTTGTCTCTGCTTTCCAAGGGCTCACTTGGCTATCGGCCATTTGACAGCCCTCAAGTCTTTTCAGTTCCAAAGGGATCACCCTGGTTATACGGAGAGACCAGGCTGTGTGATGTGGGGATTAAACACACAGAACTTTGGAATGTCCACATATGGCTTTGTTCGCTGGGTGATGAGGGATGAGCTGCCTCACCTCTTTGTGTTAGGTAAAATAGGGGAAATAATACTTCAGTTTAAGGATCATATTGGTCAGGTCCTGGCAGGAAAGGGATTTCCCCGTCCGTTACTCAAATGAATGGATTACTCACAGAGGTGCGAGCAAGGATGAGGAAACAAACAAGGGTTGTTGAGGCACCCAGAGACGAGCAGCAGTAGGAAACCATCAGCATCCCTAAAGCTGAAAGGTGAAAGGAAGAGCCCACCCAGAAGCAGAATTGTGGAAGAGGGGCTGCGGAGCCACAGGCACGGCTAAGGCTGGAGGAGCAGCCTGAAGTGTGGGGACAACGAGGAAGACACTTCCCAGCATCTCTCATCTCACCTGCGGGTGCTGCCTGTGGGCTGAATGGAATGGGAATCAGGAGACGAGAGCCTGGCAGTGCAGCTGGAGAGCTGGGCTTCCAGGCGCGCAGAGCGGGGCACAGAGGGTTTAGTGAAGGGGCTGAAGAACCAGACGAGACCAGCAGCACAGGATTAAATGAGAAAATATACAGTATGCTTTCCACAGGACCTGGCACATAGCAACTGCTCCACAAAGAGTGATTGTGGTTATTGTTAGTATCACTAAGCCTGCAGGGTCACTGGAGTTTCTGGTTATACCTGAGGCTATCTTTGCCCCTCTAAGCAAGTCATGAGGCTTGGGTTAGTAATGCACTCTCTCTGGTCTGCGAACACCAGAGCTTTAACTATCTAGTTTCTGTTTTCATCAGGTGAAATTAGACTGTTAAACCTGTCCCCAGATTTGGAGCAAGAAAAATTAATTTCTGAGCAAAGTTCTTTTGAGAAATCTGTCCATCTGGGTACCACAGATCCCCTTACATAAGGCCTAAGACTTTGCTTTGTCCCTCTTATCTAATGAGCCAAGACGAAATGGTCACGCTAATGGAAACTGCTTTGCACTCCAACTGCTGCACCCCATGCATAAAATCCATGGTTTCATAAGGGCTTAAAAATGTTTTTAAACTCCCTTACCTCACCACTATTTGGCTGCCTGCAGTCCTTCCCATTTTGCTTCTGTCCCCGTCACTGGTCCAGAGTGTCAGACGATCTGATGCTCCTTGCCCCCTTCACTGCCTCTAATCACGCCCCTCTTTCCTCACCTTTCCTTTTTTCTCCCCTTAGATCTTGTTTCACATTTCCCACTCTTCTCAGTTTTCATGCTTCAAGGCTGGCCTCTCAGTCAACACTGCCAGCCAATCGAATTGGTCTTGTCACTCAAGGAGATGGACTGATTAAATCACCACAGGTGAAGATAAAAATCTTTGGTTCTTTGACTCTTCTTGGCTGCTTGGTGTGGCTTCGCACTCCAGGTGTGAGGTTTCTAAAGGGCTGAATGTGATGACTAACCTCCTTGCACCCGTGCATGCTAAGGCGCTTCAGTCATGTCCGCCTCTTTGCAACATGGTCAGGCTCCTGTGTCCGTGGGATTTTCCAGGCAAGAATACTAGAGTGGGTTGTCATTTCCTTCTCCAGGAACCTCCATGCACTTTAGTAGTCTGAGTGTTCAGTTTGGTTGAGTGTGTGCTGAAGACAGAAAGTGAGTCAGTGACCTTGGTATAGCTTAGAAAAGCAGAGAGGTGTGATTCTTAAGGACAGAGTCTTAAACACCCCTCAGAGTATGACGGTGAACCAACATGAAATACTGAGTTATTTTGGAGCTAGGTACCAGGTACTTCCAAACAGCTGCTAAAGTGCTTGGCAGATCCTCAAAGGAACACTTCCCCCAACCTGTGTAAAAGGAGCTGGGAGAGGGGACAAGGGTTAGATGGGGACCATTTGCAAAGTTTTACTGGGGGAAATAAGCTGACTTTGGGGGTCCAATTGACTCATTTGAAAATTGAGTTTTTGAGGCCTCTTCCAGTGAACACAGGAAGCCTTCTCCTCTAGAGGGCTAAACTCGTGATGGGCCTATCTGTACCCTGGTACTTTAATTTTTTCTTTTGAATATTCTTTGCAACAGGGAACTAGTTCAAGTTTTAGAAATCATTGGTTTTTACCTATAAAACAAAACTGAAATTACTGGAATAAATTACTTCTCTACATCTAGATTGAGATGTTAACTTCTGACAAACGAAGAAGAGAACTTCTTAAAGTTCACTTAGGCTTCTTTTAAAATTGATTATACATCTCTAATGTAAAATAAAGTAGATGCAGAACATTCTTTATTCAATATTGTGTTGGCTCAGAAAGACAAACAAAATCCACAGGCCCTGACCTTAATTGAAAACCCTGATGGACAAACAAGTTAAAGTTAAAAAATTATTAGAACAATTTAAAACCAGACATGTATATATTTTAGGAACCTAAATATTGGCTACATTACTGAGCCTAAATTGTGTGGTCCTTAGAGTATATGCATTGAATAATGATTATTAATGGAACATGAAATGTGTGAATTTCATCATTCTTGATATATTTACTTTGAAGACTTAAAATTTGAAAGCTATTTAGAAGACAATGCTGCATACTGTTAGGATTCAATCCACGGTATAAATTTTGCCATAAGAACCAGGCTGGCTGGATTTAACAGGATTAAGCTTGGCTTTCAAAGTTACTTCTGAAAGGAACAAAAAGTGACCTTCATACTGTAACAAGTTTATTTAGGTACCATTTACCCAGCATGTCCAGGTCTTAGCTACAGTAAATAGTAGTTGTTTTATTATTTATGAAAAAGGTCAGAATTAAGGTATGTTAACGAACAGACTAAGGATAGCAGTTGTCTAGACCCTCTTACTACACCCAAAGACAAAGCTAACGATAACGCATATTCAGGCATGTGTTTGACTAGTGAGCAGGAAATCTTGGTCTAAGAATTAATTTTTTTAAAAAGCTGAGATATTCAAGTGAGTTACATTATTCTAGTCCCAATTTAACAGTCAGCATTTACTCCACTTCCTTTCCCATCCCAATCCTAGCTATGGGTGATGGGAGTAATAAACCAAGACCATCAAAAACTGGAGGGGACATATATATATATCTATAGCTGATCCATGTTGATGTATGGCAGAAACCAACACAATACTGTAATTATCCTTCAATTAAAGATAAACAAAGAAAAAAAGAAAAGCAAACAAACAGGAAAAACCAAGGTATAATTTGTCTATTTTTTATAGGATAGTCATTAGCTCAATCAGTTAATGAACTTTTAACTCAATAAAGTTATCAGTGGGAGAGGTACAGAGAAGTCATTAGCGAAGGAATGCTCTCCAATTCCCCTAAATTTTTCACCAAGTTTCATTTTCATTGCTTGTTTAAAGGGCATTTTTTAAAAAGTCCTACCATTAAGGTATGGAACATAAACTTGTTTGCAATCATGTTTCTGATGTTAAATCTATACTTCAATCAAATAATATCCCTGGGAATTGATAACCTAAGTTAGCTTTTATGGGGGAGAAGAAGGGGCTGATGATGCCCATCAGCAGTAGATAAACTGCTCTATTAATACTATGGAATGCTACTTGGTAGTAAGGAGGAGACTGCATACACTCAACATAAGTGAATCTCAAAAAAAATGAAAAGTCATATACGAAAGAGTACATATTACATGATTTCATTTATATGAATTTCTAGAACAAGTAACACTAATTTATGGTGACAGAAGTCAGAACAACAGTTCTATGGGGAAGGATTAACCAGAAAGGGGCATGAGGGAATTTTCTGCTGGAGTAATGCAAAAGTCCTGTATCTTTACTGGGGTTGTGGTTACCAAATCTCAAATTACACATTTAAAATCTGTGCATTTTATTGAATGTAAAGTATACCCCAGTTTTTTTAAAAGTACTATCTATCTAGAGGATCCTAAAGTTAAGTATAACCTATCACCATAGAAAGCATCTAATGAGCCTATTAATTAAAAAACAACACAGGTCGTTCATTCACAAAGCAGATACGAAGCTTTAATTCACTGTGGGCATTTCTGACTATTCACTATATAATACATAAACTTTTCACATTTCTTCACACAGATAAATCTTTTATAAGACATTTTTTCCCTCCAAGTACTGTGTACCATAACACCATTGCATTTAACTAGCTAAGGACATATTATAAATACCATGAGCCACTGACTAAATACAGAAAATGACACGTTAGAAAGTATAAATTAAAAATGCTTAAGAAAGGCTGAATACAATGAAAGTTTACATGTATTCTTTAATTCTAGGTATCACATCACAGTGACAACCAATTACAATAAAATCAAAACTTGAGATGATAATACATTCAAAGTAACATCCAATTATTTTCATTTCCACACTGTTAATACTACAGACTTAACACAACCAGCTTTTAGACCGCAGACCAAGTTTTTTGTGTAATAAGAACAAAGCTTCTTGTGTAATAATAATTACTATCTTGATCATGACCAAAAGAAACCAAATTTATATATACTGTACTATATTGAGATGAGACATTAAAGTATAATATGGAACTCTTTAGTAAAGGTGTTCAAGAGATATTCAAATAGTAGCCTGAAAATGAGTTTTAACTGCTACTGTATTCTACATACATTCCATTAAAAAATGAAGTCTCTGTCAAATCATTTATAAATAAGTATATAGTATAATAGCTTTTCCCCCTCCAAAATACCAGATGGGAGAAAATTTCCAAGGTGACCCAAGGAGGGAAAAAAGGTGGGGGTGGGGGAAAGACCTCAGAAAACAATCATTATATGGTCTTGTAAGCGGCAATCTTCCAGAGTCTATTTTCAATTGGAATAAATTCTGCAGCCAATTCTACCTTGCTTCGGTGTCCACAGTCCAGAGTCCTTGAATATCTAGTTCAGTATTCTACAGAAATCTGCGAGGACTCCTAAACACCCCTCAACTAATTACATAAGGGAAAACGGATCATGTTCTGTATTAAAACTTATGTGAAAATTGAACATAGTCATAGTCATTCTTTTAACAGTGATGCTAGAATAAGTGATGATATATATGCACAGCTGTACACGAATCACCATTAAACACAAGAACAAAACACCATTTGATGCATATCAAATAAGCTCCCCAAAAGCCAATCTGAATATATTTATTTTCATTTACTTTGATACAGCGTTGGAAGGGTCTGCATATAATTACGGAGACTGCTGCAAACAATATTTGATGCTATTAAGTGTCCCATTAAGCATCAGGCATGCACAATAGTTAAAGAATTTCTCATGTATGTACCTTAACATTTCTATTTATAAGCTACAATATGTTTAAAGCATTTAGTAATCTTTAAACCAATTATTTAAATTGACCTACACCTAAGTGGGGAAAAACAACAACAAAAAACTTCATCTCAACACCTGAAGGTAATATTTAAACTTTACTCCCCCAAATTATGTAAATTTTTTTAATATGTCATCCTTAAAATTCCAAACATGACAAAAATTCTTACCACTACTTAATTAGAAGTATGATTTCTCAGCAGCAGTCTACCCACCACACACTTAGAGCATGCCACACTTCAGGGGTTTACATGATAAGAGTAATGTGCTGGTGGATGCAGACGACCATATCAGTCTCTTCCCTTCATTATGGATCTTTTATTTCAAACTAAATAAAGCTTTTCATTAGTATAAACTAAGACTTTTTTTCCCCTTTATTTAACACCAATAAGAGAAGATAAAACACCTTTATTGTCTTCAACTGCTTGGCAAAATAGAAAATGTTCCAACTACATTAGGTAATCGGGATAAGGGATAGTGTTTGTTTTCTCATTAAGAAGCATTCCAAGTCAAATGATCACACACACTGACAAATTCAAATTGCCTGGTTCTCAGTCCTTTATGGCTTAAAGTAGTGGATTTGAAAACTACTTTGGGTTAAAATAAAGTTCATGAATAATGCACAGGTTATACATCTAGGAAATCATGCAATAAATATATGTTCTCACGTACACTGGAATCTTGGTGATGAAAGGGGTCTGCAGGTGTGAACAGTAATGTTTCTTCATTTTACCAAAAGAATACGCCCAGCAGTTCCTTGCTTTGGGCCTACTCAAAACCCTGTTTGCCAGGTCATCCTGATTTTCTCAGACTGATAAAAGCAGCCAATGTCCTAAGCCATCTGTGGTCAAGAAACTGATAGGCCTCAACTTGCAGGTGCTGTGAGGTCCAAACTAAGCCGAACAAGACTCTCAGGATCACTCTGCTACAAAGTGAATTTGGACTACCCGGCAGACTAGAGTATCAAAGAGAAATGCTGAGAATGACCCACTGGAAATATTTACTATAGTATTATCTTTTAAAAAAAAAAAAAAACTATCTGCCCTTTAAATCTATTTGAGAATCGCCTTGGTAAGACCCACTCACTGTTCCTGGTTTTGATATGCTCCTACAACATGAGAATTGAACTGAACTACAATGATTGTAATGTCATCTCTGTACATCCGAGCAAGCTCTTCGGGAAGACTAAGCATTTTGGAAAGGCGCTCATGATCAACAGCTCCAAACTCATTGTTGCCCACAGCATGGCGAATAAGGTGGGTTGCTGCATTCTGGTCCTCAAACACTGATGACATCTTAGCTCTCCGTTCTGTTAAAAGGCCATGCATCTGCCCCAGAGTCACCTTATAGCCACCAACGGCTATTGGCTGCTGGTGATGCATGCCTGTTAGGTACTCACCCACAATTCTAACCACATCCTGCCTGTGCATTGTCTCCCACAGCCCATCAGTTGCCAGTACCAGAAATTTATCCTGTGGCCTTAATCGGTGGTAAGTTACTTCTGGTTCAGCAGTGAGATAAGGAGGTGTGTAATAATTAGGAGGGATGAACTTGGTGTACTCATTGTCATTCAACTGGTCTGGGCCAGATTCTATCACTCTCTTCTGAAGGTCAATGCTCCATTTGAACTTGACATCTCCAAAAGCCCGAAAAGGCATCAGCAAGCCAAGTAGCCGATCCTGTTTCACCACACTCTTGGCCTCGTTCTTTGGGTGCTCCAGTTTCAGCCGTTCCACTTCTCTCTCATTCTGAGCATTGTGGTCATTAGACAGCGTGACTGCCGACCAAGAGCCATCCTCTTCCTGCACCCCCAGCATGGCTCTGCTATCGCCAGTGTTGGCCACATGAAGGTCAACGCCATCCACGTGGGCCACGCAAGCTGTGGCCCCAGAAAATGCCACTCGAAGCACCAGGTAGTTGAGGAAAGAATTGGGATCACCGACTTGAGCCTCCAAGGAGATGTCATTATCAAGCCTTTTGAAAGCATTAATCAAAGCCTCCTTAACATCAATATCAGCCGACTCCCCAGTGTTGAGGTCAATAAGCTCTTGCCAGTAAGTCCTCAAGCTGTTGAAATATAACTTGGACGCCTCCTTACTGAAGTAATCGTTGGGGTGCTTGTGCCACTGGAGAATGGGTAGTAGGGCTCGACCGCTCTCCACGGCATTTTCAATCTCCAGCAAAGTCTCATGGGGTAACAAAGAGACAGCAATATAATAAAAGAGTCTTTCACTAACTGCCTGGGAGCAAGCACAGCCTGCGTGGCCATCGAAAACCCCCAAAAGCATCCCTCTGGTCTGCAAGCAGGTTGCTGCACTTCTCCGGTCCTCAATGGGTGCATTTGCGGGCAGCTGATTGCTGTCAAATCCAAGGACAGAACTGACATTTTTGCCATCAAATTCTGGCACTTTGAAACTGTACTCATTAGCTTTCAGGATGCTATTGACTTGGGGAGGTGTGAGGTAAAACTTCTGCGGCGTGGAAGCATATCTCCTTCCTTGGGTGTACTGCCACCAGCTCTCCTTTGGCCTATAAAAGGTAGCATACGCCGGATGGGGTGTGTATCTTGGGCGACTCTGTGGAATATAAGGGGGTGAGCAGCAGAGATGTTTGTGGTGGCAGTAACACGCAGTGCCATAGATTCTGCTCAGTTCACAGTTACGAATCAGAGGGAAAAACAGTTGAGTTGGTGCTGGCATGGCATCAGAGAACAGTGGCAAGCTGGAACTTCTGACTGGGATTCCTAGACAGCAATTTCACAGGTAAGCACAAAGAAAAAAGTTACATTCAGATTACTTAATCTATTTTTGCTTTCCTAACAGATATTTAGCAGGTAAATTTACAAGTGCCCTGTGCCTCCTAAGGTACTATATTTTACACACATACCATGTACTATCTCTACAGGATCTCTGCCAAGCGCACTTGATTACTTAATGGAGCCAGGAGCAAACTGTCTTCTAGCTTTACTTTTCTCTTTGTATTTCTTTATGCAGCACAAACTGGGCAGAATGTACAACAGATCTGGCTGGGAAGAGCGGAGGAGATGAAGGTTATATAACATTATGCAGTGGCAGTCGACCTGGCCAATTACCCTTCTCTTTATCCTTAAAAAAGGCCATGGGTCTCCCATATTGCACAGGGACTTTTCCCATTTATGAAGATCCTGTTTCTAGAGCCATGTTCAATGGTTAGCACTTGATACACCTGGGTATCACCATAAACGTGTTGGGATGCAGCCTCAACCTGTGTGTATTCATGAATTATTGGTACAATATATACATATGTTACTATAATTAACACGTACAAGAAAAATCTTACATAATGGGTAAAAATAGAAGTTCCAAAATGCCCTCCTTGTATCCAGGAGATGGTCTTGCAAACAATGCTTCTCCAGACCACTGTGCCGATTTGGCAAGTTTAGGGACACAGGTCTGCCACCAAGTCACCAAATAATCCTGGAAAAGCGGGCAGGTTTCATTTATTCATTAATTTTACTGTATTTTGTGTGATTAAAAAAAAAAAGCAAGTATTTTAGTAGCTCTAAAACTTTGTTAGTAACATAAATGGTCTCAGTTCTGGAACTTAATTTACTTGTTAGTATTCTCCTCTGCCTATCAGCCGTAAAAGAAAGCTACAGAAATATGATCTTCATCTATTACAGACCCCAAGTAGAATTTACCCCTAGAAAACTATTCTCTTACATTTTAAAAAATGGTTACCTATTTGCCCTTGGAAATTAATAAACAGTGAAACAGTAGTCTAATGGACTAAGGTTTGGCTTAGAAAGGTAGAGCATTATACTTGTGAAAAAATGAAAATCGTACCACTTACATCTGGAAGTGGAACACTGAAAATATTTTGATGAGCATTTATCTAGAAAACGTAATAAACATGTACCATTAAGCCAGGTAATGTATACAAGAAAAGAATCCCTCTTGTAACACATATTTCCCCTGAATTCTTGAGGTATTGTCTCAAAGTATTCACCTGGCCTATAAACAAATAGGCTTAAGAAGTATCTTAAATAAGTTAACAAATGCAATAAACAAAAAGGAATAAGGAATAGAAAATCACCTGAGCCTTAATATCAACTATTTCTTCCTAAGGTTGAACACATTAAGAAAAAATTTTACAAATATCATAGAGTATTAGCTATATTATTACATTATTTTCACATACCCTCTTTTGAAAAACAGTTAGAAAAATTATAAGTGGAATGCAGGGAGCAAACACTGAATTTGCTTCGGTACAAGCACTGTGTAAGCAAGTTATATAGAACCTCTTTTGCATGTGATAGAATGTACCATTATTTTAACTACATTATTTAAGAAGAAATTTGTTTACAAAATTGAAAGCAAGATTAGGCAAGAGAAGGTAATGAATAGAATTCTGGAAATAAGAGCAATAACTAAATAACATCTGAAAGGCAGTCATGAAAGACAGAAGTTCCAGAAAAACAGGAATCTATCAAGAACAACCACTTAAATAACAGCACTTCAAACTGAATACCTGAAAGTCATCCAAAGGTTAAGTGTACATGACTGAGCCAGGAGATGTGCTAAAACACTGGGCCACATGATACTGGCTTTCAGATATGAACCATATCTCTTGCTAGGTTTGTATGCAGAAAGCACATGGACTCATTTCATACTTTGTATGAAGATTATTTCTATTATTAAAAATGTAAACATACCAACTTTCATGAAAATAAATTTTCTCTGTAAGTTTATATATGTCTGCATTTAAGCTTACTTTAACATGTAAGAATTTTAGAGGACAAAAAATACCTGTGTTTTTGTATGGAATGTAGATTCAATCAAAGTACTGTTTGTGTTTGGAGGCAGGGTTTGAGAGACAGATGTGTAACAGAACTGGGCTATATGACATCTGATGAAGAAATAACAAGACCGGGAAACGCACACTTTTCTTAAATTCCTTTGTTTTGACAATCCTCCTGCTTTTCTAATTGACTGCAAAATGAACTATTTTGGCAAAAGAACTGATTCATGCAGCAGATGCTTTGAATACGTAAATTCAAACACCAGGCACTCAAGTAACATACATTTTCCCCTCAGGCATAAATTCTCAAGATTAAAAAAAAAAAGCAGAGTCAATTTTATTAACTCGATCCTTCAATTACTCAGGGGTTTAGCATATGGACTGAGACTCCCAACATGCCTCTAAAAGTCAAATTCCTAGGGAAGTTACCTACTCTGTGATTAAGGAGCATTTGTTCACCACCAGTACAAGTGACATAGTCTCTTCATCAGACCAGTTACTCCTAGAAGTCAATGTACTTTCGAATGCTTTCATAAACCATAAGTGAACATTCAAAAAACTCTTGTGTATACTTCTGAATATCCTGTGATTCAACAACAAAACTCCATGAAATCAAAACTCTTGTTGACAACTTGCTAAATTAACAAAGTTAAAGGGTTCTGATGCAGCAGTAAGAACAGCAGCAAGGTACAGTTGTGGTAAACTGAAGCACTGTCAAATTTTCAAGTTATTTCTGGCCACAATTTCACTTAAAAATTCCCATCCCATGATCCAGACTTAGCCACCTTAGGTACAGCATCTTAGTCTTAGGCAGATTTTGCTAGTGACTAATAAGGCAAGATGAGCTGTAAGGAGAAACAGGAAAGAGACCCATCCATTCTTACTGATGTACTCTGCAGGGCTTGTGCCAGGAAATGATTCCACTTTATCAATAAACTCTCAGAACAAACTAATTAGAGAATGCAATTACTGCCCCGACTCCAGAGCTCTTTAGCTCTGCAAAGCTTTTGGTGTAAATGAAAAAAAAAAAAAAAAAAAAAGCTATACTAATCATTAAATGTGTCAGAACCCCAGTTTATGTAATCCGATTGCATTAAACACCCTGCATAAAGACTCTGCGATTTTTCAGAATTTTGGGGCAATGCTTAGCCATTTCATAGCTCCTGTTATCTCTACATGAATGAAGAAACCAGCTGCCTGTCTAAGACTCCGAAGCCCCAAGTCAGCACTTGTTTGATCAGTTTCCTTTGTACCCTACCTGAAAATGGCACTCACTTAAGGCATCAACTGCTATCCTGGTGCAGGATCCCTTTGTACCCACCCCTCTTTTCTACCTACCTCACCTCTTCATTCCACACAGACCCACCTAAGACCATCCACACGCAAAATCAGTCATCATCCTTCCTGGGTACCCAAAGCCAGGTAGTTAAGGGAATACCTACCAATTCGTCTGGGCCCGGGACACACACACATTCTCCTGTCATCACAACACGGAGCCGACAACATCCACAACCCGCGCGGAGAGCAGCAGCGACAGCGGCACCGGCCCATTGAAAAGCAAGGCAGAGATGCTCGTTAGAGGAGGCGTCGGCAGGGGAGGCGCGAGAGGAGGAGGGGCGAGGTTTCGCTGCAGCCGGGTGAATGGGGCTAGGAGGTGGGGTGGGGTGGGGTGGGGTTGGGGAAAGAGGATGGAGGCGCAAGACAGGAGGTGGGGAGGAGGGCGGAAACCTAACCAACAAACCCACCCCTCGGGAGCCGCGGAGCTACAGCTGGAGGCGGCGGGGGCCAGGACGCCGGCGGAGGCGCGCCCCAGGACCGGCCCGTCCATCCAGCCCCGGCGCGGAGCTCACGGGAGCGCGGCATCCTCCGCACGCCCACGCCGCGACGGCCGCAGACCTGAAAACCGAAGGTCTGCCCGCGGGGTCACCCTGGAACCGGGGTGTGCGTGTGAGGCGGGGAATCCTCAGGCAAAGCGATTCCGCGCCACCTGAGCCGCACCTGCCCCGGAATCCACCCTCGCGCCGGCCCTCACGGCGCCCCGGGCGCGGCCAGCGGGCCCACCGCCCCGCCCCGGACCTGGAGCCCCGCGGGCAGCCCCCTGGCGCAGTCACGCCCGCCGCGGCCCCGACGCGCCTCGAACGCGCACCTGGCGCCCCCAGGCTCGTCTCCTCACGCCCGCCGGCCGCCCCCCTCACAACTTCGGGCGGGCGGAAGAGAATTCCGGACGGTGCGGCTCGGCGCTGGGGTGAGGGAATACGAACCGGGCACGGCAGGGGGAGGAGCCGCTTCTTCTCAACGAGCAGGCGGCGGCACCTCCCGGCGGTCCTTCCTCAAGAGCCGCCGCGACTCCCGGGAGCGCAGCCCCGGGCCCCAGGCCGGCCCACTCCGCCCCGCCCCCTCCCCCCCCCAACGCCGAGCCGGGCCCCCGCCCTGCCCCGCCCGCGAGTTCGGGCCCGAGCTCTTCCCGCCTTCCCATTGGGTGCGCAGTGGCGAAGGGGCGGGGCGCAGCAGAGCGGGCCGCGGCTCAGCGCGTGGGGGCGGAAGAGCCGCGCGCTCCCCGCCCGCTTTGTGACGTCACGAGGGTCAGCCACGCCCATCCACTCCGCGTGAGCTGCCCATTGGCTCCGGGGGCCTGCCTCACGTGACTGCGCCCGCTCCCGCACCCACTATAGCCGGGTGGAGGCGGGGCTGCGCGCGGCCGCGGGCTTGACTGAAGGGCCGTGGGGGAGGAAGCACGGGGTCCGCACGAGCGTCCCCGAGCGGGCAGGGCTTGTGAACTGGCGTTTCCCGCAGACAGGCTTCCACGACGCCCCGGCACCTCGGCGAGCCTTCTTCCCTCCTTACGGGGGTGGGCTGGGACTTCGTAGGTTTAGGCTGCGAGGGGAGGCTCCCTTCCCAACGGGAAGCTAAATTCCCAGAGACGGCCCTACCTGGAATAACGAGGCATGAGAGAATCCCGGTGTATCTGAGGCCTGGTTCATGGGATTCTTTTCGGAGCGTTGACTTTGGAGCATGTTTTCTGTCATTTTCTGGACACGTCTCAGGGCCCACGGAGAGAAAGGCGGTCTGAACAGCAGCCAGAGGAGGTTGTGGTGAAAGAATTCTTGACTCTGTCGAGTAGGTGTGTGTGCTCACATTTTCTGAAAGAAAGAAAGTGAAGTCGCTCAGTCGTGTCAGACCCTTTGCGACCCCATGGACTGTATAGCCTGCCAGGCTCCTCCATCCATGGACTCTTCCAGGCAAGAGTACTGGAGTGGGCTGCCATTTCCTTCTCCAGGAGATCTTCCCGACCCAGGGATTGAACCCGGGTCTCCCGCATTGTAGGCACACCACGTTTTCTGAAGGGCTTTGAAATCAGTGTTTATTTGCCGTGAATAGGAAAAGGGTAGAACGCACAATACGAAAATGGGAAAAGCCCTGGACTTGTGTCAGGACCATCATCCAAGTCACTTCCGCTCCGTGAGACTCAGTTTCCACTTCTGTAAGCTGGATTGAGGTGGCGTTGGCAGTCTTGGTTAAAGGGTAGACATGGCCGGGACTGCTTCACTTGCTTCTGTCCACATGTAATCCCCTCTTTATTAACCGAGTCATTGATAGTGGCTTCTGAAAACTTCTTTGGAGATGGTATCAGGTAGATCATTGCACTTACCCTGCCTACTGTTAAAAACAGTTAACTGACTTATTAAGCATATCTGCGTACTAGCCGATAAAATTCCCAAAGTGATGTGCGCAGGCTATAAAAGCTGTCATATTAACAGTATTGTGGAGTTTTGTTTTTGTTAATTTGCACTATCTGATTTTATGTAATAAAGGAAAAAGTTTATAGACACAAAACAGTGCCAGGAACTGGTTCTTTATAGCTCCTAGATCTTTCCATCTGCCTCCTCTATTCTTGAAATAGAGAATATTTTGGCCCAGCCCCAGGCTGCCCACGGAACTCTTGTGGCTATTTTTATGTGGCCTTCATCCATTTTACATGGGTCTATCTGCCTCACATCAGCCCCTCTTTTTTACTTCTCAAATGAGCTTCCCATAAGTTGGTAAGTATTTTTTTTCATGGTCTTTTATTCTGTTGAGTATCTGATTTATGTATGTTTTCCATAGTCTCATAGAGGCAGTATAGGGTGGTATATCAGAGTGAGTAAGAACACAGCTGGAGCTAGACTACCTGAATTCCAGTCCCAGCTCTGCCTCTTGCTATGTGGTCTTGGGCAACTTCTTCCTGGCTCAGTTCTTTCATATGTAAGATAGGAATAAAAATAGTAACATTTAAAAACTTTTTACCCTCACAGGTTTGTATTAAGTGAGTTGCTATATATATATATATATATATATATATATATATATATATATATCATGCTGAGTAAGTACAAGCAAGTAGTAAGGGCTGTTTAAGTATCAGCTATTATTAATATTCTAGACAAGTCCAGGTGAGTGTGTTTGTTTTATTAAAGACTGGAGGTAGGAGATGAATACACTCAAGTAGAATATATTCTACAGCTAAATACTAAGCGGTTATTAATAGAGTGGAGAGTCTTACAACCTTAGGATATCAAGTTAAGGTGATTTATTTACATGAGGAATGTCACTGCCTCTTAGCCCGTACTTTACAGACCAGGTAGTTGAATGTAAGTGGATTTTTATTTTGAGAGTTTCTGCCTGAGGACTCAGAAATGAAGTTTACACTAGGCTAGTTTGCTGTCTATAAAACTTTTTCTGTTGTGAAAATAGTCATGAGACTCCAAGATATATATATAGCCATAGCAATGACCTCTTTAGATCACCTTGGTAGCATATACCTTATTCCACACCAGTACTGCCATTATTCAGAGCTCTTTAAAAATTACCTTTTCAAATTGTTTTTGGATCTGCACAGGAAACTCCAACTTATTTTACTATAACTAGTACCTTGGTTTTTATTCCAAAACAGTATTGATTCCCTCTTGGTAATATTAGTTTTGAACAACTTATTTCTGAAAATAACACCTACTCTCAAAAAATTGATATTTGCCACCACTAAATACAGTCAAAAGAATTTGTCCTGAAACTTGAAGGCAACGCCAAAGTATTTTTGGAATCAGAATAAAGGATCCCCCAAAGCAATGGCTTTGCAATAAAGTCATTTAGAGGTGTAAGTTTTGTTCTCTAGCTACAAAGTTATATGATTCTGTGACATGTATGTTGTAAATAAAGTTATAGTCCTTCTGCACAGGAACCAACTACTTACCACTGGGGGAGGTTCTTTAGTATCTCAGCCTTGTCTCCCCTCTGGCCTGGCTTTCCTCCTGTCTCTAGATGGAACTCCTTTTAGTCACCCAGTGAATAGGCTTGCTTCAGTTCAGTTCAGTTCAGTTCAGTCACTCAGTCATGTCCGACTCTTTGCGACCCCATAAATTGAAGCATGCCAGGCCTCCCTGTCCATCACCAACTCCCGGAGTTGACTCAAACTCATGCCCATAGAGTCGGTGATGCCATCTCATCCTCTGTCGTCCCCTTCTCCTCCTGCCCCCAATCCCTTCCAGCATCAGGGTCTTTTCCAATGAGTCAACTCTTCACATGAGGTGGCCAAAGTACTGGAGTTTCAGCTTCAGCATCAGTCCTTCCAATGAACACCCGGGACCTATCTCCTTTAGGATGGACTGGTTGGATCTCCTTGCAGTCCAAGGGACTCTGAAGAGTCTTCTCCAACACCATAGTTCAAAAGCATCAATTTTTCAGCGCTCAGCTTTCTTCACAGCCCAGCGCTCACATCCATACATGACCATTGGAAAAACCATAGCCTTGACCGGATGGACCCTTGTTGGCAAAGTAATGCTTCAGAAGTGCGCCTTTTATCACATGGCCATCTGGCCAAGGCCAGAGCAGGTCTGTGGGTTTGCTGCTCTGACCTCACAGACTGTTTTAGCCACCAGAATACCTGTTGACACTTTTAACATTGGAAGGTGTGGAAAAACAGCACCAAACAACCCAGGATTTTTGTAAAGGCGGGCAAGGAGAAAGGAGGAGGGGGCTTCCCAAATACTCCAGTACAAAGAAAGCACTGTGCAAAAATACCTATTTTTGTTAACACAATGCTTTTTGTGACACCAAAAATGAAAGTCAGTACCTGAATTAGACCCTTAATACATAGTCATTTTCTTGCCCTAGAATAAACCTGGAAATGAGCAAGTACTTAGCCAGATTGGGCTGGTATTCTTATGGGTGGATGATATAAACTCTTGGGTTATTGGAGGCTAGCTGTGACAACATGGAGATGGTCCAGTAGAATCTCAGTGGTGCCAGACAGGAAGCTTAAAATAGACTTGCAAGTGGGTCTGAGATGCTGTTCGCCTGATGGCTAGTGAGTTAACCGTGGCCTTTGCCAAAATCAACAATTAAAGGAAAGAGAGGCTGCTAGACAGTCTTTAGCTCCTTCTTCCCTCCAGCTCTTGGATAAGAAATCAGCAAGTACTTATTATTAAGCATTAGGTACTTGTTTTATTATCATCCTGGGGGTGAGAATTGCTTTCAAATTAAATTATTTGGAGTTACGTGCTGAGATCAACAAATCATCTGTAAGAAAGAAGCAGATCGTGTACTGTGGCTCATTTCTTGTGGGTCAGAGGTTATAGATGCATTCAGACTTAAATTTAATATTTTTTTAAAAAGTAGTCCATTCTCATCAGAATTCATGAAGTAGTAGTAGTTTGAGGGAAATATATGTATCATTGTTCTCTTGCCAAATTAGAAACAAAAATCTCCTGCATTGACTTAACATGACAACGAATATGGAAAGTGGGTATCTGGGGTTGCCTTCCTTCAGCAATCCCTGCTAATGGGGTTATCTTTGACTATTAAGGATGATGTGCGTGGGGGAAGGGTTTTATTGTCTAGCCATCAGACAGCTAGGCTGTAAAAAATTACACTTTTTCGTTCAGTGTGTTCTATAGACGATTCTCCAGAATACAGAAGGTAAAAGGTGAAAGGTTTCAGGGGAGCTGAAACCTTGGGGGTGGATCTAGAGCACTTGACAGTAGGTACCAGGTCATGAGTGCCCCTGAAGCAGGCCACGCCAATCTGCAGACTTCAGCAAAAGCCCCCACACTATGAACTCAAAAGTAGTAGCTGCTGATCTACACACTTCTTAAAAACTATAATTCTCTGCTTACCTGGACACCATAACTATAAGAGTATAAGCTTCCCAAGGACAGGGATCATGTCTCTCTTATATACCCATATACACCCACAGCTTGGCATAATAGTGAGAACTGATGGGTAGTGAATGCTTACTGTATACTGTCCTCTATTCTAAGTGCATTGTCTGGGTGTATCCTCATAACACTCATAAGCGGTAGGTGTTACCATTATATGCATTTCACAGAAGAAGAATCTCACTGAGGGTGATTTGCACTGTTTACATAAGTAGGAAGTAGTAGAATATCCATCTTGCATTCTGAGGCACTATGTTTTAGTGACCACTGCACAAAATAGATGCCCAGTAATGAACTCATGTCAAACTACAGAAAGTTTCACATTTTCATTATGTACCTGAGGATAAACTATATCTTTATAATTGCAGGATTTCCACCCATGTTACTGTGTCTATAACTAGCAGTAAGTTTTGCACAGGTAAGCATGTCATCACTGAACAGCCATTCTTGTCAGAGCACTGCAGGGTTTGGTTATGGTTTTTCAGGAAGAACAGTTGTAGCTAGTTGAGCAGCCACAGCTGGTTCCCTGCTTGACACCTCAAGATACTAGCAGGAGCATCGGGCCCTGGTTGACAAAGTGAAAGACAAAGCAACCACATTTTTCTCATTCTTGTGGTCAGGGGGCTTTCCCAGCCCACACAGGCACAGAGAAGGTCCTCAGGATTCAAGGGAGGGAGAGGGAGCCAGCCTACAGTATGTCCCACCAGCTTCCCAGAAACCTTCACACTGGAATCCATCCTGACTGAGAGATGAGTGCACATCCACCAGAGAGGGCCCTGAGTCAGGCCAAATATGGAGACAAGCAAGATGGCTGTTCAGAGACAATCTGGAACATTGTCCATACATAAACCATGTCAACAGTCCTCATTCCACACTTCACTCCATCTCCGCCTGTGTTCTTCCACACTACTTTGCCTCTAATAAATGCTTTCTCTGCCTCACAGTCTGTCTCTTTGCTGAATTCTTTCTTCAAAGAAGACACGTTTCCTGCATCCGTTATTCCATGACATCAGCTATAAAAGCATATTTTCCTTGGAAACGATGTAAATATTTGTAGGTGAATACCTAATGTATACCTAAAGAAGGCTGAACACCAAAGAGTTGATGTTTTGAATTGTGGTGCTTGAGAAGACTCTTGAGAGTCCCTTGGACTGCCGTGAGATCAAACCAGTTAATCCTAAAGGAAATCAACCCTGAATACTCATTGAAAGGACTGATGCTAAAGCTGAAGCTCCAATACTTTGGCCACCTGATGTGAAGAGCCGACTCATTGGAAAAGACCCTGATGCTGGGAAAGATTGAAGGCAGGAGGAGAAGAGGGCAGCAGAGAATGAGATGGTTGGATAGCATCACTGACTCAATTTGGACATGAACTTGGGCAAACGTGGGAAATAGTGAGGGACAGGGAAGCCTGGCATCCTGCAGTCCATGGGGTCACAAAGAGTTGGGCATGACTTAGTAACTGAACAATATCACCACCTAATGTATTCAGTTCACACCCTGCTAATAAACTATAGTTGATATGCAAAGTAAATAATTTAATCTATTTAAAGCTATATGTTCAGTTTAAAATAAAGCACTTATTAACTTTAGTATCCACATGACAGGGGAAAGTTTAAGGAGAGAAAGAAGACAAGAAGAATGTTAGTAAGAGTTACTGAATTATGTGTCCAGTTTCTGCTAGGAATAATGGACTCCAGAAGTCTAATCAGAATATACTAAAGTACAGTTATCTGGGTTGTGATTTTATCCCTTCTTAAGGCATTGAGATTTTATAAAATGAACATAAGTTGGAGCCAGAGACACCTGAGTTCAAATCCTAGCTCTGCTGCTTACTAGCTGGTTAATCTTTCCAAATTTATCCAATAGCTTCAACACTTTAAAAATCTAAACAGTGTTGTAAGAATTAATCATAATCTAAAAGAAAACGTGAAATGATGGCTGGCAAATAGTTCAAAGTGGTAGCACCAAAATGAGTCCCCTATTGCTGCTATAACAAGTTACCACAAATTCAATGGCTTAAAATGGCACACAGATCTTGCAGTTCTGGAGGTCAGAAGTCTAACGTGGGTCTCGGCTAAAATCAAGGTGCGTCAGCAGAGCCGCATTCTCTTCTAAAGGCTTTGAGGAGGATCTGTTTTCCTGTCTCACCCAGTGTTCAGAAGCTGCTACAATTCCTTGGCTAACTGCTCCTTTCTTCACCTTCAAAGGGTGAGAGCAGCATCTTCAGGGCACTCTCACTGTGATTCTTCTGCCTTCTTGTGATTACATCAGGCCCATTGGGCAATAATCCAGGATAATCTCTTTATTTTAAAGTCAGTTCATTAGCAACAGTACATCCATCTGCAAGCTTCATCCCCCTTTGCCATGGAGCACACAGCATACAGTTCCAAGGGACTGTGGTGTGGACATCTTTTAGACAGGGCTGTGGCTGTGCATACCACGGTGCTTTTCACCCTTGACATTTGTTCATTCATTCATATACTTACTAAAGGAAAATACGAATAATATAGTATAAGTATCTTTACCTCCCAAGAATTCTTCTGTTTGGGTAAAGCACTTCAGTTCAGTTCAGTTCAGTCGCTCAGTTGTGTCCGACTCTTTGCGACCCCATGAACTGCAGCACACCAGGCCTCCCTGTCCATCACCAGCTCCTGGAGTTTACTCAAACTCATGTCCATCGAGTCGGTGATGCCATCCAACCATCTCATCCTCTGTCGTCCCCTTCTCCTCCACCTTCAATCTTTCCCAGTATCACGGTCTTTTCAAATGAGTCACTTCTTCGCATCAAGTGGCCAAAGTATTGGAGTTTCAGCTTCAACATCAGTCCCTCCAATGAACACCCAGGACTGATCTCCTTTAGGATGGACTGGTTGGATCTCCTTGCAGTCCAAGGAACTCTCAAGAGTCTTCTCCAACACCACAGTTCAAAACCATCAATTCTTTGGCACTCAGCTCTTTATAGTCCAACTCTCACATCCATACATGACTACTGGAAAAACTATAGCCTTGACTAGAAGGACCTTTGTTGGCAGAGTAATGTCTCTGCTTTTTAATATGCTGTCTAGGTTGGTCATAACGTTCCTTCCAAGGAGTAACCATCTTTTAATTTCATGGCTGCAGTCCCCATCTGCAGTGATTTTGGATCCCCCTCACTGTTTCCACTGTTTCCCTATCTATTTGCCATGAAGTGATGGGGCCGGGTGAGATGATCTTAGTTTTCTGAATGTTGAGTTATAAAGTGCTTAGATTTATACATTAAAAAATTAGCTGAGGCAGTTGCGGTGGGCCAAGAGCATGAGTCGCTCGCCTGGGCGCTGCCCACTGTCCCGCTGCCCTCTGAGCGCAGCCATGTCCCAGGAGAAGCCCAAGGAGAGAGTGAAGAGGGAGAAGGACCATATCAACCTGAAGGTGGCCGGGCAGGATGGCTCTGGGGTCCAGTTCAAGATGAAGAGACACGCACTGCTCCGCAAGCTGATGAAGGCCTCCTGCCAGCGCCAGGGCTTGTCCGTGAGACAGATTTGATTCAGGTTTGATGGACAACCAGTTAATGAAACAGACGCCCCAGCAAAGCTGGAGATGGATGATGAGAACACCATCGATGTGTTCCAGCAGCAGACGGGGGATTGAGGGGGGGGGCTCCAGCGTAGCCAGCTGCCTCTCCAGGGAGGGGGCGGCCTCTAGAGCCCCCGTCCCCTCGTGGCGCCGGGCCGTGTTTGCTGTCCAACAGTGCACGTGTGGCCAAGCCTGTCGGTAGGCAGGCTCGGACACCGAGGACATTCGCCAGGAGGACTTTGCTCTAATGCACTCAGCACCACTGCGGCGATGGTCCCCAGCCTTCCTCGACCTGTCCCCTGGTAACTTTGTTTGGGTAAAATGCCCATGTGAAGGGGGACTTGGGTTATTTTTTTTACTTTTTTGTTTTTTCTCCCTCCTATGACATTTTCTCCCAACTTGTGACCTGAATGCCTGCTTTCTGTCTAGATGGGGATCTTAACCCCAGGTGTTGAGCCCCCCTCATTCCAATCATGGAGAGAACTGTCACCACTCTGGGGGGTGCGTCTATGGGGCCAGTTTTGGGGTCACGGTCGGTATGGGAGATACACTTTCACTTACTGTTTCTTGGGGGCACAGTTTTTTTTTTTTAATACTAAATATTAGAAATGTAAGCTTTGCCAGAATATAGGAAAGTTGAAGGGAAAAGACTGGAATGTTTCTTAAAGGTATGAAGTTCTGCAGTAACACGGCCCTGGGCAGGGTATGGGGCCCCTGGACCCATTGCCATCAACGGCTGGTGACGCTGCTCGGACACAATGAAAATGGGCTTTTCCCCTCTTCTTAACAGAGAAGGAAGTAAGTCCCACACATCTGCTGTGGTCACAGTGCCAGGGCCTCAGATTTCCTCCAGTATTTGCTTCTGATGAGTAACGATGGTCTATATGTAAACTAGGAAGATAGAATACTGCTGATTTTGCCATTATGTCTTTGTGCAAAAGAGCTGCTTCAAAGTGTGGCTACAAGTGAGAGATGCCTCCGGGTTCTCTCCGAGGACCGTGCTCTGCTCCCCAAGTTGGTATGGAGCTTAGACGTTAGGTGTGATTTCGGTTCTGTGCAGCATTTTGGGGTCTGTCTTGGTCAGCCTCCAATGGGTGTCCCGTTGCCCTTCCGTGTGGACTCACTCCTGTCTGGCAGCCCCTGGCTGCCTGTTTGGGTCACCTGGGCAAGATGACCACTGTCATCTCCTGCCCACCTGAAACCTCGCTGGAGAAGTCTGCCCTTCATTTGTACCTTGCTGTTCGTGCACGGGTGGGATGTCTGCTGGTTCTGCTGTGTTTATTCCCCACCCTGTACATTATTTGTTGTCCTGTACTACTGTCAGTGGTAAATATTGTTTGGTATTCTGTCGGAAAAAAAAAATTAGCCGATAATACAAGATAGCATGAACAAGCCCCAAGATGAGTCATTCAAGAGGAGAGATCACTTAGATGAATGAGGGAGAAAAAAATTTTTTTTTTGATCATCCACCAGAAGTAATAAGGTCATCTCCTTCCCTCCACAAAAGGACAGTGTGATCTTAGGCTGCGTTAAGATGAGAACAAAGGAGGGGCTCGCCTTGGTGAATCCCCTGGAGATTTTGAAGGGTTTAAAAAGTCTTCAGTGGAGCCAGTGGAGAGTGCCAACAGGGTGAGGAGCCTAGAATCAGAAAGTATAAGAAGTTTGGGGATGTTTATGGTGTGGTCTTCAAATACCTAACTGACAGACATATGAAAAGAAATCTAGATTTATCTTTGAAATCTCTGGAGTTTTAAACTGCTAAGTCACTTCAGTCGTGTCCTACTCTTTGCAACCCCATGGACTATAGCCCAGCGGGCTCCTCGTCCATGGGATTCTCCAGGCAAGAGTACTGGAGTGGGGTGCTATTTCCCTCTCCAAGGATCTTTCCAACCCAGGGATCAAACTCAAGTCTCTCATGTCTCCGGCATTGGCAGGTGGGTTCTTTACCACTAGTGCCACCACTGGAATAAGTGTGTAGAAGTTAGATTTAAAGTCAATGTGGTAACTTTACATGGTTATAGTTTCCTGAAATGGAATGAGCTACCTGAGTTTCCTGTCCCTGGAGGTATTCAAATAGAATCTAGACAAGTGTCAAAGAAGGTGCTCCCAAAGCACTTCTTCAGGCCTTGAACATTGTATTTACATTGTAATCATTTGCATTCCAGTCTCCCTGTGCAACTAGTGACCTCTTTCTGGTCTGAATCTATCATATTCATTTTAACTTGGCTCAGAAGATACAAAATGAATGTTGGGTTGGTGAATAGATGCATGAATGAGATTAAGGGTTGGACAGAGTGACCTTTAAGTCCTTCCAACTCAGGCTCTCAGTTCTCAGCTAGGATTTGAACTGGTTTAAAGAATGGAATTGGTTGCAGAAAGGGGGTGGTGGTGTTGCATCCTAGGTTTCACAGTACAGAAAAAGCTCAGAGACGAGGGAGCAAGAGAGTGGAGGAGCTATGTTGGGTGAAGTACAGGAATTAGAGTTGGGGCAGAAGGTTGAGTCTTGGTTCTTGAAGGTCTTTAATTTCACGGATGTCAGGCTTTCTCATCCTGCAGTCTGAACCCAGGCTGATGCTCAACTAAATCCTTATGAAAGAAGACAGAAAACGTGCTCTTACAGTCATGCATTTTTGGCTCTGCTGGGAAAGACTGGGGACTTGCTATGGACTGAAATGTCCCCCATGATTCTTATGTTGAAGCCCTAACTCCTAGTAAGATGGATTAGAAGGTAGGGCTTTGGGGAGGTGATTGGGTTTAGATGAGGTCATGAGGATGGGGCCCTCATAATGGGATTAGTTCCCTTCTAAGAAGAGATACCAGGGAGCTTTCTCTCCCTCTCCATCTCTCTCTGCCATGTGAGGACGCATGGAGAAGGGAGCCATCTGCAAGCCAGGGAAGAACACCCTCACCAGGGAGCAGAACCAGCCATTTGCTCTTGGATTTCCCAGCCTCCAAAACTGTGAGAAATACTGAAATAAGCATCTCCTGTTTACGCTGACCGGGCTGCTGGAGCTGACTAATACAGGGCTCTTGCCTACATCTGGGAGTAATGAGTTAGAACTCAGCGCTAGGCAGTGGCACAAAAATGTACAGGAAATCAGATGGGACAAGAAATTACTGAAAACATTAAGACTTGGTAGTGAGATAACAAGAAGGGTTTAAAGGGGAGGCCCACAGCTTTGTGAACATGAAGGCAGACAGTTATGTCCACTGAGCTTCTTATTACAATGGAAGGAAGATGAGAAACTATTTGGAATATCCAGGATTTCCTGCAACTGTTTCCATTAAGTTCGTGGCTGAAATTGGGCTATTTTTAATGTTGATGAGAATGGCAAGTCAAGAGTTTTAGTCTGTGGAGAGCAAACTTTTCTTGGAGGGGAGCTGTAGTACTGATAAAACTCTGCTCTGAATGGTAGTATTAACAACAGGCACTGTTGGACAAGCCCTACGATGGGCCAGCCTGATACGAGACACTGTGTGTATCATCCCACTTCATTAAATTATCCCTCGTTTGAAGGCCTCAGCTTCTACCCCATGCAGTATCTACTTTAGGGAGTGCCCAAGGAAAATTCTCATTCACATTAGCTCCAAGGGTAATTATATGTCTCTTAAATAATTGAATTTCTTTAAAAAATTTTTGGACTCTGAATGGAATTAACACGTGACCCTGTGTGTGTGTGTGTGTGTGTGGTGGCGTTGGCAGAGGCAGGAGGAAGTTGGAGGAGTTATGCTGTTTCAGATCCAGCATTCTGGCCCAATTTTAGTTGTGTGTAATGTATTATTTTTTAGCCTCTTTCCTGTTTCTTATTTTTTCACTGCCCTTGTTTTTCTATCCTCCCTCCACTTTTAATTTATGCTGCCTTGTATTTTAGGTGTCTCTGAAGGCAGTCCTAAATTCCAAAACAAAGGACAATAAGTATAAATATATTTCTATTTACGTCAGTCCCCACTTTATAGATGAGGAAGCAGAGGCTCAATTAATTTATTTAACTTGCCCGAGATCACAGTGGGTGTACTACTTACCTTTTGCTGGGTAACAAATCCCCTCCCAAACTAGCAGCTTAAACCAACAAACCCATAATTTCTCAGTTGGTTCCTGAGGGTCAGGAGTCTGGGAGTGGCTCACTTGGGTAGTTCCAGCTCGGGGGCTGGTGGGGTTGCAGTCGAGCCGTCTGCTGGGGCTGGAACTGTCTGCAAGCTGCAAAGTGTTTTATAACTTAATCTCAGAAGGGACAGTCACTCCCGTGTGCCACCAGTCACACAAACCGACCCTGGTCAAGGGAAGGGAGTCCGCAAGGGCGTGAGTCCCAGGGATAGGATTGCTGGAGGCCGTCTTGGAAGCCACCACTCGAGGGGAGGAAATAGCATAGGTGAGCCTGCGGCATGTTGCTTCTGCAAAAGCACTGGCTCTGGATATGCTCAAGTTTGGTCCCCAGAGCTGCTTTCATTTTTTTTCTTTTCAGCTTGAAGAACAGGTGAGTGAGCATAAGTGAGGAGGCTCTGGGTTTCAGTTCTCTTCCTCTGATCCTGCTTACAGGTTGCCAATGCTGCCACAGTTTCATCCGTAAAGCTTTGTATTGCCTCATAACTATTTAATTGCTGCTAAAAGTAAATTTAATTTTAATCCATAAGACAACACTAAATGATCTAACTGTCGGGTCCCACTAAGAAGTGGAGAGTAATAGCTAACATGACACTATATAGGCTGACAGCCTCTGACTTTGGTAGTGCAAGAAACAATTGATAGTAATTGTAATTCCTCCCACTTTTTATATTCTTTGCTTTATGGAAGATATGGGTATATAAAGGATGGAAGTTTTTGGTGATTCCACCCCCCATAAGGTGATTCCACCCCTCATTTGTTAGTGTAATGAGAAAATCTATAAAGATATTTTTATGGAACATATTTTTTACTGCATTGCTGATCGGTGGCCAAATTTTGTCAGGGTGATAAATTAGGAAGTGTTGTTTTCCTGGATTCAGGAAACTGCCAGCTCAGTGTTTGGTATTCAGACCTCAGATCCACGACTCACCAATAAACCACCTGGACAAATGAACACAGAGGATCTCAACTGCTGTGGACTATTGTCCTGCCTCTTGATTCTTAACTCTGTTCTGTATCTGGCAATTCCATTTTCATTTGATGTCATTCTCCATGTTTAAACATAGCCCCAAACTGATTTCTTACCTGAGATTGTTTTTCAGAAGAGTGGTGTTGAACTTCAAAGAAAATTTGCAAGCCATCGCTGTGAGCCAGTGGTATTTGAATGTTACATCTCTGTGACCTCCCTCCAGGCCTTCGTGCTATGCCAGTTTGCAAATGAGATGATCAGTTTGGTCTAGGGAGAGGATTCTCTCTTTAGCTTTGACTGATTTAGGTACAAATTAATTTGTTAAATTCTCTTAGAGTGTTCTAGGCTTTGTGCTATGTTCTCTGCTGCTGCTGCTGCTGCCGCCAAGTCTCTTCAGTCGTGTCCAACTCTTAGCGACCCCGTGGACTGTAGCCCACCAGGCTCACCGTCCATGGGATTCTCCAGGCAAGAGTACTGGAGTGGGTTGCCATTGCCTTCTCCAGCTATGTCCTCTAAGTGGATAAAAAGCTAAGACACAGTCTTTGTGCCTTTAAAAACTTGTGGTCTAGCTGCTAGGTAAATATTAACAGGAACAATTATGAAAGCATGTGAGATAGCAGAAGTATTCACAAAATGCTTGAAGAGAATGAAGGGGATTAGTTCTACCCAGTGGTGGAGGAAGAAGATTTTACCAGGAAAGACCTCTCTTAGATCGGTGGCCCCCAAATGTTGGTCTCAGGGCCCGTGCTACTCTTAATAGAATTTTCACTGACTTGTGGCAGTGAGAAAGAAAATGAAATTAAATTCCATAAGCTAATTTTAAGATTTAAAAAAATTCTTTATCATGAAATTATGTACTGATTCTTTTTCCTGTGATGTCCTTCACTTCATGAAGACAGGATGATAATAAATATTACTATTTGTTTTTTTTCACTGCAAAACAAAACTTGGCAGCCTAGCATCATCCAAATTTTCTTGTGTGCATTCATTTCTTGGTCCTTGAAACCTAAAAGGCTAGAAGCCCTTGTGAGAATGGTTATATTTGTGCTGGGTTTGGAAGAAACAGATACTCATGTAAAGGCATTCTTGCTGTTTGCCTATCAGTGGTTTAACAATACCTACATTCAGGGGAAACGAATTTGCGAGAAAGAAAAAATGTATGCTTTCATTTAAAAACTGGCTTTGAATGTTTCTCTAGTATGTGTCTGGGGCAATGTGGAGGGGGGTGGGTGTAAGAGAGAAAAAAAAGCGCCCATAGTGGTGGGCACTTAGAATTGGAACTGTAGCTTTGGAGAGCTGCTGTTGCCAACATGAATACTGGTTCTAGAAGGATTCCCACCCCCATCCCCTCAACCTCCACCCCCTGTATAAAATCTTCAGAAGTTTAGATAAGATTAAGCTTGATGATTGTAAACCTTCTACTTCTTTCCAGGTATTGGATTAAGAAGTAACCTTTGTATATACGGGCCCCTTTGCTCCCCTGATTTTTCACCAGGGGACAGGAGAGTGAGCCATTGTGTCTGTGTGTCTGAGCAGGTCAGTGGTAACGGGACATTTAACCTGCCGTGTTGCCAGTCTGCCTTGTTCATCTCACCTACAGTGGCAAAGCTTTTCATCTATTTGCAAATGGATGCCTCTCAGGAGTTGAGCTATATCCATAATTTTAGGGAATGTATCATCTTTGAAGAGGGATTCAAGGAGAATGACAAAGATGATAAAAGGGCTGAATAATATCAAAAGGTATTAGATTTAAGAAGAATACTATAGGGATTTCCCTATCTGAACTCTGGGGCAGTGATCTTACAGGATTCCTTCCAGCATAAATGCTTTAAAAAATGATCAAAGTTTCCCTGAAACTTTGCAAGACAACACTTGTAAATAGCAGGCTCTTCTACTGTGCGTTTGGAAGCAGCCCTTGTGTGTGGTGAAGTAAGAGGCTCTGAGGTCAGAGGATTCAAATTCTTGCTCACTCATTACTGCAGTCAAGTCACCACCTTGCTAAGCTTTCATTTCCTCCTCTCTAGAATGGGGATAATAGTCTTACTCTAAAGGGTTGTTGTAAATAGAAGTAATAAGCATGCAATAAGCACAAGCTATTACTATTCCTCTTATATTTAAATTTTTATTATTGTCACTTCCTCCTGTGAGGAGAGCCTGTCTCCTGGCCGTTCTCTCCCTGGCTCTGCACCATCTCCCGTGTCTAAGTCTGGAGTGTCCTGATTCAAGTGACCACATGCACTGATTGATTCTTTCAGCTTCCTTGAAACTAAAGCATCTGCACATGAACAACAACAATGAAATTATGTTTATAGGGCAGATCATTTATTTTGCTTAACTCTCAAACGTTAAAGGAGATAAATCAAAATTTTATGTCACAATATTCTTAGACAAAATCATGTGGAGAAAAAAAATGTTATTTAAGCAAATTATGCATTCTCTTAATAATCCATAGGCTTCACTCTCCCCATGACCTTTAGCAACCCAGGAATGGAAATATTGGAAGGAGATAAACACACAAGAGAGGATGAGGTGATGGAATATTCCATGTCCTTTCTGGCTCCTATTTTGTATTTTACAAAACAGAGAGAGAAACATGGGCTTCAAGGGGTAGAATCGTGACCCAGTCTGGCACATAGAGAGGTATGCTGTCCACACTGAAATGACCAGCGAAGCTGTTGGAGGTTGAGATAGAGAAGCTAAGAAGGGTCCTTTCCACACCTTAGTGCCAAATTTTGTAATTAAAAATAAATGAAGGGGGAGAGGACACCTGTATACTTATAGCTGATTCATGTTGTATGGCAGAAATCAACGCAACATTGTAAAGCAATTATCCTCCAATTAAAAATAAATTAAGCGGATAAAAAGAGAATAAAAGGTCCACGAAGTTTCATTGGTTCCTTAGCAGTGTTGAATTGACCTAACCTTGATGAGCACTATTTGAGTCATTCATTCATTCAACCAGTAACTGTTGGACACCCAGATACTGTTCCTTCTGAAAGTATGAGTGCATGCTAAGTTGCTTCAGTTGTGTCTGCCTCTTTGCGACCCTATGGATTGTAACCTCCAAGCTCCTGTGTCCAAGGGATTCTCCAGGCAAGAATACTGGAGTGGGTTACCATGCCCTCCTCCAGGGGAACTTCCTGACCCAGGGATCAAACCTGTGTCTCCTGCAGCTCCTGCATTGCAGGCAGCTTCTTTACCGCGGAGCCATGGGGGAAGCCCACCGTTCTGAACACCGGAGGGCAAACAGGACCAAATCCCAGTTCTCATGGCACCTGCAATCCAGGGGGGGAAACCACTGCAGAAAAAACCCCACAGGAATTCACAGCGGAACCAATCTTTAGTGGCTTACAAAGCCCCTGAGGATGGCCTTGGTGGCTGATGTTTCGTAATCACCTTGCCTAATATTCACGCAGAGACGTAGGTGTGTTTTTCTGTTATACTACTTACCATAGCAGTGACTTTCAATTAAAGCCATGAGGAGTTTTGACCTCTCAAAAATGATTGACATGGCTTTGGAGATCTATTTTTGTCCTGCTTTCTCAAGTTCATGTCCTGTGTGATAGCCAACAAAGAAAATACCACGTTGCCACAAGTGTAATCATGTAAGATCCATGTTATCCGTGATACTTGGACTATTGCGATACTGGTGGGCTGAGAAACAAATCTTTCATTTGCCCAATGTAATTTTCAGGTTTGAGCATTGAGGTTACCGAACGAGGGCCTTACTCTTTGATATAGTTAACTTTTTGGGAGGGTATGCCTTCTTAACTTTCAATGTCGATTTTAGGTAGTCAGAGATCTTGCCTGAGGCCAATACCTGGATAATATTGTACGTGTTGGTGAAACGATGAGAATGACCATCAGATTTCTGTAGGCAGGCAGTTTGTAAAGGAGGAGGATTAGTTTTAACCTTAACCCCCACTTCAACTCTTAATGAAAAGCTTGTGGTAAATCAGGCAGGGCATGTTAGGTATTGCATTTCAGTTGTGGAGTGACATCTAATACCAAGTCAGCATTTGTTGTTAACTCTGGATGTACTGTATTAAGTAGTTAAGGACAAGTCTTCTCTCAAATACCCCCAGAGACAATTCATTAATGACAACAGGAAAAGAATGGTACCTTTCCAGTGGGGTGACCAGATGGGCCCCTGCCATCACCAGTAAACCCAGCATCTTCAGCCACAGTAGTTATTGACTGCCACGAGGTTCTCCCTGAGATGCTGTGGAAAATGCATGGCCTCACCTGGGAATATTCCTGCCAGGAAATGGTTAACCTGAATCTGATCATGAGGAAACAGGCAGACAAATCCAGATTGTGGGACATTCTGTTAGGCAATTGGCTTGGACTCTTCAAAAATGTCAACGTTATGAAAGCCAGACCAAAAAAAGAAAAAAAGCTAGGTGGGTAAATGCTCTAAATTAAAAGAGACCAAAGGGACCTGGCAGTTGGGGGATATGGTACTGAAGGACACTGAAGAAAGGAGAGAGAGAGGGGGAAAAAGGAGGGGAGGAAGGAAAAAATACCTATAAAAGACATTTGGGGGCAAACTGGAGAAACTTGAATACAATCTGTGTTTGATTATCCTTTTGATGCTAAATTCCTTGCCTCTGAGCATTATGAAGGAGAATGTCTTTGGTCAGGAGAATTCAGAATTCAGGAGATTCGTGCTGAAATATTTTAGGTGTGAAATGTCCTGAGGTCTGCAACTTTCAAGGGGATCAAGACAAGGGTAAACATGGAGACAGAGAAACAAACATGGCAAAATGTTAATTGGTGAGTCTAGGTGTAGGAAATACATGTGTTCTTGTGTTATTCTTTCAACTTTTCAGCTTCAAGTTTTTCAAAACAAAAAAGGGAGAGACGAGGGAAGTCTATTTGAGGGAAATTATTATACAAATCCAGAACAAAAACAAGATGTAAGAAAACACACTGCATACAACTTAGCTGTGATGCCTCAGAGGAATAAAGGCCAGGACAGTGGACCAAGTCTGGAGACTCACAAGAGTTGTGCTCTGGTGTGTCCTCAGCCATCACCTGCCCTGGAATCATGGGCAGTTTGCCTGACTGTCTGTATCCGTTTCCTAGGGCTGCTGAAACAAGAATCACACACCACATGGCTTGAAACAACAGAGATATCTCCCTCATCTCACCATTTTGGAGGCTGAAGTCTGAAATCAAGGTATCAGCAGGGTCAGGCTCCTTCTGAAACCTGGAAGGGAGCATCTTTACTTGCCTCTTGCTGGATTCGGATGGGTTGCCAGCAGTCCTTGGCTCTCTAGGCTCACGGCTGCAGCCCTTCGCTCTCTGCCGCCGTCTGTTACACGGCGTCCTCCTCTCCTGTGTGTGTCCCAGGATCCCTCCCACTCTGGGAAGGACAGCAGTTATATTGGATTGGGGCCACCCTAATGACCTCATCTGAAGCTTGACTACATCTGCAGAGACCGCATTTCCAAATAAGGGTGCATCCACAAGTGCTGGGGGATTAAGACTTTGACACATCTTCTCAGGGGATGCAGTTCAACCCATAACACTCTCCATTCTTGTTTCTCCAACTCCCAACATGAGTGGGGGACGCGGTGGACCCAATCAACCAGAATGCACACTGAGGCCCCTTCAGCTCAGCGTCTGAGGCTCTGGGTGTCCACTGTTCCCAGTTCAGACATGAGTCAGCTTCGGGCAACTAAGGAGCCCAAGAGAGACGTGATGAGAAGGAGGCTCCGGACCATTGTTAAACAGATAACAAGCGTGTCCTTTGGAAACATGATTCGTGTACATTCTTGGCAAAGCAGGGGCTGTTTTATTTTGCTTGTCAAAGTCATCCTTTTTGTCCTCATTTTTATTTATTGAATGATTGCTGGTCAAAAGTTTTCTAAGCTGAATTCCCATCCTGTTACCCATAAAATTGCTAGATCTAGTGAGATGCTAGAGTTAAAAAAAAAAATAACTGTCACATCACAACTGATATTAGAGATTGGCGAGGCTGCCAGCTGGAGCAGACTAACAAGGAAAATCAAGACTCCTCTCTCCGTCTTTGTCCTTCAGGCTAAAAAAAGGCAAGATAAGAAGAGAGAACGTTCTGTAATGAGTAAGGGTGGCTGTGCCTCGTGATGGGTCAGCCCTGCGTGTCTGGAGGAGGACTCTCTTTGAGGCCCAGGAGGTGGGCTGGGGGCGGGGGGTGGAGGATGGCAAGTGGAGGAGGGTGGGGGGAGCGTAAATGGAGATGAGAACCATCAACAGTCTCCTGATGTCTCTCTGCTTCAAAGGGAAAACTGTGTCACAGCCGCAGGAGGGGAAAGCACTGATGGCAAAGTTGAAAGAGGACCCATAGTCCTCAGCGTGACGGATGTACAGAGCTGGGTCTGCCTCCCTCCTGCATCTCCCCACACGTGACCGAAGGTGGACACCAGATGTGTAAATCAGGACAGGGCTGTGTCCTATCTATTAGAAATCTCTGACTTGTGGGCACAAAACGAAAACCTCAGTCAAAGGGAATCTTCTCCAAAATTCAATCGTGCTATTTCTTTTCCTGGCTTTCAGAAATCATTTGGATAAACCCTGGGTGATTTAATTATACTGTCTTTATGAAAGCAGGTTCTGTCGCTTGCTGCCAGGGCCAGGTAAAAACACTTGGAATTCACACTGTGTCGTTATTACTCCGGTCTTCCTTTGCCGCTTTTCAGCAATGGGCGTTATGGATTTGTCAGCGTTTCCGTTGTTAGCTCTTGTTTTCAAGGCTTCTGTCTTAGTTGCTGAAATTGCATTGTCCTGGATGGGAGCCTGGAGGTAATTTCCTTTAGTGTTACAGTGGCTGCAGTCTTTTATGGGTGTGTGTGACTGTGCAAGTGATTTCAATATCTTTTTATTAAAAAATTAATTCATGCGTAAGTCTCAACTCGTTTTTTTCTGATGCGGATAGCTCTTATCCGAGATTGAGGCATGAATCATGTGAAGTAAACATTTACAAAGTCCACAACTCAGAAAAGGCCCTGCCTTGGCAGCAGCAGAGCAAGGCATGGTAAGGAAGTAATGAGATCACTGCGGTGATTATCAGTCATAGTTCTTTATGGTCACACATTGTGTATCTCTGAGATTTATAATATAAAACAGAGGGAAGAGCGGATGTGGTCTGAAATTGCAAATTTAAATTATGTGCCTTTTACTTGTTATTGACATTGAGATCTTCTCAACGAATCTTAGAATTTCAGTATCTGAAAAAGACCTTAGAAAGAAAGAAAGAAAGTGAAGTCACTTAGTCGTGTCTGACCCTTTGTGACCCCATGGACTGTAGCCCACCAGGCTCCTCCGTCCATGGGATTCTCCAGGCAAGAGTACTGGAGTGGGTTGCCATTTCCTTCTCCAGGGGATCTTCCTGACCCAGGGATCGAACCCAGGTCTCCCGCATTGCAGGCAGATGCTTTAACCTCTGAGCCACCAGGGAAGGAACTGAAAAAGACCTCAGAGCTTCTTTAATCCATCAGCTGTGGATACCTATTCCATCAGTTCCATATTCCCTCTTCTGCCCTTCTATTAATAGGTCAGTTATATATTGATGTGTAACAATCTCAAAATGTGTGTTTTGGCTAAGACAACAATCACTGAGTAGTTCACAATTCTGGGTATTGGCAACTTGAATTGAGCTCAGCGAGATACTTCTTCTGCTGGTCCTGCCTCGGCTCACTCATGTGGCTTCAGTTCATCTGGCAGTTCAGCCATGAGTTGACTGAATGTGTATGGCTTCATCACATATCTAGCAGTTGACTATGGCTCAGAGGCAACTGTGACACATGTCTGCAACATCCAACTGACTACCCCAGACTTTTCACTGGCCACTGGGTTCCAAGAGGAGCCAATGAGAGCAGATCCCAATTCACAGCTCTTTTCAAGCCTCTGTTTGTGTCACCTTTGCCAATATGTCATCCAGTTTGGTTCAGTTCAGTCGCTCAGTCATGTCCGACTCTTTGTGACCCCATGGACTGCAGCATACCAGTCCTCTCTGTCCATCACCAACTCGCAGAGTCTACTGAAACTCATGTCCATCACGTCGGTGATGCCATCCAACCATCTCATCCTCTGTCGTCCCCTTCTTCTCCTGCCCTCAATCTTTCCCCACATCAGGGTCTTTCCCAGCGAGTCAGTTCTTCACATCAGGTGGCCAAAGTATTGGAGTTTCAGCTTCAGCATCAGTCCTTCCAATGAATATTCAGGACTGATTTCCTTTAGGATGGACTGGTTGGATCTCCTTGCAGTCCAAGGGACTCTCAGGAGTCTTCTCCAACACCACAGTTCAAAAGCATCAGTTCTTTGGTGCTCAGCTTTCTTTATAGTTCAACTCTCACATCCATACATGACTACTAGACACATAGCTTTGACTAGACAGAACTTTGTTGGCAAAGTAATGTCTCTACTTTTTAATATGCTGTCTAGGTTGGTCATAACTTTTCTTATTAGCCAAAGCCAACCATTTGGCCAGGCTCAAGTGCAAAGAGGTGAAGAGATAAGGCTCCACCTCTCAATGGAAGGGATAACAGAAGGGAAGTAGGCCTCCATTTGTTTTTATTTGGAAACTGGGATGCCATCCTGATAGCATCAGCTGAAATCTCCCTAGTATTCAGTCTTGCCTGAGAAAGGAAGAGAGAGTTATGGACCGCTGTGCATTGCCCAGCCCACTCCTAAAGGAAGTGACAATTCATCTTAAAAAGAGACAGGAGAGTTCAAGATTGTTCAAGGTCATTGAGTCAGTGATGCGGGTGGTTCCACCTCAGTACAGCCCTTATTTGTACCCTCAGATGGCCCAACCCTGCCCCACGACCTGTACCCAAGACCCGGAGAAGAGGTTGCAGTAAAAAGAACAGAACAGAGTTTCAGGGACGTTTCTAGGGAAGATATGGGGATTTAGAGGATGAAGGGAGTTTCCTCATTTTGGTCTCCCCTGGGGATGGAGGGTGTTGGCCTGAACTCGGTCTGCTCCTGGACCAGAGCTGACATGGGAGAGGAAATTGGCTTGGGATGGCAACCAGGCCATTGGCACAGGCTTTGATGGAACGTGCAGGAGGGACTCACAGCCTCAGCAGGTCAAAGCAGCAGAGATTTACTTGCAAGAGCACACAAGACGCCCTTTCCTGGATGAACTGGAGGACACTGAGGGAACTCAATACCTATACTCAGGTGTAAGTCATCGCTCCCGCTTTTAAGCCAGAATGTGAGTGTGTATGTGTTACTCAGTGATGATGTATAAGCCACACTGATACGCGAGCAACAGGGCTAGAGGAGATGTAGGAGCCCTCAATCAGAGAGAGACTGCAGGGGAGGGCTAAGACCAGAGGTAGGTCTGCAGGTACGGGAGGACTCAGGAGAGGATTAAGCTGGAGAACGTTCCAAAGTAACGCACTCATGAGGGCAGTTAATACTTCACTGAGAAACCTGCTCTTTTACTAAAAACTACTTTGTCTTGGGTCACTTCAGTGGAGACACGAGAGAAGTTGTAGGATCAGAGGAATTGGGGAGGAATAATGTTCCCAGACGCCCCTAGAATCTCAATATTTAGAATCACTAGGGAAATCAAGTTTCTTAAGCAGTGGCATTGATGAACTGCTGTCAGAGAATAAATGAGTGTGTGTGTGTGTGTGTGTGTGTGTATGTGTGTGTGTGTGTTTGGAATCTCGGTCTTTATTGGCTGCTGGGCTTAACACACTCAGGCCGAGAGCCAGGGCTCGGATTTTGTTGAAAGCAGTAATGTCAATGTTTTGCACGTGTGGGGACAAGAGAAAGCAGAAAGAACATAGAAGTCTTAGATAAAATGATGAATAACATATAACCCCCTTATTCATATGTATTTATTTATACACACTGTACTTTGTTGCAGAAGAAAGTTAGGGTGACTTAAATGAATACATTTATATATTGTATTACATACATATAACTTGAAAGCATAAATTTTAAATAAGGATGAAATAATTTTTGCATAAGTTTTTTTTTTTTCCTGCATTGTTATATTAATAGCTTAGAACTTGTGGGGACAATTGAATGGCACTTCCCTCCTCCGACATACATAAAAAAAGCAGGTGTCTGAATTGTGCACAAGTTGGATCCCTTCTGAGTCACCACCTACTGTGCATCAGGTTTGGAATGAATTCTACAACCTCACCCAGTTTGGGTTAAGGAATAGGCTTTATTGGGGAAGGGCTTCCCCTGTAGCTCAGTAGATAAAGAATCTGCCTGCAGTGCAGGAGACTCGGGTTCAGTCCCTGGGTTGGGAAGATCCCCTGCAGAAGGAAATGGCAACCCCCTCCAGCATCCTTGCCTGGAAAATCTCATGGACAGAGGAGGCTGGTGGGCTGCAGTCCATAGGGTTGCAAAGAGTCGAGCACAATTAAGCGACTAATACTTACTTACTTCATTGGGGAAAGGGAAAACTTATAAGGCAGGTTACACAGAAAGAAGACCAGGTTCCCTGCCTCCCACTGTCCAACAGAGAGACGGGCAAGGGTGCTGTGTGAGAAATGTGGTGTGGGTTTACGTTCCAGTAGAGGAACAGTATCTCTCTTTATTCTGCCTTTTCTATAAAGCAAGTGTAAAACAGCCACTTTGTCAGTGGGGGAAAACTCAGGCAGTTTGATCAAGGCAATCTGGATTGGGGGCCGGCTGTTTACAGGGGTGCTGAGAAAGCCAGCAGCCACGTTCCATAGGAGGCTGCAGGGAAAGGATGCTACTGGTCCCATGGAAAACTGAGCTGGGATGTAGCATTTCCGCTGAAAGAAAGACGTCTCTGAGGTCTGCTACCTCATTGGCCAGGCAACCAGAGTGAGCTGCCATAGTCATTTTCAGACTGTTTTGCTCATCACCCTGTAATTATGACAAGTCTGCAGCCAGAAAGCCTGAAACTTGCTACGGCGGCCTTACAAAAGTCCCTCCACCTGTCTGATACTAATTACAGGTCTAGTCCTCATCCTACTCTGTAGCCTGTTAGAGAACCAAATGAGTGTGACCAGTGGCCAAACAACTAAAACAGGAGGCTGGCAATTTGGCCAGCAATATTTTTCAGCTGGAGAAGGAAATGGCAGTACACTGCAGTATTCTTGCTGGAGAATTCCAAGGACAGAGGAGCCTGGTGGGCTCCAGTCCATGGGATCGCAAAGAGTCGGGCACAACTGAGCGACTATCACATTTTTCAGCACTTTGCTTTCAGAATTAAAAGATAAATCAGACAAGGTTGGTAATTTATCCAAAATGTGCTTTCCAAGATACAGCCCAGTAACCAGTATCAATTCAGTCCATTTTTCAAGGGCTCCTAATTCTAGAACTCAATGTAACAAAAAAAAAAAAAAAAAAAAATGATGCTCAGAATAGTGAACTGGGGGCATTCAACATCCCCAGTCACCAAAAAGGAGGAATATGAACCAAAACACAGGAGAGAAAAATTAGCCAAACATTTAAATCAAAAACCAAAATAAGACTACTAATAATGGATAGTTGCAGCAGACCCCTGGCCAGTCACCTACCAGGCAGCCCCCCCTCCTTGCTAACAGAACCCCCGTTTTGCTTTCCCCTTCACAGGCCCCCCCCCCCATAGCCTATGAGTATGTTTTGCTGTCCTAAGTCAATTGTGGTGATTCCACAGGGTCGTGATGTGATTCTGGCCAAAGAGTTGAGAGAGATGGTCTTCAGGGGGCTCCAGGGGAGGGTCTCCTTGTCCTTGAAGAAAGGCGGCTGCTGCACGGGGTGAAGGGTGAGCTGCCTTCAGAAATGCTGCTGAAGTCCTGACCTCTGAGCCCATCTCGAATGAGGCTGCCTGCCCCGTGGGGTCTCTTAGATTGCTCCCTCTGTCCCCTGTCTGAACGACTCTCTCCCCCAGTGTGCCCCATCGTGCCGGACCCCAGGACACAGTCCAGCTGGCACCGTGTCAACTCTGAGATGGTGAAAAAAGCCACAGGCTCTGGAGCCCTGCTACCTGGGGGGTGCCCTGGGTCCCTGGCTCCTTGTCTGGACAACTTTGTCTACGATTCTGTCATTATTCAAGTACTTGACCGCTTTTCCGTTTGCTGGGTCCCCGCTCAGGCCCATGTCCGATCACCACAGTCTCCGCGACCCCAAACACTGTTCCTGGCACCAGAAATTCCCAGTAAACATTTCCTGAAGGAGTCAGAGAGGGAACTAAAGTATCCCAGTTGCCGTTACCACATGATGCGACCTGGGAAAGCGGTGCAACCTGTCTGTGATCTGACTCCTTACCTATAAATTGGGCTGATAACATCCCTTTGTAAAGGTTATTGAGACAATGTATTTTTTTCAACTGTAGATACTGGAGAAGGGACAGGAAAACGGAGGAAGATCTGTGTCACCTGAGTGGTGAGGAACATGTCAAGTAATGATGAATCCATTAACGATAGCTGGAACTTTTTCAGTAGCTGTCACATATTGAGGATTGTATACCATTATCTCATTAACTACTTCCAAGTCTTCGAGGAGGGAATTACTGTACCCATAACACAGATAACAAAACTGAGGCTCAGGAGGTAAAGCACTAGCCAGGTGGCAGAGCTGGGGACTCAGAGCGTGCCTGAGTGGCTGAGTCTTGGCATTTTGGTGCCCATCGCAGGGACGAGCTAGGAGCTGCCTCCAGGGAGGTATCAAGCCGGACCTGGTCCAGGCTGTCCTCAGTTAACATCTCTCCTTAATAACTTGGAAGAGAGCAGGCACAGCAGGTGCTTCAAAGACCAGAGGCGGAAACCAGAGCAGACGTCCAAAGGCGCTGCTGGCAAGCGGGAGGGGAGGAACTGGGATTCGGTTTGGGGAAGTACAAACCCATCCAGCCGTGGGGAGCTAATCCACAGCAAAGGTAGAGAGGTCAGGAGAGAAAGGACAGCTGAGAGGCTGAACAGCAACTGGGCGGACGGTGGGATGGAGATGCTGCTCTGTAACGTGATGAGGCTAGAGCCAGGCCAAGGCTATTCTGGGCAGCCTTCACTGGACCTGCTCCCTGCCTCGTGCGTACAGGGGCCAGTCCCTACTGCAGGCTCACACACACACACACACACACACACACACACACACACATACACATTTCCATCAACACACACACACACACTTTAATACTGACCCCCAAGACCCCCATGAAACACACACACACATTGTCATACTGACCCCCATCCCACCCCATGAATCTTTTAAACTTTCTTCCTTCCAGGTTTTGCCCATGTTTCATTTCCTAATGTCTCTAAGAGGAGTCACGGGGCTACTGCATTTGTAGCATATGGGATACAGTTCCAAGTCGATGGGGAGGCACTAGAAAGTAAGTGAATGAAGAGGTGCTCAAGTACACCGATGAGCTGGTCTCAAGTTTCAGAAACTCTGATCCTTCTTCTAGTCCTTCCAGAGGCAATGCTGCTCAGTGGTTAAAGGCAGGCGCCTCTGGCTTTTACTACCCATGTAAACATAGCCTACACATCTGAGTCTATTTCCTCAACTGTAAAGTGGGAATAGAATTCACACCTCCTCAAGGTTAAGTGCAGGACCACTCCTGCCTAGGATCAGTCCTGGATAAGCGGACATCAAGATCCCCTGAAAAATCTGCCCTTTGGTGGACAGTGGCGTGTCCACAATCTTTTTGTAGGCTTCTTGTTCAGATGCCTTCAGATCTTGATAAGCTAGGCTTTGCAAAGATGAACAGATTAAAATCAGGAGTGAAAAAGAGCCAGTTTGAGGGCTTTCTCTAGAGCTGGAACAAAGGGATCCCGATTCCTGGCAAGCTGGTTAAGTGGGCTCAGGGATATACCAGCTGTGGAGCCGTTCGTACTCTTGTGCACCTCTGGGCCTGACACCATTGGGAGGGTCCTCCCAAGTGGGTGTACCTTGGGAGACAAAGCTTAGGGGTGATTCTGCCTGTCCCAAACCTTGCTCCCTCTGGGGAATTAAGAGACCTACTCACAAACAACGAAATGTGCATACCAACTCATCAGACTGTTGGGCCTGACTATGACAAGGTGAGGGGGAAATGGAGGGAGGTTCTCTGGGGGGTTCACCTTTCTCTCTCTTTATTTATGGGACTTATACAATCCTTGCCAGAAGCAAAAGGATGATCTGGACACTCTCAGCTGGCCCATTCCCAGGAAAGGGAAAGGAACATCTCTGCCTTTCCAGCTGGAAGGGTCCTCTGGGGTCATCAAGTCCAGCTTCTCGAAGGCTCAAGACCCAACAATGCTTGTCTGCAGTCTCTTTTCAGAGTAAATGGTGGGCAAGCCCAGCACCACCCCAGACCTGTCAGCCACTGCTCTCCACTCCCGAGTCCTGGGGGAACAGGGCAAACTCAGGAATGTGAGAAAGACAAGCCAGAAGGGAATCATTTCATTTTCAAAGCCAAGCAAAGAAGCAAATTGTATGCCATTATCTTGTATCTGCAGAAGTGACTAAGCAGAATTATGAACAGGCCAAGATTAATCTTCCTCCTGATACATGAACCTGAATTTCTTCTTGTAGCATTTGATTTATTCAATTAATAAAATGCTATTTTTCCTTTATAATAAGCAGACAAATTTCTCCATTAAATGTCCTAAATGCTTTCAAACTGAGTGTGACTCTCCATGGGTGATTTTTGTGCATTTTGGAATGCAAGTTGTTTGATAGCCCTTTTAAAAGTGTTTATTGATCAGGATTATATGATATACGGACAAGAAGCAGGGCCTCGTCTCCCCACCTCTTGCCCTTTGCATTCCTCCAACACACCTGGAGAAGCCAATCTGGTAGATCTTTCTTTGATCTACCAAAGTAGATCTTTGCTTTGCTTAATTTTATCTGACAGAGATGCCAGTTTTCAAGAAGACCAGTGGGGAAGACAGAATTACTATGTTTCAGATGCAACAGGAAGGGGGTGTCTAGGTGCCTTCCACATCCAGTAAGCCACAGTTCTCTCTGGCATAGCACATGCCCAGTGAGCCATGCAACTCCAGGAAAGTCATATGACCTCTCTGGATATTACCTCCTTATTTTAGCTATGGGAATAATCACTGCATCTCTCAGTTAAGTCGCTCAGTCGTGTCCGACTCTTTACGACCCCGTGGACTGCAGCACGCCAGGCCTCCCTGTCCATACCAACTCCCAGAGCTTGCTCAAACTCATGACCATCAATATCTACCTTATATGGTTGTTGTGGGGCCATAATGTATGACATAGTGCATGACATAATGTATGACAGAATGTATGACAAAGGGCTTTCCAGAGGCAACAAACCATAGAGCTGCAAGAGGCAGTTATTGTGCTGTTACGGCTGTCTACCCTCACTGGGGGTCATTCCGGAGAACTTTATTTCCCCAGATGAAAATTTCTTTGCTTCCAAGTTAAAATGGTTAAATTTCATCAAGGACTGTGGCATAAAGGCATCGACCTTCCACTCTCACTGACAATAAACAGTATCTCTTGGAGACAAGTCTGAATGTTATCTGTGTACCCACTAGTACTAGAAACTTTTCTAAACATTATGTCCTTGGATTTAAAAATCATTAGATTAAAAATTCTTTCCTCTGCAGTTCTGCAGAGCTTTTGCGCACCCACATAGAACTGGCCAGCACGGAGTTCAGACCCAAGAGCTCCGAGGAATTTCAGACATAAAACTAACATGTAGTTGAAGAATATTTCAGAAAAGATGCAGGAACTTCAAGGGATAGAGCTGAGAGGACTTTACTATTCTGACCAGTTTATTCATAGAGTCATAAACACTAAATTTGGAAAGTTATCTGGGCCAAACTTTTCATTTTAAGATGAGAAAATATGGCTTAAAATAGATTATTGGTTAAGCAGCTACTTCGGGAAAACTTCGCTTTTTCTGATTTCCAGGCCAATGTTCTTTCCATTACATTGCTAATAATATCAACAACAACCACAACAGCTACTGTTTATTGAATAATGAGTGTGCTAAGCTATTTACATACGTTCACTCATTTAACTCTGGCAACAAACTAATGAGGTGGATATTGGTCCCATTTTACAGATGAGGAAAATGAAGGTCAGAAATATTAATTACTTCCCTAAGGTCAGGATACTGATGTTTAATCAGTCCACAGCATAGAGAGCAAGAGGGGTATATGTGTCAAGGATTGGTGCTGTTTGCTTACATACGACAGAATGTCTCCATTTTTTAAAATTTAGAACTGAAAATTATTTCTTATCCCAAATATCAAGGGCCTTAGAAAATACATTCTGAACTGAATTGTCAGCTCAGAACAAAACTTTTCCTGAAGTGTGCCTGACTTTATATTGACAGGAATTAACTGGAAATGAGGGTGTGGCACTTCCCCATTCTTCTGCATGTCAGGCTTTTAGAGTTCAGACACAAGATGAGTCATAACAGAAATGTGCAGGCTTTTGGCCACAATGGAAATACTCATTTTCCCAATTGCTCAGGAGCAAAACATTGAGGCCAACTCTTTTTGCGTGCTAGGAATGTTAAAAACATTTTTCAGTCTTAGTGTGGCTTTTAAAATCATTAAACCAATTTCTGTTGCCCCTGCTGCAGTTTCATTCTAAAGATTCTATACTCACAAGAAATTTGCCTGCTCCTTAATCTTGTTTTCTTATTTTTCCAACTTTCATTAAAAGCATAACTTCCTCAATCTGGCACAAGTTATAGAGCTTGAATTTTAAAACTCCCAACATGTATTTACTCAAAATATCAAAGGACACTTTTCAGAAATTCTGCCTTCCCTAAAATGTTAACTTTACACTAAACAATGCTATGTATGAATGTTCCCAAAACACCAGAATGAGTTCTTGAAATTTCTCCAGTACAAAATAAAAGCATAAGAAGAGAGAAGGAGAGATAATAGCAGTGTCTGAAATTAGCCAAGGTTCTTCAAGCCCAAATGGAAACTGGATGAAATTTGATAAAAATAAAAGAAAAAAAATGTTATGAAAACAATCCCAAAGTTGATTATTGGCTGTTGTTGGAACACAGTGTAAAATGTTGACAGGAAAGGAGTTCACGATGTTCATTTATTAGGACATTTAAAGAGGAGGATGAGCTGTGAAATCTGGGGTCTACACTGTCACGCTTGCTTTCTTTGTCTCTTCTATCCTTTTATCCAGATGTTCATGCCCAGATGTTTCCACACTTACGGACTCAGGTCCTTACTGCATGCTAGACCCTCAGGATCTGAAACTTTAACTGTCATGGTTCATGCTCTTGAGAAGCATTGTCCATTGGTAGAAATAGACCCTTCATGAACCAGTACAGTGTGATGGAATGCCTGCCACAATGAAGGGAGGTACAAAATGGAACAGGGCTCAGCTGTGTACCTCTGGGGAATCAGGGATGGATTTACTGAGAAGGTGGCACTTGGATGCTAACCAGTGGTCAACCAGCAAGGGAGAGAAAGGGGAAGGGACCCTCCAGACAATGGGAACAGTGGTTGCAAGAGGCACAAATGCCTCAGAGACCATAACTGGTTTAAATGGTTGTGTTGGTACTGGAGAAAGAGAGGAACGAAGGCTGAACCAGTAGGCTGGGGTTAGAGTCTGAAGTACTTTTTACTCTAGAGTAGGCATTGGGAAAAGGACTACGTCAAGGCTGTATATTGTCACTCTGCTTATTTACCTTATATGTAGGAGAGGGTGTGGAGAAAAGGGAACCCTCTTACATTGTTGGTGGGAATGCAAACTAGAACAGCCACTATGGAGAACAGTGTGCAGATTCCTTAAAAAACTGGAAATAGAACTTGCATATGACCCAGCAATCCCACTGCTGGGCATACACACCAAGGAAACCAGAATTGAAAGAGACACGTGTACCCCAGTGTTCATCAAAGCAATGTTTATAATAGCCAGGACATGGAAGCAACCTAGATGTCCATCAGCAGACGAATGGATAAGAAAGCTGTGGTACATATACACCATGGAATACTACTCAGCCATTAAAAAGAATACATTTTTAATAGCCAGGACATGGAAGCAACCTAGATGTCCATCAGCAGATGAATGGATAAGAAAGCTGTGGTACATATACACCATGGAATACTATTCAGCCATTAAAAAGAATACATTTGAATCAGTTCTAATGAGGTGGATGAAACTGGAGCCTATTATACAGAGTGAAGTAAGCCAGAAAGAAAAACACCAATACAGTATACTAATGCAGATATATGGAATTTAGAAAGGTGATAATGATAACCCCATACGCAAGATAGCAAAAGAGACACAGATGTATAGAACAATCTTTTGGATTCTGTGGGAGAGGGCGAGGGTGGGATGATTTGGGAGAATGGCATTGAAACATGTATGCTATCATATGTGAAAAGGATCGCCAGTCCAGGTTCAGTGCATGAGACAGGGTGTTCATGGCCGGTGCACTGGGATGACACTGAGGGATGGGATGGGGAGGGAGGTGGGAGGGGGGTTCAGGATGGGGAACACATGTACACCCATGGCTGATCCATGTCAATGTACGGCAAAACCACTACAATATCGTAAAGTAATTAGCCTCCAATTAAAATAAATAAACTTATATCTTAAAAAAAAGAAAAAAAACTGCTGTGCAGAGTATATCATGTGAAATGCTGGGCTGGATGAAGCACAAGCTGGAATCAAGATTGCCGGGAGAAACATCAATAACCTCAGATATACAGATGACACCACCCTTATGGCAGAAAGCGAAGAAGAACTTTGATCAAAGAGCCTCTTGATCAAAGTGAAAGAGGAGAGTAAAAAAATTGGCTTAAAGCTCAACATTCAGAAAACTAAGATCACGACATACGGTCCCATCACTTCATAGCAAATAGGTGGGGAAACAGTGGAAACAGTGGCTGACTTTATTTGGGGGGGCTCCAAAATCACTGCAGATGGTGATTACAGCCATGAAATTAAAAGACGTTTGCTCCTTGGCAGGAAAGTTATGACCAACCTAGACAGTATATTAAAAAACAGAGATATTGCTTTGCCAACAAAGGTCCATCTAGTCAAAGCTGTGGTTTTTCCAGTAGTCATGTATGGATGTGAGAGTTGGACTATAAAGAAAGCTGAGCACCAAAGAATTGATGCTTTTGAACTGTGGTGTTGGAGAAGACCCTTGAGAGTCTCCTGAACTGCAAGGAGATCCAACCAGTCCATCCTAAAGAAGATCAGTCCTGGCTGTTCATTGGAAGGACTGATGTTGAAGCTGAAACTCCAATACTTTGGCCACCTAATGTGAAGAGCTGACTCATTTGAAAAGACCCTGATGCTGGGAAAGATTGAGGGCAGGAAGAGAAGGGGACGACAGAGGATGAGATGGTTGGATGGCATCACCAACACAATGGACATGGGTTTGGGTGGACTCCAGGAGTTGGTGATGGACAGGGAGGCCTGGCGTGCTGCGGTTCATGGGGTCGCAAAGAGTTGGAAACGACTGAGCGACTGAACTGAGGCACTGGGAACTCTAAGTAGGTAGGAGCTAGAGAATATCAAGAGAGGGCCAGGCCTGCTTTGGTACATGTTAGAAACACAACTTGGCTAGAAATACCAAGTCACTGGCAAGGAGAGAAGACAATGAGAAGGACAGGGTGACAGGGTTACCCCAGTGTTAGTCAGAATACTCCAGAGAAATAGGCCCAATGGGGTAGGTACATGTGTGTGCATGTGTGTGTGTGTGTGTGTGCGTGCACATGTGCGTAATGAGACTTGTTGTAAGGAACTGGGTCACAAGATTGTGTCGAGTCTCAAGGTCTGAGAACTAGGACAGCCAGTGATGTAAGTCCCAGTTTAAAGGCAAGAGAAGACCAATGCCCCAGCTCGTAGACAAGCAGAGAGAGAATTCTCTCTTCCTCAGCCTTTTCTTCTCTTCAGGCCTTCACTAGTTTGGATGAGGCCCACCAACCACAGAGAAGGCCATCTGTGTTCCTCAGCTTACCAATTCCAAAGTTCATCTCATCCAGAAACACCATCAGAGGCACCCTCAGAAATATAATATTTAACCAAATATCTGGGCACCTCATGGCCTAGTCAAGTTGACACAGAAAATCACCCATCATACCCCAGCCACCAACAGTTTCCTGAGTTTCCTTAAGGAGGCGTCAGAATCCGGCTCCTGGGCCCTTTCCAGACATATCTTGTCATCCTCTCTAGTTTCCACATGTTCCAGCCACACAGGACTGTTGCTGGGCTCTTTCTTACTTTGTGACTTTGCTTAGTCCCCATGAAACACTAGTTAATCCTTCCAGATGCAGGAGAAATGATGCAACTTCCATGAAGCTGTCTGGATTCTTCCATGCAGAATGAATTGTTCTTTTAACTGTCCTTGTAACACATTTACTTCTCTATTATAATATTTACTATATTTCACAGTTTGATTTTTACACCTTTGCTTCCAGAGCTAGACCATAAGTGCTCCTAAAGCAGGGGGTTTCTTTTCTCTGCCTACTTCCTCTCATGCAATACGGAGACCCTCTCAGAGTCGGCACTGAACAATCGCGAAGGGATCCATACAATTCCAGAAAATCTATTAGGATAAACCACCCACTACTTTGTAAGTCAGACAATCATCATTCATTTTTTTAAAATAAATAGTTTCAGAAGAACTTGTGCATAAAGATTTACATTCCTCAGCAGGAACACAATTCATATGGATTCCTAAAAACTATTAATTAGGAATAAGTTTGAGCATGCAAAACAGAATACAAAAGAAAAAAAAAATCCCCAAATAATGAAGCTTAAGGAAGATAGAAGTTTACTTTTCACTCATGTAGAAGAGTCCAAAGGTAAATGTAGTATACCTGGTATTATTTATGGAGCTAATCCATTAAAATAATGAATTTTATATGAAAAAATGTACTCTAGTCCTCTAAAATAGACTTGGTGTTTAGTAAATGATAACAATTGAGAAAGACCACCTAAGAAGCAGGGGGTGGGTGAAATGGGTGAAGGTGGTCAAAGATAGAGATTTCCAACTTTGAAATGGTTGAGTCTTGCAGATGTAGTATACGGCATGGTGAATGAATGCTGTATTATTGTGTGTAATATTGTATTGCATATTTGAAAGTAGCCGGGGGGGCGGGGGGCATTGAAAATTCTCATCATGAGGAAAAAAAATTTGTAACTACGTATGTTGATAGACATTAAATGCAGTTATTGTACTGTTAAGAAAAAAATGTTGCCTGCCATTCCAGTTCTGCAAGGATAAAGCCATTAGTCACTGCAGTTGCCCACCGACAGTGTGCCCTTAAGGGAAGTCAGGATGGAGAAAAACAGGAAATATTCTGTTTTTTGGATATACTTTCCCTGAGACTTTCCTGATGGTCCAGTGGTTAGGACTCCCCACTTCCACTGCTAGGGGCACAGGTTTGATCCCTGGTCGGAGGAACAAAGATCATGCAAGTTGTGAGGAGCAGCCCCAAAAAAGCCATAATCATACTTGCCTATAGACAGTTAAGATGCCTATCTAAGGAAAATTTTCAAATGACCACAGAGTTTTACATCTTCTTACACATAGAAAATCAGTAAAATTATTAACTTGAGATGCCTCTTTTAGTGATTAGCAGTACTTTTGAAGCTTGACTACATGCTTCTCCCAGCAAAAAAAGTTCCTATATATCCTGGCTTCTCCCTTGCTGCTCTAAAGCAGTTCCTCAGAGCTTTCTGAGAGGTCGTCTCCTGGGCTATAGTCCTTAGTCAGATACCCAAATAAAATTTAACTCACAGCTTTCACGTTGTGCAAGTTTTCTTTCTGTCGACAGTGGTGATCATTTTGCAATACATAACAAATATCAAATCTTTATGGTGTATACCTGAAACTAATATAATGTTATGTTGACTACATCTCAATATTAGAAAAAATTTTAAATAAGCAAAAAGGAAGGACTACCTGAAATAGCTTTGGACACTGCATTTTCCTGATTCATCTGAAATACATCCTTCATAAAGATCAGTTTTGTTATTCAGAAGGTAGAGCTTGATACACATGTTCCCCTGAAACAAAAGGGGAAATTACTCTACCAGTGATTTTGTTGCTGTTTTTAGGGGAACTAAATCAGAATTTTAGGTCAAAACTCCGGGGCCTCAATAAGGCAGCAACCTCAAGTTGGGTGGGAGTTATAAATCCCCTTCTGCAGCACCTGTTTCTCCTTTGGGAACAATAATACCTTCTTCCCAAAGACTTTATGACAATTAAATAATTACATAAATTAAATAAAAAATTAAATTAAAAAAAAAAACACAAATGTGAAAGGACTTTAAATTTTCTTTTTTTTAATGTTAATCCCAAAGTTCTAACTTATCCCTCTCCCCCTCACTTTTCAAAATATATCACTGTTTTAAGACTTTTAGGCAGTGATCAGGTATCGAACTATTTGATGTAAAAAATACAGAAAAACACAATAGTGATTGTGCTAGAGCTAACAGAGTTTTAAAAACAAAAGGACTGCTCACACGTAGTGTTTGAATCTCAGGGTTGGACAACCTGCACAGGGCAGAGGCACCTCCCGCTGCGGAGCTACCAGCCCGAGTTCCCAAGTGTCCCACCCCACTCCACTCCCTCTGGAGACGATGGGCATCGCCTCCCACCCTGGAGGGAAGAGAAGAGAAAGGAAGGCCGCAGGGGCTGGGCGTGGACCTCCGACGGACTGAGTGACCCGGAACCGGATGTGGATTGTGGAAACTGGGGCTGGGACTGGAAAGTTCCCGCCCTGAGTGACGCGTCAGGTCGGAGTATCCCAGAGAAACCCTCAGGCCCCACTGAGGAAGTGCATGCGAGTCAAAGGGTCACGCCCCAAGAGCTGGGGGTTGAAGAGAGACAAAATCCTAGCAGAGGCAGACGGAGAACAGGAACCTGTGAACGTAAGCGGGGAAGGCCAGGCCTGGGGAATCTCCTCAAATGGCCTTGGGGCCTATAGCGTACCTCATGGAGACCCGGCTTACGAAACAGCCTGGCCAGTGTGAAAAAAAACCTTCAAGGAAGAGTTGACTTACCTTGAGACCCCTCTCTTTCCCATATTTCTGTTACTGAAAGCGGGACTGATCGCTACGGTGGATTAACCTCTTTTTACGGAGGCTGGCAGTTTTCAGTCTGGGTATAATTTGCACACTGCCCAAATGCATCCCAGGGGTGGGGGCTGGGGGGACAAAGGGGACCCGAACCTAGCCCCCACGTGGCTCACAAGGCCACGCTCAGGGGTGGACTGCATCTGCCCAGACGGAAGAGGAGGCTCATTCTTTGCTCAGAGGCGCGGCGATGGTCTCAGCGGCATCCTGGCACCCCTCAGCTCATACGTGGACGCTCCCGCGGTCAATGGGGCGCAGACGCAGATGCGCCCTTGGGCCGTGATGCGGTTATGAGGGTGGAGCCTCGTGATGGCGTGACTGCCCTTCTGAGCAGAGGCACCCTCACTCTTTACCCACGCTCTCACAACGAGGCGGCCACCTTCCCCGGTTCAGGAAGCGAGCTCTCATCAGACGTCCATCCTGCCGTCACCCTCATCTCAGACTTCCAGCCTCCGGAACTGTGAAAACTCCCTTTGTGCTTAAGCTAAACTAGCGGTCTGTGGTCTTTTGTTGTGGCAGCTGGAGTTGACTAAGATAGGCCCCTGCGGGGCTGTTTCCATCACAAAGCCACATTTGGGAGGATAGGAGAACTGGCCTGACCCTTGCATGCTGCAGGTGCCAGGGAAGTATGATTCCATTTCATTTTCAGGACAGGTAACTACATTTAAAAGTATATTCTCCCAAAGCGCTCAAGGGTGTTATGTATTTTTATTTTTATGAATTTTAAATTTATTTGCAGACGATCAAGCTAAGTTATTCTGTCTGGGGACACAGACCTCAGAATACAGTTTCTTGCCATCTCTAAGCACAAATCTGAACTCTTTATCAAGGTATCGTCATATATTGGCAGTTACGGCTCTGCACTGGACTTGTAACAAATTCACACCTGTATATAAATGAGCAAATGACCTGGGAGTGGTCTGCTGGAGCTAGAAAAAGGATCCCATAAAGCATAGATGAGTCACAGTGTCTCAGTACTTTGGGGGTGAGGATGGAGGCCATGTGGTGGACAGTGACCTGACCTGTCTTTTTCTCAGGCTAGGAGGATTCCCATCATGAAAGTGAGGACCTCAGACCATATACCCAACTGCATTTTACATTTAACTCTTGCAATAATCTTTCCTTGCTCTGACTCCACACCGACTGTGTTACTTAGCTAGGATCATAACAAAGCAGCGCAAACCAAGTGGCCTGAACAATAGAAATGCATCGTCTCACAGTTCTGAACAGACTAGAAACTGCAAAACCAAGGTGGCTACCGGGTGGCTCAGACAGTAAAGTGTCTGTCGCAATGTGGGAGACCCGGGTTCAATCCCTGGGTCGGGAAGATCCCCTGGAGAAGGAAATGGCAACCCACTCCAGTACTCTTTTCTGGAAAACCCCATGGATGGAGGAGCCTGTGACTGTAGGGTCGCAAAGAGTCAGACACGACCGAGCGACTTCACATTCACAGAGTTGGTTCCTTTCTTCTAAGGGCTGTGGAGGAGGGATCTGTTCCAGGCATTGCTCCTGTCTTATAGACGGCAGTCCTCTTCATGTCATCTTCCCTCTAGGCGTACCTGTCTCTGTTCAAACTTCCCTTTCCATAAGGATGCCAGTCACACTGTATTAGGGCACATCTCGATACCTCATTTTAACTCGATTACCCCTGTACAGACTCTGTTTCTCTTATTTATAGGGGTTAGGACATTTGTATTGTGTGTGTGATACACATTTGTATTGTGTATCTTCTGTGGGATACACAGCTCAAACCAGAATACTCACCAAGGGATCTTTTGGAGAAAATCTGGCTTCCCTGAAGGTTCTCCTATGCAGAGAGAATACGGGAAGCAAGCACTTGGAGCTCTTCTCTTTGCCCGTGAGTGACTCATGTTGGGGACAGAAACCAAAACTCCCTGTCAACCCACAAAACCTGTCCACATGGATAAAGAAGCTGTGGTGCATATATAGAATGGAATATTTTTGTTGTTTTTCAGTCACCAAGTCGTGTCCAACTCTTTGCTACCCTACAGACTGCAGCACGCCAGGCCTCCCTGTCCCTCACCAACTCCAGAGTTTACTCAAACTCATGTCCGTTGAGTCAGTGATGCCACCCAACCATCTCATCCTCTGTTGTCCCCTTCTCCCACCTTCAATCTTTCCCAGCATCAGGGTCTTTTCCAACGAGTCAGCTGTTCTCTCTCCTCTCCATCTCCCCCTGCACTCCAATACTTGGGCCACCTGATGAGAATAGAATGGAATATTACTCAGCCATTAAAAGGAATGGATTTGAGTCAGTTGTAGTGAGTTGGATGAACCTAGAGCCTGTTATACGGAGTGAAGTCAGAAAAAGGAAAACAAATATATATGTTAACATATATATGATATCTAGAAAAATAGTACTGATGAACCTATTTACAGAGAAGAAAAGGAGACACAGAAAACACACTTGTGGACACAGAGGGGGAAGGAGAAGCTAGGACAAGTTGAGAAGGTAGCATTGACATATATACACTATTACATGTGAAATAGGTATCTAGCAGGAAGCTGCTCTGTAACACAGGGACACCAGCCTGGTGCTCTGTGACCATCTAGAGGGGTGGGATATGCAGGGGAGGGAGGCTTAAGAGGGAGGAAATATATATATATTAAAAAAACTATAATTATATGTATTATATATTATATACATATATATTATATGTAATATATATATATACATAATTATGTATATATAATTATGACTGATTCACACTGATGTATGGCAGAGACCATCACAATACTGTAAAGCAATTATCCTCCAATTAAAAAAAAAAAACCTGTCCACAAGAGTAAAGGAGAATGGAAACATTTTTATCACTAAGCATTCAATCAGGATGTGATGCGTATCACAAGCAATCTGCTAAGAGATTGCAGAGACATCTCAGCCTATATAGTTAAGCAGATGCAGCTCATTATTTGCATGCTATTTATCACACATAATAATTGCTAGCTAGTAATTGCAGTGACTGCCTATGTTGGCTTTATCCAAAGGAGAAATAAATGTCTTATCTCCTTTTCCTCCCAGTTTTATTGAGATATAACTGACATATAATATTGTGTCAGTTTATGGCAAAATGACCTATGTATATGTTGTAAAGTGATTACCGCAATAAGTTTAGTTAACATCTGTGACCACACAGTAACAAATTTGTCTTCTTGTGATAAGAACTTTTAAGATCTAGTCTTTCAGCAGCTTCCAAATATACAGCACAGTACTGCTAGCTGCAGTCACCATGCTCTATGTTACATCCCCAGGACTTATAAAACTTCTCACATCCTTGTGACAGGAGGTAGGTTTGCAAGTTGGGGAGTCAGGTGGCCCACTAAAATTAGGTTCTTACCCTCCTACAGAAACTGGCTGCCTTGTCCTCCTAGATGAATACATTTCAGAAATGACTCCCAGGTTCCTGAGAAAGTATTCCTGGGTCTTAAAGCTGGCAAGAGGCTTATTCAGCTTAAAAAAAAAAAAAAAAAATTTACACTCATCTCAGAGAGGCAGAAAAAGAATTTATGTTTTCTAAAGTAAGTGCTGAAACAAAAAGGAGAGGGCTGGCGGGTCTTGCTTTTTGTATGACGGAATTATTCTTTCTTTTTTGATTTGTATTTTACCCTTGTACTTGGTGTTCTTATTGATACACCATTCCTTTCTAAGTTTTGTTAATGTCACTCACAATGCCCAGGCCCGCTTCACCATGAAAGCACAGAACGAACCGAGTTGCTGGACATGAAAATGTAAGGGGAAGATCCTCAACAATGATGATTCCACCCTGTGAGATCCTGAGTGGCCCATTGATTTCCTAATGCTTCCTCTATCTGATAGGTCTCTGACTCCAATAGTAGTTAGACATTTTAGATATTAAATTTTTTTTCACATCCGTGTGTGCATGCTAAGTCACGTCAGTCATGTCTGTCTCTTTGCGACCTTATGGACTGTAGCCTGCCGGGCTCCTCTGTCCATGGGATTCTCCAGGCAAAAATACTGCAGTGGGTTGCCATTCCTTCTCCAAGGCACCTTCCCAACCCAGGAATCAAACTCATGTCTTCTACATCTCCTGCATTGGTAGGCAAATCCTTTTACCACTGAGCCACCTGGGAAACCCACTGACAGGTGTGCCCCAGGCTATACAGAATAGGACTTTGCACCCCAGTGGATTGCACCCCAGTAATCACCCCAACGGTCAGACATTTGATCTTACATGTATCCACTGAGAGGAGAAAAAAATTATTAGGCTTAAAACTATGAGTCTTGGGGTTTCCCTGGTGACTCAGTGGTAAAGAATCTGCCTGCCAATACAGGAGACTTGGGTTTGATCCCTGACCTGGGAGGATCCCACGTGCCATGGAGCAGCTAAGCCCATGCACCACAATTATTGAGCCTGTGCTCTAGAGTCAGGGAGCTGCAACTGTTTAACCCACACACCACAACTACTGAAGTCCGTGCGGCCTGGAGCCCAAACGCCACAAGAGAAGCTACCACAGTGAGAGGCCCATGCACCATGATTAGAGGGGAGCCCCTTTGAGCAGCAACAAAAACCCAGCAAAACACACACAAAAAAGAACTATGAGTCTGGGAGGTAATGAGATCTATCCCTGGAGCTGTTCACACTTGGGGTAAATAGATGGTTATTTGATTATATCATAGAGGGACTTGAGTAGCCTTTGAAGAGTTAGATTAGGTAACTTTTAAAGACCTTTAAATCCTGAATTCTATATTCTCATGATTCTTCTGTTTCCAATGTGTTTTGCTTCAACTTCTTTCAAGCAGTTTATCTTATTCTGCCTTTTATTGTGTTGATTTATGTATGCATTTGTCTCTTCTGGTAGACTAAATTCTTTGAGGGCAGAGGTTAGTTGGTATTTCTCATTGTATCCCCAAATTACCTGAAACCATGTTTTTTGCAAATTGAAGGCATTCAACAAAGGTTTGCTCATTTAAAGAGTAAAATGTAATTATCTTTAATAAAGTAAAAAATCTTGTCTGACTCTTTAGGGGATAAAACAAAATCCAAAGAAAACAGTAGAGGAAGTTGTTCAGAGGTCTCAGATCATTTGTGATATTGAATACAGATCAAGTTCAGTACTGAGTGCACTATCATTTATTAAAATGTTGTCCTTGTGCAAAGAGAGTAGGGGCTGCCTCATCACAGACAGGTCGTGGCATTGCATGGGGTTTTATTCCCCCAGTGATGATCAATCCACATGTATTTATTGAGCAGTTATCCTGTGTCAGAAGCTGTGTTGTACACTGTGAGAATTATAATAAATATTTATATGGTTTCTGTTCTCAGAAAGCTCAGACTTCGACTCAGGAGACAGAGGAGAAGGCATGCCTGTGAAGCAGAGAATGCTGAAATGCCAGACATTACGACATTTTAAATTGGTTCTAACTGAACACTTCGGGGACAGGAAGGTCCTTGTGGGCTAGAATGATTGGGGAAGGCTTCTTGGGGCAGCATGTCTTTGAGCAGGATTTTGAACGCACCTACTGCTTTGGTGTCTGGAAAGAACGGTTTCCCCCATCCAGGATCAGTCTTCTTTTTATGATCCATCTGAACTTCTACTCTTAGAATTCTGGGATAAAATTCAGGCCACAAACCAGAGAGTTTCTTGGTAATCAGAAATACTGATAATATGCTGTGTTGCCATCTTAAACCCTCCAATTCAGTGTTTTTTATCTATTACATGTGACAAATTATGGTTGACCTGGTATTGAAAATTCCTTCCAGCTGTAAAATATCTGTAATTTCATGAGAAAAGAAAATTTCCTGAGAGGAAGACAGACCCAGGGCCCTTGGCCTTGCCAGATGGGCTTTCTAGGTACAGTCTGAAGAAAGAAACAAAACCCTAGGGATTTGTGGAAAATACAGCTGGGTGAGGAAACGAAGTACTGTGCATGGTCTTCATGCTGCGGGCGGCTCCAGCCTGGGCAGCCCCGCTGAGGCCGCTTAGCATGCTTGTCCTTGCAGACATGGGCCTGGTGTCACCTGGCTCCATGGAAGCTACCATCCTGCAGCCACAGAGAGAATTGATTTGGTTTCATCCTTCATCAAATGCATCTTGGCTAAGAAGAGCTCAGATTTTATGTCAGAGACTCTCAAATGACAGTTCAAGAGAAATGTTTTGCCATTAATGAGTCAAGAGAGCAAGTGGCTGTGGGCACAAGACGTAAACCAGGGAGGACTCAGTGAAGCTGTGTCATCTTTTCTGTTTGCTGTTACGGAGTATTCGGATGGCGACATAGGAAACCAACTCTCCGAGACGTTTGTGTTTTGCTTTCTGTTTCTTCATTTGTGTGTGCCTGCTAAGTTGCTTCAGTCATGTCCGACTCTTTGCGACTCTATGGACTGTAGCCCACCAGGCTACTCTGTCCATGGGATTCTCCAGGCAAGAATACTGGAGTGGGTTGCCATGCCCTCCTCCAGGGGATCTTCCAAACCCAGGGATCGAACCTGCATCTCTTATGTCTTCTGCATCGGCAGACAGGTTCTTTACCTCCAGTGACACCTGGAAAGCCTGTTTTTTCATGTAACAAGTATTAATTGAGCAATATTTGCTCATTTCTATAACTGTTCATCAGCTCACTAATTCAACCACTTTATATGGATGCTCTAACACATCAGGCATTGTGTCGTATGGAGAACATTGTCCTGCCCACTAGGAGATGGGAGTTTATGGGAAAGGCAGGAGAGGATGCAGCAATTACAAAGCACTGTGACAAGAGGACGCCAGGGGACCACAGGGAGCAGATAGTGGTCACTCATGGTTGAGAGTCAGGGAAGAATGTCAGGAATGGGAAGCCTTGGTTAAATCTGCAAAGTCTGAGAGGTGGGATGGGAGCAGAGAACCCAGGCGAAAGGACCAGCCTTTGCAAAAGGGGTGAGCTCTCCTATGAAGTTCATTTCCTTGAGCCTCTCTTACGTGCCACGCACTGGAAGAAAGCATGAAACCCAACACACAAAGTCCCTTTCTCTCTAAGGAGCTAATATTCTAGTAGGGCAGACAAATAAATAAATAATAAACATGGGTGGTGGTCCATGTGGTCCAGGGGGTAAGAATCCGCTTTGCAATGGAGGGGACGTTGGTTCAATCCCTGGTCTGTTCAGTTCAGTTCAGTCACTCAGTCATGTCCGACTCTTTGCAACCCTGTGGACTGCAGCACGCCAGGCCTCCCTGTCCATCACCGACTCCCAGAGTTTACACAAACTCATGTCCATTGAGTCGGAGATGCCATCCATCTCATCCTCTGTCGCCCCCTTCTCCTCCCGCCTTCAATCTTTCCCAGCATCAGGGTCTTTTCCAAGGAGTCAGTTCTTCACATCAGGTGGCCAAAGTATTGGAGTTTCAGCTTCAGCATCAGTCCTTCCAATGAATATTCAGGACTGATTTCCTTTAGGATGGACTGGTTGGATCTCCTTGCAGTCCAAGGGACTCTCAAGAGTCTTCTCTAACACCACAGTTCAAAAGCATCAGCTGGGAATTACTAATAAGATTCCATATGCCTCGCGCTGCAACTACTGAACCCACACATCACAGCCAGAGAGTCTGTGTGCCTCAACAAATGATCCCACGTGATGCAGTGAAGAGCCTGTATCCCGCAACTAAGACCCAACACAGCCAAATAAATTTTTAAAAAAGAAACAATAACCATAACAAGTAAAGTGTGTGGCATATTAGAAGGTGAGATGTACACAAAAAATGAAAAAAAAAGCACGGTAGTAGTGGAGGTGGGGAATACCCGGGGGAACACCGTGGTGGGGAACACCATTAAACACCCAGTCTAATGTTCTAAAGGACAGGTGCATGTCGGAGCTAGCTGGGAACCACTGTGAACTGCTTCTCTCCTTACCTTCCAGGCTGCTTCTCCCTAGCCCATGTTCCAAACTTTTGCTGACGTGAACTTCCTGAAATTTATTCTATCAGTCCTCTGATTAGGTGATTCAGTAGCTGCCGATTTCTTTGAGCCCCTTGTTTTTGGGGGGAGTGGGGTGGGCAAGAATACAGGAGTGGGTTGCCATTCCCTTCTCCAGGAGATCTTCCGACCCAGGGATCGACCTCTGGTCTCCAGCACTGTAGGCAGAGGCTTTACCCTCTGAGCCACAGGGAAGCCCACTCCAGTACTCTTGCCTGGAAAATCCCATGGATGGAGGGGCCTGGTAGGCTGCTGTCCATGGGGTCACTGGGAGTCTGACACAACTGAGTGACTTCAATTTCACTTTTCACTTTCATACATTGGAGAAGGAAATGGCAACCCACTCCAGTGTTCCACAGATGTTCTTTCACTCTCTATTCTCTCCCTTTGGGATGAGGGGATTTTAGTGTCCCGATATTGGTTCTGGATACTTGGAATATTTTCTCTTGCATTAAATGCAACATTAAAATGAACAATTCAACATCCTGTTATGCAACTGAAAACACATGAACTAATGTTAATCTCTGGTGGCAGTTCTCTAAGTGTGAGTCACCATGCTGACCTCAGAGAGGAAAGGAAACTCACTGTTACATAGGGACTGCCAAGTGCCAGGCCTCAGAAAGGGCTTTACGTGTTTCTGTGTCATTAAATCTGTGTCATTAAATTTGTAATGACCCTGGCAAAAGACGGTTCTTATTATCTTTCCAGATGAAGAAACTCAGCTTCAGATAAGACAATTAGCTTAGTGTTTGTGAGGTCCCACAGCTGGAAAATGAAATCCATACACAGATCTGTTGGTCTTGTTAGGCAGGAAGTTAGGCATGAGCAACAAGGGTTGGCCTAGCCTAAAAGGATATAAGCTGCTGTCTAAACCCCCCCTGAGACCCGCCCAGGAGAGCTCACAGATATGCTCCACAAATAGCCACAGAGACTTTTCCTACTCTGCACATGCCCCTAGGCACACAGTGGATACAAACTAACTACAGGGGCTTCCTCAAGTAACCTTAGGCAGCTAGGAGCCTATTAACAGTTCATAAATATTCTATATCTACATACATCTGATTATAACAGGCTAAATTATAGGAAAGACATGTGCAACAGAACCTGCTGTTATGTAACTTGCAACTGTCAACCATCCTTGAGCCTCTGTCGATTTACATTCCCTTTCCTGATTGGTGGCTGGTACAAGCCCTATTTTGCACAGGACAGAACCAAGAGGAGGAGACAAAAAGCATAAAAAGGGAAGCCAAGAGGGATTGTTACAACTCCTTTGAGGTCAGCCCACAGTCTTGGATTGTTGTTGTTCATTTGCTAAATCATGTCTGACTCTTCGTGACCCCATGAACTGCAGCACACGAGGCTTCCCTGTCCTTCACTATCTCCCAGAGTTTGCTCAGACTCATGTCCACTGAGTCGGTGATGCCATCCAGCCCCTCATCCCCTGTTGTCCCCTTCTCCTCCTGCCTTCAATCTTTCCCAGCATCAGGGTCTTTTCCAATGAGTCAGTTCTTTGCATCAGGTGGCCAAAGTATTGGAACTTCAGCTTCAGCATTAGTCCTTCCAGTGAATATTCAGGGTTGATTTCCTTTAGGATTGACTGGTTTGATCTTCCTGTTCAAGGGACTCTCAAGAGTCTTCTCCAGCCCCACAGTTCAAAAGCATCGATTCTTCGGTGCTCAGCCTTCTTTATGGTCCAACTCTCACATCAGGGAGTGTCTGCTTAAATAAAAGATCTGTCTGCTTGAGCTGTAACTTGTCTGTTTAAAACCCTTTAGTCCATTGTTCCAAATCTTTGTGGTGATGAGACAAGAACTAAGGGAGAGAAATAAACTGACCTGACAGTCTGTGAAGCACTTCTGTAATTTTTGCACCTTACACTGGTCTTCACATTTAACTTCTGAAATATTAAATTATAGAGTACTGATCATATGGTAAATCTCAGGAAAGGAGAATACCAATGTGGGCTCTACTGATCTGAGGGTAGTCTATGCTTAGGATTGAACTTGAAGCATGAAGAACATTTAGGTGAACAGAAATTAGAATGGAGGGCATTCTTGGGATAGGAACTATACTAGGCAAATAAAAGGAGGTGGGACTTAGTACAGAATATATGAGGGACAGAGACTGGACATTCCTGAGGCTAAGGTGCCTCCCAGAGAGCAGTGGGAGATCAGTTTAGATCAGAAGGGCCTGTGAACATTAGAACAGAACTGGAAATCCACGTGAGCACTCTGAAAGCTGTGTATCATAACACATACATCGTGGGGATAGGCTGGGACTTAAATCTCTGCTGCCTTTTGCTTGCGAGATCTTGGGCTAGTCATTTAGGCACAATGATTCCCAGTTTCCTTACCTGTACAGTAGAGACGAGTGGACAGCTATTGTAAGAAGTAGAGATAGTATCTGCAGAGCGTTTTTTCCCAGATCTGGCATGTAATAAGCACTTGATACACAGTAGAGGTCATTGCTACCATTCCCATCATCATCGTCATCATCCGCATTAGACGGCAGGGAAGCAACGGGGGCTTCCTAAACACAAGCGTGGTTGAGCAGAGCCACTGTTCTAGGAAGACCTCCTAGAACAGGAGGTCTGCAACAGAATACAGTGTGGACCGCTCAGGGTGATGTCGGAGGAGCCTCAGCTTCCTGGAAGGCAAACCCATGGGCTGGAGCAGGTGGGAGCGCTGGAAAGAAGAGGCAAGAGCAAAGCAGAGGCTTCTCGAAGGAAGACACGGCAGAGCTCGCGGTAGCCCGGAAGTGAGGTACCAGGGAGAGGAAAGAGTCCAAACACCAGCACACTTTCTAGCGAGAGAGCTGAGGACGAGGATGGGCGCTCCAGGGCTGTGAACCAAAACTAAGCAAGCAGAGCTGATTGCGCAGTGGACGTGCCCCCGGGGAGCTGCTCGGGTCAGTTCTAGGCTTGCTGAGATATTAAAGTAAGATGCACTGATGCCAGAAAAAGTGAGACGGGAAAAAAAAAAACAACCCAGAGAATCTGAGAGAGAGAGAGCGCGGAGCAAGAGTCAATCTGGGTTGGATGAACTGGCCACAGTCCTCTTCATACAAAGGATTCTTGTTGTCTGAAGCCAACGACGGAGGAACAGTGCCCTCGATTGTCCCGTGGAGGGAGCCGCAGAGAGCCGGGAACCATGAGACCCTGCGTGGCCGTCCTTGGCCCACTTGGCCCAGGGATGCTACTGCACCGGCCAGAGTGCCAAGCGGTCCGTGCTTGTGGCAGAAGGACGGAAGACGGTGCTATGAGAAGTCCCATGTTTCCTCCGCGGGGGACTCCGATCCTTTGGCCACGCACCCCTCGTTTGTCAGCTCATGTGGCGGAAAGGCGATGCGGCAGCTCTGACTCCAACACCAGGATGCTGACATCCAACATATGCGTGCTTAGTCGCTTCAGCCGCGTCCGACTCTCCGCGGCCCCATGGACCACGGCCCGCCAGGCTCCTCCATCCATGGGATTCTCCAGGCAAGAACACTGGAGTGGGTTGCCATTTCCTTCTCCAAATAGTCTGTTGGAAATTCCCTTAACACTTCTAGGTTGCTAGGATACTCTTTAGGATCACTCAGAACTTTGTATTTCTTGCAAGTGTTCATGTAGATCCCCTAAGACGTTAACTGTGACCCATTATGTCTAAAAACTAAAATGAAATTCATTTGATTTTGCAACAGTCACAAGGCTTTATCCTTCTTCTTTTTTAAAAAAAAAAATTATTACAGCAAGTATTACCTAATGCAAGAGCTATTTTCGGAGTAAAGGATTTCTTTTCATTTCAAATCATGTCTGATTATTTATATGTAAATCACAGGATTGATTATTTTTTCAAGGAACAAGAGCATCAGCATGTAGGTACATTTATTATTTGAGTGAAGTGGCATGCATCATTTGTTGAATCCTAAATATGGGTTCCATCTGATCAGTATTCTGAATTCAAGCAGAATCTAAATTAAAGTCTTTAAATTGTATGCAAGCAATACAATATTTCCAGAAGTGCCTTCTGGGTAGGAAGGAGGGGATTTTAGTATTGGCTTTTGTTGTGGGGCTATGCACAGACGTCCAATGCCAACATGACAACAAACCTCAAACCTGAAGTTGTCCTGCCATGAGCTTTTCCTTCTGGCCCATGCCTTCTCGGGAGCTGATAACTCTGGTGACTTTCATTGTAGAATTTAAGTAATAATATTTAAGATACACTGATGATGCCTCTCCCATGTTCCCCTGGCATTCTGTAACATAGAAACACTGTGGAATGTTTACTTAGCATTAAATTGTCAGTTCTTTGAAGAAAAGACCACATCTGCCTTATCTACCATTGTATCCCCAGTACAGGTCCTGTGTCAAATTGTGAGTGTACATACAGTCCACGGGGTCACAAAGAGTCAGGCACAACTGAGCGACTGAACTGAACTGAATAGTACACATATTTGAATATCTAAACCCATGAATGAGGGCAACAAGCTGGTTCATTTGACTAGTTACCTGAAATGCTAAGATATGTTTCTTGATTGTGCCATTACAATTTTCCCCATAACCTATTGTTTTACCTTAGAATCATGGAAACTTAAAAAGTTATAGAGACCTTATAAGTCATCTGGGCTTCCCTGGTGGCTCAGATGGTACAGAATCTGCCTGCAATGCAGGAGACCCAGGTTCAATCCCTGGGTCCAGAAGATCCCCTGGAGAAGGGAATGGTATTCTTGCCTGGAGAATGCCATGGACAGAGGAGTCCATGGGGTCACGAAGAGTCATACACGACTGAGTGACTAACACACACAATATGAGTCATTTACTGCACTGGTTTGCAGCTTTAGATGCACACTGGAATCATCTAGGAGCTTTGCAAATGCTGATGCCTGAATCCCACTGGAGATGCTGAGGCATCTGGTCTGGGGTGTGGCCCAAGCGCTAGGAGGCCTGCAAGCTGGTCGGACACTAACGTGCAGTCACAGCTGAGAGGCACTGATCTGTTGCAATCTTCTAGAGATAAGGAAGCTGAGATCCAGAGCGATTAACTGACTTGCCTCATGTCACAGAGCTAGCTAGGAGCAAAGGACGAAACCCAGGGGTCCTGGCTCTCAGATCAACATTCTTCCCACTGGTTCCTTTTTTCAACCTGGACTCACTCACAAACCACTTGTTCTATCATTTGATATTTTCCCTTAAAGGGACTCCTTTTTTAGCAGTTACCCTGTTTGTCATAAAAGAATATTTTATACCATTTGATAACTGGAAAATCTGTTTCACTTGCTATACATAGATGAGAACTAAAAATAAAAATGTTACTAAGTTTCAGCTTGATGAAATTGCCTGCTGAGGAAGCCCAGCCTGCAATTTTTTTCTCTCTTTGAAAAGAACAGCAAGTGACAAGAAGAAATGACAGGTTAACTATCATTGACTTGAGCCTTTCTCCTTAACAAGAGGATTGAAAGGGAATTGAAATCGAATGACTTTTTAATGATATGAGTCAAATAATAAATTCTAGAATGAATTCATTTATTAATCACAGGTTCCGGGTCTACACAGCGCCCACAACTGCCTCGAAGGCCACAGGGAGCCACATCAAATCCTCTGTGAGATTCCAGCGTGCCAGAGCCCTGGCGGTTTCACTTTCTGTGCAAGGGCCATCTAATCCGAGTGGTTAGAGACCGGAACACATTAGGGGTAGAATCCTGGCATAAAAGGAATTGTATATAAAAGGGAGGAAAGAAGACCACAGCACCTTCATTTGATATGCCAGAAAAGTAAAAACTCACTAAGCATTTCTTTTATTGAGTTTAAAGCTCTTGCAACGGAGGATGAGAAGGCTGGGCGGCATCACTGACTCAATGGACATGAGTTTGAGCAAACTCTGGGTGCTGGTGACGGACGGGGAAGCCTGGCGTGCTGCAGTCCATGGGGTCGCAAAGAGTCGGACACAACTGAGCAACTAGACGACAACAAATTATTCAGTCACCAAGGTCTGGTGGAGATTACAAACTGATATATTTACTAAGTGTTCTCTCCAGGCAGAAAGGGGGAAAACACTAGGTGGAAAGAAAATAGAAGATAAGGGGGGATAGAAGACCCTGCAGAATTCTCAGCTAAGTCAAGTCTGACTAGACCACATTTTCTAAAGATGTTTATTTTCTGAGGCAGAAGTTAACCTGCTCAGACATATTTGGCGCGGCCCAGTGGGATGGGACACATTATGAGGGCCACAGCTTGACGTCTGTTTCCTCAAGCATTATTCCATTCAAAGGAAACGTGTGCTGGAACAATCCCTAGGCTCTCCACAGCATTTGGACGTATGGGCACTCATCCAGTTTCTTTCTTGGAGGTGGAAAATGTCTTTGTCTCCTCTCAGCTGCTTAAAAGTGGTCTCATCAACGTTGTCCTTCCTGCAAAAAAAAAAAAAAAAAAAAACACAACACCCAGCTGGGATCTTTGGTTCTACCAGGGGGCAAGTTATAATACAGACACTTGCCTTTCAACACATTGGCTGAGATGTGTCCCCTGCCAGGAACTAAAAGGCTTTAATTTTATGAATCATCAAAGCCTTTTCTTATACATGATGTAGAATAACCTTTTCTTTTCAGAAGGTCTAATCCCACAGCCTCGCAGACCTCAGGATGTCATCAAATGGCATGTGTGTGGCGCTCAAGGAGAACAAAGCGGAGCGCTTATTCGAGGCCAGGCTGTGTCTTGCATAACACCCCGTGGTAGAAAACCTCGACCCACAAAACGCTCACCTACTTCGCTGAGTTTAAATAAAGCAGAATGGTGTTCCTTTTTTTAAAGAAGCACTTTTCAGTTATCTTCCTGTCAGAATTTCAATTATTCTATGACTCAGTGGGTATATGTCTAGCTTTGTGTTGTTTTTTTTTTTTAATTCCTTTTTTGGGGTAAGAATGTGAAGAAGTTTTTAGGAGAAGTTTGTAAAGGAAAAGTTTATATAACAAGGCTAAGCTGCCTCAAATACAAACGCAGCTTCTCTCCTCATTATTGGAAATACAGTGGAGGTTTTTTTAAGCTGGTTTATTTACTTATTCTTGGCTGCACTGAGCCTTCTTGTTGCGCACAGGCTTCACTCTAGTTGTGGCTGGAGGGGACGGCTCTCCAGCTGTGGTGCACACGATTGTGTCGTCCTTGTTGTGGGTCCCCTGTTGCAGAGCGCAGGCTCTAGGCGACAGGGCCTCAGGAGTCGTGGTTGTCGGGCTTCGTTGTCCTGAAGCATCTGAGTTCTTCCTGGACCAGGGATTGAACCTGCAGCCCCTGCCTTGGTAGGTGGACTCTTCACCACTGGACTCCCAGGAAAGTCTGGCACCGTTTTAAAAGCAACGTTTGGAAGAACTGAGCCTTACCTGTTAAAATGATCGACATTTCCTCAGGGCCTTTGAAAACATGGTAATTCACTCAGGGAATGAACTGACGTTTATGGAAGAGTTGAGGTTATTCCATATTCACCTGTCTCTGTCCTTTGGATTCAGACTTCCGCAGAAGACAACGAACCAGGCTGAAATGTCCTACAGGGAAGGGATTCCTTTCTCCTGCTTTTCACAAAACTGGAGCATCCACCCTTTCTCTCATCCACAGCAGAGCCTGGCCAGCGGCTCTCTTTACCCACCTCCCACTCTGAACACACAGCTAGACGGCATTCCAGCCCCTTGGGCAGGTTAGCGCAGCCTGTGACCGGCTCTGGCCAGTGGCACATGGACAGAGGTGATGTGCTTTTCTGGCCTGGTCCATAGAAACTCGCTGTGATCACCAAATGGCCAAGGAGCCAGGGGAGGATGCTGAGGCCAAGTCACAAGCTGAATGGACATGTGCCAACTGCCAAGATGCACAGCGCTGAGCTCCGAGTGAGAAGGAAGCCCTCGTTGCACTGAATCACCGAGAGTTGAGAATTTTCATTATTTTTCACAGTAAAAACCACACATCACTCACTGCCTTCTCCTCGCCTCCTTTTTCTCCCCTCTTTCCCTGGCTTCTGCTGTCTCTCTTTATCCTGTGATGAGGCCTTTCTGATGTAATAACCAAAACAAACTGTTTTTATTGGATTTGAGAGTAAAGCTGAAAGGATAAGTAGGTTCAATTAACTTAATTAGGAGAAAAAGTTCAATCCATTCGACTCTTCAAAAAGCTTATAAGTTAATATTTAGGATAATTTTTATTAAACAACTGCATAAATGGTGAACATTTATCCAATTTAGAAATTATGTGAGCACCTCAGGGTGAGTGAGCAGATATGTTCACAACAACCACCTTCCGATGAGGAAAACCGCCTTGGAAATGGATTTAACTCACACTCTCAGCCGACTCTCTTTATTTGAATGGCACTGTGGCTTCCAGTGGGCAGGCGTGGGCACCGCCACGGCATCAGGCAGGCCAGAAAAAGTATCAGTCCTGCAGTGAGAGGCTTCCAAAAGAAGCAGAGTTTCAAAGCAACCTTTAAAAAATCCAAAATGAAAATTCCGATCTGCCCTTGTGTAACTGCTTTCTTTCAAACTCAATATGGCAGTTAATCACTCCCCACCCCCCTCCTTCTCTTCTTGCTCCAAGCTGGTGACTCTCAAACTGGACTCAAGGAAGCCCATTTAGAGGTTGTTTCAAGAAGTGGGCTGCGGGCAACCCACTCCAGATTTTAACCAGAAAAGCCTCATTCTAATCTGTTTTACAAACTGGGTCTCTGCATAAGCATTTATTTTGTGTGTGAGTGGGGATGATTCCTTCGCTTTAAAGAGTTACAGAAAACATTGGGTTATACGTTCCACCTGGATATGACATCTACTCTCAGAGTTTTAGTCACACAAATACCCAAAGATGTCCAAATCTGAAGCTCCAGCACATCTCTTTTCTGAACCCCCCACTTGCAGTCCCACTTGTATTTCACCACCTCCACTTGCTGGATGCCTCAGCCACCTCTTCACAATACTCCTGAAATAGAATGCGTTATCCTGCCTACCCTCCTCCTCCATTAATGACATCACCTCCACCTGATTATTCAAAAGAAAACTCTGAATCATCCTGACCCCTGTTACTTCCCCCACTCCCCTGGATCCAATCAGTCATTTAGTCCAGTTTGTAACCCATCCTAACTATCCCATAACTATACTGTCTTTCCTCTCCATCCTCATCACTATTGCCTTGATGTAACGCCTCATCATTCTCCTTCTTCTGGACCATCACTGTAGTCCCCAGGCTCTCATATTACTCTGTCCCTGACTGCACTGATGTTTCTGAAATATGGTAGAAATCATCATAGCTAATCATTGTTTTTAGCTTGGCAGTTAATAAGATGCTTTCATGTACACTGTCATATTTAAGTAGCACCACCGCATTCCAGCAAGAAGACACTGGTCTTCTTTATTTAGAACAGGAATTTGAAGCCTCAGAAAATTATCTTGATCAAGTATCCACAGAAAGTCAAAAGAGCTAGTATTTGAACCCAAGGATTCCGAAGTTCATGCAGATAACATGAACCACTCTACCAAACACACATCCATCCCCGGCTTTAACACTTTCAATTCCTCACTACTGCCGATGAAAGGAAACAAACCTTTGAGCATTTCAAACACAGCTCACTCTTAACAGTGCCCCAGGAGGCTTCAGTAGTTAATGGTAACAGCTAATTTAATAGTTAACATTCTAGCTCTGGAGCTAGAACACTCATTCTAACCTAAAACCTTGGATAAGTTATGTAACTTGTCTAAACCTCAGTTCCTGAAGGTGCAAAGTTAGGCTCATCATAGACTTTATCCCACCATAGAGGCTTAAATAAGATTGTATGTGTGAAGTGCTTTACTCACTGCCTGTCCTGTAGAAAGTGCTCAGTGAAAGTTGGCTGTGGGCAGCTAGCTACTATTCCTCATCCTAAGGAAATGCATAGAAAGGATTTCCTTTCTATCCTCCACCCTTCAAGCTGCCCATGTTCTCTGTGATGTTCTCCATGAAACATTGAAAATCCCAGGTGGTAAGCCCCCCACCACTTTACACCCATCTCTACAGTTCGATACTTGATTGGGTGATACTATCTGTAGGGTAAGGGAGTTAGAGAAGGAGAGGTTTGGAAAAAGAACCAGACCGGCACTTTACAGGAACAGATCACTTTTAATGAGGCGAGAAGGGGCAGCAGTCAGATTAGTGAGCTGCCGCACTAGCCCAAGAAAAGAGGAGGTATATCTAGGCATGCATGTGGAAATCTGCTGTCTTAAGGGGGCCTGTTCTTCTCCAAGGTTGTTCGGAGTAGTTATCTCTTAAAGGGCTGGGGCAAGGAATTCTGGAGATCGGCCAGAGGTTGGACTGGCTGGGAGCTGGGCCTAATCAACCTTAATGTCCATTTTTTTTTCTTCGGGTAAGAGGATTCTTTGTTTTGCATAGAGTGGTGGGGAGGACCCAGAGGGGAGTTTTAACTATCTTGAGCCGTGTAACTTTCCTTCAGTATCCTTAAGAAGAGCGGGGGACTGTTCCCTGAGGCTGGTCACTGCGTCTAGGAGAACGTCCCCACGGTGAAAGCTGTTCCCACGAGCTCTCCCGGGCGTCCAGCTTGAGGTTTCTCTCCTCTGTCTCTCTCCGCACCGCGTTCACGTCCGACATCAGAGGCGATCCGGGGCTTGCCCGCGCCCCCACGCGCCAGCCCTGCGCTCCACCTGCAGCAGCTTGACGGCCATCTGAATGCAGCTCCGCATCAGCACCGTGCTCCTCCTGGGTGCAAAGCTTGGGCATCTGGTCCGGGTTCTTTCTGGCATTTTACTTCAGTGTCTCCAGTTTCTAACTCTTCTGAAACGGACAGTGCTGAGGGTCTGATCAGGGATGGTTCAAATGAAGGGGACGATCGTGAACCTTATCACTCTGGTTTGTGTTCTTTGCCTTCCAGGGTAGAGGGATCTTGCCTTCCATCTTGATAGCTCTTCCAACAGCACCTGATTTAGGATGAACCTTTAATCAGTGCTTCTGGACCGAATATGAAACAGGCCGGGCCCTGGGACCTTGACCCTCTGCCACAGTGCTTGCACCTGGAGCAACAAAATGCAGAGACTATAAGGAACTAAAAATAGCTTTGTGCATGTGCCGCTGGGGCAAATTATGGACAACAAGATACAAAAAGGCCTTCTGAAGGGCCAGGAACAAAAGCAGGGTGCTGGGAGCAATAACAGGATACTTACGTCCCCTACACAGGGCACCACCAAAGCGGTGGGCCGACCACCTAAGCCACCCCCTGGCCCAGCTGGCCCTATCCCCCGACCCATCTATGCTCGCCCCACATAAAGGAACCAGCCTGTTCCCCACCCTCGGGGAGGGAGCAAGCAAGGAACCTGTTTGTTCTCGCTCACCCTCCGCTGTAGTCAGGCCTCAGTAAAGCCTTGCCTGGATTTCTTGTCTGGCCTCTTATCAATTTCTGTTGATTAAGGAGGCCAAGAACCCTGGCCCATAACAAGAACCCTCTCCCAAACAAGCCACTGGGAGTCCTGGGAATTCCTGATGCGTAAGTTCTTAAGGGCACCTAGAGGCATCTTGACAGCCAGCTCGGTCTTCAGAAAGCCCTCTTACTAACACTTGGATCAGTGGGAAATACATATAACTGTGGTCATGCGTGAGGGCTTTTAACCCCAGTGGAATAAAAAAAATTCCACCTATAACGTGTTTTTTAATTTTTGTCCATAATGTCAAAATAAGCTTCATTTTATGTATTTTCAGGATTGACTGCCTTTTGCCGAGCCCTTTATTGATAGTAATCACTCACCAACCGTACGTAAATTCCTTGAAAGTGAAAAAGTCGCTCAGTCCTGTCAGACTCTTCCCAACCCCATGGACTATACAGTCCATGGAATTCTCCAGGTCAGAATTCCCTGAAAGGAGTCTTATCTTTGCATGCTTCTTCTTTTCGGTGGCACCTTATTGAGCAACTTTATGAAAAGCGCATGCCACAAAGTTTCTTCAGTTGAAATACACTGCAGTTTTCCAAGTTTTGTAGCTGAAAAATGTTTGTGCTTGTGTCAGCTATTATGACTCTCACTGGATACAGTTTTTTAAACCACTGAGCCTTAATTTTTTTCTATCTGTGAAACAACAAAGTTGCCTAAACGCCCACTGTTTCTTTCCAACCCCCACTACCTGTAGGCTATAGCTAAAAATCCTGGGGCCTCCCTGTCTCAAATGATCTCAAAATTAATAGACAAAAGCCCTAAAATTCTATTGGTTTATTAAAAATAAAAATACACTTTAAAATTATTAAAATTTTAAAACAGGTGTTTTAGAGAAATGAAAGTTAGTGCAACAGTGAGATACTACTCTTTGCCTACTCATTACTTACAAACATACACTTTACGGAAATGCACATTAATGCAGTGAGATACCACAAATTGCCTGCCAAAAAGAAAGAGTATCCCCAAAGACGGGAACACTATCAGACACCACTGGTAAGAACGTAATTTGGTAACAGCCTTTGTGGAGAACCCACAGTATGTATCACCAGACTTAAAAATGCATACTGAAAACACAGATAGAAACTTTGACCCAAAAATTACACTTCTAGAAGTTTCTCCTAAATAAATGATGGAGGAAAGATGCAGAGCTTAAATGCAGTTCTCAGCACTGACACTGGAGAAGACAAATAAACGTCTGCCCATTGGCTGAGATGCCACTTCCCCTGCAAATTAGACAGACCTCTGGGGCGACTGTTCTGCAAACGCTGTGGGCTGGGAACACAAGTTTAGAGGCTCACACAGACTTTCTAGAACTCAAGCCTCGAGGGCTGAATTCCTTTATCTCCTCCTGGCTTTATTATGCAACACACTAGAGGGAGTTCAGTTCAGTTCAGTTCAGTTCAGTTCAGTGGCTCAGTCATGTTCGACCCTTTGTGACCCCATGGACTGCAGCACCCCAGGCCTCCCTGTCCATCACCAACTCCCAGAGCTTGTTCAAACTTATGTCCATTGAGTCGGTGATGCCATCCAACCATCTCATCTTCTGTTGTCCCCTTCTCCTCCTGCCTTCACTCTTTCCCAGCATCAGGGTCATTTCCAATGAGTCAGCTCTTCACATCAGGTGGCCGAAGTATCAAAGTTTCAGCTTTAGCCTCAGTCCTTCCAATGAATATTCAGGACTGATCTTTAGGATTGACTGGTTGGATCTCCTTGCAGTCCAAGGGACTCTCAAGAGTCTTCTTCAACACCACAGTTCAAAAGCATCCATTCTTCAGCGCTCAGTTTTCTTTATAGTCCAACTCTCACCTCCATACATGACTACTGGAAAAACCACAGCCTTGATGAAAGTGAAAGAGGAGAGTGAAAAAGTTGGCTTAAAGCTCAACATTCAGAAAACTAAGATCATGGTATCCGATCCCATCACTTCATAGCAAACAGACGGGGTAACAGTGGAAACAGTGACTGACTTTATTTTGGGGGGCTCCAAAATCACTGCAGATGGTGACTGCAGCCATGAAAATAAAAGACACTTACTCCTTGGAAGGGAAGTTATGACTAACCTAGACAGCATATTAAAAAGCAAAGACATTACTTTGCCAACAAAGGTCCATCTAGTCAAATCTATGATTTTTCCACTAGTCATGTATGGATGGACTATCATCCATGTCCACCTGGACTTTATAGTTGGACTATAAAGAAAGCTGAGCACTGAATGAACTGTGGTGTTGGAGAAGACTCTTGAGAGTCCCTTGGACTGCAAGGAGATCCAACCAGTCCATCCTGAAGGAGATAAGTCCTGGGTGTTCACTGGAAGGACTGATGCTGAAGCTGAAACCCCAATTCTTTGGCCACCTGATGCGAAGAACTGATTCCTTGGAAAAGACCCTGATGCTGGGAAAGATTGAGGGCAGGTGGAGAAGGGGACGACAGAGGATGAGATGGCTGGACGGCATCACCGACTCAATGGACATGGGTTTGGGTAAACTCCGGGAGTTGGTGATGGACAGGGAGGCCTGGCGTGCTGCAGTCCATGGGGTCGCAAAGAGTCAGATACGACTGAGTGACTGAACTGAGCTGAACTGACTAGACAGACCTTTGCTGGCAAAGTAATGCCTCTGCTTTCTAATATGCTGTCTAGGTTTCTTACAGCTTTTCTTCCAAGCAGCAAGCGTCTTTTAATTTCAGGGCTGCAGTCACCATCTGCAGGGATTTGGGAGCTCCCAAAAAGAAGGAGTTATACATCTCAAAAGCATAAGAGAGAGTGACGCATCTCAAAAACCAAAGCAGAAGGGTAAAGAGCCAGAAGCGGGCACAGAGGAGGCCAGCGCCCTCCGGCGCCACCTTCTGGTCACTGCGTGTATGTGCACCATGCCATTTTCTGCTCATAGACTCCGCTTGGTCTTCTAAACGGTTAGACCCAGTGAAGGAATTATAACAGAAAATAAAAAGGTTCAACAGCGAAAGAGAGACTGAGATTTTTTTCTATAAGACTATTGCAGAGGAAGGAAAGTAATTTTCCTTTTACTCTTCTAAATTCTTAGCTGAGATCCTTGTAAAAAAGACATAAACAAGAGAAAAACAAACGTTTTGTTAACGTATTATATGTTATATAACATGTGTTATATGTCATGTATGAGGCTTCCCTGGTGGCTCAGCATTAAGGAATCCACCTGCCAATGCAGGAGACTGGGATTCGATCCCTGCATGGGGAAGATCCCCTGGAGAAGGAAATGGCAACCCACCACTGATATTCTTGCATGGGAAATCCCAAGGACAGAGGAACCTGGAGGGCTACAGTCCGTGGGGTCACGAAAGTGTCCGACACGACTGAGCGACTGAACAACATGTGTCATGTGTACATGGTAGGTGCCCGGGGAAAAAGAAGTGACTCCTTGAGGGGGCTCTTGGCATTCAGACTTAAACACCATTTGAATAGAGAAAGGGGAAGGGAATGTCGCCCTCTTAGCAAGGAGCGAATGATTTTCAGGAGCAATGATTAGGCACGTAGAAGAGCCCAGTATGATGGTTCGTGAGAAAGCTTTTCTGGTCTTCCCTCCTGTGTAAGCGTCAGTCTTCCCTGGTTGGTGAAACTCCCAGGGTGGCCACTTCTCACAGCTGGATTCCTTTTGGAGAATCTGTCTTTAGGCAGAGAAAGGGAGTTCAGAGAAAGTGTCTCCTTGCATCTGTTGCTTTTCCAGTCCTTGCAGCTGAAAATAATCAACATTCAAAGGGGCATATTGCAGGGGTGGCATAGTCTGCCTTTCACTCTTTATTAACATGAAATGACATTCACAATATACAGTTGGGTGAAAAAAAAGCAGGTTACCAAAAATGTGTGCATGTTGTACGTGTCATTTCACTGCTATAAAAGCAACAACGTACATGTCATACATTGTAAATAGGCAGTCACAGGCTTGGAGAACAAGTATGAAATGGTACCCTTTCAGGTGTTACCAGAGTTCTAGGCACTGGGGTTAGATACCGGAGCAAATAGGACAGACAAGGCCCCTACTGATGGGCATTTCATTCTTGTGAAGAAATGTTTAACTTAAAAAATAAGCTTATAATTAAGAAATAAATTTAAAAAAAATATGTGCTACAAACTCTCATCAGTGTTGGGTGTGCAATTTTGTGTACAAGATGGGCAGATGTGGCCCCTGTCCTGACAGGAGTCTCAGTCCTTCTGAAGAGGCAGACCCGAAGACAGGTTTGGTCCACGCCACCGTCTGTGGAAGGGGACGTGAGGATGCTGTGGGAGCGAGGGGAAGTGATGCCTGACCTGGTCGTGGGGGTCCAGGGAAGCTTCCTGAGGAGGGAAGTCCAAGCTGGCAGCTGAAAGATGAGGTAGGATTTAGCTGAAATATGGAGGAGCTTTCCAGAAAGAGGCCATTGCAGGTTGGAAGGCCTCAAGGACACAGCGGAGGTGGGAGAGCAGAGAGACAGATGGGCTGGATGGCGGACTGAGGCATTCGGAGAACCGAATCCGGAGTCTCTAGTGCTGGGAGTTTGAGCTTGGACAGAACAATGAGAAGAGAAGAAAATGCAGAGGCAAATAAGGGAAGACTGTGAAACCCTGTTAAGGGGTGTTAGGACTTGACCTTGCATTTCCTCTCAAAGATCGTCATCAGTAATTCAAGTGGTCAGTAAATGAGGTTAGCTCTAGCATGTTCCTCTTTAGTAGGAAAACATCATTTTAAATAATGATGTTGTTGAAATCAATTTCTGAAGAATATTTAATCACATTTATTCAATGTAGTCTTTAAAAAAGTAGACTACAAAGCAATATGCAGCATATAATCTCATTACAGAAAAAGGTGTAAATATGGTATCTTTTATTTAAAATACAAAGAAAAACATCTAGGGAAATAAAACTGAAAATGTTAGTTGTGTGCGACCCATGGACTGTAACCTTCTAGGCTCCTCTGTCCTGGAATTCCTCTTGCCTCTCCAGGCAAGAATACTGGAGTGGGTTGCCCTTTCCTTCTCCAGAGGATCTTCCCAACCCGGGGATCGAACCTGAGCCTCCTGCACTGCAGGCAGATTCTCTACCATCTGAGCCACCAGGGAAGCCCTTCTAGGGAAATGTGTGTATGTGCTTAGTCATTCAGTCGTGGCCAACTCTTCTCGATCCCTGGAACTGCAGTCTGCCAGGCTCCTCTGTCCATGGGGATTCTCCAGGCAAGAATACTGCAGTGGATTGCCATGCCTTCCTCCAGGGGATCTTCCCAACCCAGGGATCGAACCCAGGTCGCTTGAATTGCAGGCAGATTCATGTATTCCCCATCCCAGTCCCCCCTCCCACCTCCCTCTCCACCCGATCCCTCTGGGTCTTCCCAGTGCACCAGGCCCGAGCACTTGTCTCATGTACCCAACCTGGGCTGGTTATCTGTTTCACCCTAGATAATATACATGTTTCAATGCTGTTCTCTTGAAACATCCCACCCTCGCCTTCACACCAGATCTGAAAGAGACACGTGCACCCCAATGTTCATTGCAGCCCTGTTTATAATAGCCAGGACATGGAAGCAACCCAGATGCCCATCAGCAGACGAATGGATGAGGAAGCTGTGGTACATATACACCATGGAATATTACTCAGCCATTAAAAAGAATTCATTTGAATCAGTTCTAATGAGATGGATGAAACTGGAGCCCATTATACAGAGCGAAGTAAGCCAGAAAGATAAAGACCATTACAGTATACTAACACATATATATGGACTTTAGAAAGATGGTAACGATAACCCTATATGCAAAACAGGAAAAAGAGACTCAGATGTATAGAACCGTCTGAGCCCCTAGGGAAATATGCTATGGTTAAATCGTAATCTGTGCTTATTGCTAGTGATAGAATTTCAGGTAGTTTTTGTTTTCCTATCTCTATGCTTTTCTCTATTGCCCAAAGTTTCTACAAGGAACATGTATCATTTTTATGATCAGAAAAAAAATATTTAAATGCATTAGAAGTATGATTTGGAATTAGAAAGTAGTATCCTAAGGGTCAGAAATCTCCAAGCATCCTAATGATGTGAAAGAGATACAGGCAGTGGGAAAAATTCAGGCTCAGCACTGAGGGTCTATGAGATTTGACTCTCATTTTTTGGGTAACAATTTGAATTGTAATCTGAGCAGCCCTAAAGGGGGCTTTTTATCTTTTGGCAATATAACAGAAAATTCTCTATTGGCAGATAAACTTCACCTGTACGACAATCTATATTTGCATATTTTTGCGTGTCTAATAATGTCATGTGCATGAAGTTTAAAACCGTAAGTCATGCTTGTAAAATTTGAGCCTTAGTGGTTGTAGTAAACAAGCAAGGGAACAACTTAAATTATATCCTGTCTCCATCTAAACTATTATCAGACCAACAGGATGTTTTGCTTGCGTGCCGTGCTAGGTCACTTCAGTCGTGTCCAATTCTTTTCAACCCCATGGACTGTAGCCTGCCAGGCTCCCCCATCCATGGGATTCTCCGGGCAAGAATACAGGAGTGGGTTGCTGTGTCCTCTTCCGGGGGATCTTCCTGAGCCAGGGATCAAACACGAAGCTCTTACATCTTCTGCATTGACAGACGTGCTCTTTACCGCTAGCAACGCCTGGGAAGTCCTGAGGAGGCTTTAATCTCAGCTCTCCACTGAGGGGTTTGCCAGTGACCTTGGCTCTACCACAGAACTGCTTAGGCTTCAGTTTTCTGATCCACAGATGAAGAAAGTGAGTTACTATGGCTAAGGTCCTCCGAAGTCTATGATTTGGGGACTTCTTTTTCCCCGTGGTAAAACCTGACAACATCCTAAAAACATTCTACAGCTGAACACTCTTTGGATACTAATAATCTTTATTCTACAAGTTTTACAGAAAAGAAACAATTGCTTATTTAAAAAAAGAAATGTTTGAAGCTGTTTTCTCATCCGTGGAAGAGACAAGGCTGAGTTTTGTTTGTTTGTTTGAGGAATACCTGGAGGGGGCTTTTGGGTAATAAAAGGTGGGCTCTGAAAGGCGTAATCTGGAAAGAGGTATTTTGACAGAGAATCTAAAGTAGAGAGATTGTGGATTTGCCGTGTAAAATGAGTGTGACTATTAACAGAGGTGGCTTCAGCTGTTATCCTATAACTGCCAGTGAAAATGAAGGTTGCTCAGTCGTGTCCAACTCTTTGCAACCCCATGGATTATACAGTTCACAGAATTCTCCAGGCCAGAATACTGGAGTGGGTAGCTGTTCCCTTCTCCAGGGGATCTTCCCAACCCAGGGATGGAACCCAGGTCTCCCGCATTGCAGGCAGATTCTTTACCAGCTGAGCCATGCGGTAGACCCTCCAGTCTACTCCAAGTAACATATAACAAAGGACACTTGGGCGGAGAGCCTTTAGCCCTCACCTCCGATCCAATTTTTTTCCCTGACCTCTTCTTCTGTGTAGTCTGAGAGTCACCACCAGCCGAAGGAAAAGGTTTAGGTTTAGGAACTCTGGGGGCTCCAAGAAGAAAAGTCTTGGAGGTGAAAAGTCAGGTGAAGAGGGAGGTAGGTGCCAGTAGCACACAGCAGGCCAGGGCCTGAAGTGAAGACAACCATGTAAATCCCCACCATGGGGAGCTGGCTGAAGAACTCTGAGAACGGCGAGGCCTGATAGGCAACTTGAAGTTGTTTTCTGATCCATGCTATGCTGGAGCCCCTCCTCTGTTATTCTAGACCTTCAGCAAAGTGTGAAAACATACAGTTGTCTAGCAGGGATCAGATGGGTGCAGAAAGGTATTAACAGATATAATCAAAGAACAAAAATCCTCAAATCAAAGATTTGAATCTTCAGAACTCTAAAATACACATTCTACTTAAAGAAAATTAATATCAGTATGTTCAACTCTAGGGTAAGTAAATGAACTTTAAAGGTAAAATTCTTTAAGCATCCAGGCAGAAGAAAAGTCACCTACAAAAGAAGGAAGTTAAACTGCCCTCAGATTTCTCTATAGCATTATTAACTGTCCAGACATAATGGGAGAGTCTCCAAAATTTGGAAATAAAATTTGACTCAAGGATGTTAGACTGAAGTAACCTGTCTTGAATTCAAAGTTTGAGACAAACATCTCCAGACATGAAGGAATTCAGTGTATATGACATTCACAATCCTACTTGAAAAAAAACAAAAAACAAAAAAAACTAAAAATTATTCAATAATGAAATTCAGTCAAGATAATGCAAATGATGAAAATATGATAAAAAGGATTAATCTAAAGTTCAATTACAAACAATAATGTCTCTTGGTCTTGAACAAAACTAAATATAATTCAATAATTTTGTATGTAGTCAGACTTTTCTTGAGTCTAAAGAGAACAAGTATTATAAAAATGGAAGCAATCAAGGAATGGATCATCCATGAGACTTGTTTGGAAAGTACAATTTGCTAATGGAATTAATTCAGCTGAGAGACATATAGCATGTAGACATCAAGAGTTAGATTTTGAGTATTAGAAGTACTGAAGAATCATGGGGAGTTTCATACTTTTTTAGTGGAGCTTAAATTAGTAAAATTGTTCTAGGTAATAATTTTAAAAATAGATCTGAATATTTATACACTCTGTTCCAATAATTCACTTCTAGTCATTTATTCTGATGCCATTATTAAGGATTTGAAAAAATATATCTGATGAAAGACAGCGACGTCAACACCACTCGTGAAAGGGTAAAATCCTCTTTGGATCTTCTAAGACAAGAATAGTTACAGAACACCTACAGTATTACACATAAAATTTCTGAAAATGTATATCTTGCAGTTAGTGTAAATTATGTTCTTTCTGGGTATAGAAATAGTCTCAGGGGCTTTCCTGGTGGCGCAGTGGTTAAGAATCTGCCATGCAGAGCAAGGGACACAGGCTCAGCTCCTGACCCAGGAAGATCCCACCTGCCAGGGGCCAACCAAGCCCAAGCGCCACAGCTACTGAGCCTGGATTCTGGAGCCTGCGAGCCGCAGCTGCTGCACCCACGGGCAGCAACTACTGAAGCCACCGTGCCCTGGAGCTCATCTCTCAACAAGAGAAGCCGCCACAATGAGAAGCCCGCGCACAACCAGAGAAAGCCCCGCGCAGCAACGAAGACCCAGCACAGCAAAAAAGCAAATATTAAAGAAAATAGAAATAGTCTCACACTGGATAGGTAGGTAGGTAGATAGATACATAGATAGACTGACTGATCTGAGAAACCCAGACAGGTAGATGAGACCCCCGAAACTGACTATCACACACTCAACAATTAGACACATAGAGTCTTTGAAATTTGAAATAGAGAAATTAAAACAACTTTTCTATCCTGATGAATTCTTTTAGATATTTTATATAAGTAATATAAATCTGCCTGTAGTGTAGTTGTTAGCCCAAATCTGTCTGCAGTTTGGGTTGCTGGAATGAAATAAACAGCTAAGGAAATTTTGGAGTAAATTTGCTTTTCACATATTTTCAAAAATGACAGTTTCAATGTACTTTGTGTTTATAAAATACATCAAAGGGCGAAAAAGGAACTCGTGAGTAAATTTAGTTGTTATGTGAACTTTGTTGTTGTTCAGTCGCTCAGTCGTGTCCGACTCTTTGCAGCCCCATGAACCGCAGCATGCCAGGCCTCCCTGTCCATCAACTCCCAGAGTCCACCCAAACCCGTGTTCATCGAATTGGTGATGCCATCCAGCCATCTCATCCTCTGTCGTCCCCTTCTCCTGCCCTCAGTCTTTCCCAGCATCAGGGTCTTATGTGAACTAGTTGACTTAATAAAAAGGCTGGCAAATAAAACATTTGGAAATAGAAAATGCAGATGTCTAGTGTTAATAGTACTTGGGGAGAGTTTGGAAGAGGGGTGGGGTCCCCAGAAGGAAGAAGTGATGGGAGTGAGACCTGAAGCTGCGGGAGGGGAGGGGAGGAGCAGGACTTCAGCAGAACCGCTCGGAGGGAGAGCGACTGAAGAGCAGAAGCCGGGGCGGGGGGACGGTGTCCCGCTCTCACGGCCCCGCGGCTCTGACTCGTCACACACTCCAGCCCCTCACCCGTGCACATGCACAAGCACACAGACAGAGTGCCTGGTCCACCCCCACAGGCCGTCTCCCCTCATCGTCATTTCTGTGTCTTCATTTAAATGATTGAGTTTTAGTATCAGACGCAGTGTATACTCCCCATTCAGCATGTGTTAAACCAGGAACACTTAACATGTGACTCTAACAGAAGGAAAATATAGGAGAGGTGGCTTGGGTCTCGAGGGTCTTTTTATCTGGTTTGCTCTGAGTCAGCTCCAACCTCAAAGTTGCCAGTTAAATTTTGCTTGGGGCCTTTACTGATGACTATAGTCTGGGAGACAGGCTCTCAGACGGCTCTGAGGAACTGTTCTGAAGAGATAAGGGAGGAACCAGTATACACAGGAATTTTTACTGTTTAAAAAAAAATGTTGTTAAACATCAAAAGATTACTGCTAATCACAAAAAGCCAGACATCTCAAGTTAATGATTTCAGGGCTTCTCTATGCATGGGAAGATGCAAGAGTCTGGGCTCATTGAATGACTCCTTACCTAGGCATCTTAACGATTTAGGGCCAGTATCCAGAGCCCAGAATGTTTCCTGGCTTTCTCCTTCCTGAATTCCCCTCAGGGCACACCATCAGGGGGCAGCTGCAGTGGCTGATGACTTGCTGGAGGGGAACATGTGTTGTTTCTTTGGGATTAGCAGGGGACATTCCATCTCCACATCTGTTAGCTTCCATGACAACCGCAAGCTAGAGAAAGATCCAAACCCTCTGTCTGTACTCTTACTGTCCTTGTAAAAACCAAGTTTAAAGGACAAGACCATGAAGCTGTTCTGTGAACCAGAACATTCTTTGGTTATTCATGAACATATCTGAGCAAATGCCTTTCGGGTGTGATGATTGTGTCACAATATGGGAGGAAAATTTTATTAGCCACTGATGCAAGTCCCCCTCCCAGGGAGAGCTTACTTTTTCCTTTAGGAAAATGCCATTCTTGCCCGAAGTAAAAGCTGAGTCTAGGGTGGTGGGGATTTGTCTTGCTTTTCTGCAAGAAGCTCCTTGGGAGGGGTGTGGGGAGAGAAAGGGAGAAGCACACAGACGAAGTAAAGTTTGCATTTTTCGTGGAAACTCTCGGTGGGACTGAGACGCCCAGGCAGTCACCCTCAGAGCCCCTGAGCAGGGGGCTCACACACCTGCGAGGTGTGGCGGGGGCGGAGGGGGAAGCTCGGAAAAGAGAAGGGGCGGTCCGCGGCGGGCGTGCGCACTCAGAACACGAGCTGAGATGGCTGGTGAAAAGACACCCAGAATAGAAGAGGGAAATGCCACAATTTTGAGGGAAGGCGTGAGTGGGAGAGCTCATCCTGTCCAGCAGGGACGGAGGAGCCCAGTCCTTAGAGGAAGAAGAAGAATATGCCTACTGTCTGCTTTTAAGTGGAATGCAGGCCTTCCTGGAAACTGTGGCATAAAGTAGAATACTATGAAATAGAATCTATTTTCTCCCTAGGAAAATTATTAAAATAGAGGAGCATTCTCACTGAGAACTCAGCGTTATATAAACCATACAACCGACACATATCATGAACAGATACACATACATTTACTTGAGCTTTAAAAACTGCAATGTTATTCTTGAGTTCATTAAAACAGTCATAAACGTAACATACAGAGAATTTTACAAAAGACTCCAATAAACTATCAAATGAATAGCTGTAAAAACAACTAGTGTAACCAATTTAATATAACATGTGTTGGTTATACAGGAGGGCATGGCAACCCACTCCAGAATTCTTACCTGGAGAATCCCATGAACTGAGGAGCCTGGCGGGCTATAGTCCATGGGATTGCACAGAGTTGGACATGACTGACACAACTTAGCATGGAAGCACACATCAGTTATAATAAAAATTAAGCAATTAATAGTACTGTGTTTGCCTTCTTAGCACTTAAAAGTAGTTTTATGGAAAATTGTAAGCCTTAAAGGGTTATTCAAGAAAGTTTGAGCTGGTGCCTTCTTTTCTCTGTTAAATGTCCCTGAATTAAGCAATGTTGCTGGCAGTCAGTCAATTAATCAGAAGTTGCTTAAGGAACAGAGTTGATACCATGTATTTACTAACGGGCTTCCCAGGTGGCACAGTGGTAAAGAATCCACCTGCCAATGCAGAAGATGCAGGAGACGCAGGTTCGATCCCGGGGTCAGGAAGATCCCCTGGAGCGGGGCATAGCAACCCGCTCCAGCCTTCTTGCCTGGAGAACTACAAGGACAGAGGAGCCTGGGGGGCTACAGCCCATAGTGACGCCAAGAGTCGGACACTACTGATCACACCCGCTCGTTTGCTCTTCTTTTCATTGAGGGTTATGCTGATGATGGTCTCTTGTTTAAAAACACTGAATAGAATATTTAGAAGAAGGTGTAAGAGGAGGATTCTCCATTGTGTCGCTGAGTTGACTGGGCTGCAGGTGGTCATAGACACTTGTAGGAGGTAGAGATTGTGGGGGGAATCGAGTGAAATTCCCCCTATGGCTTAGTTAGTGTGGGCTGACCGGGAAGTAGCTCAGGGGTGTTTTATCAGCAGCAATGCATTAGGTTGAGTGTGATGGATTCAGTTCAGTTCAGTTCAGAAGCTCAGTCATGTCTGACTCTTTGCGACCCCATGGACTGCAGCACGACAGGCCTCCCTGTCCATCACCAACTCCCAGAGTTTACTCAAACTCATGTCCATTGAGTCGGTGTATGCCATCCAACCATCTCATCCTTTGTCGTCCCCTTCTCCTCCTGCCCTCAATCTTTCCCAGCATCAGGGTCTTTTCAAATGAGTCAGTTCTTCACATCAGGTGGCCAAAGTATTGGGGTTTCAGCTTCAGCATCAGTCCTTCCAATGAACACCCAGGACTGATTTCCTTTAGGATGGATTGGTTTGATCTCCTTGCAGACCATCAAGAGTCTTCTCCAACACCACAGTTTGAAAGCATTGGTTCTCCAGTGCTCAGCCTTCTTTATGGTTCAACTCTCACATCCATACATGACTACTGGAAAAACCATGGCTTTGACTAGATAAACATTTGTCAACAAAGTGAGGCCTCTGCTTTTTAATATGCTGTTTATGTTTGTCATAGTTTTTCTTCCAAGGAGCAAGCATCTTTTATTTTCATGGTTACAGTCACCATCCACAGATTGTTAAGATTATCATTTACCATGTAAAATATATATATAATTAATTCTAGGCTAAATGGCTCACCCAAGGACAAGCGGGCTCAACATGAACAATATCTTTATCCAGCATTTTATATGGAGAAAATTATCCATTGTGGCTCTTGTACTTAGAGGTAGAAGGGGCCCTGGGATTACAAGGACCACAGATGAAAATAGAAGCCCAGAGGGCATAACTGGTCTAGCCAAGGACTAGTTACCAACAAAGAGAGAACTAAACCCAAACCATTTAAAAGAAATTTTTTTTTCTATTTGTTTATTTTTGGCTGCACTGGGTCTCCGTTGCTGCACGCACGCTTTCTCTGGTTGCAGAGAGCAGGGTCTACTCCTCAGTCGCAGGGGCTGAGCTTCTCATTGTCATGGCTTCTCTTGCAGAGCACAGGCTCTAGATGCCACGGGCTCAGTGGGTGTGGTACGTAGGCTTCGTTGGCCCGTGGCACGTAGGATCTTCCCAGACCAGGAGTCAAACCACTGGACCACCAGGGAAGTCCAAACCCAAACCCTTTGACCTCAGTCTCACATACTTTCCAGGATCTGCCTGATAAATATTCATGTAACTTTCGACTTCCTTTCTTTTGTGAGGAAGAGAAATGAGTTTCAGACCTTTCACTGGATCTTCATCCATTTCAGACCCTCCTAAACCACTTCTTATTTATAGAGCCCCCACAAGACAACCCTAAGAACAAGGCTTGTTACTTTACACACTCAGACACATACATCACGGGATAAATTCTACTTCCCAGAACAGTAGGACTATATAAATAAGAGCCTGGTATAATCTAGTTAGTCTCTTACCATTGAATTTATGCTGTGTGCAAGAATAACTGTTCTCTAGTATTTTAGTTCTCAAGGTCACTACCCAATGAGCCAAAGAGACTCCCTTCTTTGATGTGATGATTTTGTCTGGGAAAGCCTTTTTTTAAAATTAATTTTTATTGGTGTATAGTTGATTTACAATGTTGTATTAGTTTTTGCTATACAGTACAGTAAATCAGTTATATATATACATATATCCACTTGTTTTTAGATTCTATTCCCATATAGGTTATTACAGAGTATTGAGCAGAGTTCTCTATGCTATATACCAGGTTCTTGTTAATTATCTATTTTATATACGGTAGCGTCTATATGTTAATACCAATCCCTCAATTTATCCACCCCTGCCTGGGAAGGTTTTGTGTGCACACACAGAAGTGGCAGACTGGGAAATGACCATGGAATCCATGTGGTCCATACTTTTCCCAAGCAAGGTAATCTCCCCCTGCATCCCAGACTATTGCCATAGGCACGTGCAGGAAGACCTGACTGATGAGAAGCCACTGTTATTCAGGCGGCTCTAAATTACCTGAAAGGTCTTCCCTTGCTTGAGCTGAAATCCACGGTTTCATAGCTTCCATTCATTGATTTCAAGTCAGTGGTTGGGAGCTAAATGGCCGTTATCTCCATCTTCCATTGGACAAATATTTAAAGAAGTATTTCACCGTGATCCTGGTTTATCTTTTTCAGTTCCTTCTGTTATTCTTCCTGGGGCATTTCTAGATCCTTCATCATCCTAATCACCAGCCTCCAAATAAAATCCAGTTTGTCGGGGTCCCTAAGAACTGGGTATATTTAGAGCTAGATGCCATGGAGAAGGTGGGTGGCACATAGTAGGACCATTTCCTCCTTCCTTTTGGATACTCAATCGAAGCGGCCAGAACTGCATTAACAACCTCCTCCCAGTGCTGCTGCCTGGAGCTTGCTGGCCCATCAGAGCTCTTTCTCTTCTCCTGGAGTACCACTGTGTGGCCAGGTCTTGCCCTCTGGGTTGTTATCTCTACAATCACCTTAGATATACACAGAAGCATTCAGAGAAGTGAATGTGTCACATCAATTTGTCTTGAGGTTGTCAAGACAATAATTCAGTCACAGTGATGTACATTCACTGTGCACTTACCTGTTCCAGGCTCTATGCTAACGACTTGACATCTGTTACCGCCTTTGATCCTCACAATGACCCTCTTGAGACAGTGATCATTGAGTCAGATGGATGAAGAACAGACCCAAAGGGTCTACCTGTGATCCCACACAAAGGAAATGGAGGAGTAGGGAGTTCAGATTCAGATCGCTCAGAATTCAAAGCTTTTGCTCTTTGCTGCAATTCTATTCTGCCTCTTTATGCTAAGCACACACGAAAAAACCAGAAAAAGGATTAAATGAGGGCTCTTTCTATTGCTTTATAAGAACCAAAGAGAGAGGACATGATAAGAGAAATAGGTTTGAAGTTCCGGTTTTGTTAGTATCCAGGATAGATAGATACTCTGGTCCTATTATCTCCTAATCCTCTACACACTAGGGGTTAGAGCTCCGGTGGTCTCTTAAGTTACAGAAGTTTTGAAAATATCAATTTAATGAGTTTCCCTGGCAGCTGGCACTGCTGTGCTCATATGATACGAGGCAGCTAAAAAGGATACATGGAATGACACCCAAATATTAATTAAAATATCGGGACTCAAAATGTCATGCAAATACCGGTTATAATTATTCCCAATGAGAGCTGGCTTGAGAAAAGTTCAATAGTGACATAAGGGGAAAAAGAGCTCTATGATTTATTTTAAAACTATTTTTTAAATGCCCTGGTCTGCTAATAGCTGTTTTTTTCTTCTGTGTCAGTTCTGTCCTTCAGAGACAGAGAATGACTGCAAAAAGAAAACTGCCCACAGGAAAGCATGATCAGAATAACAGACCCGCAGCAAGGAGCAGACCATCCCCAAGTAGGACTGGGGCCTTGGTTTTGGCTTTGTGACCTTTGTCTCTCTCACTTTTAAGTAACAACAAACTTTGAAACTGTGTAATGATGGCTTCAAGAAAGGCTCCAGAAAAGAAGAACCATCCTGTGGGTGGACCCACATTTACCTAGCTAAAACAAAAGACCTGAAATCTTGTGCCGGTTTCTGCAATGCGAAAGTAGATGGACTCTAGAACTTGGTTTTTTCTTCTTGGACTCTAAGCAAATCCTCTCTCTACAGTTGGTCAGTTCTGTCAAATGGCCAACCCCGAGCTTCTGTAAACAGTTACTCCGATCTCAGGGCCTTTGCTGAAGCTCTATACAGTCACCAAAAACAAGACTGGGAGCTGACTGTGGCTCAGACCATGAGCTTCTTATTGCAAAACTCAGACGCAAATTATAGAAAGTAGAGAAAACCACTAGGCCATTCAGGTATCACCTAAATCAAATTCCTTATGATTATACAGTAGAAGTGATAAATAGATTCTAAGAATTTGATCTGAGAGTGCCTGAAGGACTGTGAACAAAGGTTTGTAACATTGTATGAGAGGCGGAGACAAAAACCATCTCCAAGGGAAAAAAAAATGCAACAAAGCAAAATGGCTGTCTGAGGAGGCCCTACAAATAGCTGAGAAAAGAAGAGAAGCAGAAGGCAAAGGAGAAAAGGAAAGATACACCCATCTAAATGCAGTTTCTGAGAATAGCAAGGAAGCCTTCTTAAGTGAGCAATGCAAAGAAACAGAGGAAAACAATAGAATGTGAAAGACTAGAGATGTCTTCAAGAAAACTGGAGATACCAAGGGAACATTTCATGCAAAGTTGGGCACAATAAAGAACAGAAAAGGCAAGGACCTAACAAAGCAGAAGAGATTGGGAAGAGGTGGCAAGAATACACAAAAGAGCTGTACAGAAAAGTTAATAACCTGGATAACCACGATGATGTGATCACTCACCAAGAGTCAGACATCCCTGAGTGTGAAGTCGAGTGGGCGTTAGGAATCATTACTAGGAACAAAGCTAGTGGAGGTGATGCAATTCCAACTGAGCTATTTCAAATCAAAAAAGATGACACTGTTAAAGTGCTGCACTAAATATACCAGCAAATTTGGAAAACTCAGCAGTGGCCACAGGAATGGAAAAAGTCAGTTTTCATTCCAATCCCAAAGAAGGGCAATGCCAAAGAATGTTCAAACTGCCATACAATTGTACTCATTTTACATGCTAGCAAGGTAATGCTCAGAATTCTTCAAACTAGGCTTCAGCAGGTTGTGAAACGAGAACTCCAAATGTTCAAGTTGGTTTTGGAAAAGGCAGAGGTACCAGAGATCAAATTGCCAACATCCACTAGATCATAGAAAAAGCAAGAGAATTCCAGAAAAACATCTACTTCTGCTTCATTGACTATGCTAGAGCCTTTGACTGTGTGGATCACAACAAACTGTGGAAAATTCTTAAGAGACAGGAATACCAGCCCACCTGACCTGCCTCCTGATAAACTTGTGTACAGGACAAGAAGCAACAGATAGAACCGGACATCAAAAAACAGACTGGCTCAAAATTGGGAAAGGAGTATGTCAAGGCTGTATATTTTCACCCTGCTTATTTAACTTATATGCAGAGTACATCGTGTGAAATGCTGGGCTGGAGGAATCACAAGTTGGAGTCAAGACTGCCGGGAGAAATATCAAACAAACTCAGATATGCAGATGATACCACCCTAATGGCAGAAAGTGAAGAGGAACTAAAAGAGCCTCTTGATGAGGGTGAAAGTGATGAGAGTGAAAAAGCTGTCTTAAAACTCAACATTCAGTAAACTAAGATCATGGCATCTGGTTCCACAACTTCATGGCAAATAGGTGGGGAAAAAGATGGAAACAGTGACAGACTTTATTTTCTTGGGCTCTAAAATCACTGTGGACAGTGACTGAAGCCATGAAATTAAAAGACACTTCCTCCTTGGAAGAAAAGCTATGACAAAACTAGACAGTGTATTTAAAAGCAGACACATTACTTTGCTGACAAAGGTCCATATGATCAAAGCTATGGTTTTTCCAGTGGTCATGTATGCATGTGAGAGTTGGACCATAAAGAAGGCTGAGTGCCAAAGAATTGATGGTTTTGAACTGTGGTGTTGGAGAAGACTCTTGAGAGTCCCTTGGACAGCAAGGAGATCTAACCAGTCAGTCCTAAAGGAAATCAGTCCTGAATACTCACTGGAAGGACTGATGCTGAAGTTTCGATACTTTTGGCCACCTGATGTGAAGACAGGACTCATTGGAAAAGACCCTGATGCTGGGAAAGACTGAGGGCAGGAGGAGAAGAGGGTGACAGAGGTTGAGATGGTTGGATGGCATCTCTGACTCAATGGACATGAGTTTGAGCAAACTCGGGGAGATAGTGAAGGACAGGGAAGCCTAGTGGGCTGCAGTCCACGGGGTTACGAGTCAGACTCAAACGAGCTACTGAACAACAACAGGCCCGTTGCTCATGTTTCTTCTCTCTGCAGATCTTCGCCCTCTTTCCCATCCCGTCATCCTGGCTGATTCCTGCCTGTTGTTCATGCCTCAGTTGAAATATTCCTCCTACACAAGGCCCTACCAGGCTACAAAACAATTTCAGGTATTTTAAGTTCTTTGTTCCTGTACCCTATAGGTTTGTTTGTGGTAGGCAGAATAAGGCCCCCTGCCTCCAAAGATAGTCACATTCTAATCCCCAGGATCTCTGAATACATGACCTCACATAGTAAAAGGGACTCTGCAGGTATGATTAGGTAGAGGACCTTAAGATGGGAATTATCTGGTGGGCCCAATAATCACAGGAGTCCTTATAAGTGAAAGAAGGAGGCAGGAGATTCAGAGCCCTAGAGGGATTTGAAGATGCTATGCTGCTGGCCTTGAAGAAAGAGGAAGGAGCCGAGAGGCAAAGAATACAGGTGGCATTCTAGAAGCTGGGAAAGGCACAGAAGCAGAGTGTGCGCTCGAGTCTGCACAAGGAACATAGCCCTGCTGACAACTTTGTTTTAGCCTGGTGAGACCCATTTCAGACTTTTGCTGTCTAGAACTGTGACACCATAAGTTTATGTTGTTTTAAGCCACTAAATTGTGGTCATTTGTTACAGCCGCTATAAGAGACTAGTAGAATACTTATTACAGTTGCATTTTTTTTGTTATTCTGCCTTTTTTGTTTACCTTTAAGTTTTATAAGTTCTTTAAGTAGAGCCCAGTATCTGGCATATATGAGCACTGGATAAATATTTGAAAATTGATTGTGCTCCATAGAGGCAAGCCGTAATGGCATCATGAGATCTTCCTTGGTCTTTGTGACAGTAGACAATACCCCTGACCAGAATACCCATTCATTCATTCACCCATCCATTTTCATCCCTTCACACATTTGCTATTATTTTTGAGGTGCAATGTCAGACAATTAGGATAAGAAAGTAATCAAAACAGTCCTGATCTTTCGCTTAAGATGAATTTAAGTGGTGCCTCTTGCTACCCAAGAGCTTCCTTTTATGTCTCACAGTTGTGCCCAAGTAGCCAAAATAACTGACTTTTGGGGAGTGGTAGTCCAAATCTTTGGTGAGAAGGCTTGTTTATATTTGCTACATCATTTAAACATGGATTTGTAATTGGAAGATATATATAAGAAAGTTGTTTGTAAGTTCATACAGTTACAGGATATAGTTTTAGTGAATGCAGTAAAATTATATCAATTATATATTGATGTAAACTCCACTATTCTTTCCCCATAGAAAAGAAACAGGTACAAGTTAAAGATGATCAGATTGGTAGAGACAAGGCCCAGTGACAGCACTGGCCATGGCACTCTCAGTCAGGTCAAGACTGTGTGATTATTTTTTTCTGATTCCATCAGGTAAAAGAATATGAGATACAAAGTAGAAAAGTAACAGTATAATAGTATTAGAAAGTACAAATATTGCATAAGCAAAAAAATAGGGGGTAAGCACACACATGTCAACATGCCACATACTTATTGAAAAACCTCTCTTGGAGAAGGAAATGGCAACCCACTCCAGTGTTCTTGCCTGGAGAATCCCAGGGACAGGGGAGCCTGGTGGGCTGCCGTCTATGGGGTCGCACTGAGTCGGACACGACTGAAGTGACTTAGCAGCAGCAGCATGTTATCTTGCTTAATAGAGGGGCCTCACGTAAAGACAGTGGGCTGCACAGTTCTGGAAACTATACTGCCTTTTGCTGAAGGTTTAAAGTTGCCACAATAAAATATATAACATTATTAATATATGTCATATTTTACATTGTGATATATCATATATCATAGCATACAAGGAAAATACCATACAGAGTCCCATTTGATGAGATTGTATGTATAAAAGAGGCCTTACATACTCTGGAAGATGGTGTGATTTTAAGATTTTAATGTGAATGTGTAGTTTTTTTATTAAAAATGAAGGGAGGGGGATTTTTAATGAGCTTTTTCTCCCCCAGAACATAATTTCTTTTGTGAGTCTCTTCCATTTCTATTTTTAGCATTCAGTTCCTAAACCTGGGTTGGGAAAAACCTCAGCGTTACCTATACAGGAGGGACAGTGGAAGTGGGGAGCCGTCACACGGTCGAGGTCGTGCAGCCGGCCGCGGGGAGCGCAGCCCCGCCGCCCGCAGGCCCCGCAGGGCGGACGCGCGGCCCGGAGGGCGGCCGGCGGGCCCAGCGCGCGTTCTGCCGCCACCTGCGGGCGGCGGGGGTCAGTCAACCGGCAGAGCCGTCGAGTCTCCACATCTTTGAGAGACTTGAAAACAGTCCAACCCGGTAAGACAAATCCTCTCACTTTATATGATAAACATAGTATCAACGGTCCTTCGCTCCACTTCCTTACCTTGCTGTTATTTTAAGGCTTAACCATTTTGGTGGTTTGGTAGTCGGTGGTACCTCCTTGATTTTATTTTGCCTTTTCATGATGACTAAGGTTGAGCCCTGTTCGTATGTGCCTGTTGGTCACTGAAATCCCTCTTTTGGTAGATGCATGCTTCAGTTGTTTTTTTTTTTTTTTTTTTTTTTTACCAATTTCTCCACTGAGTTGTCTGTCTTTTCCTTACTGGTTTGAGTTCTTTAATTCTGAATGGGAGCGCTTTGTCAGATACAAGTTAAAAAAATTTTTTTCCCTCATACTTGGAAGTTTCTCTTTTCATTCTTAGAACAGTATCTTTTGATGAACAGAGTTCCTCTCAGTGTAAATGGAAAATGTACATTTATTGTAAATACGCACAATTATAAACTTACTGTAAATTGTGAAGTCCAACTTATCAGTGTTTTCCTTCACGCTCAGTCTTTTCTGGGTCTTGCTTAAGAAATCTTGGCCTACACCAATGTTATGAACATATTTTCCAGTGCTATTTTCTAGAAGCTTTATCATTTAACCTTTCACATGCTATTTTCTAGAAGCTTTATCATTTAACCTTTCACATTTAGATCTACCATCTACCTGAAACTGAATTTTGTGTAAGTGTGACACTGGGGTAAAGATTCCTTTTTTTCTGCTGCACTATTCAGCTGACCACTGCAAAACCACCCTTTCCTCAAGGTACTGCCCTTGTCATAAATCAAGTGACGTATGTGTGTCTGTGGCTCTGTTTCTAGTCTCCGTCCCACTGTCATTTGTTTATCCTCAGGCTGCAGACATGTATTTCTTTTGTAATGTAACTATAATAGAAGCAAAGTTACTTTTTAAGATCCACAGATTGCTTTGGTTAGACAGTTTGTCTGCTGTTACTTCTAGCATTCCCAGCAATTCCTGAGGGACTAATCTAGGTCTTTCTTTCAGAATTAAATATTAATGGGACTTACTACTACTAAAGAGCTAAAGAGCCTCTTGATGAAAGTGGAAGAGGACAGTGAAAAGTTTGGCTTAAAACTCAACATTCAGAAAACTAAGATCATGGCATCTGGTCCCATCACTTCATGGCAAACAGATGGGGAAACAATGGAAACAGTGACAGACCTTATTTTGGGGGGCTCCAAAATCACTGCAGATGGTTACTGCAGCCATGAAACTAAAAGACACTTGCTCCTTGGAAGAAAAGTTATGACAAACCTGGGCAACGTATTAAAAAGCAGAGACATCACTTTGCCAACAAAGGTCCTCATAGTCAAACTATGGTTTTTCCAAAGCTATATATGGATATGAGAGTTGGACCGTAAAGAAGGCTGAGTGCTGAAGAACTATGCTTTTGAACTGTGGTGTTGGAGAAGACTCTTGAGAGTCCCTTGGACTGCAAGGAGATCCAACCAGTCCATCCTAAAGGAGATCAGTCCTGGGTGTTCACTGGAAGGACTGATGCTGAAGCTGAAACTGCAATACTTTGGCCACCTGAATCAAAGAACTGACTCATCTGAAAAGACCCTGATGCTGGGAAAGATTGAGGGCAGGTGGAGAAGGGGACGACAGAGGATGAGCTGGTTGGATGGCATCACTGACTCAGTGGACAGGAGTTTGAGTAAACTCTGGGAGTTGGTGATGAACAGGGAAGCCTGGCGTGCTGCAGTCCATAGGGTCGCAAAGAGTCGGACACGACTGAGTGACTGAACTGACTGAACTATGACTACATAGTATTTACTATGTACCAGGTACTCTTCTAAGCACTGTACACACAATAAACTCATTTAATTTTCCCAGTAGCTCTATGAAATAGGTATAGATGAGGATGAGATGGTTGGATGGCATCACTCAATGGACATGAGTTTGAGCAAGCTTTGAGAGATGATGGACAGGGAAGCCTGGCATACTGCACTTCACCAGGTCGCAAAGCGTCGGACACGACTGAGTGACTGAACAACAGCAGCTGAGGAAGCCATCCCAGATTACCCAACTAGTAAGCGGTGGAGGCAGGACTTGAACACAGGCAGTAGGCCCTAGAGTCTGTATTCTCAGCCACTAACTCCCTTCACTGCCTTACCGCCTCGCCTCTCTTAGGCAATATATTTTCTTGTTAACATGCAGCCAGGCAACAGACGGGCAGGAGCACCAGCGTCCCAGCCCCAGAGCATCAGTAATACCAGAGCACTCTGACTGTGGAAGGCCCTCTCTTGCCCCGTCTATTCACTCATTCGCTGGGGTGCTGAGTATTCATTTGAAGGCAGACTGGGAAACTTAGCTTGGCTAACCCTCCACACACTGGGGCTTGATATAAAGACCTTTAGGGATACGGCTCCTGTTTTCCTTTCCAACCACCTCCCTCCAAAATCCCCAAATACGCTGTCCTGAGTTCTCCGGGAGACTCAGTCAGGTTCAGCCCCAAGAGGAGACACAGGAGAGGCTCAGGAAAACAGATTATTATACTCGCAGGTCCCAGAACAGGAGGCGCCCGCGCCACGCAGAGCCGTGTGGGGAAGCACCAGCATTGGTCAGGAGGCAGAGACAGGAGCGAGGGGTGAGCCTGGGTCCTGGCCTTTATCAGTTTCTGCATTCTGCAGGAAAGGCAAGGCAGGGCAGGGTAACGACTTAGGACTGGCTAGCTTGAATCATTCCAGCAGGCCCTAAGCTAAAGAAGTTCCCTGGTTGCCTGGATGATGAAGGCGGAGGGATGTTGCTTTCTGGGAATAACGGCCAGATGGTGCAGGTATAGCTCTGGATTGGTCAGTTTTGCTATCAGAGGCCCACTTCTGGCTGAGCCCTTTGCTACCTCTAAGAATTGGCTAGTCCCAATAGGGCAGTCTCTCCCTAGCCAGGGGAAAAAAAAAAATTAAGATGTTAAAATGTAATATACAGAGCATTTTAAAAAAGCATAAATATACCTATTCAAACTACCTATAGTACTCAATGGCCATGTGCTTCATCTCAGAGCTTGTACTTTTCCTTTGACTGCACTCATCTAAATCTTAGATCAAATACCAACCACTTTGTCACGTCAAAGCCCAGATGACCAGATACCTAAAAGCTTTCCCCACATCACACCCTAGTGGCTGTAGCACTTTTGATTGCTCTAATTACTGGTTAACATGTCTGTGTCCTCTACTAATTGTCTTATCCTTCTGAGCACCTCTGGAGTGGGAATGGGAAGCAATGTCACTTGAATGAACATGTAAGAGAGAAACCCTCCCTTCCAGAGACGATATTCCACTCTCTACTCCTTTTTTCTAACGTGTACCACAAAGCACACTTACAATATGGTGTCAAAGCTCCTTCTTGCCTCCTTTCACTAAAGGCTGTGACACCTCCCGAGGCCTCTTCCTCAATGAGGCTGGGGTGACTGAAGCAGAAGGCCCAGGATCTTCACTGGTTAACTACTGAAATGAGTAACCTGTTTTAATATCATAGAATCTATTAGCAAGAAGGCACAAATTTCAAACTAAAGTATATAAAAATTCCAGTGTTTATGGTTATTATAAGTCTATCCTAATGAATCACAAGTGGTAAGCAAAGGATATCATTTCCATTATAAAGATGTGGAATGAAACTCAAAGATGCCAAATGACTTGGTATAAAGTCACAAAGCTAGTGAGTGACAAAGGGCAAGATTTTAATTCAAATTCATAGCTTCTGCTGTTAAATTTCAAGCATTTTCCATTAAGCCACAATGCTCTTCCATTTACATTTATTTCCTCTCAGCTTTTATTGTCAATGTTTACAGACAACAAAAAGTACCTGTTTTCCTGTTTCATGCCTGCAAGCACTGAATTAATGGGCACTCTGAATGCTTCTCCATCTAGGTAAAAAGCAGAACCTTCTCAAAAGGCAGTTTGGTAGGGAAGCAGTACGAGAAGTAAGCAAACATAAACATCACACAATAGAGACTGATCTGCAGTTATTTTAAGGGCCTGTGCATTTCTAAGGAGGGTAAAGCACACAGCAGCTGGTAAAGGACCTCGAGGTGAACCTAGGGTTGTTTCATTATGAAATGACCAAGAGATTTATCAAATGTTTCTACGTAATCAGAAAAATGAGGGATATAAGATACAAAGTACAGTGGGTTGGGAGCTTCCTGGGTGGCTCAGTGGTAAAGAATCTGCCTGCCAACGCAAGAGACACAGGAGACGCAGGCTCGGATCCCCGGGTCGAGAAGATTCCCTTGAGGAGGTAATGGCAGCCCACTCCAGTATTCTTGCCTGGGTAATCCTGTGGACAGATGTGCCTGGGAGGGTGCAGTCCATGGGGTCGCAAAAGAGCTGGACACGACTGAACGACTAAGCACACACGCACAGTGGGTTGGTGTTACAGAAACAGACAAAAGATTACAGGTCTAGCAGAGAATTAAGCATGTGATCCCAAAGTTTAAATCATGCAATGTGAACACAGGAGTCAGTAATGCAGGAAAACCCAAATGCACTCTTATGCACCTAACCAAAGTAAAAATAATACTGTATAAAACTACTTTAAATGTCTTTTCTCTGCCTTAATTTATCAGCAGATAAGCCAACTGACCTGTTTTTTAAAATTTCCACTTAAATTCACATGAATATTAACTTCTCATATGTGGAATGAGAGTTGTATTTTTTTCATAAGCTTCTGAGTAGGTGGCTTTACAAATATAGGCTGTTGTGTTTACTTATCTTTTAGAAACGCATCTCTGTATGCTGACCCTTAAGAAAGCAGAGCTTCAGACCCTCAACTTATTAGCTTCCCCTCTTTCTCCTCAGTCATCCTCAATGTTCTGGTAACGCTTTTAAAGGATTCGACTCCAGCAATGCCTGGGGACACCAGATGCAGTAGTGCTGTATTCCTAAATGCTATTTCACAAAATGTATATTAATCAAACAGGAAAGAGAAACACTAAATGTTTTATTCTATATTTTCAATTTAGTAATATAAACAATATTTACATAGCAATACATATAAGTATTTACACAGCATTAACCAGAAGGCAGAAAGAAATGTTGCTTTGGGCATTAATGACCATTATACTTGTATAAGGTGACCTTCAAGTTCATAGTACAGAATGAAAAGGATTATTAAAGAGTATTTTGGAAAAAAAAATGATATCCTGGAGAATTATTGGCTACGTGGCTCAGGCCTAAGTTTGCTTTCAATAAACCACTTTCACATAACATGATAACTTACAGTTCATTTGTTATTTATAATCTTTAAACACAATTGAAAAGCAAAAGTTTGGAAGTGCTTTTAAAATGCTGAGTAATTAAAATGTACAAAAAACTAACTTGGGGAAAATGTCACATATTACAGCTCAATAATATAAATTATATTTATATATTATAGATATAAATATACTTCATGGAAACAGCATATTGACCTAATAATGCAGATAAACAAAAGAATGAGAATGTACCTTTACACAAACTGCCTATTAATACAATAGTGAATCAGTTCACTGCCAGAGCGAGCAACTGAGTCAGCCCACATACAATTTCAAATATCTAAGTAAACTTGAAAATATTTTCAACATTTATTTAAACATAAAATATGTAAAACAAAACGAACCGAAAACTAGGCTTGAACTGGAATCAATTTTTTTTTCAGTGTGAGAAAATATACACAAATCTAGTTTATAAAATAATCTTACAGACACAAATGATGGGGACTGTTTTGATTACCATTTAAAAAATGTTACGATGAAAGCAATTTAGACTTTTTTTTGTCCCATTATCAGAGCTATTTAGTTTACGAACTGATGAATTAAATACCATGCATAACAGGAAAACAATATTTTTCATTGCATCATATTACATATTCACAAATCAAGTTTATGTTTCTATGAGTTATAAAAATAAATCTTCCTGTAGATTAAAAAACAAATAAAAATAGAATAATTTGTATTACAAGTTTTAAAAAATATGGCAAACTAACTTGATAATCATGACCTTTTTTTTTGCCATGATTATAATTGTCTTTATCTATTCAATAAATTAAATCAGGAATCTCTGATCCACCAGTGTTTTGGATGCCAAATTTTTCTGTCCTACTGCATTACGAATAAATCTAAAAATCTGAAAAAAAAAAAAAGTAAAAACAATTCAGAGGGAAAATACATATAAAGGAAATTAAATGTGCATGTCAGTTAAAATATCTAAATTAAACTAGCCAATTCTCGTGACTATTTATTTTCATGTATCAGACACCTGAATTCCATGGTGATACACAAAACTATTTCAAGACTATCATCTTTCATAATACTGAAGCAGCATATGTCACTATTCAGAATATGTTTTAATAAATTAATACAAATTCCCTTATGTTCATAGGAATATACTTTTAAATATTTGGCAAGACAAGTTTCCCCTGGCTCTAAAATCTATGGAAACATCAAAAGAACTGTTAGGAACAAAATTTGTTCATAATTCTAGATCTCTATCAAGAACTAACCCATCATACCACTAACCCATACATGACTTTGACCTAAGTGGGGAATATGTGGGTGATTCGAATGCTAACATTTCTAGAACAAACTTGGCTTTTCTTGAAGTCTCCATTTCAGGTTCCACACTGATCCACGCAGCTGTTTTTTCATCCAAGCAGCTAGGTAATGTGTGAAATCAAAGTTACACTGGCTGAGCCCTGAGCTAGATCTCAGAGTTTGCCTTTTTGTTATGGTAACATCTGGTGCAGATGGTAAATGGGATTCTAGTTCTGCTCAATGCTGGCATCTAAGAGAGAAGGGTAACATAAATGTCTTCCTACTGGATTTCTTTCACATTTGCTCAAGCAACTTATGCCCTCCACAAGTCCTTGGTATTTCACCGACTCTGAAGGAGAGTATAGAATGAACTTGGTTGAAATGTTTTTCCTTTTTTTTGGCAGGGCTAATCATATTTTAAATCTATAAATTCTGAGTGAAGGCAGACATTGTTACTCTCTGCAATAAAAATAAATATCTGCTTCTCACATATTTCTCTTCAAAGAAATCCACAAAAAATTCTTAAATTTACCTCTTGTTGTAGGTATGTAAGGAAGGCTGCTAAAATAAAATTTTGGCACGCCAAATCCACAACACAGAAGAACATCAGATCATAAATAAGAAGGGTAGCTTCATTTCCATAATACAGAACACTGCTGAAAGAATATCCTTCATCTATTTTAAAAAAAGCAATTTAGAAGATATAAATTAGAAATTTAAAAATAGAATAATAAACATGTGATCAAAAAAAATGTGATCAATTTCTGGTGATAAAACTTGGATACTTAAAAACAACTAGTTACTATAATACTTCAGGACTATTACATGTCGATTATACTTGAATTTAAAAAGAAGAAAAAATACTTCATGACTTATGAAAAATAAACTAGGGGTATTAAACAACGGATATTAAATTTGCTAATCTAAAAGGTTAACCAAGGAAAGCAGTCTTAACACTTGCAGCAAAAGCTTGGTAACTGCTGGTAATTTAAGTATACAGTCTATATTTTTCAATGACCAGGTAATGAATATCCTTTCTCTATTTGTTTATATAACTAAAGGTTAAAGAATCTGAAAAATTCTCGAAGATAGGTTAAATTTAAAAAGCAAAACACAAGGACTAGAATAGTGTATTACAATTTATGCCTCAAACAGTTCCGCAAGGTTCTGTTCTGAGACGTCTTTTCACTCTCCAAGCAGGGGTGAGTTCATCCTTTTGGGGATGTGAACACTCTTTTAAAATTCTAATGAAAGGTACAGGCACTTTCACAAGAGGCAGTGGGGAAAGCACAAATATATGATTCTCGCACACAATTTCAGGGAGGACCAGAGAGCCTCTTCAGAGATGCAGCGGCCCATCAGCACCCAGTTAGGACCCTTGTTTTTATACAAGAGGGCATCTGGCTTGCTTATAACACTCTATTTAGATCAGGATGCTAGTTATAGGAATATATTCAGTTTGCGAGAATTCACTGAGCATTACAAGATGTGCACTTCTGTACATATACTGTATACATATTCTAACAAATAAACAAGCCAGCTCTGTATACTTCTCCTGGGCAATCTGTCACTGCTGTTGCTCCAGCAATGACCTCCTCTGATGAGACTTCCCACTTACTGTGCACTTTTACCTTCCCCTCAGATCCAGTCCCCCAGTCCCTTACATGTAATGGCTGATTGGACATTTCTTCCAAGATGTCCCAAAGGTACCACAAGACAACATATTCAAAACTGAACACATCCTCTTCCCCTCACCACCTGATCTCCACCTGCACTCCGTGTCTCAGTGAGGGGCGGCTCCGCCACCAACCACCTCGTCGAGCTGGAAGCCCACATCATTGTTGACTGCTCTTTCTCTCCTACCCTTTCTCTTCCTTAACATTTCTGGCAATCTCTTCCTCTTTATCCCCATCACTACTGCCTTTGCTCATATTCTCATTTCCCAACAGAGATGAAGATGATGATGATGATTGTATTATTATTATTAGAAATGGTAACAACATCACTTTACTGAGTGCCTACCCATACCGGGTTCTTTACACTATTACACGTGTAATGCAACAAGCTTTAGAAGGTTATACTTTACAGAAGTTTAATAATTAAAGTTCAGAAAGGAAAACAACTTTCTCAAGTTCACAAAACTAGTAGCAGATTTCAAATCTAAGAACAGAAGACTCTGAAAGCTATAGTCTTGGCATCTGTTTAACTCCTGCCAAAATAATTCTTCCAATTTATGAATCAGATATGAAGGCTTTCTTATGACATCCACGTTCATTAGAAGTGGTTTCCAAATTATTCTGATCATGTATCCCTATCAGAATAAAATGCTGAATGTGCATTTCATAATAGGCATAGTTTATGAATTACTACTACATATAATTTTAAATATATATAAATTAAGAATGGTGGAATTGCAAATAGACATTTTAATATTTTCTTCTCATACCTTCATGGAGCAACCAGTGCATGTTTTGTAGAACAAAACATTTTAAAAAAATGTCTTTGAAAACAAGTGCTCTACAGAATAAAATAAAGCAAAACTCCTTAAGGTGTCAGACAAGGCCTTCGGGATTCGGTCTCTGCCCTCTTTATCACGCATCACTCTCTCACTCCATTCCAGGCTTCAATCATAAAGTTCGTAAGTGCATAACACCCTTTCCCCCTCTGCACAAATGTCTTCACCTCTCTTCCCTGGACCCTCCTGTTTGACAACAGTAACTTATTTTTAAGACATAGCTCAAACTTCACCACGTTGTCTCTCTGGCTTCACTCTGTCTAGTTAAGTTTCCTTTCCACACCCAGTTTAACTTGTGTCTGCACACACTTCTATCCCAGCATCACTCCACTCATCCATCACATGCCTGCCTTCCATAGTCTGCTATCAAGATGCCCAAGGCAGGGACCATCAGTCTGTGTATCCCAGGACTGGCACAACATGTGGTTCTCAGTAAGACCAGGATGAGTGATATCTAGGCCAGGGCACTGGGTATAGCATACCATTTCCAGTCTTCCCAAGCCACACAGAGGTTATTAACATATATATGAAAAGTGACATATATACTTTCTTTTTAATGATAAAAAAACCATTTAGTCACTATTCCTGTCATAGATATGTGCCATTAAGAAGCAGGATAAAATGAAAACTTAAAGATAAATCATGAACAGTATTCTTCTTTAAATGTTTTATAAGTGTGCTGCTGAATGAATATTTCAATAATACTTCAATACATAAAATTTTATGTATTTGTTTTACTATCTCTTCCATGTGTACAATTGATTTTAAAATTAAGCCTCATTTTTTACTTTTTTGTAGAATAATTATCTCGTATATGTTTCTTCCTATATGACGTATAATAAAATGGGATATAGAAAACTACTGTAATTCCTTGAAGTTTACTAAGTTTCCTCGATAAAAGTATAAAATCAAAAGACAATAACTACAATTATGTTCTTCAAGCTTGGAAAATAATCAAGTTTAGCAAAGGCATTTGAAGGATACCATTGTAAAAGATGCTTTTTTCCATTGGTTCCATGAATTCCATTCCAAGAATTCTTTCAAGAAGCAACTTATCTTTTATAAAGTAGTCCATTTCTTTATGAACCTAATATAAAAAATGAGTCATTTGAAAAATAGCAGTGAAATAAATGCTTCCCAATTTTTATAAAATCAAAAGGAGAGAAAAATAAAAATGAAAGTACCCAAAGAAAATCTTTGGGTTTGGTTCTTCAAAGACAATTTATTACACTGGACTTTATAACAAAATTCTCTTTAAGAATGTTTTAAGTTTTAAATGCTGTTAGTAGTACTTAGGGCTAGATGTACTGAAAATAAGTTTATAACGAGCTTTTCATGAATACAAGCATAGCATATTTCTATAATAAATAACTGATAATATTTGGTAACTAACAAAATTCCAGTATAGACATATTTTAAGCTAATCATCATGCTAATAGATGTATAAAAATCTCATTTTACTTTTACATAACCTAACTCCATCCACGAAGTATTAATTTTTTCAGCAAAAACAACCAACCAACCAACCAACCCCACAAGGGTTCTAAGTTCATTGACTTAGTTGACTGAAGAAATAATTGACATTTCTGGCTAACCTTTTAAATACTGAATTTTGACTCTAGCTTAAAAATAAATGATGATACATACATGATCGATGAAAGAGCCAAGAAATTTATTCATAGTATGATATGCTTTTACACTCTGCTCAAAAGTACTTCCTGATGAACCCAATAGTCTAGCAGGGCCATTTTTCTAATGTGAAAAAGAGACAAGGGTAAACGAAACATGCGTTACGTTCTTGGTACCTAAATAACACGAAATATTGAGAAAATGTATCTGAATTGTAGTTATACAAACCCTTGTTAGTGTCTCATGAATTCTGTCATAGTGTTGCCTCATCTGACTAGAAATTGCAATCTGAAAAGTCTGACCATCCGTATTAGGTACCAAACCCCTTTGGCTACACAAATTTTCCTGAAAAGTTAAAAAAATTCATGTTAAGATCAAGATAATGAAAATTCTGCCTATCTTAAAAAGAAAATGCAATATTTAATATTATAAGACTTGGAAGTCAACTGAAGTTGTACTGGAACTCTATCTGAGACAGAGCAATTTTAATAGTATCCAAGGTTGCCACTACCCTCCAGGTCTTACTAATTTCTACTTCATCATACCTCTGTGCAGGTGGCTTTACTTCTCCCTACTTAAAAAAAAAAACAACAACAACACCTCATACTAGTTTCACCATATATTGATATTCTTAGCTTTCTTTATAATCAATTTATTGCTCTTTAATAAATGATAAAAAGTCTAGTCTTAGAATTAGCAACTTTTATAAATGATCTTTTTTTGTTCTCTAAACACTCTGAATACACTTCCTTGATTAATTTCACTAAAAAGGTAGTGATACATCACCCAATGGTTAATGTTACAGACCAGATATCTACTGCAAGTCTCTCTGACACAATTTGATTCCTGAGAACCATATGTCTGTAACATTTTACCCTACCCCTGACCTAGCTAATTCTCATAGATGCTTCAAGGTTCAGCATAAGTATTCTTGCCTCCATTCTTAACTTTATTTGTCTACTCTAGAGCTTAACATTCTTCTCCTTTGTCTAAACCTAAGCTACAAATATGACACTTGGTTTTCTACTGACTTAAAGGCAGTCTATGTGTAGTGAATTTCTTTATTAAGAAAAAAATTCTGATTATAGAGAATTTATAAAATACAGAGAAATACAAAAAGAAAAAAATCTTCTATAATTGCAACACCAAGAGATGCCAGTATTTTAAGGTATTTCATTAGTTGTTGTCTATGCATATACATAGAGATGGTATAAAATCTGGATCATACTGATTTCTTTTTCATGTAACATTATATCCTGAGCAACTCTTAGTACCATTAAATGGTCTACAAAACATGAATTTTAGTGTTTACCTAATGTTTCACTGTATAGATAAACCAGTTTACTTAATATTCTCTCATTTTTATGTATTCTTTGTCCTTATAAATAACCCCTGTGATTAAGATCCTGAACATAATCAGTTATTCACATTGTTAACTATTTTCTTGAGCTAGTTAGATTCATAGAATCAGTAAGCCGAAGATAATGAAGTCTCAGAAAGCTCTTGGTATATACTGTCAAATGCTTTCTAGCAGGTTTATGAAAATGTATCCTAAGATCAGTGACCATTACACCCTGTCCTTGATGCTACTAAGTATTAGCTTTTTAAAATAAAATTTTGTAATTTGAAGAAAGTAAGTATGTTATTTTTACATTCATTTCCTCCATGATTCATGAGTTTAATATTTTTAGAGGTTTTTAGTCTATTCTGTTTACTTGTTTTAAAAAATCTTTTTGTCATTGAAGGGTTTTTTTTTTTTGGCTTGGTTTTTTCCTTTTCTTGGCTGTGCTCCTGTGACAAGTGGAATCTTAGCTTCCCAACCAGGGTCAAACCAGTCCCCCTGCGAAGGAAGCATGGAGTCTTAACCACTGGATTGCCAGGGAATTCCCTCTGTTAAGCTTTTAACTTAGTTTGCTTATTGATTTATATGATTTTAAGTACTGTGATCAATATCTTTGTGTCATATTTACTGTGGAAATTTTACCCTATGTCTTTTATCTATATAATTGTGGCTACATAAATGTTCTATACATTAATAAAATAGAATCAATAAATAATACTTTTTTTGATACTTTCTGTATTTTATGCTTTGTCATCTCCCAAACTGAGATATTCTTTTCTAGGTTTTCATAGTTTCATTTTTAAAATTTAACTCTTCAACCCAGGTATAAGTTCTCACAGTTAACCAACTGATTCAGTTCAATGTATTAAATAAATTGTTCCTCTCTGAGATGTTGTGACCATGTATTAAATTCTTGCGAGTCACAGGTATGATCCCTTAATCAATAAATCCTCTTGGTTTTTCCTCTCAGGTACATATTTTTCTTTTTAAAATTTTCTCATGTAAGTTTTCTAAAATATATAGTAGAGAGAACCGTACGACACTCAACTTCAACAATTACCATTTTACCAGTTTTGTTTCATCTATCTTCCCAACTTTTTTCTTTTAAAGCAAACCCCAGATACCATGTCATTTCATTTGCAATTTAGTATCTCTAACCAATAAGACCTTCAAAAAAAAATGCCATTTTCACACCTAATAAAACTGATCTTTCCTTAATATAATTTAATATTTAGCTCATTAAATTGCCAAGATTTTTTCCAAAGGTTTTTTTTACTTGATAGTTGGTTCTTTGAATCAAAATCCAAAGTCTACATGTTGTATTTTTTTTTTCCTTAAAATTAACATCCAAAAACTTTCTTCTACCACCACCATCACTTCTTTTCTTTTCATGCCTCTAATTTGTTGGGGGCATTGGGTCATTTGTCCTACGAGATATCCTAACATTCTGCATCTGGCTAAACGCTTCTGTGGTATACTTATTTTGTCTCTCTATCCCCGCTATTTACTGCAAACTAGAGACTTGATTTCCTGTTAGAGCTAGAGGCTTGATTACCTTCAGGCTCAATTTTCTTAGGCAAGAGTATTCCATGGGTGATATTATGTACTTCCTCACTGCACCATAATAGGAAGTACGTAATGTCAGTCTTCCTAATTTTTACATGTTCTAAGATTGAGCTAGTGTGTTCAGATAATGTCAACCTGATTATAAAGTTCCCTGTTATCTTTCACTTAATTGTTTTGGCATCCACTGATGATTGTAGCCTATATGCATTAATTCATTAGTCAATACAAAATGGTGATTTTCTAACTTAGAATTCTTTTACTTGCTTCCATTAGGAGGATCTTTCCCTCATGAATTACTCAGTTTACCCTGAAATACACTCCATAAAGGAAATGCAGGATGATATGTGATTCGTTCCCTTTTAATGTTCAGGCTAATGAGTTGATATTCTAGCAACTTTTAAAAGTAATCAATGAGGATTTTTAAAAAATACTACTACAAATCCCAGATTATGAGAACCTCTCAGCTTAAAAAAAGAAAAAGATGTAAAATATACCGCTTCTCTTTTAAGATTCATATTCATTTCCTCCATATTAGTATCAGCATGCCCATGTACTGATCTACCATGAATGTAGTAGCCAAAACATCTGTGGGATAACAGAAACACTGATATCTATAAAAAGAGAAGGATCAGTTAGCAATTCATCTGCAAAACAATAAAAATTAAGTTCTTCTTGAAATTGCTTCCTTCCTCTCAAAATAATGAGAGTTGAATTCTTAGAAAACATATAAAAGGAACAATAAGGTAATAAAGGATAATGAGGTATTTTAAAAAGTAGATGGAAAAGAGACTGAAGACACTTCCAAGAAAAGAAGAAAGAGGATTGATATATGAAAACCTTTCAGGGATTTCAGGCTGAGTCAACTATTTGGGAGCATAAGGGATTTACAATTAAGAAGTTTCAAATAAAGAAGGAAAATTTAAGGCAGCAAATATTAACTTGTAGCTCATTATGACCATCTCTGGAATTAACCACCAGTGGAAATCAGACTAAAAATCCAATCACAGCAAATCACTTTTAAAGCCTCTTTTAATGTACTCATGACCTTTAAAAAGGGAGAAATAACAGTTGCAAGATAAAGTCAGAAAGTACTTACATTACTCATACAGCACAAATCAACAAACTGTCGAATTTTATCTTCTATAAATCTCTCATAGAAGACAGCAAAGAACACAATCTGAAACATTAAGCCAAGTTCATGCTTATTATATTTTAGGATTTAATTTTCTTTTATAGCCACAGTATAGTATATTAAGAAAAACTAAGTTCCAAACAAGAACATAGGGGCCAATAATGATTCTTGTGGGATAAAATCCTACTTAGCATTTCCTATTCTTCTGTTAAAGGAAGAGTGTTTTGGAATTCTGTTAAGATTCACTGAGGGGGCTTATTTTGAATTTAAAAACTTTTCTGTATCATTAAAATAAGATAGGACAAACACAGGGAGAGGAAGTAAGGGGCTTTGAAAACCTTAGGATAAACCAATGCATTATGGCCAATTTAGGTCTAGTTCTGCAATTCTGCTCATCTCCTAAATTCCAAAGTCTACTAGAGAAACTGCTTGTTTTTCAAATTAATCTTCTCTGATAAGAGTAGCATATAAAAAGCATATGTCAAGTAATCTGTTTCAACTACAGATAATGTGTTAAACATTCAAATAGAGTGGTTTCAAGTGTTTTCTTAGACAGATTTAATAATACTGCAAAGGGGAGTTATACAAATCAAAAGAGAAGAGTTTACACTATAGACCTTAGATATCCTTCAGAGAAAGACAACACTTCCTAACCACCCTATTCAAAGCTGTCCCCTCTCCTAACTTTCCTTCCCCTTACCTCCCTCTACTTGCTGTCTCATCTGCCTGCTGACGCCCTTCACAGCACTTGTCACAAGTTGTAACTTGTTCCTGTTAGAGCCTATCTTTGGGCTCGCCAGTGCCTCCCACATCAAATATACTCAGATATGGGAATGAATACATAAATGAATCTGCAGCAGCTGAATACTGAAAACCCTTTCCTAAAAACACCATGTACGTATTTTAAAGCTCCTTTAAATGACATAAAAACAGTAACAAAGTTTAAGAGATACCACTTAAAAATTGAAGACGCTGGGCTGGGGAGTGAATAATAAAACCTAACGTTATGAGAATCAAGAAGAGTTTGTAGAGACAAATTTGTGGAACTGCTATAGGTTAAAGGAACTCTTAAGGATGCATAAACACTGATAATCTGAGGATGCGACCATGGAGACATCCGTCTCTATCAAACGACAGCAGAGTGAGAAACAAACAAGGTCAGACAAAAGTGCCCAGGGTGGCTAGCTGCTGCTCCTACGAGCCTTTCCCCTCTCCTAGGGACAGACCCTTGTGTGGGCACGCTGCTGCCCTGCGGACGGGGGGGCATGTGACCAAGTTCTGGCCAAGGAGAGGTGGAAGACACCTCTGAAAAGGCTCTCAAGGAGAAGGGGGCGAGTGGTCATCACACTCCCCGGCTCAGCCCGCCCTCCAGTCTGCAGGGAGGACCAGCCCCCGGCCCATATGGCCCCCGAGCCAGAGTCCTTGCCCCATGCCCGCCCGCTCACAGAGCATCTGGACTCACTGCTCACACTCAAGGATTACAAGGGCCAGGCTCTAGCTGAACAGATGTTTCAGGAGGTGACTCTTTTCTACAGCACTTGGATTTATCTATGTGCATGTGGCTAAACAGCCTGGGTGGGCTACATAGTTATGGCAGGATTTGCCTTATTGGGTTTGCTGATGTTTCCTTCACGGCCCATTTATCACCGACACCCCCTCAAGGGGTTACCTGTTCGAGACTCCAGCACAGAAGACAAGAAACCAGGGGAAAAAGAAAATTAAGAAGCATGCTAAAACTAATTGACAGGGGTTTTCACAGTTCAGCTTTACTACTTCACCTGCTTGTTTCATGTGAAATGAGCTAAACTGTTTTCATACCTAAAATATGAGCTAAAAACCACCTACGCTCAGCTATACACAGATTCTGTTCTCCCTGTTTTACTTCTCAATTAGGTTTTGATTTATAAAACTTTTAGACTTTCTCTTCACAATCTTCCTCTGAAATGGAGAACAGAAAATACAAGTATGCAAAGTTTCCTGCTGGTCTATAAAATAAGGAAGAATAAATGCCTCATAAATGATAATAATAATTTAACTACTGAAGTTTCATATTTCATTATGCGTAGTTAAGCTGTTGCAATGTTTTCAATTAAAATTCATAGTGGAAAGGAAAAAAAAAGAGGAAAGGGTGAGGTCGCCTTCCCTGGTTCACACCTGCAACCCCATCAGCCATTGCGGCCCACGAGGTGGCCTGAGAGGTGAAGTCCTGAGGGGCAAAGCAGAGCAACAGGCTCTGGGCCTGACGGCAGCCACCCTGCTGGCCCTGCACTGCTTACCCCGACTCTCTTCCTCATGGGACAGAGAAGAGCTACTTTTATTTCAGGCCTGCCAGTGTGGGTTATTTTTTTTTAGTTGTTGTACTCAACCAATATGAAAAGCTTCAGATGGTATTCCTTTAAATTCTCTACATCCAGATAAATCTGATCTGTTCACAAAAACTTATACTGGTATAAGTAAAAATAAATATTTACTTACTATTATACTGATGATAAATATCAAACTCCAGAGTATTATGACAGAGTAACTAGATCAACATGATGATCATTTTGAGATGTATAGAAATGTCAAATCACTATGCTATGTACGAGGAACTAGCACTGTGTTGTCAATTACACTTCAAAAACAGACAAATGAACAAACTTTTGAAAAACAGATCAGATTTCTGGTTACCAGAGGTGGTGGTTGGAGGGGGAAATGGGTAGAATTTGATAAAGACAATCAAAAAGTACAAACTTCCAGTTATAACATAAATAAGTACTAAAGATATAATGTATAACATTGTAAATATAATTAACATTATTGTATGTTATATGTAAAAGAGAATAAATTCTAAGAGGTCTCATCACAAGGGAAAAATATTTTTCTATTTCTTTAATTTTGTATTTATATGAGATGATGGATGTTCACTAAACTTACGGTGGTAATCATTTCATAATATACCATTGTACACCTTATACTAATACAGTGCTGTATGTCACTGTATTGGTGACCTACAGTGACAAACAGTCACTGTCGTATGTCACCAGGGCTCCCCTGGTGGCTCAGCTGGTAAAGAATCTGCCTGCAATGTGGGACACCTGGATGAAGGGAACGGCTACCCACTCCAGTATTCTGGCCTGAAGGATTCCATGGACTGAGTCCAAGGAATCACAAAGAGTCAGACACGACTGAGCAACTTTCACTTTCACGTCAGTTATAGCTCAAAACAAAACTGAAACGGGAAAAAAAATCAAACCCCATATTATTTTAATCTAATTTTATTTCAAATCCTAATTTCTGTTTGTCTCTCTCCTGTGATTGTCAAACTATCCCTCACTAGCTCTATTTTACACCTTTAGGTTTGCACAAGTCTTAACAATTTAAAATAAATACAAATTTAAACAATAGTCTCAGGTCACAGAATGACACCTAGATCCAATTCTGTAGGAATTTGGGGACTTCAATTCCAAAATCTTTTAAAATTTCGTTTTTAAGGCAAATATAAGCTCTCCAGTTTATAGGAAGTTTAAAAGTTTTGCTTATTTAAAAGTTAAAGAAATCTTAATCAAACTGAAAGGCTTTTCCCACTCATGGGAGTGTCTGTAAGCAAGAGAAAGAAATGCAGAGACTAGAGTTAGTTAAGTGCTGTAGCTCCTGCTTCTCTCTCTCTTTTTCCTTTCATTCTTTTTATTTTCTTTTAGCTATAAGAAGATAAAGGAAATAAGCATAGCAAAGATCCTTTGCTAGAGCTGTGAGTCCTCAGATTTATTTTTAGTTTCAGCTATTTCAATTAATACTTAAAGAAAATTTCAGCAGGGGTACTGGTAATTTGAGTGAGATTTAATGATATGTAAATGAATATAAACAATATGTTAGTTTTAAAGCAAAGATTGAGGGTACCTTAGCAATTCCTATCATTATATATAAACTAAATTCTACAGACTCTGAAAGACCCTTCAGAGCCCCACTATTGATAAGAAATGAAATCTGAAATCAGACTGCCTGAGTTCAAATTTCTGTTCTGCTGATTTCTTTTTCTGTTTTTGTTCTGCTGACTTCTAATTGTTCTGGGCTCAAATTCCAGTTCTGCTCATTTCTAATAGATTTTTAATATCATATTTGGGCAAATATTTAACCTTTCTGTGCCACCACATCCTCATCTATAAAATGAGGATATTTAAAAGAATCTATCTCTGAGGGCTACTATAAAGTTTAAGTAAGTTCCTTTGTGTAATGCAATTAACACAGTGCCTAGATTAGCATACTATATAAGAATTAGCTATTAGCTATCTTTATTATTGTTCTTGTCACCTTCTTTATACTATAGAAATCTTGCTGTGGTCAAGAGCTGAAGATCAGTATATAAACAGAGTTAAAAATATAGAGAGGTAATGTTGCTTCAAAGTATAATCTCCTGTTACCTGTATAATTCCAATGACCAGCCAAAGAGCAGATGACACAGCATATCTCAAAATGCGGCTGTAAGGAGCTATGTAGCTAGGTGGGCTTCTGGAAAGACTAGAGGATGAGTCCATTAATGCTAAGTTCTTGAATCCCACAACCTTAAATAAAAAGAAAAAATAATTTTAAAAGATACAGATAAAGAAAACTCCTGTAGTCTGAAAATGAGACACCTCTCTCTACTCCTTCCCTTGAAAAACTGAACTATTCAAGTTTGTACAAACAGCAGAAAATCTAGATAAAAATAATTATCCAGTATTTTAATTACAAAGTATTTAATACAAAATTTTAGCTAGTTCATTAGGTAGTCCTTCAATATGGCTTAAGGCCAGTTCAGTTCAGTTGCTTAGTCGTGTCTGACTCTTTGTGACCCCATGGACTGCAGCATACCAGGCTTCCCTGTCCATCACGAACTCCTGGAGCTTGCTCAAACTCAAGTCCATCAAGTCGGTGATGCCATTCAACCACCTCATCCTCTGTCATCCTCTTTGACTCAAGGCCAAATATAACCTTATTATCATATACACTGACAAAGCTTAAAAATTTCTGTCAAAAAAATAAAGTTGTGGCTCAGCTGGTAAAGAATCCACTTGCAATGCAGGAGACCTGGGTTCGATCCCTGAGTTGGGAAGATTCCCTGGAGAAGAGAAAGGCTACCTACTCCAGTATCCTGGCCTAGAGAATTCCATAGACTATAGTCCATGGAGTGGCAAAGAGTCGGACACAACTGAGTGATTTTCACTTTCACTTTTCACTACCAATGAACAACCAGTAATCCATGTCAGGCACTACGCAAATACTTTTTATACTTTAAAACACTATTTTCCAAAATGCCTTTTGAGGAAGGTATTATGTTATACTCACCTCTATGCCTTCTACTCTCATACATTAAAGGCTCTGGAAAGTTCTATGATAAAGGAAGTTACATGACTTTATGGAATACAGTATTTTCCAAACTTACTTGATTATAAAACTACTTTCTCACAAAATCCCTTTTAAGCTTTAAAAAACAGGACTATAAGTAAGTTTTTGAGACAGTGTTCTTATGTCCCAGAGACACAACACGTTCTTCTAGGTTCAAAAAAGGAAAGGAAGGAGAAAGGCAAGAAAGAAGCAAAAAAGGAAGGCAGGCAAACAAAGGAGTCTGACAAAATTTATATCAAACCTTACTTAAGCAGCTAGTTCTACAGAAAATGTTACTTATACAGTTTCCATATTTCAGTCTCATATTCAGTACTGAATAATTCCTTTGATAATTCTACCCAGGTCCATCAAATAACTGTAAAGGGATCATAAGCATGTACCCATTGTGTCTTGTCAGGCTGTAGCCCCAAATCCTAGCACAGGACATGGTCCTTAGTAGGTGTTCAAGGACAGAAAGTAGAATGGGGGTTCCAGGTCTGGGGAGAGGGAAGACGACGGGCACAGAGTTTTACTTCTGCAAGATGAAGAGATCTAGCGATGGACTGTAAAACAACAGGAGCGTACTTAACAGTACTGCACTGTACACTGAAAATGATTAAGATGGTAAATTTCATGTTATGTGTATTTTTATTAATGGCTCAGTAACAATATTTTAAACTTCTACCACTGACAGGAAAATCTAGTTGGAATTAAGTTAACATTTATGAGGCACCCATAAACTGCATACAATTATATCAAATAGTTTATACCTCCAAAAGGAAGAGGACAGTAAGTACTTGAAAGAGTGCATTAATTTTTCTCACAGTCTGAATTTCGTTCCATTCATTTGCCACAAAATAAGTTCTCCATATGCTTACAGGAACAGTAGCACTCCGAACACCACCCTCACCTGGTTGGGGAGATAAAATGAGTAAAACATTTCACCTTCTTTGCTTTACAATGGTGGCAAAAGAAACTTGGTGCAAATGGTTACTTTCATTACCTTCAACAGTTTTAAGAACCTTTCCTTTAGGCCGCTCCCAATCGATAAAGAATATGTCTATGGTAATCTGGGAGATGAGCTTATGCAAAAATTGCAGAGCCTGAGAATGACAAACAAAACACCTTAAAGTATTGGCATCTACCCTGCTTATGAAACCAACACTGATTCTTTAAGAAACGAACATTTGCAGTCACAAGAAGATATATGGGGCTTCTCTGGTGCTCAAATGGTAAACAAGCTGCCTGCAATCGGGGAGACCCAGGTTTAACCCCTGGATCAGGAAGATCCCCTGGAGAAGGGAATGGCAACCCACTCCAGTATTCTTGCAGAGAATCCCATGGACGGGGAGCCTGGCAGGCTACGGTTCATCGGGTTGCAGAGAGTCAAAGAGTCAGAGTGACTAACATTTTCACTGTAAGTTTCACAAGTGACAAACTCATAATACCATGAGGGGCTCACCAGAAACTCAACAACTAACAATCACCAAATTCACAGACTTTTTACACACATATTAATTCACCTTCCCTTCCTCTGTCTTTCTTTGAAACAGGAATATGAAACGAGACAAACTACCTCCCTCCTCACACAGGGATCTTGAGTAATTGACTCTCTTTCCCAAGGTTTCCAAAAGCCTTTAACTTCTTTATAAGGAAAGGTATTTCCAACTGTAATTTGTTTGTCCTAATGAAAGTTTTAGGATGCGCTTACTGTCTTTTTCTCTATTTCTGCTACTAAGATTTCTGATGAAAAAAAAAAATCCTTTTCACTTCAGAATGTTTAAACTGAGGCTTCTTCTGAGAAGGTGCATTATTGATCAAACAAAGGTTAAAAATCTAAGTATGGGATGATGTCTCTCTTCCTGGGGCTCACAGATCAGTGGGAACAGTAGTCACTTAATAATCACAACACAACTGGATGAGATGTACGAAAGAGGCATGTAAAGAGCATCACATCCACTGAAAGAACAGTGAAGCAGGGAGGGGGCTGCCATGGGAAGAGGAGGAAAGGAAAGTGGAGGCAGAGAGAACCAAGGCTGAGTTCAGCGCTTTAACCAGCGTGGTACCGTTCACTCTCGATTAACAGTCTACATTAAAGAATTAAAAGGTATTTAAGGTAGAGCTTCAGAATGAGACATCTATTATAAATAAATGCAGACTTCCTAGTAAAATAGAACAATTCATACTTTCTTCTCAAATTAAACTAAATTTTACAGCAAAGATTTTGAAAGCGTTTTAACTCTGAAGACTTACGTGTTTATTAGCAGACCTTTTTTTTTTAAGCAGAGTTTTAAAATTCAGTAACCTGTGCTTTGAAACTTACCTTCAGAGCAAAACCACATCCCACATAAGTAACAAAACGTTCTTCTTGAGCTGGCACTGGTAGCAAAACAGAGACAGATTTCTGCGCCTGTGATGAAAATTACACTGCTAAGTATGACCACACAAGGTTTTTATTAGGCACAGTTTATAACCCAAAGAAAGCATAAAATAAACACAATACACTCAGGTTACGGTGAGTTTAGCACTTGCCCCAATACTCTTGATTAGAAACACCCTCAAGTAAAAACAGTTGCTTTATAAAGAGAGCTTACAAGTTATTCAGGTTGTGGCACTAAGGTTAAATTCAGAAAATCACTTACTTTAAAGAAAATAAGCCAGTAAAGACCTGTTCCTATAGTGATGATAAAGAAAACATTGGCCAGATCACCAGCATAGTAAACCAAGAATTTCGTAACTGTCTGCAATTTAAAAAGAGAATCACAGCTGTTATAGACTCAATCTATTTATACTACTTTATATTATTATTAATAACATTATTATCAACCCAGTTTCTCAAGCTTGAAGTCTTATTTCATGTATCCATGGTTCAGTCAGGACTGACTGCAGCCACTTCCTAGATACCTTTTGGGTCCTAACCTTTTGATCCATTCCCAATAACTTCTATCTTATTCAACTCTTCTCATCTTTCACCAACTAAGAACTTTAGAACTGCTTTCTAATTTTCTTCAACTTTGGAATCCTTCTCCCCAACGTACCCTCCATACCACCATCAGAGCTGGCTTTCTAAAATGTAAATTGGACTGTGTCACTCTCTTTCTTAAAAATGTACAGTGATGTCTCATTAAAATGTAAATTCCTGATCCACAAGGTCCTTTACAACCTAGGCCAAAATTAAATTTTGGCCTCATCTGTCAGTTCCAACAACTTGCTCAATAATTAACCACTCCACACATCCATCCCAAATGTTTTGGGGAATGAAATGAGTATTATTTCAACAGACATTCTTCTCTTCTTCTCTCTGGCAAACTCTCTAGAGCTCTGAGGGCAGAGACCACGTCTCCCTTTGCCCATTATCACATTGCCCAGCACCTCGTAGAGCATCTGGCACTCAGACAGCAGACCATCAGTGACTATTTGTGGAATGCGAAGATCGTTGCTGCCGTTCTGTTGCTAAGTTGTGTCTGACTTTTTGCAACCCCGTGAACTGCAGCATGCCAGGCTTCCCTGTCCTTCACTATCTCCAGGAGTGTGCTCAAACTCAGATAATGCATAGATAACCCAGCTTAAACTTCACTTCTGTTGGATGCCTTTCTTGACTCTCCCAAACAGTAAATCAAGCCCCCCACCTCTGATTTCCACGCACATTAGCTCTGGAGACAGGAAGATAACCCAACACAAACCAGTTTACTATGCTGCCTTTCTCATTGTCTTAATCAGCTAACTGGAAATACTACCTATACTTTGATATGGTAAACATTAAATGAATAGGACATTTACTTAATCTCTACAATTTCAGCATGTATAAAATGGGAATGATCACAATACCTAACTTCATAGAGCTATTGTGAGGACTAAATGAATTACACGTGTCAAGGTTAAAAAAGTGCCTGGCTTACAGTAATATTCAATAAATGACAGATGAAAATAAAAACAAGAACAAATGTAAAAACAATTAAATGAGAAATGAAGCCATAAAGTTAATAGAATAAAATATGGGAGAATATCTTTTTGATAGGGGAGGATATCTTAAACAAGATCCTAAAAGCACACGCCATAATATGAAAACCTATTCAGATTTGACAGTATTAAAATCAAGAGTTTCTACTAAACAAAGTAACACATAGGTAAAATAACAGATGGATTTACCCTTGGAGAAGAAACTTCAATGTCAAAAACCAAAAGAAGATTTATATTTAGAAAATACAAAAAAACTAAATAAAATAAAATATAAAAATTTGTTTAAATAAATAAGAAAAACTGGAAACAACAGAAAAATGAGCAAGTGATATAAAGAAGAAGTTCACAGAAGGGGAAGCCCAAATGATTAATAAGTATATGAAGAGTAATCAAAGAAATGGAAATTGATGACAAACTACTCATCCCACCAGATCGGCAAAAAAATGGGAAAAGGTGGGAAAACAGCAAGTGTTGCTGAGGATTCGAGGAAACAAGAAGAGCATGGCTGGTGGGTGCAGACTGGCCACCAGCCGTGGTGCATGTTGGAGGGGAAACAAGGGTACATTTCCTACTCATGAACGTCTCCTAGTCACATACCCCAGAGAAACTCAAGGCAACTTTTTACTCATTTGCTATCTGTGTCTTATTAGAAGGATATAAAATAGTCAAAAGATAAAAATATACTTTAAAAAGCCCTGTGATTATACCTGTAAATCAATCATGGGACTCCCAATGCGTCTCTTCCAACCTGCTGTCTTCAAAAGAGATGATAAAACAGCTAGTCCACCCAACACACCTAAAGCAATCTAAAGTAAAAAAAAAAAACTGAGATTTATGTAATTTCATAATGTAATTTCATCAATGTTCAAAGATACTGTAAATAAAAAGTAACAAAGTACTTAAAAAAGGGCTCAAAAATTAGAAGGTACACTAAAAGGACATAGGCGCCAAACTGAAGAAACTCCCAATGGACAAATCTGGGACAATTTGAGCAAGAAAATGAAGGTAACGAATTAAAATTGCTAGAATAAATAAATATTCATGAGTCCTTACTGACCTAATAATAAATGAATAAATAAATCCACGTGGACAAAGGGAGAGTTCCTATTTACAGAATTCTAATCAATATAGAAGAAATGATGGAAAAACACAACTACCATCAGACAAATATCACAATAGTATTTTTTACTGGCCAAAAATTATCAATGGATGCTAAAATTAGAGGGCAAAAGAATAAAAAGGAGCAGGATATTTGCATAATCTCAAGTATTTCCCCACAAGACACTTATTAATTATAAGCAGAAGACGACAATGGAGAACTCTGAAGATATCATCTTAGCCATACGATCGAAGTTGACATCAACATTAACAACATATGTGTGTGCTAAGTAGCTTCGGTCGCGTCTGACTCTTTATAATCCTATGGACTGTAGCCTGCCAGACTTCTCTGCCCATGGGATTCTCTAGACAAGAATACTGGAATGAGTTGCCCTGTCCTCTTCCAGGGGATCTTCCTGACCCAGGGATCGAACCCAGGTCTCTTATCTCTCCTGCATTGGCAGCAGGGTCTTTACCACTAGTGCCACCTGGGAAGTTCATTAATAAGATATACTGACACCAAGTATCTTCTGATACAACTCACTGAGAAGGGTATAACATCACTTTCATGGTATGTATGCTAAAACTATATTTAATCATGGGAAAATACCAGATAAAACCAACTGAAGGACAAAATACCAGTGTTAAGGTCAGTCATGAGACAAAGAATGACTGACGACCTGTCACAGACCTAAGGAGACTAAGGAGACACACGATGGTTGGGTCCTGGAACAGAAAAAGGATAGTGAAAAAAATCCATAAAATCCAAAGAGTATTTACATTAGTTAATTTGTTGTTGTTTAGTCACTAAATCACATCCAACTCTTCATGACCCTATGGACTGCAGCCCGCCAGGCTCCTCTGTCCTTGGGATTTCCCAGGTAAGAATACTAGAGTGGGTTGTCATTACCTTCTTCAAGGGATCTTCTCTACCCAGGAATCGAACCTGCGTCTTTGCATTGGCAGGTGGGTTCTTTACCACTGAGCCACAGGAAAGCCCAGATTAGTTAACAGGACTGCATCAATATTAATTTCCTGATTATGACCACTGTACTACAGTATGCAGACTGGCGTGCTGCAGTCCATGGGAGTCGCAAAGAGGTGGACACGACCAACGACTGAATAACAACAATAACTACAGTTATGTAAGATGTTAATGCTAAGGGAGACTTGGTGAGAGATATATGGCAAATCTCTTTATTTTGATAACTTTCCTGAACATGTAAAAAAATTTTGTTTTAATTAAATAATATACTGAAAGTATTTTGACAGGTTAAAAGAAACTCACATCTGTCTGGACATGTGCTTCTCCTTGATCCATTTCATATGTTACTGAGAAAGAAACCTGATATTTAAAAGAAAGCAAATTAGCCATACTGGTTATATGATACAAACCTATTTTTACTATAAAAATACATTCACAGTTGAATTTTACCAAAAATATCATAGTTTTAAATTATCAATATTACTAGAGTTGACCTTTACTTATACATAAATAAATACACTTTGGGAAATTACCCACACTACTTTAAATATCCACTTAGAGCACATATTAAAGAAAGAGGGTTTCATTAGAAGGTAGATTAGGCTCATTAATGGCAGTCAAGTCAAACTAATTGTATTTCATTTTCTGATAGGTTTCTGTAACTGAGGCATGTGACCTATCCTGTGTATCAAGAGTTCAGCAACTGGCTAAACAATCACATAGGAAGAAGGCAGATTGATCAAAGGTGTAAACAAGAATCTTAGGGACACAATTACACAGAGACAGGAGAGAGATGAATCATAAAGGAGTAAGAGAAACAGTAGCATGAGAAATAGGAGAGGGAAGACACCTAAGTCTCACCAGGTCACAGAACAGGGAACTTCGAGGAGGAGGAGGTCACGAGTAGAGTCAAATGTTGCACAACTGACCCTTGAACAATATGGGGGTTAGGGGCATCAATTCCGATGCAGTCAAAAATCCAGATAGAACTTTAGAGCTGGTCTTCCACATCCATGAATTCGACCAACTTTGCAGAGTGCTGCAGTACATATTTAGTTAAAAAAAATTTTTGAAGTCCACATATAAGCAGAACCATGCAGTTCAAATCTATGTTGTTCAAGGGTCAACTGTATTAGTGTAAAATTAAAGAAATAAAGCCAGCGTATGTGGAATACCTCACTGACTTCATTAAAGAGGTTTTCAAAGAAGCAAAATGGCAGGACCCAAACTGCAAATGATGAAAGAATAAATGGTTGGGAAATCAAGGAAAGACACATGATAGCAAGCTGAATTGTTGACAGAATTGACAGAAGATTTTATGGTTTGGTTGTGCTAATTTGTTTTTAAGATAGGGCAACCTGAAACGAAAGGAACCAGCAGAGAAACTGGCCGAATAAAGGGATGGGGGTAAAACAGGAGAAAATACACGTTAATATGTTATAATAAAATATGTAAAATTAAATAGGAGAAAACAACCTAAACAAGTACGGGTTTAAAATTCACTTAAGAAAGTGGGAAGAGTCCTTTATTCTTAGAAATAGGAACCGGAGTCGAGAAAGATTGAAACAGAGATACTGAAGTATTAAAGAGGAAATCTGAGGGAATTCATATTGGATGGTTTTGATCTGCTCAGAAAAACAGGAAGATAGGTTATTTGCAGAGATGGTATGACAGCAAAGATACAGCTGCTCAAAATGAATGTAGAATTTTTAAAATAGCTGTCATGAGAAATTAAGAAATGATGAAAACTGTGCATTCTATAAATAGAATGAATTGAGGTGGGCTTCCTCAGTATAGTTCTGTGATTCTCTCAACTTTTTTCCTACCTCTTATTTTCCAATTTGTCAAAACAGCTTAGATATATTTTGGACATGAAAAATATTTAAAGAAAACATCCCGAAGTGTTTTATATTAAGATAAACATATTCTTAACTACCCAAAAATGACATTCCAGGAAAATCTAAACAAGGCAGTCTGTTGTTGTTACTAAGCTGTTCCTGGATTTTCTCCTCTCATTACAGTATATATAAATTCAGGCAACAGAAACCAATTTAGCATCAAATCAGGTAATAAAACTGAGGATGTGCCATCTTTCAGAGAAATGTCAAATCAGGTGCCTACTTTTCGCTTTATGAGAGCCTGAATCCAACAGTAGCTGAGCAGAGGTGCGAGCACAACAGCAAGGCCAAGAACACTGGCTGAAGAACTAGAACATGAAAAGTCAGTGAAGTGAAACAGTAGAAATGTAAAGCTATTAGTGAGTCTTGGAGATAAGGAATGTGCACCTTCCAACTGTCATGCTTCTAGAGGAGAGAGGGGATGAGGAAGAAGTCTGGAAGGGTGAGCTCTGGTCCCGATCTCCATCCTCTCTTACCTACCCCTCCTCGGGCAGGGACGCTTCAGTCGCCTGGCGAGGCAGAGCTCGGCCTTTGCCAGGCTCCTTCTTTTGCCTGCTCTCCGTGTGTGCACGGTCTCACTTCCACACACAGGCCCTTCCCGGCAGGGGAGGACTCAGGTTCTGGGGTGAAGTTTAACTGAGTTGGGAAACTGTCAGAAGACTAACTGGTTGTAGGTCCAAACTGCATTCTCTATTTCACTTTAGTGAAACAGTTATAAACTTTCATAAACTATAACTATAAACTAGTTATAACTAGTTCTACTAGTTATAAAGCTAATAATTTGATTCTCTTTCTGCCTGTTTAAGTACGTCTCTATCAAGTGGGCAAGACTGGTGAGAAAAGAAACACATATGCCCACTTAAGGTTTGAGTTCCTGGTTTAGTGGGCAAGGAGACAAATCTTAACAGAAGCAAGGTGGCCAAAGAGAACGAGAACTATCCTGGCACCCAGAACAGGGAGGCCCAGCGGCTGGTGACACTATCCGCTGACAAACTTAGTTCTTGCCTTTTTATGTGCAGAATCAATAAGAACTCACCTCTTACCACCATTAGTAAAAAATAACTGTCTTGACTATTTAAAACTCTGAAAAGGACTAACAGTCTTTGGACCATAATGCAAACTCTATCAGTTTTACAGTAACACATAGAGAGGCAATGACCAGGAAGGAACTCACCTTCACAGACTGGCTGTTGGGATCTTTGACATCAATGTCACTGTAGGCAATGGTAATTAAGGGAGGGTAAATGTTTCCATTTTTTGTGTTGGGTACAAGGTGGATGCTGTTTAAAAGAAAATTCATTTTTAGTTAAAAATACACTGAGGCCCTTAAACATACATATAACTTACTGTTTCCTCTGAATGTGATATGAATAATCTTGGTGATCTCAGAACCACCAGTTATTAAAAACTAGAGAAGGTTAAACATAAACTAATGGTGACAACACAGGCTATCTGAAGTAGTCAAAACTTTAGATTAAAATACACCCTCAAAAAACGCTTCTTGATCTAGGTCCTACAAAGTTTACAAATAAAATCAATGAAGTACTGTGTACCACTTTTGAGGAATACTCAAGAGTAACACCTAGAGAAAGGCAGATAATATCCTGACTTTGAAAAAAAGATGAATTCTTGGTGACATCCCTGGTGGTCCAGTGGCTAAGACTCCACACACCCAACGCAGGGGCCCAGATTCAATCCCTGATCAGGGAACTAGATCCCACATGCCGCAACTAATGATTCTACGTGCCACAACTAAGATCTGGCACAGCCAAATAAATAAATAAAATAAAAATAAATATTAAAAAAAGATGAATTCTTAAACAAAGATAACGTGGCACATCTAGTACTATCTATGGCACATAATAGGGTACGTTTTGCTGAATTCAACACATTAGTAACATATCGTTTGTAAACTCAGAAAGGAAAATGCCAAGTACCAGTGGCCAACATGGTTTCATCAAAATAAAGTCAGGCCTGACTAGTTTCAACTTCATTTTCACTACATTGGGGAATCTACATTGGCAGATTGAGGGAATGCTAAAAACAGTACAGGTAGATTTCAGAAAGGTATATGACAAAGCTTCTGTACTGCCTACCTCATGCAAGGTTATCGTGAAAATCAAAATGAAAAAACAGTGAAAAAGTAGTGCATGTTGAAATGCCATAAAGATGATGGCGTTGGCTTTCATCAGTGGATTCAAGGTGCACATCATAAGATACTAGAGTAGAAAAGCCGGCTAAAGTTAGAGACAGGAATCTCACAGCGGAGGAGAGATAGTGAGGGCTGCATGGCACTAAGGCAGGGCCATCATCAAAGTATCTGAGGAAGAGTGAGGTGTTGATAACTAATGAGGGCCAACCTAGAGCAGTGGGTGCTGAAGGAGATGGAGCCACAGGAGGCCCGTCTGCTGCAATCATCTGGCAGGCTCTAACACACCCGTGTCAGCCCGCTGATCTTCACTGCTCCCCACCTCTCAACTCACTCTAACTTGGCAAGTCTAGAGTGGGGCTTAGGATACGAATTTTGGCAAACTCTTTAAGCCCTTCTGAAGTAATTATCCCCTCTATTAGTCTATCCCAATCTATATAGACATCTAAGAACACATTATGTATCATTCCAGTTGAGGTGTTCTTACTGTTTTAATCTGATAATTACAACACTTTCACTATGACATTTTCCCACATAGTCCAAGCCTCATTCAGTAAATTAGACGTTTGTTTACCTCAGTGATATTTGGGTAGCGACTCTAATTAACCTTGGCTGGCTTCCTAAGTCATTTTCCCGTCCACTTAATGCATCCACTAAGAAAATGCGCCGAGTCAGAAGCCACTTGCCCGAACTACTGTCTTTTATTAAAAAAAAAAAAAGATGGGTTTAAAAAAATACTTTGAATTGTTCAAGGTGGCACTTAAAGTGAAGATTACTGGACAATTTTAAAACATAAAATTAGTACACTTTCTTTTAAAAAGATGGCTGCAAAAACAACTCCCGCTGTAAGAAATTCCTAGTAACAGCCTTCCCCACCGCACTTGAATGTTTTCTGATTGTTTGGACTTTTCATCAGTTTGGAAGGATTTTCCCTGCAAATTACCTGAATAAATAGGATTTTATAAAATGAAAAACAACAAAAGAAACTAATTTGTCCAAAAAGCAGCTCAATGGTTTGAAGAAGCCCTGATTTTACAGTTCTACTGTTTTTCTCAGGAAAAAACTTTCAGGAATGATAAAATTTCTTAATAAAAAGCCTGATATATTTAGTAAATAAGGCTTCCCCAGTGGTTTAGACAGTAAAGAATCTGCCTGCAATGCAGGAGACCTGGATTTGATCCCTGGGTAGGGAAGATCCCCTGGAAAAAGGAAGGGCAACCCACTTCAGTATTCTTGCTTGGAGAATCCCATGGACAGAGGAGACTGGCAGGCTACAGCCCATGGCATCGCAAACAGTCTGATATGACTGAGTGACTAAGCACATTGAGTAAATATATCAACAACCTTACTGTTTTACTGTGGGGCATGCTATATAAGACCTTACAATCAGGGACTTCCCTGGTGGTCCAGTGGCTAAGACACCGTGCTCCCAAGGCAGGGGGCCCAGGTTCAATCCATGGTCAGGGAACTAGATCCCACATGCTGCAACTAAGACCTGGTGCAGTCAAATAGATAAATATTTTAAAAAAACAAACAAGCTTACAATCATAGAGAATCCATGACTTTTCTTATAATCTGTGGTTTATTAAGCTATGTTGGTTGACTTATTTATTGATTTCAGCTCAGAGAAAGAGTGGTGTGTATAGACACCTTACCTTGGTTCACAAACATTTTCTTGTACTGAAGATTTAAGTTTAACACAGGCACAGCCCAGATATATTGGTGCTGATTCTCATCAGTATATTCAAGGTACACATCATAAAATGTAGGATTAGGAAAGTCAGTTAAGATCTTAGGGATAGGAATCTCACACTGAAAAATAATATTAAAAGTACCCAAATTGAAAGTTAGAAAGCATATTTATTATCTTTAAAAGATTTGTCATTGTAAAAGAAAGTATCTTCCAACTATACTGTTTATACACATTTTCATACATCTTTTAAAACATGAATACTATCTATGACTCTTTTATAAGGGCCAAAATAACTAACAGTAAAGAACCACCTGAATCTTGTCCTACAACCCAGCTGGAGAGGCTGTATATTCATTCTCAACTGTAACTGTACAGCAATAAAAAGGTTTAAAAACTCCTATCCTGTGGGGTGAGGTCCCAACTCTTTCTCCTGATATACACTGTTTATGATGTGACTCCCCTTAATAGTGTCAGGTTTATCTCCCACTGCTTTCTCTTTGTCTGTGGTTCAGTCACACTAACCTAATTATAGTCCCTAAATATGCTATGCTATTCGACATCTCTCTGACACTGCAAATGGTATTCCTGCCTGGTATTCCCTTCCCTACTGTGCTCCCTGGTAAACTCATATTCATTCTGCAGGCTCAAGTGTCACTTACTGTGTAAAGCCTTTCTGAACTTCCCTAGGAACCGTTAAGGACCCTTCTTTGGACCAACATGGTTCCTTGTTCATATCTATAGCCCAACACATCACATTCTTTTCAATTCTTTGTCTATATAGCTGTTTTCTTTACTAGGCTGTGAACTCCCTGAGAGGCAACTGGGTTTGATGGAAAAAAACACGGTTAAAGCCTAACAGAACATTTACTTGATGAAAGAATTTCAACAAGTTACCTAATCTTATTGAGCAACAATTCCTCATCCATAAAACACAACTAGTATGTATTTTACAAAGCTATTTCATGGATCAGATGAGATAAAAATGATAAAATGCTGAGGACAGAGCAGTGGGCATTTAACAAGTATTGATTATTCTGGCCCAAAGTAGACACACAACAGTTTTTTAAAGTAACACAGAAGTCATTTCTGATAATAAAAGCAAATTCAAGTTCATGATAGGAAATATGAAAAAGAAAGAAAATAATCTGTAATCCCACCATCCAGAGATAACCACTGTTAAAAATGTTTCTTTTTCTCATCTGTTTTCCCCAATGGTGCTTTTTGTTATTTTAACAAAGCTGGAATCACAGTTTTGTTCTGTGGTGTGTGTACATGCATTTTATCAAGAAGTATTTTTGTAGACTATTGAAGGTCTTTCAAATGTTTAACGGCTCATAATGTTGCTTTGTCCCATACTGTAGTTTTAAAATGCACTACCAAATGAAGGAAGGTCAGGGAGGGAGGGAGGTGAGCACGGAGGGAGAGAAAAGGAACCATTTTGTTACTGGAGGGTGGGGGGAGGAGGCAGTGATAACACTTTATTGTTTATTAAAAATGAAGTACTTCTACTTCATTCTAAAATCCTCAAAAGTGGAGATTATTTTTAAGACCTATATGCCAGAAGCAAATACACAATTATGATGTTTAAGACTCTATGGATGACAAGGTACTGTTTTCATGCTGATTATATTAATAAAAATCATCCATAAATTATTCATTAGCCCGCAATGTGGGAGACCCAGGTTTGATGCTTGGGTCAGGAAGATGCCCTGGAGAAGGAAATGGCAACCCACCCTAGTACTCTTGCCTAGAAAATTCCATGGATGGAGGAGCCTGGTGGGCTACAGTCCATGGGGTTGCAAAGAATCAGACACAACTGAACAACTTCACTTTCACTTTCTTTTCACAAAAAATTACTAATTTCAAAAATTCAATAATTATTCCAATTATTGCTGATGTGAAAAACGAAGCCAAAATGTAGACTGTCTAAAATAGTTCCAACTTACACTTTGTTGATAGGTTGTTCCAAAAGAATAAGCAGCATTTAGTCTTGTCTCTGTGTCTGGACAAAGCTACAACAAAAGAACACAACTGATAAACATCTCTCATGAATCTTTTCTTTGCTTATAGTCAAGGGTTCTCAAGACTTAACATGGATATATACTTTATATATTATACTTTACTTATTTAAGGTTATCAAGGGAGTGAAAAGTTAAGGGGGTATCTGTTATAACTTAAAAGTAGTTTTAAGAAATTCCAATTTAAAACAAAACAAGAAAAATCAACTCTAGTAAGCAAACTGACGCTCTATTCAAGCGATAATCTAGTTTTTTCCTCATCTTCACCTCAGTCAAAAACAAGACACGTTAGGGATTCTCTCTAGAATCATATTCACCTGTAAAACTCCTCCTTCTAAAGTTTGCCACTTGAGAAAATTTCCTCTCACATCATAGGAAGCAGCAACAAACTTCAGTTTTGTATTCTGCTTAAAGAAAAAAAAGAATAAAATAATGTCATGTACTCTGAAAGTCTATAAATATATATAATGGTCTATAAAAACTTTCAGAGTTTAGACTTTCAGAGTATATATAATAGTCTATATAAATTTTTTCATTGCCAATTGATCTTTTCTTTTTCTAGAGATCAAATACTGAATTCATCGATCATTACTTTGAGGCAAAATTAATCAGTATATCTCTCTGATTAAACACGCTTAATATAAATGGACTGGGTTTTTGCACAAAAACTATTACTTCAGAATTGAGAGGCAGTGACAGATAACTTCTTTTCAAACCTGTTAAATGAGTGTGTGTGTACGTGAATGGGGGATGAATAGAGGAGGAAATAATCTATTCTTTCATTCTAGAAGGTCAAAAAAATGAAGGTAAGCATTTGGACCTGTGACATGCTGAGGAAACGCATAGAATCCCACTCAATCTTTGGCAGCCCTTTTTAAGAATGTGGAGATCTAGGACAGAGAAGGCTTTGCGTTTGGTGATGACAACCTTCCCAACCCACAAGTACTGCCACCATAACACACAATCCAGAGGCATCCACACTCTCAAGGAAGAAAACCAAACTCGATACTGTTTAGTTCCTCAGCAGCTGATATCTAGATTTAATTTAGTCATTAAAACTTTAAAAATCTATCAAGAATTATGTCTAGTAATATTCTTATTACCTTTCAAAATTATAAATCAAAATGTAGTTAACCTTCAACAATATAGAGATTTGTACCTGGTTTTCCCCTTTAAAACTGAAATTTGTAGGAAGAGGTGTAGTACTAAGTATTTGAGGTGCTAATCCTAGCTGGTCTCCATAGAACAGCCATGGAAGATTCTGTCTCCTACAAACAATCACAATTGTTTTAATAAAGGGGGAACGGTCTTAGTACATATTTGTGAAAGTAACTGCACCGAATTTGGTCAAAATGATGGTTCATTAATTAGAATAACCTTACCAAAAGGAAACAGAATGAACAGTGCCCAGTGCAGCAGTATTTTCAAAGATAACCTGAAACAATCCACATGCATCAAAAGTAGAGGAGTCATAAGAATTCATGTTCATTACACAGATATTTCCAAGTGCTTGGCAAGATGTTAGATTGCCATACACCTACAGGAAAACAATGACAAAGAAATATATGGACTTTAATATCCTAAACAAAAGTTCATACAAAAACTATGCTTAGTTTTAATTTAATTATGCTTAGAAACTGAATTCTGCAAATTCTTTTTTTGGATATTCTTTTGCTTTTAATACCTTTCCTCTAATTAAAGTAGAAAAGAACTTTCCATATGGCAGGTTAATAATTTATAAATTTTACCTGAAATTTTAGGTGAAGATATAAAGACAAGCAACTGAAAGAAGAACTAAAAACTTACAGCATGACATTTAAAAAAACTATTACATGAAATAATTATATTTGAAATAATAGTAATTGGTTCCTAATATTAGAATAGAAATCTAACCTACTTATATTTTATTTAATCTATTTTATATCTATTGTATATAAATCTAATCTATTTTAAGCAATTTGTTTTATGAACAACAAAATATCATCTGTTGAGTGTGACCCTCAAACTTCTTTCTAAATTTTCCCTTTCAGGAAAAGACCACTTCATTTTTACAGTTATTCAAATAAAAATCATTGCAGGAATCTTCTCTCCCTTCTCATATCCCATTCATCGCTAAGTCTGGTTGGCTCAATTTTAAATGTATATATCCAGAAGCTAAACACATCTTTCACTTGCATGGCACCACCCTTGTCCAAAGGCCCATTTCCTCTCACTTGGATCACTCTAGTAACCTCCTAGTTGGTCCCCCTGCTTGTTTTTGCCCCAACTAAACCTACTTTCCATGTTAGAATGATCTTTTTCAAAACCTGAGGCCGACCACTGTCTTCCTTTTGCACAAAATCCTCTACATCCCTTCCAGTAAACTCCAGGTCTCACAGTTACCCCCTTCATCCTTGAACTCACTTCTCCACTTTCCCTGCTCACTGCTCTGGCCACTTAGGTCTCCCTCCTGTTTCTTTAGCATGAACATGCCAGAGAACCCCTGCTTTGGGACCTCTGCACCTGCTGTGGTCTCTGCTTAGAATTCTCTTCCCCTAGATATTTTCATGGCTCACTTCCACTTCCAAGTCTTTGATCAAATATCATATTCTCAGAGACGCCTGTCCTGACCACCCTCCATAAGTTAGGACCACTTCTACTCTCTATGCTCTTTATCCCGATTTGCTTGTCTTTATAGCACTTGGCATCACCTCATAATTACTTACAATTCCACAAGGGATTTTTCTGTCTTTTCCTAAAATAGATAACTGAAAAGATTTCAGAACAGGGCCTGACATACAGTAGGTCATCAACAAACATTTACTAAATGATAGTATGAATTAGTCTCCCCTAACATTCAATTTCAGCTAAGGAAGTTTGGACATATTTAATTTATGTATAATAAATGTGAAATGAATAACATTTTCTTTATTAGTCTCTTTCAGTTCACTTAGAAAGGGTTTTAATAGAATATGACCAAGGAGACATATCTACTTAGAAAAGTTTTATTAACTGGGGAAAAAAATGGTACCACAGTCTCTTTTGAAATGAAATAAAAACTACTTTCTAGAAATTCAAACATACCCAACAAGCAGCTGCTGATGACTGCAAATACTTTGCAAACCATTCTGAAGTGAAAGATATGCCCTGTAAACAAAAAGATGAATGTTAGTTTTACGTTTAAATAGAAATTCCTTAACTCTACACTATTAGGAAAACATTACTGTGCACATTGCTGAGTGGGAAATAACTAATATTACCTTTCCAGTGTTATCAGAAAAATAGATTTGAATAAGAAGAAAAGAATTAATTCCAACCAATGTCAGTAATTATAAGTAGGACTGAATTACAAAATCACATTGCTCAGACAAAAGATACAAGGAAATAACATATGTTTATAATAATAAGAAAAAAAACTATTATGCCCATTTCACTAAAATGAAAATCAAAGTGCAAAACAATAAAAGAAAAACTAGATCTTGACTTAGAGTTGGTTAATATTTGGTGATTTCGGATTATTACACTGTATTAAATTGCAAGTAATAAAAAAGAAATTATTTGTGAATGATTTCTAAGCAACAGGAGATTGGGGATACATAGAGAAACTAACATTTAAAATCTCCAAAGTGGCGATTCTCAAACACCAGAATATCAGAATCAACTGTGGAATTTCCTGAAAACAGAAAATGCCTGGCTTCATTCTAAACCAAATAAATCAGAATCTCTAGAATGAGACAAGGCACACACATCCTCTGAAAACTGCAGATAACAGGCCTCCCTCTAGTTAAGAACCACTGCTCTAAAGCTCATCTGCATATCCTGCTAAAAAATGAGACACTGAGAAACACCATCTGTAGTAAATTCTCTGAACATGAACAAAGGTGATAAAACCAAATTATATGAAATATGGCACCATAACTGTTCAAGAAATCTAAAATAAAATTATTATGAGTCACCATTTTCATCTCTTCAATAAGCAAAAATTCTCATGTTTTAAGAAAAAAACATATGTGTAGAATGTTGGCTAACACACACAAAAAAACCTAGTAAAAATGGAAAGTATTGACAACAGTATTGGCAAATGCATGTAAAATGAAGCCACAGACAAATGCCAGGGATAAAGTTGCATGATCCTTTATAAAACAATATCCACATACTTTAACCCATGAATTTAGAAACACTTAGGACATGTGCCTTAAGTCAATAATCTCTCCAAAAGGAAAAACACATCTATGGGCATAAGATGGTTGACAGCAATATTATTAATAACAAAAAACCTAAATATTTAATAGACATACAATTACATGAATCTTAATGCATAAACTAGAGTATTATGTGACAATTTAAAATTATAATTATTGGTTGAGACTGGAACATGGTATAGAGAAACCAAGGTAGTGCCTGAAGACTGAAGGAGACATGTTAAAATAACACAGGAGCTATACCAAAGGGAAGTCCAAATTTGGGACAATTTGAGCTTTCAAAATTTGGCCACTAAAAAAAAAAAAAAATTTGACCACTGCTGAGCAAATCTGGAAATCTCATTAGTGTCCACAGGACTGGAAAAGGTAAGTTTTCATTCCAATCCCAAAGAAAGGCAATGCCAAACAACGTTCAAACTACTACACAATAGCACTCATCTCACACACTAGCAAAGTAATGCTCAAAAATTCTCCAAGCCAGGCTTCAACAGTACATGAACCATGAAATTCCAGATGTTCAAGCTGGATTTAGAAAAAGCAGAGGAACCAGAGATCAAATTGCCAACGTCTGCTGGATCATCAAAAAAGCAAGAGAGTTCCAGACAAACATCTGTTTCTGCTTTATTGACTATGCCAAAGCCTTTGACTGTGTGGATCACAACAAACTGTGGAAAATTCTTCAAGAATTGGGACTACCAGACCACCTGACCTGCCTACTGAGAAATCTGTATGCAGGTCAAGAAGCAACATTTAGAACCGGACATGGAACAACAGACTGGTTCCAAATTGGGAAAGGAGTACTCCAAGACTGTGTATTGTCACTGTGCTTATTTAACTTCTTCTTTTTTTTTTTTTTTTGCTTATTAAACTTCTATGCAGAGTATATCATGTGAAATGCTGGGCTGGATGAAGCACAAGCTGGAATCAAGATTGCCAGGAGAAATATCAATAACTTCAAATACGCAGATGACACCAGTCTTACGAAAGAAAGCAAAGAACTAAAGAGCCTCTTGATGAAAGTCAAAGAGGACAGTGAAGAAGCTGGCTTAAAACTCAACATTCAGAAAACTAAGATCATGGCATCTGGTCCCATCATTTCATGGCAAATAGATGGGGAAACAATGGAAACAGTGACAGACTTCATTTTTGGGGGCTCCAAAATCATTGTGGATGGTGGCTGCAGCCATGAAATTAAAAGACACCTGCTCCTTGGAAGAAATGCTATAACCAACCTAGACAGCACATTACTTTGCTGACAAAGGACCATCTACTCAAAGCTATGGTTTTTCCAGTGGTCATGTATGGATGTGAGAGTTGGACTACAAGGAAAGCTGACTACCGAAGAATTGATGCTTTTGAACCGTGGTGTTGGAGAAGACTCTTGAGAGTCCCTTTGACTGCAAGGACATCAAACCAATCAATCCTAAAGGAAATCAGTTCTGAATATTCACTGGAAGGACTGATGCTCAAGTGCAAGCTCCAATACTTTGGCCACCTGACGCAAAGAACTGACTCATTGGAAAAGACCCTGATGCTGGGAAAGACTGAAGGCAGGAGAAGGGGATGACAGAGGATGAGATGGTTGGATGGCATCACCGACTCAATGGATATGAGTTTGAGTAAACTCTGGGCGCTGGTGATGGACAGGGAGGCCTGGCGTGCTGCAGTCCATGGGGTTGCAAAGAGTCGGACACGACTGAGCAACTGAACTGAACCCAACCACACTTTGAAAAGAAGAATAACAGTGACAATTCATAACATATTCATGATACCAAGGGTTTGCAGTAAAGCTAAAGAGAAAAAAAGAGCAAGTGTCAACTTAAAAATATAAAAAGGAACAATAAAATTGTGAAACCATTTTGATATAACAATTTAATAACTAATTCAGATAAGGTTCATCAATGACTGCTAAAAAGGATATGTACATGGTCTCAAAGTAAAATCTCAGATTAACTTATTAGTCACAGTACTTTTACAAGGGAGAGAAATGGCAGACAGCACCATGACTAGGCAGTCAAAGTTAGCATCACCAATAACTGGATATTCTGACATTATGCGCTCCATGTTATGATACAATGGGCTATACACAGTACCCATGTCATATTTTTCCAAAAACATGTTTCACAGAGTCTAATCATAAGAAAAACATGAGAAAAATGAAGACTCTGGGATGCTCTACAAGAAAGCTGGCCCTGACTCTGCAAGAGTCAGTGACCATAAAAGAAAAAAAAAAATTCAAAAAGCAAAACAGGATAAGAATCTCTATTCTAAATTAAAGGGGACTAGAGAGATTTAATTTCAATGTGGGATCTTTTGCTGATCCTGGGTCCCTTTGCCAAAAAAGTGGGCAGGGATAAAAAACTTTATTGAAACAAGTAGGCAAATTTGGATATGAACAGTATATCAAATAATTCTATTAATCTTTTGAGGTGTGATGTCAGAAAAATGCCATTTTCCTTAGGAGCTACAAAATATTGAGGAGTAAAACATTACACAGCTACAACTTATTTTCAAGTGGTTCAGAAAAAAATACGAATGTATGTGTACATGTGCATGTTGACATTCACAGAGAGAGAGAGAAAGCAAATGTGGCGAAACACTAATAATTGGTTAAACTAGTAAAAGATACACGCACAGTCATTGTTTTTTTTTTCTTTTTTAACTTTTCTGCAATAAAAATTTTTCAAAATTAAAGTTGGGAAAGCAAACCAAGATGTAAGCTCATGGTCTTTGGGGAAAGGGAATGTGAAGACACTGACTCAAATATTTGGAAATTCTTTATTGCTTGTCTGATATATTACTACAGAGGATTGGATGTCTCTCTTAGAAATTACATAAAACAATAAGATAAACAAAGAAATAGTTATAGATGTGTGTATGCATATGCATGGTCTTCCCAGGTGGTGCAGTGATAAAGAATCCGCCTGCCAATGTGGCAGACACAAGAGCAGTGGGTTCAATTCCTAGGTCAGGAAGATCCCCTGGCGTAAGAAATGGCAATCCAATCCAGTATTCTTGCTTGGAAAATTCCATGAACAGAGGAACCTGGTGGGCTTAAGTCCATGGGGTCGCAAAGAGTCAGACACGACTGAGCAACTGAGCACACACTCACACACATGTTTACACATAATGTGTGTATATATTTTCTAGCTATGCCTGCTAATGAAGGCATACTAAGCATGGTAATCTTTGTTTCTAAATATTATCCTTAAGAGCTTCTTAGAGAAATAGTTGTTTCCAGGACCGAAGCAGGAAAAGTATAAGATAAGCCTGGAAATCTTGTTGTGCCAGACAGGAAATGCTCCAAGAAAGATACAGTTATGTCCAAAAGACATAGGAACAAACTCAAACGGCTTCTAATGGCCAAACCTATGAAAATGTGAGGAACAATGGACTGAGCTTATTTTAGCCCCAAATTACCAAAGGAAGAAAAGCAGAAATATCCTTAACACTAGAACAAAAAAACTGAAGCATACTCACAAGCTCTCCATAACGTGCAGTTGAAATCATACGTAGAGGAAAATTCCCTGTGCTGCCGAAACATAATCCCCCTGTCTTCATAAATAAATAAGAAAAAAAAAAGTTTATGTAAGAATATCAGCAATTCAACTTAAAAATATATACATTATCAATGTAATAAGCCTTACTAAAATGTTAGGTTCTGAACATGCACAGGACCTGTTGGTATTAATGAATGTTGGTTCACATCGGACACACCTGTCAATACAACAAAAATTATTTTTAAAACGTTAATGAATTATGCTAGCTCTAATTTAATTGAGAGCTTGTCTTTCTAACTTTATAGATTAGAATAGGCTATTCAACTAAGTAATTACTTGCAATAAAGTAAACATATCTGAAGTATACACTACTCTGTATTATAAGGCACGGTATAGATAAAATCAATAATATATATAAATATAGTACCTAGAAAATACTAAGTGGATTGCAAATAAGTTATTATTATATACTATATATTATAGATTATGTACAAGTTACATAACATCAATAATAAAACAAAAATAGCTAAAAATAGCTACCTTTTACTAAGCACTTACTCTATAGTACTTGTTTAGGTATGTAAAGTATGTTTCTGAGCTGTGGTAACAGCCTATGAAGTGGATGGTATGTCCCCTTTCTGAAGACAAGAATACTGGCTTAAACAAAGGTCAAACAACCAGCAAGAGACAGAAACAAGATTTAAATCTTCTTTGCGACCCCCTGGACTATACACTCCATGGAATTCTCCAGACCAGAATACTGGAGTGGGTGGCCTTTCCCTTCTCCAGGAAATCACCCCAACCCAGGGGTTGAACCCAGGTTTCCCACAATGCAGGCAGATTCTCAACCAGCTGAGCCACCAGGGAAGCCCATTTAAATCCCATTCTGTCTCATTCTCTGGACCTCAGCTTCTTTACCTGTTAATGCCTTCTTCTAGCCTAAGGAATATGATACGAAAGACACAAATTCTATGTAAATAAGATATTAATGAAGACAGCACCCAGCATACTGCTTACCTGTTTCCTAAAGCATTTGCTACCGTAAAAGAGTTTTCACTTTTATCACAGAGCTCACAAGTTGCTTGAGACAACAATGTTCCATTAATATTTCTTTCCACTAAACAATTTAGAGACAATAAGACATAATTCATAATCAATATACAAGCTTCTATACACTTAGTAAAACCCACTTGTAATTATTCTAATAATTCTCAAAACACCTTGTTAGAACAAAACATGTCAATACTTTACATAAAGTTTGAAAAGTGAAGCCTTCCCCATTCCCACATTAAAAAAAAAAAATACAGAAATTTCCAAATTATCATCATCATAATAAATTAATATATTTTCCTTAAAAATTTTCTTTCCTCTTACCTGCATATTCCTGTTACACTAAGTTTGGGGAAGCAAGTATTTTCACAGACTTCTGGTAAGTTTCTCATCTTGAGAGGGCTTTTGGTGGTATGTATTAAAACTGTAAATTCACATACTCTATAATACATAATACTAAAACTTCATTTTTAGATACCTAACCTACAGAAACACTTGACTATGTACATAAAAATATTCATCAAAACATTACTAGTTTGAAAACAATCTAAATATTTAAAACAGCAAAAAGTTATAAAACACCATGGAGTGGATTAAAAAGAATGAGGTAGATCATACCATTAACTGAAAGGAATATGCTAGAGAACAGCTTATGAAATAGCTACATAAAAAAATACCACTTATATTTCCTGTGGTTACAATGTATACAAAGTACAATGCATACATTAAAAACAGAAAGAAAAAAAAAAAGAGTCTAGAGGACACATTCTAGACTCTACTTCTCACCTAAAATATGGTCAGTGGGACAGTGGCATTTTCCTTCTGCAGTTAAACCACCAGGGCAAGAAATACAGTTCCAGCCATCTTCAGTAACACCTTTCTAAATTAAAAAAAAAAACAAATTATTTCCCCTTTCTTTAATTAATGTTCTCCTTCTTAAAATGATCACGTGAGTTTAAAAAGTCACAATAAGGTATAATTTGTAGGCAATATGTAAATAAATTATACACATATGAGCTACATAAAAATTTCCTGGAAAGACAATTTGTGCTTATATTCAAACATTACGCTACACATTATTATTATGTACTGACTACTATTAACTACTAAGAAGTAAAGGCAATAGTTCTTTGTGATTTTCAATTCAAATGAGCTTTTATTACCATGATTAATATGGTCATCCAGTTTTTCAATTTACCAAGATAAAATGCAACAAAATTCAATGGTATTGAATCAACAAACAGCCAATTAATAGTTTAGCCTTACCTGTTCTAAAATAATTATTCTAATTTTTAAAAATTCAAATACATTAGCTTTCAGCAATTAAGTTATAATCCAAAATGGATGAATCTTATGGTAAATAAATATACCTAAACTTGTTTAAATTATGAGATCTTTTTTAATCCACTAATAGCTTGTACTGGTAAAGATTTCTGATAAAATATGACACCATCCAAAACTGAATTTATATGATTTAGAAAAAAACCTGTGGTAAAAATACAGTAATTTTAATACAAACATGGATATAAACAAAATAAATAGAAAACAATGGTAATAATAAAACAATGACACAAATTGTGTTAAGTTTTGGCCAAAAAGAATGGATATATCAAGAAATGCCCCTGTATTTGATACATTTACACATATAGGGCTATTTAAAAAGTATGATAGCTTAGTGTGTGTGTGTGTGCTTCGTCATATGTGATTCTTTGTGACCCAATGGACTGTAGTCCACCAGGCTCCTCCGTCCATGGGATTTTCCAGGCAAGAATACTGGAGAGGGTTTCCATTTCTTACTCCAGGGGATCTTCCCGGCCCAGGGATAGAACCTGCATCTCCTGTGTCTCCTGTATTGTAGGTGGGTTTTTACCACTTGAGCCATCAGGGAAGCCCCACTAGCTTAGTAACATCACTGAAAAATTAGTCTGCTTTGGCACCATTTCATATTAGTACCTTTTTCTCATCATAATTCAGCTAGGGTCACTATTTCCAAAAATATAAAGTATAAAAATGATCATCAAACCTATAAGTACTAGTCATAAATCAGGACAAATGGTAAATATTAAATTCCCAGATTAAATTTTTTTTAAATACAATAATGAGAAGAGATAACATTGTATTTTAAAACAAAAATGTGAAGAAACATTACTATGAAAGTTAGAACTGCCATACTAAGACTCTTAATTATTCAAAATGATTGGAAGATACATTTCTGTTAATCAAGAATCATCATATATAGTTACTATTAATACACTAATTTTCCAAAAATTATGATATAATGAAATGATTAATAAAACAGCATCAGATATTATTTAATCTATTTAGTGATGAAATAGGCATTTGATGAACTTATCACTCAGATGTCATTATGAACATGAATCATTATATAAAACTGTTGACATTATATTTACTCGGTAGATATCATTCATTCATCTATTTTCCTTTATAAATCAGTTTCTCTATGAAATAGAAATAAAGACAAATTATAGCTTTTTTTTTAATTTCAGATTTTAAAAATACCTTTCTGTTTTTTTTCCAAGTTTGCAAAATTTCACTGATCTCCCACAGTTTAGTAAAAACAAAGCTGGCTTAATAATATTAAAGTCTGTGGGAAAATATTAGAGTACAGCATTAAACTGCAGTTTAAAAAATGATATTTGCTATTTTTTACAGTAAGATTAAAAAAATAATAAATACTCCATACCATGTGTTCTGGGCACTTTTTACAAATAATATCAGGTCCTCCATTATTAGAGATCATCTGAAATCCTGGTAGACACACACAGGAAGTTCCTAAAAAGAAGAGCCAGTTTTGACCTTGATAAATAAAATTCCAAGATAGGAAAATTTTAATAACTCTTAAGATCTTGAGAAGCAGGTCCTAAGAGCAAGACAGTGGAGCCAGTATTGCCTGGGTTTTAATATTGATTCTGCCACTTAGTTTTGTGACCCTGGGCAAGGAACTGTTCTGTGTCTTTGCTTCGAATTAGGTAAAATGGGAACAGTACCTACCTTATGTGGTTAATATGAGTACTAAATTAGTCATTATAAGCATATAGAAAGTGCTCTATTTACGTCTTACAATGTGTCTGGCATACACTAGGTATTGTGTTTGCTACAATTTTAAGTGCAAGCATAAATAAGTTATTAAATTATAAATATTAAACTAACAACAAAACTACTGACTAACCGCTATGGGAGATTTTACAAGTCTATTTCACCCAACCAGACACATATACTCACTGAGTTCAAATTCTGTCAAAACAAAATCTTATTAGAAAAGTTATCTTGATTCAAATAAATCACTGTTTTCCTCTGTTTGGAAAGATTAAAGTAAACTTTATAAGATAATCACTATTCAACTTGCTGGAGAGGACAGTATTCTCTAAGAAGGCATTAAGTGGACACTTAATAGGAATACATGTAGTAGAATACTTATGATATCAGGGTGCATGACTATGAACCTTACACTTTATAGAATGAGTCTGGGAATGCTTTCTTCTTACTTCCTCACCTGAGAAGCCTGACTTGTCCTACACAATGACTTAAATCAAATTTCAAGATGGCAGAAAGTTAATACCATGGGTGACCAAATTGAGATTAAAAACATCCTAGACTTTAGAATATGGGAAAAATCTTATCCTGAGCAGCTTCAGAGGACAACTAGGACCAAATGACGAACATCTCAAGAAAAAAAAAAGTTTAATCTAAAGAGACTTTGGAGGGAATAAGTAATATTCAACAAAGAAAGGGCTAAGTCCTACGGAAATCTATACTATTATGGACATTTTGTATAGCGGAAACACAAAAGTCAAGACAGACGGCAAAGAGATAAACGAGTTCTTCCAGTCTCCAATTTACAGGACAAAGAAGGCTTGACGACCTCATCCAGACTTCCATTTCTTTATCTCTAAAGTAAGAAGGCTGGACCATAAATGGTTAAGGTCCCAACCAGCTCTACATTTCTGGATTTAAGATTAAACAAACAAACAAACAACTACCAAAGTTTCCAAGCGCTAATTTGCATTCCCTCCCAAACAGGTCCTGTCACCTGCTCTTAGCACCTCAGATTATCCTGGTGGTGGTTCACTCAGTCGTGTCCGACTCTCTGCGACCCTAAAGATTACTTCATTTCTCTTTCTTCCGTAGTCAGCTTTCCAGAGGCCTCCCTAAAGGCCCCCTGATGAGGGGTAGGGGCCTGGAGACAAGAAATTCATTACGAGACCTTCAGGGTAGCGGACTCAAGGTTTCCCCAACCTCATTCGTTGTGTGTTTAAGCTTCAATCCTCCGAGGAGACCCTCCTCTGAGGCGCTGGCAGTTAACCTTTCTGAAACATTCTTTCCGCAGGGGGAAAAAGAAAAAGAAAAAGATGTTTCAGCGACGCCGGGATCTGGGCACGGCACCAAGCGGGGACTGCTCCTTCGGCCAGGGCCCGTCCCGAGCCTTCTCACCTCGGGCATCCTGCCTCTGATTGGCACCACACGCCACACAGGAGAGCGCCGAGATATCGAAGTATTGGTTGTGGCCGCACGTCTCCGGCTGCCGGAAAGGAAGAAAGAAGGTCTGAGCTTGTGAGACGCGAGGGAGCACCAGCAAGAGGAACAGAGTCACACTCGCAGCCGACAGGATGGACCCAGCGGCCATCGCCACCACAGGCCCGCGGCCGCCCGTCGCCATGGTACAGACGCCGGCGGCCAGGCGGTCTCCGGTGTCCCGTCAGCCTCAGCGGCGACTCTGCAGAGCTGATTGGATCGCGGCGCCACGGTGTTCCGGAAGTGTCGACCTGGTTGCTAGGTTACCAAAAGCCGCAGGAAGCTGGCGATCTGGAAAGGATGGGTTCGGTTCAGTTCAGTTCTGTCGCTCAGTCGTGTCCGACTCTTTGCGACCCCATGGACTGCAGCACTCCAGGCCTCCTTGTCCATCACCAACTCCCGGAGTTTACACAAACTCATGTCCATTGAGTCGCTGATGCCATCCAACCATCTCATCCTCTGTCGTCCCCTTCTCCTCCCGCCTTCAATCATTCCCAGCATCAGGGTCTTTTCCAATGAGTCAGTTCTTCGCATCAGGTTGCCAAAGTACTGGAGCTTCTGCTTCAGCATCAGTCCTTCCATTGAATATTCAGGACTGATTTCCTTTAGGGTGAACTGGTTGGATCTCCTTGCAGCCCAAGAGACTCTCAAGAGTCTTCTCCAACACTACAATTCAAAAGCATCAATTAGAGGCAAGCTAACCCTGGAGCCTGGCAGGCACGACCAGATTTCAGACACTAGGAAGCGACCTGTTTGCCGGAGGTGAAATCAATTTCAGAAGTCGCAAAATAGGTAACCGCAGCCAAGAAAATATCTGACTTTATCACACAAAAGTATTGTTTCATTAAGTCGTTAGATGATATTTACATCAAAACTTATGGTCATTTTCATGTTAAAGGACACAGGCCAGCAATGTATTTGTCAAAATACACTTGTCCAAAAAGTAGGGGAAAAAAACAACACTGATTTGAAATATGCAATGTTGGATGATTGGCTCGAGGACTGAAAAAGAGGGCTTCCCTGGTGGCTGAGATGGTAAAGAATCTGCCTGCAATGCAGGAGACCAGGGTTCAATCCCTGTATCAGGAAGATCCCCAGAGAAACCGGCTGCTGGGGATGAAACCGGCTCCAGTACTCTTGCCCGGAAAATCCTGTGGACGGAAAGTCCTGTGGACGGAAAATCCTGTGGACAGAGAAGCCTGGTGGGCTACACTCCATGGGATTGCAAAGAGTGGGACACGACTGAGTGACTTTCACTTCACTGAAAAAAGATCTTTCCTGACAGACCTTCTTTTGTGTTTCTATGTTCTTTGTTTTGAGCATAGAAATCATGTTCATAAAATGAGATCTTTAGTCCAGTTGTAAATAAAGAAGGAATCTATTTTTTAAGTCAAATATACACATACATGATTGTTATCTTTCAAAATGGGCACTCTTAGAGGCTGTTGGGCCCAAAACATTTTAGAATTACCTTCAAAGCCAGTTTCTGGGTCATAAAAGAAAAAGCTGTTTCTTAATATTTAAATTTCATCTCCTCTTTTGTTGTATTCTGTTTTATTGTTTTATTTTGTCCTTCCTCCCCAATAAAACTGGCATATTTTGAAACCACCTTATCCATCAGTATATCTTGAAATGACTTTCAGCTTCCCCCCAAAACCACAAACTTTGTAATGAAAATGATGGCTTATTACTATTAAGGAGAATACACACACACACACACACACACACACACATAATATCCTCAGTACGTGTGGGAAAATACATCTAAGAAATTTAGATAAAGTTATTAACCATATTTAGGCCTAGTATTTGTCATGTGACCATCTGCAAAAGACCAGCATTCATTCTGTTGCTAATGTTTATGACAGAAAGAGGTGTATATTCTGAAAACTCTTGCTTAAATAGGCATTATAAAAGATGTTTTTGAGTAATTACCATGTTATTAGAGTCTATAATTTGAAGAAGAAGTTACTTATCTGAAAAAATTTTTGAAAAACATATGACTGTGCAAATGTTAATAGGAGCTCAGAAAGGGTATGGTCAGAATAGTTGAGATTAATCTACAAAAGCTTCTTATGGGTGAATTTTAACTCATCTTTTTTAACGCTCTGTGAGAGGCTTCAGGGTGGTAATATTTACTCACTGTCTACTATATAATCAAAGCAGTAAAAGAGCAGGTTATTTGTGTTCCACACTGTATACTGTGCTAGGCACTTGGCAGCATTAATGTTAACTCTTCATAGTAACCTTCTGCAGGAATACTTTCCCCCCTTTTTTGGATACTTTATAATCAAAGAAACTGAAGATCAAAAAAGTTACATTTTAGGAAGTGGTGAAATCAAACTTTATCTCCATCTGACCAACTCCAAAACCTGTTATCTTTTCAATCTACTAAGTGGCTTCTTTGTGGAATAGTTTGGAAAAAAAAAATCTGGCATATTGTATATGCAGGACAAACCTGTTGTCTTTAGTTAACAAGATGATACTGCCATTTTACACCACAAGCAGGGGAACTATGGTTGTCTAAGAACTTCGGGCATTGCACCTAAAAAAAATCTTTCCCAAAGAGCTGAATAGAGAGTTTATTTGTAGCAGAAGTGTTCAAAATAGATGTAATTAAATTTGAAATAACTGTGGATACTCTGGGTTCATCTTTATAAACTGCCTAGAAGGATAACAGAGAGAGTGTCAGCTAAAACCATGAAGCATAAACTGGGACTGTATCATTAGGAATATTTTCACTGCAAGTAATAGAAAAATCACATAGTTTAAGCCAGTTCACAATGGCTGAACAAAAACAAACATGAAAATTCTGACATAGGGACTGCTGACGTTTATTCAACGATATCAGATGGTCATCTCTGCAGTTCTCTTGGTTTTTCTCTCCTAGTTGCCATGTGATTGCCTTATATCAGAAATCAACATTCAGATTTAAGACAAGAAGAAGGAAAGTGACTGAATCACAGATGTTTTTTCTATCTCTTTAGTCAGGAAAGCAAGTATTTTCTTAATGCCAGATGGTATGCTAAAGTTAAACTTCTTACATGCATCATTTCAATATTTTTATGAATAAGTAGTAATCTCCATTTATCAGGCTTAAAGACTTACCCAATATCACCCAGCTAAGCAGTTAAAGAGTTATACATAGAAGTGGATGAGAAGAAGAACATGGTTTAAATAAGCTTAGGAAGAACTTTACCCCCCAAAAGTGAAAGGGTGGGCTCAAACACAATTGTAAATGCTTATTGAATATCTATGAGATAGGCACTGCAACATGTGTTACCAAAATTATCATCCACTCAACAACCTTATGAAACCTATACCGTGATTCTCATTTCTTTTTATAGATGATTAATGGAGCAACAAGGAGATTTTTCAAACTTATCAAAATACAAAGATTTCAATTTACAGAAGTAACTTTAAATTATGGCAGTTTAACTCTTAGGGCTGCTTAACCACAATGCTGTGTGTCCTAACAATATAAAAGCTACAGAAAGGCAAGGGGCTGAGGATGGAGAAAAAGTCTTTGGATTTGGCAATTAGGGGATCATTAGTTATCTTTTACAGTGCAGTTATTACAGCGATAAGGGTAGAAGTAAGTCACAGAGCAGTACTAAGAGTAACCAACAGATGTAGATTATTTTGACATTGAAAAGAAAACAAAAGAAGGGACTGAGATAAAAGAATTTTGATTTTTTCTTAGGATAAGAAGAATACGTCTATAAATGGAGAGAAAAGGAAAGGAGTAGTAAAAGAGAGATTCAAAATAAAGAAGGAATAATTGACTCTCTCTTGAGCCTCTAGGAAGGGGCCGAAGACTTGGATGTTAAACTGGGAGAAGGACCACCTAAGGGGAAGAGAGTCATTCTTTCTCAGACTAGAAGAAAAGAGAAAGGTAAGTGAAGCCATCCAGAAATCTTGGACTAGGTATCAGAGAAGTTGAGTAAGATCAGTTTTCTAAGTAAAGAACATACGTAAAAGTAAGAAATTCTTTGAAAAGATAGAGTAGATAATTGGAAGGAAAATCATCTAGAGCTGAAAGTTGGCAGCAAGTCTAGATCTTACCTACAAGGCTGAATCATGTTGGAGTGGGAGCAGATGGAGGGTAGGTTAGGAAGGTTCCAGGGTCAAAATGAACAGTTTATGGAGAAGATGAGTGTAGTTTGATTATGTCGAGCAAGTTGCCTACTCAGGTAGAGAGGTGTAACAAAAATGGATGTGACGGTCTCGGGCTTGATGAAGAGTTTGGAACCAGAAATGGAAATCATTTTGAGTATCCCAAAGACTGTTGTGTATTTGAATCCCTAAACGGAGGGAGTTAAGAGAGGCAGAATCACAAGGGAAGAAGAGAACCTGAGTTGAGACGTCAGAAGGCAGCTCATCTTTGGTGGAGAATTTTCCAAACATGTGTTGAGCACTTCTTGGATCCCTGGGTCAGGAAGATCCCCTGGAGGAGGAAATAGCTACCCACTCCAGTATACTTGCCTGGAAAAATTCTATGGACAGAGGGGCCTGGCAGACTACAGTCCACGGGGTCACATAGAGTCCGGACACAACTAAGTGACTGAGCATACACATACGTGAGTAGACACTTGTTGGAGACAAGAGCTATCCCTGGTGCTTTTGCTCAGCGGCTTCATAATCTTGTAGAGAAACAGACTTAGAAACAACTGCTTTGAGACAAGTGCTGTCACTGAGACAGTGCAACTGGCGGATGTTATTACCCCTGCCTTGCTGGGCAGGCGGGAGATCAGTGAAGATTCAAAGGACTGGACAGGTCGCAGCTCCACCAGAGCAGAACCAGAGGCACGAGGGAACAGGCTCATGGGCAAATGACACGTATCTCAGCATCCCTGAAGTGTGGGGTGTGTGTGGTCAGTGGCAGGAGATGAGGCTAGAAAGGTAAAAAGAAATTAAAATGAAGGTTCTTAAATGCTTATTATTTGTCTTCTACTGTTGATCAGATTTGCATTTTAGAAAATATCCTAGAAAAAAAGCACATGGAAATCTCTAGAGGTAGAGATGCCTTAGAAAGTTAAAGCAGAAATCTAGGGTCTAAGGGCAGGGGAAGAAGGGAGAAGCAGGAGAAGATAAATGAAAGAGCTGTTTTAGGAGGAAGAATTTTGAGAATTTTAGACTTGGATGGAATAAGTAAAGAAACAGGAGCAAGGATCATTCCCAGGTTTCCTGATTTAGGTGGCTGGGTGGATGGTGACATTAAAGGAACATTGAAAATACTTGGGGCAGATAAAGACTTTTCACCAAATTAAAAAAAAATTAAAGTAGAAATTCAATTTACAGGAATTTTCTAGTATGTTGGTTGGAGTTAGGACCATGGATGATAATTGAAATAATTGATATTAATTGCTTGCTTTCAATGTGCCAGGCACTGCAATATCTCATTTAATACTAAATTGGGACCACTATCATCACCTTTACTTTACAGATGAGAAAACCAAGGCATAGAAAGCATCTGTGACTTTCTAGGGTCACACTCACATCATGATTCTAACCCTGGCAACTGACCTGCTTTTAACCCTGATTCTTTACTCGTGCTCCTGAATCCCTGGATGTGCTTTCCTGGGCATTAATAAATAAAAGGAAAAGGCAAGTGAGTCCATGAGGGGATTAAGGAATTAAAATATTGCAAAGAATGTGAAGGCCAAATTCAAAGTGCAAAAGTGGAGGTTGTGGTCAAAAGAGGAATTAGGTCAAGATCCTTCAGTTGGGGCACCTTGTGTGGTGAGTCCTGCACTCTTTCCCAGTCTCCAGAATCTGACTTATAAACAACTAGATATAAACAACTGCTGCTTCGTATTCAGTATGTCCTAAACTGAACTTGACTTCCATGATAGAACACTCTTCTGGTTTTCCTCCAGGTTATTCCCAGAATAAACTTTCCGGTTGCTCCTGCTCTCTGACTCTGTTACCTAGCCATTAGATATGGAATCCCTAGGATCTCAGCAGTAGACTTTTGACTCCTCTCATTCTTTGATTTTCCCCTCCTGGGGAAAGTCATGTCCATGACTTCATTGACTACTTTTTGCAGATAAGTCATATGTATGTAAATTCAGGACAAATAAATTTTCTGAGCTCTGAATCAGTATTTCCACTGTTTTCCTGAAAAACTCCATTTGGGTGGAATGAAGCATCTTTCAATCCAAGTGTCCAAAAACAGCTCATGGGCTCCAGCCTGTTCCGCACTCCCCAAACGTGCCCTCTTCTAAGTGTACTCCACCCCAGGTAATGGCAGTCATCAAACCATGAAAAAAGCCAAAATCTAGGGGTAGCTTTTGATGCTTTACTTTCCTTCAACTTAGCGTATCGGCCCACTGGCAAGACTTCTTGGTTTTTATCTTCTAAATATCTCTTGAATTTATTGCACAAATATCCTTTGAAATCTTACTTTTCTTAATCTCTTATCATCACTGGCACCCAAAGTACAACCTTTCCCTCCTCTAAATTACTGCAGCAGCCTATTTTAAACTTAATTTTTCAGCTGTAGGCATTATCCATTGCCTGCCTGCTATGAAAGATGAAGATTGCTTTTTATCACATTTTCTGGACCTCTCCATCTTTCTAATATATATTATTTATTTTACATTTTCAGTTGGAGCAGTAATCATTGTTTACACTATTGTTTAAATGCTAGTCACATTTGAGTCATGTACCATACCAGGGCTTCCCTCGTAGCTCAGACAGTAAAGCCTCCGCCTGCAATGCAAGAGACCCAGGTCCGATTCCTGGGTCAGGAAGACTCCCCCTGGAGAAGGAAATGGCAACCCATTCCATTACTCTTGCCTGGAAAATCCCATGACAGAGGAGCCTGGTGGGCTACAGTCCATGGGGTTGCAAAGAGTCGGACACGACTGAGCGACTTCACTTCACTCACCATACCATAATTATTACCATTCTCCTATTTGAATAAGTGTTTCCTTTGTTACTTTAATTATCTTGTGCTATCATTAAAAAGTCCTCAATTCTTCCTTAGAACTATGATTCTCCTTTAAGTATATTCAGTACATTTACTATGTGCCACATTCTTCTCCAGTGGTTTTGATCTTTAGCAGTAGCCCTTTGAAGTAGGTCTTGTTATACCCAATTTATAAATGAGGAAATTTAGGAACAGAACAAGCCAATAAGAACTTATATTAGGATCCAGGCAACTATATTCCTTTTCTTTTTTAAGGAAAATACTTAACTTTATTTATTTATTTACTTTTATTGAGGTATAACTGACACATAATCTTAGATCAGTTTCAGGTGCACAACATAAGAATTCAATATTTGTATGTATTGCAATATGATCACCACCATAAGTTTAGTTAACGTCTGTCACCACAGTTCAGTTCAGTTCAATTGCTCAGTCGTGTCCAACTCTTTGCGACCCAATGAATCGAAGCACACCAGGCCTCCCTGTCCATCACCAACTCCCAGAGTCCACCCGAACCCATGTCCATCGAGTTGGTGATGCCATCCAACCATCTCATCCCCTTCTCCTCCTGCCCCCAATGCCTCCCAGCATCGGGGTCTTTTCCAATGAGTCAGGTCTTCACATCAGGTGGCCAAAGTCTTGGAGTTTCAGCTTCAGCATCAATCCTTCCAATGAACATCCAGGACTGATCTCCTTTAGGATGGACTGGTTGGATCTCCTTGCAGTCCAAGGGACTCTCAAGAGTCTTCTCCAACACCACAGTTCAAAAACATCAATTCTTTAGTGCTCAGCTTTCTTTACAGTCCAACCCTCACATCCATACATGACCACTGGGAAAACCATAGCCTTGACTAGATGGACCTTTGTTGGCAAAGTAATGTCTCTGCTTTTTAATACGCTGTCTAGGTTGGTCATAACTTTCCTTCCAAGGAGTAAGCGTCTTTTAATTTCATGACTGCAATTACCATCTGCAGTGATTTTGGAGCCAAGAAAAATAAAGTCAGACACTGTTTCCACTGTTTCCCCATCTATTTGCCATGAAGTGATGGGACCAGATGCCATGATCTTAGTTTTCTGAATGTTGAGTTTTAAGCCAACTTTTTCACTCTCCTCTTTCACTTTCACCAAGAGGCTCTTTAATTCTTCACTTTCTGCCATAAGGGTGGTATCATCTGCATATCTGAGGTTATTGATATTTCTCCCAGCAATCTTGATTCCAGCTTGTGCTTCTTCCAACCCAGCGTTTCTCGTGATGTACTCTGCATATAAGTTAAATAAGCAGGGTGACAATATACAGCCTTGACACACTCCTTTCCCTATTTGGAACCAGTCTGTTGTTCCATGTCCAGTTCTAACTGTTGCTTCCTGACCTGCATACAGATTTCTCAAGAGGCAGGTCAGGTGGTCTGGTATTCCCATCTCTTTAAGAATTTTCCACAGTTTGTTGTGATCCACACACTCAAAGGCTTTGGCATAGTCAATAAAGCAGAAATAGATGTTTTTCTGAAACTCTCGCTTTTTCAATGATCCAGTGGATGTTGGCAATTTGATCTCTGGTTCCTCTTTCTTTTCTAAAACCAGCTTGAACATCTGGAAGTTCACTGTTTACGTATTGCTGAAGCCTGGCTTGGAGAATTTTAAGCATCATTTTACTAGCGTGTGAGATGAGTGCAATTGTGTGGTAGTTTGAGCATTCTTTGGCATTGCCTTTCTTTGAGATTGGAATGAAAACTGACCTTTTTCAGCCCTGTGGCCACTGCTGAGTTTTCCACATTTGCTGGCATATTGAGTGCAGCACTTTCACAGCATCATCTTTCAGGATTTGAAGTAGCTCAGCTGGAATTCCATGATCTCCACTAGCTTTGTTCATAGTAATGCTTCCTAAGGCCCACTTGACTTCACATTCCAGGATGTCTGACTCTAGGAGTGACTAGGTGTGGTGTCTGTCACCACACAAAGGTATAATTTTTTTCTTGTGATGAAAACTTTTAAGATCTACTCTCTTTAGCAACTTTCAAATATACATCACAGTATTATTAATTATATTCACAATGCTATTGGAGAAGGGAATGGCAACCCACTCCAGTGTTCTTGCCTGGAGAATCCCATGGACAGAGGAGCTAGGTGGGCTGCAGTCCATGGGGTCACAAAGAGTCAGACACAACTGAGTGACTAACACACACACACAATGCTATACATTATATCCCCATGAGTTATTTTATAATGAAAGTTTGTACCTTTTGAAGCCTTCCACCATTTTTTCTCACCTCCTGCCTCTGGCAACCACCAATTTGCTCTTTGTATCTATGATCTCTGTTTGTTTTTTTTTAAGATTCCACACATAAGTGAAATCATATGATCATGTGGTATTCTCTGTCAGACTTATCATTTAGTATAATGCCTTCAAGATTCATTTATGTTATTGCAGATGGCAAGATTTCAGTCTTTTTGGTGGCTGAGTGATATTCCATTTTGAATAAATGAATATATATCTATCTCCCAATTTCTTTATCCATTCATCTGTTGATGGATGCTTAGGTCATTTTTTATATCTTAGCTATTGTAAGTTCTACAATGAACATAGGGGTGCGTACATCTTTTTGAACTAGTATTTTCATTTTCTTCAAGTAAATACTCAGAAGTAGAATTGCTGGATCATATGACAATTCTATTTTTAACTTTTTAAGAACCTCCATGTTGTTTTCCATAATGGTTCACCAATTTAAATTTCCACCAACAGTGCACAAGTGTTCTCTTTTCTCTATATGCTGGATAATGCTTCCTTCTTGTCTTTTTGATAATAACCATTCTCACAGATATTAGATGTTATCCCATTGTGATTTTGATTTGGATTTCCTGAATAATTAGTGATGTTGAGCTCCATTTCACGTGCCTGTTGACCACCTGTATGTCTTCTTTGGAAAAATGTCTATTCAGATCGTATACCCATTTTTAAATCAGATTATTTGGGAGGGAGTTGTTACTGAATTGTATGAGTGGTTTATATATTTCAGATAGTATTATTAGATATTTGTTGTTGTTCAGTTGCTCAGTCATGCCCAACTCTGAGACCCCATGGACTGTAGCATGCCAGGCTTCCCTGTCCTTCACCATCTCCCAGAGCTTGCTCAAACTCATGCCCATTTAGTTGGTGATGCCATCCAACCATCTCATCCTCTGTCGTCCCCTTCTCCTGCCTTCACTCTTTCCCAGCATCAGGGTCTTTTCTAATGAGTCAGTTCTTTGCTTCAGATGGCCAAAGTATTGGAGCTTCTGCTTCAGCGTCAGCCCTTCCAAGGAATATTCAGGACTGATTTCTTTTAGGATTGACTGGTTTGTTCTGCTTGCCATCCAAGGGACTCTCAAGAGTCTCAAGACTCTCAAGAGTCAATACCACAGTTCAAAAGCATCAGTTCTTTGGCATTCAGCCTACTTTATGGTCCAACTCTCACATCCATACATGACTACTGGAAAAACCATAGATTTGACTAGACGGACCTTTGTCAGCAAAGTAATGTCTCTGCTTTTTAATACATTGTCTAGGTTTGTCATAGCTTTTCTTCCAAGGAGCAAGCTTATTAGATATATGATTTGCATTTGGTAGGTTGCCTTTTCATTTTATTTTATTCATGGTTCCCTTTGTTGTGCAGAAGAGTTTTTAGTTTTATATAGTCTCACTAGTTTATTTTTGCTTTTAGTGTCTCAGGCATCCCATGTTCTTAACCACTGTGTTATGTGAGCCCTCCTTCCTTAAGGGAGTAAACCAAGACTAAAGAGAATACACAGTCTATTAAGCTGGAAGAGGAAAAGAGAGGTCTCAAGTTTAGTGGATTATACATATCCTCTCTTTTTTGGTTCACTTCCTTGTTTGGGCAAAGTACATACTTCACCAGCTTCCTGAGAGGCTGCATAACATGTAAATTTCAGAGAACTTGCATGTCTGAAAGCATCTTTACTCTTTCCCCACACTTGGTAGTTTCACCCCTGTGTGCTGATCGAATTCCCCAGAAATTATCTCCCTGAAGGATTTATGTCTGGCTGCCAGGTTTAGTGGGGAAATAGAGTGTTTCATGATTCAATTTCATCATTGACATGATATCCTTTTTTCTATATCGAGCCCCTGATCTCACCTATACTCATTGTCCCCTAGTCGTACTCTCTCCAGAGAATAAACCTTCGATCTTGTGCTATAGTCTGGGAGAGACAGGTTTCTTGTAGGAAGGAGCCTTAAGAGTGTGTCTTCAGGGCTTTATAAATTGATGTTCAATCAGCTATTTTCACTTCCTTCCCCAGCAGAATGTATTGAAGCCTCTGAGAACTTATTTGCTGAATATCAGGTCACGTCTTAGCTTTTTCCACTGTCAATTCACAATCCTCTTGGATTCACAAAAGAAATGATAATCTATCCATCTGCTTCCCACTTGCAAAATTTTATTGCTGCTGTCTCCTACCCTATCTTCTTCATTCTTGTCAGAAACCCTGTAAAACTTACTTTTCTGACATTTTATTAGGACTTTTGAAAGGAGTGAAAGTAAATACAGTTTAAACTGTCACCTTAAACTGGAAGTCAAAATAACCTGTTAACCTCTCTCTACATGTACATACTCTTGCCACAGTCTAATCCATTCTCCAGAACTCAGCCGGAGTCATCTTTTGAAATGCAAGTCTAACGTGTCACCTCTCTACTGAAAATAGTTCACTGGTTTTCCAGTGGGAAGCTCAAAGTCTTTACCATGACCCACAACCCCTAGCAGGGCCTGATTTCTTCCTGCAGCCTCTCATTGTCCTGGACACTCTGCCCACACTGGTCTCTCTCGGTCCTCTGTGGCCGCTGAGCCTGTGCACTTCTCTGCCTTCATCACCCCTCCTCCTCTCCGCTTCCCAGCGAGTTCCCTTTCCCGTATTAACTCATCCTTTTCTTCCAGCTCATCTACTGCCTCTCTCCCTGCCTTCCACCACCAGGCCGGCCCTTCTTACGAAATGCTCTTAGAGCAACATGTACTTCCCTTTCATAACTCTTATCCCTGTTGTAAATTTACATTTAGCTGAATAATTCTTTCATTTGTTTTCCTCTCTTCTCCTGGACTTACAGGCTTCACGAGAGCAATGACCATGTCCATTTTTGTTTACCATTGTCTCGTGGAATTGTGTGTCATGCATTATAAGCATTTAAAGCACGTTTGTTGAACTGAAAAAGAATGGGTCAAAACTCGCTTCTTTTCCTCAGTCTCTGGTTTATTGTCACCTTCCAAACTCTAAAGGGAGCTCGGTGCTCTCTCCTCTCCTTTCATCCCTGGGAAGGGGCCAGAGGACCAACGTGGGTTAGACCTAGACCACCAGGCCTCTGGTCACAGTCCTTAGGGCCAGAATTTTTGGTGTCCACATGGCATGTTGTCAAGCAGAGCACCGTGCCCTGATGATCAATCCTAGGGGAAAACTCCAAACACTTCGGCCCATTGCATCTCGGTATTGATTGGAGTTTCCAAAAAAAAAAAAGATACAATGCAGTCAAGCCCTATTTGGGACAGCATTTTACTTACACAGAGAAGAGGCAGAACAAGATCAGCTTTAATAGTGGGCATCTGTACCCCATAGCTAGGGGGTATCTCTCGCTGCCAACACAAGGTAATTCGCCAGGCACTGCACCCATTCATGCTGCAGTGAAAGGAACCCTGTTCCCTCACCTCAGAGGATGTCATAACAGTTAGGATTGGCCAGGTACCATGTGACACATGTGTTTTAAGCAGAGACAAGAGTACTCATTGAGATTATAACAAGGAAAGATTTTCCCACACAGGTAATAAACCAGATGTAGTCTGTATGGGCTCTTTAGCAGTTGATAAGGAAGTGTTGCAGACCTGAGGTCCATTCTTATGCAGCTGAGTGGGGGCTCCATGAGGCTGCCTTTTCCAACGCGAGTTCTTCTGGCTTCTCTCTCTCTCTTTTATTTTTTGGCTTTCTCCTTATGTTCTCTCTTTGGAATTTCAGTATAGACTCTTAGATCTTCCTCTTGCTTCTTCCTTTTGCTTTACATTCTTAGGTCTGGATGGAATCCAGGGGAAGAAAGCCTAAGGAGAATGAGACATTTTGTTTCACACATGGTTTTGCCTATTCACTAGAAGTATGTTCCACAGTGAGATTCAGGGTTGAAGCTTCATCAGTAAAACCCAGAGATTTTATCCAGTACCCGTTCTGCATGACTCCTTTTGGAGTTAAGCTATAGCATCTATGGACTATTCAGAACTCCGTCACCTCCACATTTCTACAGTGGAGACAAGACTGTCATTTATATCAGGTAAGAGGTTATCCAAGTTATAATGCAGGGGTCCTCCTCAAATCTGATTGACCACACATCATCCATTGATTCTGTTAAGTCTTTGGGATCTGACTTCGGTCACACACAACTGAGCCAGTTCCTTTATGGAATCAGTAGTGTCTAAACAGTGCTCCAGCGATCCCTGGAGAACCACTGCAGGGGACAAACTGGAAAGGAGCATGCAGGCCACCAGAGCGACATGTAAGATTTCACGTTATATGCTTTTCTCGGTGCTTTTATTTACACAACTACTCTACTACTGTCATCTTCATTTGATGGGTGAAGAAACTAGAGAGGTTTAGCAACTTAAACGATACAGTTAGCAAGTGCTGGATTTAGGCTCTGAACTATTGTATTCTGATTTCTGAGCCTACTTTCTTGATATCTAAGTTATACAGTTGGCCCTTTGTATCCATGGGTTTCACATCCATTGATTCAACCAACTGCAGCCTGAAAATAATTGGGGCGAAATTTCAGAAAGTTCCAAAAAGCAAAACTTTAATTTGCCACATATTGACAACTATTTAGCTTCCCTGGTGGTTCAGTGATAAAGCATCCAGCAGCAAAGCAGGAGATGAAGGAGACTCGGACTTGATGCCTGGGTTGGGAAGATCCCCTGGAGGAGGAAATGGCAACTCCAATATTCTTGCCTGGAGAATTCCAGAGACAGAGGAGCCTGGTGGGCCACAGTGACATGGGGTCACAAAGAGTGGGACATGACTGAGCTACTGAATACATATGCATGGCAACTATTTACATAGCATTTATACTGTATTAAGTATTATGAAAAAATATCAATAACCTCAGATATGCAGATGATACCACCCTTATGGCAGAAATTGAAGAACTAAAGAGCCTCTTGATGAAAGTGAAAGAGGAGAGTGAAAAAGTTGGCTTAAAACTCAACATTCAGAAAACTAAGATCATGGCATCTGGTCCCATCACTTCATGGCAAATGGATGGGGAAATAATGGAAACAGTGAGAAACTTTATTTTGGGGGGCTCCAAAATAACTGCAGATGCAGCTATGAAATTAAAAGACGCTTGCTCCTTGGAAGAAAATCTATGACTAACCTAGACAGCATATTAAAAAGCAGAGACATTACTTTGCCAACAAAGGTCCATCTAGTCAAAGCTATAGTTTTTCCAGTAGTCATGTATGGATGTGAGAGTTAGACTATAAAAAACAGCTGAGCGCCAAAGAATTGATGCTTTTGAACTGTGGTGTTGGAGAAGACTCTTGAGAGTCTCTTGGACTGCAAGGAGATCTAACCAGTCCTTCCTAAAGGAAGCCAGTTCTGAATACTCATTGGAAGGGCTGATGCTGAAGCTGAAACTCCAAGACTTTGGCCACCTGATGTGAAGACCTGACTCATTTGAAAAGACCCTGATGCTGGGAAAGATTGAGGGCAGGAGGAGAAGGGGAAGACAGAGAATGAGATGGTTGGATGGCATCACCGACTCAAGGGACATGAGTTTTAGTAAGCTCAGGAGTTGGTGATGAACAGGGAGGCCTGGCATCCTGCAGTCCATGGGGTCGCAAAGAGTGGGACACAACTGAGTGACTGAACTGAACTGAACAGATGATTTAAAATATATAGAAGGATGTGCATAGGTTATATGCAAATACTATGCCATTTCATATAAGGAACTTGAATATCACTGTATTAGGGCCTGGAACTAATCCCCTGAGGATACCAAGGGACAAATGTACTAGAGTTTACTGTGTGTTAAGGGCTGTTCTTAAGTGCTATATAGGAAATATTTCATTCATTATTTCATATTGGCCCTGCATGGAAAGTACTATTAGCTTCCTCTACAAATGGAGAAGCTGAAGAATAAGGAACCTATCCACCGTCTTGAAGCAGCAGAGCTGGGATTTTGAGTTGGATCTACTTCATCCAAGAGTCATGGCCTTGATAGTCCTAGGTTCTCCATGTCCTCCTGTATGTGATGACGGGCTGCCTGTGTGGGCTTCTCTCTCCTGTTACAGTAAGAACTTCTTGAGAAAAGAGAACTATGATTTATTCAGCTTTGTTTTTCAGGAACCGTGGCAAGATTCCTGACACACAGTGCATGCTTACTAAATGTCGGCAGAATTGCATGGAAGTCAGGATTTGCAAGAGGGTCCTTGGAGTTGAGAAGATGGAGGAACTCTGAGACCAAGTGATGCAACGCTGCTCTTGTGGATGTTGAAGAGCTAGGAGGGACAATTGAAAACTATCTGATGCTAAAATCATGCAGGAGGGTAGGGAGAGCTGTCTTGATGGCAACAAAGCTGACTTGGCAAAGCTGACTAGTTGGCGAGGCAGAGCCCCAGAATGGCCGTGCCTCAGTGCGGTTCCCATGTTTCAGGGGATAATTTCTTCTGTTTTGTTGTTCCAGAACAGTTCTTTCTGTTCTCAAAAATGATTAGGTTTTCATGTTAATACACTAAAGGCTCATGGAACTGTTCAACAACCAGAGTCCCATGTATTAAACTCAATTACCTTCTCTGGAATTTTCTTCTTTTGATGGTAATGGTGCAGTCATCAGAGAAAGGCAGAAGGCAGACTAGAAAAGACAGGCAATTACTATACTGTTTTGTTTGGAGAAAATCTGTGTGGATAGAAGGGGGATGGTCATCTCTGAAAAGCAAAGACAGCTGGCAATACCTGCCTAAGCATCTCCAAGGGAAGGAGTCTGATCTAAGCACACTTGTTCAGATGAACCTTACAGTAAGCACTCATTAGATGACAGTCATTACTTTTGTTAAGAAGGTTTTCTTAGGCACCCTTAACTGAAAAACACTTGTTGACATTAGGTAACTCCTGTTCTATTTTCATGCTTCATAAACAACCCTCTCCTCCTCTGACTTTATACAAGAAGCGTTTCGGGCTTCCCTGGTGGCTCAGATGGAAAAGAACCCGCCTGCAATGCAGGCGACTGGCTCCATCACTGGGTCGGAAAGATCCCCTGGAGAAAGGAATGGCTATCTACTCCAGTATTCTTGCCTGGAGAATTCTATTGACTGAGGAGCCTGGCAGGCTACAGGCTACACTCCATGGAGTTGTGAAGGGTCAGACACAACTGAGCAACTAATGCAGAGCGTGTTTATGGTGCTAGTGGTAAAGAATCTGCCTACCAATACAGGAGACATAAGAGATGTGGGTTCAATCCCAGGGTCAGGAAGATCCCCTGGAGGAGGGCGTGGCAACCCACTCCAGTATTCTTGCCTGGAGAATCCCATGGACAGAGGAGCTTGGGGGGCTAGAGTCCACAGTGTCGCAAAGAGTCGGACATGACTGACGTAACTCAGCACACACGCAGAGAGTGTTCACAGCCCGTAAGGTGCTGGTCAGCCTGGGATGAGCTCAGGTTCACTATACTAGTGTTTCTTCTTGTGAACTAATATTGACAATATGGACTTTTGGAGCACTGTTTCTGTGTGCTTTTAAAAGAGAGCCTGCCTCAGAGGAGAGAACCTCTCCCAGTGTGAATTAGGGCAGTGTTCTCTGGAAACAAACCACTAGGGTTCAATTCCTGGGTTATATTATTTCTGCTACCTTGGGCAAACTATGCAATCCTTTATGCCTCCGTGTCTGTTATTTGTAAGATAGGAAAAATAATAGTACCTACCTCCAAAAGTAGTCATAAGAATAAAATGAGATAATGCACAACGGTTGGCACATAATAAAGCTTCAATAAATGTTAGCTTTTAAGTTCAGATTCCTGAGCTTGCTAGGCTAGGACCAAACCCTGGAGTTTTGGAAATAATCAAGGTAAATGCTGCCTAGTCCTTGGACCTAACTCTCTGAGGTGACATTTTCCACTTGTCTGTGGGATCGCCTTGACATTTAAAACAAGTCACTCATATGGTCTCAGATATTTACATATATTTGTTCATTCAACATTTCTGGCAACCTTAAGAGAAAAGAACTCATATTCCCATTTTACAGATGAGGAGACTGAAGTGTAACGAGGCTAAGTAATTTCCCTGAGTAAATGGTGGCTTTCACTCAGAGAACGACCTTTTATTCACTTGTTAAACTACCTCTTCTTTCTCAAAGAGAATGGCTATTTTTCAGTGAGAGAAATTTTGAAAACTCATAGTTTTCTCTATGTAACAGTGCTTTAAAGTAACACTTTCTCAGTAAGCTTTGAATACACTTGTACATGTATCAGGTAACTATTAAATGTGATGGGCTGGTTTGTTATTTGCAAATAATAGCACAAGGTTGTTCCCCAGTTCTTTCAAAGCAGGCACCACAGAGCATGCCTGGAACTGTACTTCTCGTTTCCCAATTTTCAAAATTGGCCTATGTATTCTCATGTTTCAAAAAACCCCCCAAAAGGTAGAAAGAATAACTGTATAAAGGCACTTCTTCAAAAATGTCTATAAAGTTGTATATGCACATGCTTATTAACCCCCTTGGGTGCTGGCCTTGTACCTGGAACATCTAAGGCAGTAACATTAATATTTCTCTGGCCTTTTAAAAGTATTTACAAAGAGGGTTTCTGAAGATGTTTAGCACTAATAACTGGAGCGATGAAAAGATAAACAAAGTGTTGCCAAAATCTCAGCTCTCTGTGCACCAGTGCCAAACAGAAAAACGGAGGCGGAGTTACGGAGAAGGAATGAGTGGTTTATTACCTTGGCAGGCAAAGGGGGAACTCAGTAGGCTAGCGCCTCAAGAACTGTGTCCCCCCTCTCTGGTCAGTAGGGAGAGGTTATATATATAGACAGGCAGGAGTATGTGATAAGGAATAAGGCAGTAACAGTCTTGTGTTTTCTTCTGCTGCTGAGATTAGGGTGTGTGCAGGGTCTTAGGTGGTCTTTTAATCTTGATGAGCCTCTTTGGTCTTTTAATCTCCAGGTAGTCTAGTTGCTGTTCCTACTTTGATTAGGAACTGTTCTTCTGTTTGGAACTGAGGGAATGTCATGGAGGCTTGGTTTCGCCTATAAGAAGTGAAGTGAAAAGTTGCTTAGTCGTATCTGACTCTTTGCAACCCCATGGACTATACAGTCCATGGAATTCTCTAGGCCAGGATACTGGAGTGGGTAGCCTTTCCCTTCTCCAGGGGATCTTCCCAACCCAGGGATTGAACCCAGGTCTCCCGCACTGCAGGTGGATTCTTTACCAGCTGAGCCACCAGGCAAAACCCTGCCTATAAGAAATGAGGGACAAAAAGGCCTCCGTGTCCAGGAGTCTCCCAGGGCCCTGCTCAGCATCAATCCTGCCTTTTGTTTGATACTCCTCAATCTTGAGGAGCATAGAATCTTTTCCATTTTTATTCAAGCTGCTGCTCACACATTGATCTTTTTCATAATTTCTGCAGTTCCCAGTCTCCTGCTTTGAAGAGATGTTAGGGAGCATCCAGGAAAGGGGGGGACCCACGGAACACAAACCGATGCATAGTGGCTAACAATTGTCCAATCTGTTGGAATACACTGCTTAATTGTACCTCCCATGTTAAAAAGGTTTCTCTTCTTTATCTTGAATGCTTTTTATTATTTCTGTTAGCTTTACTCACATGCTTAAATTAGAATCTTCATCTCTTAAAACCTTAAATTCTTGTGAAAACTAAGAAGTAAGCAATTTTGAACTGTCGTCTACATTAGTATGTTGTAGATTGGTAAACAAACATCAATGCTAATTTCTAAAAAAAAACACACAAAAAAACCTTGCTTTTTGATTGAGAACATCTCAGAATGGCACCAAACATTAATAATTCTATTTAATAATGTATATAGTTTCTCTGTAAGAGGAAGCCAATGTACAGTCATTTATGTCTCAGTGTCTTATTTTCTTTGAGAATGACCCAGCTTTTCAATAAATTTCTTTCACTTAGTTTGCAACTCTAAAATTTCGAGTTAGTAATATCTGGAGAGACAGACATTTTCAAAGCATAAGTATTCTTAGCAGTTTATCTAAAAGCTCTTATCTCATTTACATTTTCTATCCTTAAACGTTTCTTTACATCACCACCCACTGGCAGCAGGTTACTTAGCTTGCTGATCTGCTATAAAGAGTAAGGACTACTAAACCATTTTGGACCTACTGCTTCTAATCAGTCTATGTCATGTCCTTAGGCGATGCCATTCCTTCAAAGTTTGTGCCCTCCCCCTTCTCTCTTGCTTCATTTCCCTCTGAAGAGATTTGACTCCCACATTCCTATGGGAAGCAGAGGGGTGGCATCCACCCTCTGTGACTGCTACAAGGCTGAGTAGAGGCATCAGATGCTGCCTGTCAGGGCATAGAAAAAAATCTCTGTATACTGGATTTAGGAGCTGAGGCACAAGACAGCTCTTGAAGATCATGGCATCTGGTCCCATCACTTCATGGCAAATAGATGGAAAAGCTATGGGAACAGAGACTTTATTTTCTTGGGCTCAAAATCACTGCAGATGGTGACTGCAGTCATGGAATTAAAAGACTCTTGCTCCTTCAAAGAAAAGCAGTGACAAACCTAGACAGCATATTAAAAAGCAGAGACAGTACTTTGCCGACAAAGGTCTGTCTAGTCAAAGCTATGATTTTTCCAATAGTCATGTACAAATGTGAGAACTGGACCATAAAGAAAGCTGAGGGCCGAAGAATTGATGCTTTTGAACTGTGGTTGTTGAAGAAGTCTCTTGAGTGTCGCTTGGACTGCAAGGAAATCAAACTAGTCAATCCTAAAAGAAATCAGTCTTGAATATTCATTGGAAGGACTGATGCTGAAGTTGAAACTCCAATACTTTGGCCATCTGATGGGAAGAGCTGGCTCTATAATAATTGTAGGGGGGCCCTCTAAAGTATCCTAAAGTTAGCTGAAACTCAAAAGAACTTTAATTAAAACTTGATATTTGGGAAGTGTGTCAAAAAGTTTTAAAATACTTGGTCAAGATCAGTCATTGTGGAACAATATCCATTCTTTAACCAAAGTAACCAGGGATCTCAAAAGCAAACATTAATACAAATTCCTTAAAGGCAAAGAAACTCATACAGCCATAGTCAACATCTCAAGAATACTAGAGGAGGAAATCAAAACCAGTCTTGTTCTTGCCCATTTCTAATAAAATCCATTTACCTAACTAAACAGTCCAATCTTAAAAATTCTGATAATGCATAATTCAATATCTTTTATTCCTTGCACCTTCTACTGAAAACACATATATTATTTTCCTTAAAAATTTTTTTCTTACACTGAGTTGCTTTTATTGTTAACAAATAAGTAACAGATGGAATAAGGTCTTATTTGACCTCTAGTAAATCTAGATTCAACAGATACTTAACACTGAAGACTCTTATGACATGTCTATATTAATCAAACCAACAAGCCTAAGCCACCTTCAATAGCAGATAGCAGTTCAGTACAGAATATTTCCCAGATCGTGGATTCTAAAATTTATCTTAGCCAGTTTTTTATAGATTTAGATTTAATTTATAAGCACTTAATTTCAAGTCAGTTAAAATAGTTCATTTACAAGTTAACTTTTACATAAAGACCAATCCAGAAATCTCAGTTTTTTTCCACTTGAGTTCAGACAATGAAAGATCCCACAGGAAGCAGTAAAGATCCCACATGCTACAAGACCTGACCCAGCCAAATAAATTAACTAAAACACAAAGATTAGGAGATGGACGCCCTAGGACCCCCAGTTCACTTCAGTTCAGTCGCTCAGTCATGTCTGACTCTTTGCGACCCTATGAACTGCAGCATGCCAGGCTTCCCTGTCCATCACCAACTCCCGGAGCTTACTCAAACACATGAATTGGAAGGCTGGAAGATTTCTCTGAGGTCAGGCCCTCAGAGTCCCCCTGCTGTAGGGCTGTGCCAGGGTTACACCCCATCTGGGCTACAGAACTCCAAGTTCGCTGCAGAGAACAGGGGAGAGGTCGCCCTAGCAGCTGCCTAGGCTTTCTTTGCCTTTCTCTGCAGATTTCTACTTTGAGAGGACATTAACTTTTGGAGGATTAGAAAGAGGGCCTTTGGTACATTGCAACATCGTTGTCGTGAAGTCGCTCAGTCGTGTGTGATTCTCGGCAACTCCATGGACCTTAGCCAAACGGTAAAAATGCCCCAAGAGGACGGCAGAGATGCTCAGAAGTCAAAGCCAAATGGCGTGAATGCCCCAAATATGATTTCCCATTCCCACTAGACCTGTGACCTTGTCCAAGGTGTGCCTTACAAAAGGAATTGCCCTTCACAGGGAGAACTCCCGCAGTTGAAATTAAAATTCTCCAGATTCGCACCAAAGTTCCCCAAATTGGAACCAAAGTTTCCCAAATTGAAACCAAAGTTCCCCCAGAAGAGGCAAGGTCAAAGAGGTCCTGGTGTACACTCCACAAGACTTACCAAACTGCTGGCAGATAATGTTGCAATGTAGGGATTCCCTGGTGGCTCAGAGGTTAAAGCGTCTGCCTGCAATGCAGGAGACCTGGGTTCGATTCCTGGGTTGGGAAGAGCCCTTGGAGAAGGGAACGGCTACTCACTCCAATATTCTGGCCTGGAGAATTCCATGGACAGAGGAGCCTGGCAGGCTAGAGTCCATGAGGTCGCAAAGAGGCAGACACGACTGAGTGACTTTCACTCACTCAAAGCCAATAAAAGGGTCTAAAACTAACAATTAGACCTTTACTGGCACAGGATGTGAAATTGGACTGAAGTTTCCCTCCCCTTGTGCCCAGGTCCTCAGGGGAAAAAGTGGGGAGCAGGGAAAAGCTTTTAAAACTCAAGCATAAAAAAATGAGATTTCTGATTTGGTCTTCATGTAAAATTTACTTTGTAAATGAACTATTATAACTGACTTGAAAGTTGTTCAGTTGCTCAGTCATGTCCAACTCTTTGCAACCCCATGGCAGTATGCCAGGCTTCCCTGTCCTTCACTATCTCCTGAAGTTTGCTCAAACTCACGTCCATTGATTGGGGGATGCCATTCAACCATCTCATCATCTGTTGCCCACTTCTCCTGCCTTCAATCTTTCCCAGCATCAGGTTCTTTTCCAATGAGTTGGCTCTTCACTTCAGGTGGCTGAAGAGGAGAAGTACTGGAGCTTCAGCATCAGTCCTTCCAATGACTATTCAGGGCTGATTGCCTTTAAGATCGACAACAACAAGGGCGTTTGCCATCTGCCTCTGTGGAGACTGAGTCCTGTGCTGCCGCAGCTGTTGACCTTCAACACCCTCTGAAGGAGTCCAGGGTGGAATGAGGCACTCTGTGCGCCAGGGAATCTGGTGGAACAGGTCTTTAGATATTTTCAGGAGCTGATTTCATGATCCCAATCTTTAACCTTCTTCAAATCTAGAAAATCACTTAATTCCTTTCTGGTGACATCAGCTCCTTGTGACCGGCAGCAAAACTTTTGTAAAGTAAGCCCTTGATTGCACTGAGCTCCCCCTTCACTGAAATGTTATATATTGACTTTCCCTGACTCCCTCTTTGGGGCAGTATCTCAGAGCTATCTGAGGTACTGCCTGCCGGGCTGTGGCCCTCATTTCACCCCAAATAAAACTTAACTCACAAATCTCAAGTTATATATCTTTTTAGTTGACAGTGGTATCATCTCCATATCTGAGGTTGTCAATATTTCTCCTGACAATCTTGATTCCAGCTTGTGCTTCCTCCAGCCTGGCATTGTGCACAATGTACTCTGCATCCAAGTTAAATAACCAAGGTGACAATACGCCTTGTCATACTCCTTTTCCAGTTTTGAACCAGTCAGCTGTTCCATGTGTGTTTCTAACCAGTGCTTCTTAACCTGCATACAGATTTCTCAGGAGGCAGATGAGGTGGTCTGGTATTCCCACCTCTTCAAACATTTTCCAGAGTTTGTTTTGATGCACACAGTCAAAGCCTTTAGGGTGGTAAATGAAGCAGGTTTTTCTGGAATTCGTTTGCTTTTTCTATGATCCAGTGGATGCTGGCAATTGGATTGGTTCCTCTGGCTCCTTTGACTTTTCTAAATCCAGCTTCTACATCTGGAAGTTCTTAGTTCACATACTGTTGAAGCCTAGCTTGGAGGATTTTGAGCATGACCTTGCTAGCATGTGAAATAAGTGCAATTGTGCAGTAGTTGGAATATTCTTTGGCATTGCCTTCTTTGAGATTGGAATAAAAACTTTTTGAGTTTTCCAAATTTGCTGGCATGTTGAGTGCAGCACTTTAACAGCATCATCTTTTAGCTTTTTAAATAGCTGAGCTGGAATTTCATCACCTCCACTAGCTTTGTTTGAGGCCCACCTAACTTCACACTGTAAGATGTCTGGCTCCAGGTGAGTGACCACATCATCCTGGCTATCCAGATCATAGAGACTTTTTTTTGTACAGCTCTTCTGTGTATTCTTGCTGTCCTTAATCTCTACTGCGTCTGTTAAGTCCTTTCCATTTCTGTCTTTATTTTGCTTGTTGGCATGAAATATTTTCTTGGTATCTCTAAGTTCTGAATTTTGAAACTTGAAAGCAAGCACTTAGAAATTAAATCTAAATATATAGAAAATTGGCCAAGATAAATATTAGGACCTGTATTCTGGGAAATATTCAGTACTAAATTGATATCTGCTATTGAATGTGGCTGAAGCTTGTTGGTTTGATTAACAGAGACATGTCCTTAGAGTTATCTATGTTAAGTTTAATTCTGTTGTACCTAAGTTTACTAGATGTCAAATAAGACCTTATTCCATCTGTTACAGATTTGTCAACAAGAAAAGTAACTCAATGTAAAAAAACCCACAAAACTTAAGGAAAGCAAGATATGTGTTTTTGTTGCAGTCAGTTCAGTCGCTCAGTCCTGTCTGACTCTTTGCGACCCAATGGACTGCAGCATGCCAGGTCTCTCTGTCCATCACCAACTCCCGGAATCTACCCAAATTCATGTCCATTGAGTCGATGATGCTATCCAACCATCTCATCCTCTGTCCTCCCCTTCTCCCCCTGCCCTCAATCTTTCCCAGCATCAAGGTCTTTTCCAATGAGTCAGTTCTTCCCATCAGCAGCCAAAGTATCAGAGTTTCAGCTTCAGCATCAGTCCTTCCAATGAATATTCTGGACTGATTTCATTTAGAATGGACTGATTGGATCTCCTGGCAGTCTAAGGGACTCTCAAGAGTCTTCTCCAACACCACAGTTCAAAAGCATAAATTCTTTGGCTCTCAGCTTTCTTTATAGTTCAACTCTCTCATCCACACATGATTACTGGAAAAACCATAGCTTTGAGTAGATGGACCTTTGTTGGTAAAGTAATGTCTCTACTTTTTAATATGCTGTCTAGGTTGGCCATAACTTTTCTTCCAAGGAGTAAGCATCTTTTAATTTCATGGCTGCAGTCACCATCTACAATGATAAAGTCTATCACTGTTTCCGTTGTTTCCCCATCTATTTGCCGTGAAGTGATGGGACCAGATGCCATGATCTTAGTTTTCTGAATGTTGAGTTTTAAGCCAACTTTTTCACTCTCCTCTTTCACTTTCATCAAGAGGCTCTTTAGTTCTTCACTTTCTGCTATAAGGGTGGTGTCATCTGCATATCTGAGGTTATTGATATTTCTCCCAGCAATCTTGATTCCAGCTTGTGCTTCCTCCAGCCCAGCATTTCCCATGATGTACTCTGCATATAAGTTAAATAAGCAGGGTGACAATATACAGCCTTGACACACTCCTTTCCCTATTTGGAACCAGTCTGTTGTTCCATGTCCAGTTCTAACTGTTACTTCCTGACCTGCATACAGATTTCTCAAGAGGCAGGTCAGGTGGTCTGGTATTCCCATCTCAGAATTTTCCAGTTTGTTGTGATCCACACACTCAAAGGCTTTGGCATAGTCAATAAAGCAGAAATAGATGTTTTTCTGGAACTCTCTTGCTTTTTTGATGATCCAGCAGATGTTGGCAATTTGATCTCTGGTTCTTCTTTCTTTTCTAAATCCAGCTTGAACATCTGGAAGTTCATGGTTCATGTACTGTTGAAGCCTGGCTTGGAGAATTTTGAGCACTACTTTGCTATAGTGTGAGATGAGTGCAATTGTGCGGTAGTTTGAACATTCTTTGGCATTGCCTTTCTTTGGATTTGGAATGAAAATGGACCTTTTCCAGTCCTGTGGCCACTGTTGAGCTTTCCACATTTGCTGGCATATTGAGTGCAGTACTTTCACAGCATCATCTTTCAGGATTTGAAGTAGCTCAACTGGAATTCCATCATCTCCACTAGCTTTGTTCGTAGTGATTCTTCCTAAGGCCCACTTCCAGGATGTCTGGCTCTAGGTGAGTTTTTGTTGCAGGGAGGAAGCCAGTGCTGACTGCATGTTGGAAACTGTTCCTTTGACTTGCTTTTATTTTTATAATGAGACCCACTCAGTGACTTGCCTGGAAGACGCTGACCCTCTGCTTGACTGTAAGCTAAAGTGCCTTTGTCCAGCTGATGAAGAGATAGTTTGTCCCTGCCCACATGTGAATAGAAGAGATTAACACACTCCTTCTGAAGGCTGGCCATTCCCTTGGAGATGTTTTTCAGGACTGAAGACCCTTTCACTTTAGTTCCCCATTGCTTCTCCCTCTCTATTCTGCCTTTTGTCTTAGTTCCTCGTTGCTTCTTTCTGATTGATAAAAAGAACTTGGCATCCAGACCCTGATAAGATGGTTATTTTGAGGTGCTAGCCTGCCATCTTCTTAGTCTCCTGACTCCCCAGAGATGTCTCTTCCTTGCCTCAACACCTCATTTCTTGGAGTCGTTGGCCTGTTGTGTGATGAGCAGAGCAAGCTTAGGCTCGGTAACATTTTCTGTGGAAGGTATAAGGAATAAAAGATATTGAATTGTGCATGATCAGGATTCTCTAAGGCTGGACTGAGTTTAGTTGGTCAAATGGATTTTGTTAAAAATGGGCTGGAACAAGACTGGCTACGTTACCAAGTTCAAGCTTGTTTCTCTCTTTCTCCTTGTCCCTATTTTTTGTCTCTTTTGATTTTACCTTTCTAGACATTTGCTCTCTGTATCTTTTTTAGCATTAGAATCAAACTGCTGTACATATTTTACTCATATTTATTACAAATCACTTGCATTTTTTCTAATTTAAAAATCAAATAAATACATCATATAATTATCTTAAAACTTGCCAAATTATGAGGAAATTTTTCTTATATAATTTATATCAATTATTTTTCTCTGGGTTTTGGCCCTCAGTATTAAAAAATGTCCTGTCCACTGGGTGAGACTCTGAATATAATGCTGTTTCCTCTTTCTGGTCCCCTTTATGGGCTCATAAGCCCTTGTAGGACTTACTTCCGTTAAGGCCAGGATCCCAGCTGGGTTGGAAGCTGCCATGTCATTCATTCAGTCTTGGATTCAGTGATCTTTCCTGCAAACAAAAATGCTGCCCAATTTCCCTCTCAAGTCACCCTACATCTGAGATATCTCACTACACCTGCCTGGCCCCACTTCCATCCGGGAAAAGATAAAGTGTGAGATACTATGGCCCCTCTACTTGTGGTGAAGCTGCCTACTTTTCTAACTTTTCTCCTTTGAGAAAGCCATCAACCCTGAATCCCTCGTTCTTTCGTTCTTTTATTGAGTTCAAGTTTGCTCTGCTTGCCGCATGATAGGCCAATAAATTTGAGAGATGAAGGATTAAGACAAAGGAGCCAGCTTGTTGTAGGAAGGGGGACCCCTTCCAGGGCCCGAAAATGGGCTCTTGTCTAACACTCGGAAATGAATTGTCCGAGGAGACACATGCTGACAAAGCAAGAGATTTGATTGGGAAAGGGCACCCGGGTGGAGAACACGAGGGTAAGGGAACCCAGGAGAACTGCTCTGCCGCTCGCTCGCTCAGTCTCAGGTTTTATGGTGATGGGATTAGTTTCCGGGTGGTCTTTGGCCAATCATTCTAATTCAGAGTCTTTCCTGGTGGCGCACCCATCACTCAGCAAAGATGGATGGTAGCGAGACGGAATTCTGGGAAGTGGATGGAAACGCGGTGTCTTCTTTCAACCTTTCCCGAACTCCTCTGGTTGGTGGTGGCTTATTAGTTCTGTATTCCTTATCAGGATCTCCTGTCATAAAACAACTCACGCAAATGGTTACTATGGTGTCTGGCCAGGGTGGGCAGTTTCAATCAGTGTGCTTCCCCTAACAAGCTGACCAAGAAGATGGCAGGTTAGTGCCTAAAAATAACCATCTTATTGGGGTCTGGATGCGAGGTTCTTTTCATAGAGCCAAAGAGAAAGAAGCCAGGAGGAACTAAAGTCAAAAGACAGACCAGAGAGGGAGAGGCAGTGGGGAAGTCAAGTGAAATTGTCTTCAGTCTTGCAAAACATCTCCCAGGGAATGGCCAGCCTTCGGAATAGGTGTGTTAATCTCTTTTCATTGTAGCTATTCACAGGTGGGCAGGGTCAGATCATCTCTCTGAGAATTGAACAAAGGCACTTCAGTTTACCCTCAGGCGAGGGACAGAGTCCTCTGAAGCTGGCTCTTAGGTATGATCAGAATATCAAAAGCAAGGAAAAGCAAGTCAAAGAAACAGTTCCAACACAGAATCAGAATTGGCTTCTTTACAACAGTTTTGGTTTTTCCCTCCAGTATTGTTGAAACACTGCTTTTTACTACAGACTATGTAAATATCTTGACTTTATGGGATTTGTATTAATATTTGCTTTTGAGATCTCTGGTTACTTTGGCTAAGCAATGAGTATTGTCTTACAATGATTGAGCTTGACCAAGTGTTTTAAAACTTTTTGGCAAGCTTCCCAAACATCAAATAGTAATTAAAATTCTTTTGAGTTCCAGCTAACTTTGGGATACTTTCCAGTGCCCCAAAGTTCTCCTAGTGAGAAATATTTAACTAGAATTATTTTGTAGGTTAAATGTAATCATTCATAATTCTGGTTACTGTAACCAAGTTTATCTATCAGATGTTTACCATATCTTTTGTTATTTATGTACACTTTTGTACTCTGATGCTGTTACAAAAAAGGATTCATTATTAAGGAGATTCACAAGAGGGCTAAGGAAGCAGTCACATTTCCACATCATAGTGATGGCTAGGCGAGGTTTCCATCCCATGTGAATTAAAACAAGGAGCTGTCCTGCCCCCGAGGCCCGTAGATCAGGCATCCAGAGATCTTCATTCCCTGCCAGGCAGCGTCGGTGCCCCCTACTCAGCCTTGAAACACACAAGACAGACCGTCACCCCTCTGCTTCCCATAAGAATGTGGGAGTAAAATATCTGAGAGTAGGAAATAAAATAGGAGGGGAGGGGGCTGGGCACAACTTTTGAAAGAAAGACATCATCCAAGAAAATTACGTAGGCTGATTAGAGGCAAATAGATCCAAGATGGTTGAGTAGCCCTAGAGCCTCAGTGTATGCTCTTTGTAATGGATCAGCAAAATAAGCGACATCCCCAGCTGGTGGTGGCCCAATTCAATATAAAGAAACTTTTAGGGACAGAAAATGTAAATGAGATTACAACTTTTAGATAAACTGTTAAGAATGAATATGCTTTGGAAATCTCTGTCTAAAATAGTCTGCAATTTTGCTAACTTAAAATTCTGGAGTTGCATTAAAAAAGTGAGGAAAGTTTATTGAATATCTGGGTCATTCCCAAATAAGATACTGAAACATTAATTACTGAACACTGACTTCCTTTTACAGAGAAACTAAAGATATTTAACACTATTAATGAATGTTTGGTGCCGCCCTGCAATCTTCTCAATCCGAAAGCATTTTTTTTTTTTAATTTTAGAAATTATCACTGGTATTTGTTACTGGTCTACAAAATACTAATGGAGAGGACATTAATTGCTTACTTCTTAATTTTCACAAGAAATGAAGGTTTTAAGAGAAGAGGATTCCAATAAAACTGTGATTAAAGCTAATAGAAATAAAAAAATTTTCAGCAAACAATAAGAAAACAGGGTTGTAAGTTATCAGTAAAGATGGCTTGTGGAATGGAGTTGAATTTTATCGAGGGAAAAGGAAATAGGTCTGACTTACAGCTGACTGTTTGATTGGAAAAAATAAAGTTGTTGTACAGAAAGTGGTGAACCGTTTGAGGAAAGCAGACCCCAAAGAAAACAGCTTTGGGCATGATCAGGAGTGACGCGGGGCTTCCCTGGTGGTCAGCGGCAAAGAACCTGCCTGCCAATGCAGGACACAGGAGGCACAGATTCAAGCAAAAATATTCCAGTCTCCTAATCTTGGTGAGTTTCTCTGGTCCTTAAATCCTGCCTGTGGAGACTTCGTTGCTGTTCCTCCTTTGCCTAGGAACTGTTCCTGCCTTTTACAGTTCAGGAGACAGCAATCTGCCTGCAACGCAGGAGACCTGGGTTCCACCCCCGGGTTGGGAAGGTCCTCTGGAGAAGGAAGTGGCAACCCACTCCAGTACTCTTGCCTGGAGAATCCCGCGGACAGAGGAGCTTGGTAGGCTGCATGCAGTCCATGGGGTTGCAGAGTCAGACACGACTGAGTGCCTTCACTTCACCCACCATACCGTAATTATTATCATTCTCTTATTTGCATAACTGTTGATGTTGACGGCTGCCTCTGGGAACTGAGAGAAGACCACGGAGGCTGGAGTCTTGCCTATAAGGAACAAAGTGAAAGTGAAGTCGCTCAGTCACGTCCGACTCTTCGCGACCCCATGGACTGTAACCTACCAGGCTCCTCTGTTCATAGGATTCTCCAGGCAAGAATATTGGGAGTAGGTTGTCATTTCCTTCCCCAGGGGATTTTCCCGACCCAGGGATCGAGCCCGGGTCTACCACATTGCGGGCAGACGCTTTGCCGTCTGAGCCTCCAGGGAAGCCAAAGACACAAAAAGGGGACAGAAAAGCCTCCGCGCCCAGGAGTCCCATGGGGCCGTGCTCAGCATCCAAAAGTGTTTCCTCTGCTGTTGCGAGTCTTTTCGTAGCCCTTGGGAATCACGAACGTTCGTCCAGTGTACTTCGGCTGTTACACAGGTTTCCCATCACAGCCGTGTGCTGACCGCAAACTTCTGTTAACGGAAGCTCTCTGCCAGCCCCGAGGAAAGTCCCGCGCGGCCCAGGCTCTGAGCATGCGCAAGAGGTCGGTCCCGCCGGGCCCCCAGGCGCCGCCTCCCTCCCTCTTGACAACGGGAAGCCTGCGAGCGTTAGGGCGCGTGCGCAGACGGGGCCGGGGCGGCGGGGGAGGGGGTAGGGGGACGCCTGCAGAGCGCATGGGCAGAGCCAGTGTACGTCCGTTTGTCCGGAGCGAAGGGGAGAGAGTGGGCGCCATCTTCTTCTGGGCTCGCTGAGGGCTCTCCCGGCTCTGGGGAGGCTGCTACGGTCGAGGAGTGCTCCCCACCCCCAGCCTTGGGGTTCCGACTCGGCGGCATCGGTGTGTGTTTGATCGCCCGAGTGCGAAGCAGTTACCGCAGGGGCGTCGGGCGTGGGGAGGGCTTGGCGGCCGGGAACGAAGCGCAGGGAAAGGCGGGGCCGCGCCAGCAGCGAGCGTAGCTTCTGCCGCCAGGGCACCCTCTTTTCCCTGCTAAACGCACCCGACTTCCCCGGCACCCTCCATGTGGTGTTGTGCGTGCCCTTGCCAGTCGGCTTGAGAGAGTGGAGATCTGGAAGGATTCGTAGGTACTGGTTTTTCTTTGCTATGTCATCGTAGTCAGTGGTGGCAGGAAAAGCGCTTGGAGGCCCTGCTAGTTTTAGGGTGAGGGGAGCCCGAATGTTTAGATGTAGGGACAGCTCACCCTTGGGCGAGTCGGGGCGGAATGTTTGCCCTTGAGCCGGTGTACCGGAAAGGCACGGAGGTTGGGTGGTCCAGGTTGATTTGAAGGCTGATTTGGCTGAAGGTCTGTCTGGCAAGAGCATCGGATCCCACGTAGAAACTTTGGCCTGGAGCAAAAGAAGGAAGCTCTGACCCCTGGGAGTATGGACAAAGGCTTTTTGGGCTATAGAAGCGATGCCTTCGGATGACCCCCATTTGAGGAGGATGGATGGTAACGGGAACTCCTGTGCCGTGTGGATTCGTCTTCATTTCCAGTTTCCGCTGGGGACTCGGCTCTGTCGTCATGCCTTTGGCTTATGATTTTAATCATCTACGTTATAAAAGGATAAAAAGGCAAATCGTCATAAAGCATCCTTATGGAGTGGGGTAGATTATTTTCTGCAGGGTTCACTCTTGCATTTTAAATGTACTTCATCATGACTTTAGGTTTTAAGAAATAGCAGTTATCTCCCTCACCATGTCTGGAAAATGACTTGCTATTCTCTAGTTAAGATAAATGGATCTGAGATAATACCATTTCAAGTTAGCTTTCCTCCCTTTTCCCTCTAAGACTTGATTAGAAAATAAGCATTTCGTGGGGTTTTTGTGATAATGATTAAGTAGGATGAATCGTTGGATAAAATCAGCTAAGTTATTTAAAATGAGCTTGTTAATTTCAGCCACTTACCCTTAAATGAGCTTTTAAGGATTCACTTGCCTTTTTTTTTTTTTATAGGTTAGAAGTTGTAATAGCTCACTGTCTTTAAATCAACACAGCTATAAAGATGGTTTCGTTGCATTCATAAGAAGAAACATTTTAAATGTAGAGTAGGGTTTTTTGCTTTTTGTGTAGTGTTCTAAGAATAGAGTTTCTGGGGTATTTGCTTAGGTAAATCATGTGGAAACCACAGGAAAGTTGCTCATTTTGATAGCTGGTTTCTTATAGGTGATCTCCTAAGTGTATTTCTGTAGAGGGATAAATAGTACATTACCCTTCTATTTCAAGGGCAAAAAAATTTAAGCAATAGTTATGTTTCACTGTGGCAAATTAGAAAATTTTTTAATATTCTTGAATTGGAATTCATGAATTTGTACTCATGAAACTACTTAAAATATTGCTTTCAAATTAGGATAAATTATAAGACTTTAAAAAATTTGACAGTAATTATTTTGTGAAATGTTTTCAGCTATTTTTGTAGATAGGTTTCCTTTCACATTTTAAAAAGTTTAGCAGAGATAAAATGTTTTACACTACTTTCTAAAAGTAACAGGAGTTAAGTCGTTTTGCACAGGAAAGAGTCGTGGAATGTTAATGTGAACAACTATTCCAGAAGCCATTTGTAGTTTTTATTAAAATGTTGGTGTGGTGTGGGTTTTTTGAAGAAGTTAAGTGTATACTCATTTTTGGGGTGGTTGAGGGGTACCATGCAGATATTGTCTAATAGACTAAGTTTTAGAACTATTTTTTATGTTCACAGTAATATTTAGTGTAACGTATGAAGGTTTTTGATATGTCCTATGTCCGCCCCACCATTTTCATGCATTAGTATTTTCTAGTAAACCTCACTAATACTTTTAATATCAGTTTGGCATTGATAATTCAAATGTGTAAAAAATGCCAGTTAATTTCTTGGTATCATCGTTAGTTGTAGTTTGAAAAGTAGTCTATGGACCCTTTTCAAAGGAAAATAGACTTTGCAGACCTCAAAGGCCATGTTTTCAGACAGCACTTTGTGGATGAGTGGTATTTAAGTGTAAGTACTGAATTAAAACACTTGCTCATTAAAGACATAATTTATAATCATTAACTTAACAGGTCTTAAAAAACATATTTGGTAAGAATACTTAGTTTGGGTATCTCTGAAAGTATTTGATATAAGGAATCTTGAGATTTTTCAATAGTTAATACTGATATCCCCAAATATTCCAAATTAATGTATTCTTACTATGTTTCTACCTTTCTGCATAGTCATTTGGGTTTCCCCAGAAGGCAGGACAGTTGTTCAAAATAGGGTAAATCTATTAGCATAGTAAAATTTGAGTTTAAGATACAGAGTAGCAATAGTAGACTATAAGAGTAGTAGAAATTGAGATTTTAGATTTTAGGGATATTTTACTATTTGTCTTAGTGGAGTCAGGAAATTGGGTTCCATGTTTGGAAGTGTGAGGTGTTTCTGTAGAACTTAAAATTATGTCCAGATGGTAGCCATTGGTTTGGATTTATTGCTTTAAAAATGGTTTTCTTCATTTATTGTATCATTTATTAATTTTATTTGCTCTTATGATTTGAAAGATTTACAGGAGAGTTGGAAATGATGAATTAGATATTGGTTTTTTCAAGTGGAAGATAGGGTTTCGGGAATTTTTGGTGTTAAATTGCCATTTTACTTGTAGAAAGGATTTTTAAAAATTGGTTGTAAAATTCACATACAGTCAAATGCACAGACCTTAAGGATGGATTCATTTAGCCTTGATAAATTTATACTCTCAGGTAACCAGTAGTCCAATCAGAATATATAACATTTCTGTCACCTTTTTCTGGGGCCACTTTCAATTAAGGACCAGTTGTTAAGTTTTCAGATTTTTTGTTTCTAAATAATTTGCAGATGTCTCCTTGGAATTTCTACCTTTTTGCTAAAAGATAATTAATTTTCCCCTTGGAACAAAGACAACCATTTTGTAATACCCTTAGTTATGCCTCCTTATATTGCTTCACTTTTAATAGGTAATTGTGAAGTGAATATCCTAATTCTGGCATTAAGGTCAATTACAGGGTCCAAGGATTAATTATATTTCATTTTCTTTCCACAGTTAAGTTGCTTTTACAGAATTAACAGGTCTGCAAGAAATAAAAAGGTAAGATATCCAGAGCTTAAGGCTTTTCACAGAGGCTTGACAAAAAAAAAAATTAGAATAGTACACCTGGGTATGCATGGCTTCTGTACTTTATGTCTGGCCAGTGATGCACCTAGTGGTAGGCAGTTTGTTATCATGAGCAGAAATTATATACTGTCCATAGATGGCTTTTATAAGTATGTAAAATTTGTTGTGGTTGGTAAAATTCTTTAATCTACAAAGCTCTCATGTTTCACTAGCAGATCTGTCTGAAAATAGTTTGGTCTTGTTGTGAAGTAGCACTTGGCAGACTTTCAGAGATGTGACATTTTTTTCTACTCACACTGTATAGGATAGGTGATAGGAAATGTTTCTTCAAAGTAGCTGGTTTATTTGTTTAGTTGAGAGAAAATTTATTCCATTTGTTATAGAATTAGATACAATCAATATCTTTGTGAACTCATATCTTGTTTTCATTTATAAATGCTGAAGAAGGTAGGGACCAGTAATTATTAAGCTTAGTTTTGGATTAGGTACTTCAAAAATAAGACTTGCTATTATGTGTACCTTTCTGTCTGCAGGTCATTATTGCTGTGGTTTGCGCTCAGCATGGCTGTAGTCATCCGTTTACTGGGGCTTCCTTTTATTGCGGGGCCTGTGGATATCCGTCACTTCTTCACGGGATTGACTATTCCTGATGGAGGAGTGCATATAATTGGAGGGGAAATTGGGGAGGCTTTTATTATTTTTGCAACAGATGAAGATGCAAGACGTGCTGTAAGTCGTTCAGGAGGGTTTATCAAGGATTCATCTGTAGAGCTCTTTCTTAGTAGTAAGGCAGAAATGCAGAAGACTATAGAAATGAAAAGAACTGACCGCGTGGGAAGAGAGAGACCAGGATCTGGGGCATCAGGGGTTGGCAGCTTATCTAATTTTGTTGAGGCTATTAAAGAAGAAGGAAGTAATTCTGGATATGGTTCTCCGATTAATCAAGATCCTGGGTTTCATACTAATGGTACAGGACATGGTGATTTAAGGCCAAGAAAGACACGGCCGTTGAAAGCTGAGAATCCTTACTTGTTTCTACGAGGCTTGCCTTACTTAGTAAATGAAGATGATGTACGTGTCTTTTTCTCTGGTTTATGTGTGGATGGAGTAATTTTCTTAAAGCATCATGATGGCCGAAATAATGGTGATGCCATAGTAAAGTTTGCCTCATGTATTGATGCTTCAGGAGGTCTTAAATGTCATAGAAGTTTTATGGGTTCAAGATTTATTGAAGTAATGCAAGGCTCAGAACAACAGTGGATTGATTTTGGAGGTAATTTAATTAAGGAAGGTGAGACTTCTATGAGGACTGAAGAACATACACCACCAAGAGGAATTAATGATAGACATTTTCGGAAACGGTCTCATTCAAAATCTCCCAGAAGAACGTGTTCTCGTTCTCCTCTCGGATTTTATGTTCACTTAAAAAATCTGTCTGTAAGTATCAACAAAAGAGACTTAAGAAATTTTTTTAGAGATACTGATCTGACAAATGAACAGATTAGGTTTTTATATAAAGATGAAAGAAGAACAAGATATGCCTTTGTGATGTTCAAGACGCTGAAAGACTATAACACTGCTCTGGGTTTACATAAGACTGTTCTACAATATCGTCCAGTTTATATTGATCCAGTTTCTAGGGAACAGATGCTGAAGTTCATTGAGTGTTATGAAAAGAAAAGACCAGCATCAGCAGAGAAAGAGAGACTTGGACAGGTCTCACAAAAACATTCTCAAGAAGGCTACTCTGGCCAGAAACTGTGCATATATATAAGAAATTTTCCATTTGATGTTACAAAAGTTGAAGTGCAGAAGTTCTTTGCTGACTTTTCTCTTGCTGAGGATGACATTTGCTTGCTTTATGATGACAAAGGAGTTGGTCTAGGAGAAGCGTTGGTGAAATTCAAATCAGAAGAACAGGCTGTGAAAGCTGAACGTTTAAACCGACGGAGATTCTTGGGGACAGAGGTGTTGTTGAGGCTCATATCTGAGGCACAAATGCAGGAGTTTGGTGTAAATTTTTCTTCAATGTCTAGTGAAAGAATGCATGACCATTCACAGTCTTGTGATAGAGATGATCATTCCCATTCATTTGACTCAAATGATCCACCAATATACGCAGTTGGCCCTTCGGAAAACTTTAGGCATCAGCAAGAGGACTTGAGGCAACTGGACAATTTCAAGCATCCTCAGGGGGATTTCCGACCACCTGATAGACGCCCTCCAGAAGACTTTAGGCATTCCCCAGAGGATTTCAGGCGGTCCCCGGAAAACTTCAGGCGCCTTCGGGAGGAACACTTCAGGCGGCCTCCTGAGGAGGACTTCAGGCACTCTTGGGAGGAAGATTTCCGGTACCCAAGGGAGGAGGACTGGAGGCGGCCACCTGAGGAGGATTTCAGGCGACCTCCCAAGGAAGATTTCAGGAGACCCCAGGAGGAGGACTGGAGGCGGCCCCCAGAGGGAGACTTGAGGAGGCCACCTGAGGAGGATTGGAGGCGGCCTCCTGAGGAAGACTTCAGACGACTTCCCCCAGGGGAATGGAGGCGACAACCTGAGGAAGACTTTAGGCGGCCCCTGGAGGAGGATTTCAGGCGACCTCCTGAGGAGGACTTCCGGCGACCCCACCAGGAGGACTTCAGGCGGCCCCATGAGGATGACTTCAGGCGGTCTCCTGAGGAGGATCTCCGAGGTTCTCCCGACAACTTCAGGCGGCCGCCCCCGGAGCACTTCCGGCGGCCGCCCCCAGAGCACTTCCGACGGCCGCCCCCGGAGCACTTCCGTCGGCCGCCCCCGGAGCACTTTCGACGACCACCTCAGGAGCATTTCCGGCGGCCACCACAGGAGCACTTCAGGCGGCCATCCCAGGAGCATTTTAGACGACCGCCTCAGGAGCTTTTCAGGCGGCCACCCCAGGAACATTTCAGGCGCCCTCGAGAGGAAGATTTTAGGCACCCACAGGATGAAGATTTCAGGGGCCCTCCGGACGAAGACTTTAGGCACCCTCCTGAAGAGGACTTCAGGAGTTCTCAGGAGGAAGATTTTAGAAGCCCTTCTGATGAGGACTTCAGGCGGCTCCCGGAGGAAGACCTCAGGGAAGCTCCAGAGGAGGACTCCAGAGTTCCTGACAGTTTTAGACTTCCTGGTGAGGAGTTTAGAAGCCCCCCTGATTTTAGAAGTCATCGTCCTTTTGTGAATTTTGGTCGCCCAGAAGGTGGCAAATTTGATTTTGGAAAGCGTAATATGGGAAGTTTTCCTGAGGGGAGATTTATGCCTGATCCAAAATTAAATTGTAATTCAGGTAGAGTAACACCTATTAAGATAATGAATCTTCCATTTAAAGCTAATGTTAATGAGATTTTAGACTTTTTCCATGGTTATAGAATCATACCTGATTCAGTTTCAATACAGTATAATGAGCAAGGATTACCTACAGGGGAAGCCATTGTTGCCATGATAAACTACAATGAAGCTATGGCTGCTATTAAAGATCTGAATGATAGACCGGTTGGCCCCCGCAAGGTTAAGTTAATTTTGCTCTAGAGAGCATTTCTAAATTCAGAATTATCTCCCCACAGTATTGATGCAGTAAAATGCATTTTTAAGTGTTTATTTTTAATTATCTAATGAAAAGAAACATTTTGACCTGTGAACAGAAGAAATGTAAATAGAATGTGAATCTGGTTTTCTTTTGCTTGCAAATTGCCATTCATTTTTTCTAACTTAAAAATATATATGCTTTTTTTTTTTGATGGGGGTGGGGTGGGGTGGGCTGGGGGGAGAACTAATTCCCTGAGTGCAGTAATTTTTGTTGATGTCATGGGTAAATGTCAAGACTTGTATAAAGTAGAAAACTGTTTGGGGAAGACAAGTTTTATGTTTACTTTTGTTTCCATTCTGTAGTCTACATCTCTGCTCATATTGTATAAGGAAATGGTCAGTGACTGACTGTTCAGGGTTAGCATTTTTATTGCTAACTGCCTGCAGAATTAATGCCCTCTTCCTTGTCTGAGATATTACTGTGTTAAGCCTCTCCTTAATCATAAATAGTTCAAAATTGACAGACTGTGAACTTGAAGTTTACTTATGTAAAAGGCTTAGGAAATTAACTTTCAAAGTTTTTATAAAAATAAAAAAATTGCAACTGAATAGATGAACTAATTAACTTGTATTTGTATATAGAGAAGAAAGAATTACAGCTCCTTTTGTGAAGGTTTTCAACAGCTATATTAAATAATATGACAGGAGGGACCACATATTCTATAATAGTGTATGAGTTCTTTGTGTAGTTCTGTGGTTTCTTCCAACATCTCATCAACCAAACTGGTAAGATTTGCTCAGTACTTAAAAGACAAAAAAGTAATTATAGGTACAAGGGGACCTTCAGGTTCTTGTTGTGACGTATCTGATAAATGGACATAGTTTGTGTTTATAGGAAGAATTTACTGATGATTTATATAACTTGTGGTTTTTTATTCTTAATTTCAAAACTTTTTTATCCGAAGATTCAGTGACTAACTGTAACAAGAATTTTGTGAGATTGAATTTTTACTTCTTTGATATTTGACACTGTAGAAATTTTGCAAATACTGGATTTGATTTTTCATACCATAATAATAATGTTAACATTGGGCACTTTCTATGTGCTAGGCAGTGTAAGTGCTTTACATGCATAATGTCAATCTTAATATTCCCTAAGAGGCTGACAAGTATTTAATTCACAAATGAGATAAATTCAGAGTTTAAGTAACTTGCCTAAAATCATAGTTGTAAATTATAAAGCCAGTTTCAACCAGACTTACTCACTCTAGTTCACGCTGTTAATACTTTGGCCTACTAACTTTGTTAAATGGTAGTTTTTAATTTTAGTAAGACCATGCTGGGCTTTCTTGGTGGCTCAATGGTGAAGAACCTGCCTGCCAGTGCAGGAGACATGGGTTCAATCGTGGGTCCGGAAGATTCCCTTGAGAAGGAAATGGCAACCTACTCCATGATTCTTGCCTGGGAAATCCCACGGACAGAGGAACCTGGCAGGCTGTGTCCATGGGGTCACAAAAGAATCTGACATGACTTAAGTGACTAAAGAAGACCATGCTAAAAATATTTTCAAAACAGTAAAGGATATTTTCTTACCTCCATTATTGCTTTAAAAATAGCATTAAAAAAGATGAAATTAATATGCCCAAACATCATGAATAAAAGACAAAGTTATTAGAAGTTATTATATATCCAGGGATTCTCTATGAGACAGACAATATATATTGGCTTCTAATTTAAAATTGTTCATTTTATCAAACATGGTTTGATTTTGGTTGGTCTTTTATAATTTACATAAAAGTTTATTTCCCTCAATTTTGTGATAGATATTTGCCACACTGAACAAATAATAAAATTTGAATTTATATACAGTAGTTTGGAGGGTATTGTAGACTACTTTTCAGTATTTAGCCATTTAGTACTGTAGTACTCATCTTTAGTGATATAAAGAAGTCTAAGAAAAACCAACCGAAGTTTCTGTGTTTTTAATTATGTTGAACATCCTACTTGCTAGTAAAATGAATTAACTGGTAAATTTGGTTCAGAAAAGTACATCAGTATGGCACTTGAAACTAGTAAGCTTACAAGCTAGGAAAATGACAATAGGAAGAAAAGATTTTTTAAGTGCTCAGAGATTGTTTGGTTTATTTGATCACTCTTAACTGACAAGTGTATTGGAAGACCTAAAAATGCTTCTCAAATACATATAAATAAATGAAAGCTATGATGAAGCTTAAGGTGAAGTATAACTTAATATGGAACTGCTTCTCAGTCTAGGCTAGGATGGAATGGTGGTGGTAATTAAAAGGCTATCACAATAGTAAGCACAGGCTTCGTATTTTGATTGTAAAATTACTGGATTGATAAGAATTCTACTCCATGATCTTCAGTTTAATATGTTTTTTAACTTTTTAAAGTTTGCTACAGAAAACTGGCTTCTACTGCTTGGGAGCCATTTCTGCACATCTGTTCACGACTTTGCCTTCACTGACATGTTGGTAACTTAAATTGGCCATGATAGGAGTTATTTATACCATGGAAACTGGTAAGTGCAGAATATCAGGGCATTTTCCACCTCAGTGAGCCAGTTTACCAACACACCACCAATTTCAAACATGTAAAAGAGCACTAAATCCTCATAAACCCATTGCCCAGCTTCAATAATTATCTCATAGCCAGTTGTGTTTCCTCTCCTAGATTTATTAGGTATTTTAGTGGCATATTGTTTATTAAGTTTAATATCCAGTGGCATTTTAATTATCTTAAAGCCAAACATTTTTGACTTGAGGCATCTGAAAAATATAGATAATGCCTAGAAAGTAAGCTTAATCTCATAACCAAGAGATAGTAAGACTCCTTAGGAGTGCACACTTAGCACACTTAATGACAATACTGTCATGAGTATTGGCTCTTGGTCCATATATCACCTATTAAGCAGTGACCCTATCACCTCCATCTCTGCATTAAATGTTAGCTAATATTTAGTGAACTGTAATAGGTACTATATGATCTTTATATATGAATTAACTGTATAGTTTCAATAACCCTAATATACCTATTTTGGAGACAAATGGAAGCCTGTAGCCAACCAACTAGTCAGACTGGTTGCCTGTCTTTTTATAAGGAAGCTAAAAAGGTTTTTATATTTTAAAGTATGGTTACCTAAGTATGTAATAGCCTTGATTTTGTCTCAGCTCAACAACTGTAGAAATAGTTACTTTATAACCCTTTTAAGACCTTACCTTGTGGCTTTAGTGGTAAAGAACCTGCCTCTGAATGCAAGAGATACGGGTCCGATCCCTGGGCCACGCAGATTCCTTGAAGGCAATGGCAATCCGTTCCCAGTATTCTTGCCTGGGAAATCCCATGGACAGAGAGCCCTGGTGGGCTCCAGTCCATGAGGTCACAAAGGCTGGACACAACTTAGCGAGTAAACAGCAACCCTTTCAGGTTTGCCAACCTGTTGCTGGCCTAAAAATTAATTATATGTGAAAGTACTATGTGTAATAATCCTTTTGTCCTTAGAATATTTTTTAAATAGAGCATAGGTTTTATATCATAATTTGATTGCTTTAAATATCAGGCACTATTTTAATTTTACAAATAGGGCAACTGATGCTCAAGAGAAGTGAGTTGTGATCAGAATCTGCAAGAGAAATACAATAACCTTGTTTTTTTCACCAAGCTACAATACCAAGGTTAAATACTGAGAAAATGCAGTGACAGCCTCAGTTTTTATGAATGTAAATTTATTTGTGCATGCTGTGTGCTAAGTCACTTTAGTTGTGTCCGACTCTTTGTGATGCTGTGGACTGCAGCCCTTCAGGCTCCTCTGTCCATTGGGTTCTCCAGGCAAGAGTACTGGAGTGGGTGGCCATGCCCTTCAGGACATCTTCCCAATCCAGGGGTCAAATCAACCTCTCTCCCATCTCCTACATTGGCAGGTGGGTTCTTTACCACTACCACCACCTGGGATATTTATTTACAGTTTTTAAATGTTTTGAATATTTTATTTACTTAAGTAACTATCACTTAGGACTATTTTCAGGAAGCAATGCTTTAAGAACAGATCACAAATAATTTCAAAAGTCAAAAAAGCATTCTAGAAAAGTATTTTTGTTATGAATAACTGCTTTTTGTGGTAATCCCAGATAATATCAGTTTCCTAATTTTTATATGCCAGACTGGGATCTATGAAATAATAAGTACAGTTCTCCATCCAAAGAAATAAAAGCATGAGATATACTGAAAGGCTTTGATTAGATTGTTTTCTATTTTCAAGAAAGCGAGTGACTGTGTACTCTTATTGATTATATGGTCGGCTGATAAAATATATAACTTTTTACTGATTTATGATTTGCTATATTTTTTAAGGGAAACATTCCAACCAGTTCTAGCTTTCCAAAAGTTGTGGTGCCATATATAGTGCTTTAGTTTGACAGTGGTTTTGTTTTAAAACCAGAATCAAGCTGAATGTAGCTTTTTAAAGCTAAAATTTATGCTTATGTATAGTTGTAAAACACTGATAGTGCCCTATTCCTATTATTTGAGAGTGACTATAATACTCTTGTTGAAAAGTAAATTTATATACTGAACGAGGAAACTTTAGGTTGTAGTAAAAGTGAAAAAGAAAGTACAAAGGAAAAAGAACACGTCTTTTTGATGAATGCTTTATGGAATAAAATTTGTATTTAATCAGAATGACTATCTAGGACCCTGTTCTGGTGTTGAAAGCATGGTGTCTTAATCTGAAGGAAGTAAGTGGAATTGTTAAATCTCTTTTTGTTATTTACCTACTACAACCAACTAGGTTAGTGCATTAATTTGAAACAGTTCCAAAATACATTGTTTTTAAGAAACAATGGAACCTATAAAAAAGATAGTATGATGCTAGATAGAAATGTTGAAATGACTGATGGGTAATATTTTTTAAAACTTCCATTTTTGGTTGGCATAAATTTCCTTTAATAATTTCTACATTTAGGATTTCATTTGAGGTTTAACATATCAAGCCAGTATTGTTTTTCAGTTTTAGTAATTCTGGATTCCAGGTCATTTAAGATGAAAATGGAAATGCAAAGTTTACTTAAGAAATTTAATTTTCTTCTTCTGTAACATCTAAGTCTTCATCCTCTTCATCATCTTCTTCTGTTTGCTGATCCTTTCTTAGTCGACAGGTCAATACCTGTTAAAAGTTAACATGTTTTAAAAATCATTAACTTAAAAATATCTTTTTTATGCCCTGATAGTTAGATAAGGGCACACAGAACAAATATCAGAAAAATGTCCATAAATAATATTTAGTAATGAAAATTCTAAATTATGAATTGTATTTAAAGGTTTGAAAACAATCACAAAATTTTTTCAAGAACAAAAGTGTGAAATTAGCCATTTGAACTGCAATTGGATATCAGTACTTTGATAACATACTTCCAGAGAAAAGTACATTATAAAATATTAAAAAAATTTTAAGTTAAATAATTCTTAGGTTACAAAAACATGAGAATCATCAAAGGGATGGCAGAACAAAAGGATATTTCAACTAGGCAAAAATATTAAACTTTGAACATAGTGTGATTTAAAATTAATGAGATGAGAATCTGAATTCACGACTTGGCTTTCATTTCTGACTGTTGCCACTTGGGTCATCCTGCTTCAGACTTTTCAGAGGGTGACTATACCTCCCAGGGCACATCTGCAATGTCTGGAGACACCTGATTGTCACTTCTGGGGGAGGGTAAGGGCATTACAGAGCTCCTGTAGGTAGAGGCTGGGAATGCTGCTCAGCATCTGTCCAATGCACAGGACAAGATACCACACCCCTGCCCCCCCGCCCCCCAAATCATCTGGCTCAAAGTTGACAGTGCTGAGGCTGAGAAACCTTGGCATTATGTAGTCTAAAGTGCTACACAGATCTTCGCTAACTGAGGTGATACTATTAGCTCTAAATAGTCAAAATTCTCTACGTACTATATACTACAGATTTATGGAATTTATTTAGTATTGGAATAATAAAACTATAATTTGGTTAGGGGGAGAGATGCATAAGTGCTTAGAAGATATAAATGAGAACAGAAGGTATTTGGTCACATACAACTGAATGCTCAATTTTAAATTCTGAAGGCTAGATACGAAAAAAACCATAGCTTTCTAAATCAGAAGTTGGCAAGCTAAAGCCCAGTTTGTCTTGTTTCTGTAAATAAAATTTTATTACAACATGTTGATTTGTTAATGTATTGCTTGTGGCTGCTCTTGGTTGGGGCAGAGACCATGTGGTCCACATAACCTGGTATTTTCTCTCTGGCTCCCCAGGAAAAAGGGATATCGCCTACTCTAGATACCAGGTAACTCAGGCTTTCTGGATATAGAAGAAGAAAAGAGAAAATTGATGCTTTGCCTAAAGATATGTGCTTCTAGATCTATGGTAACATTCAGGAAAGGTCCTTTCTAGATATAATTTCCAGTAAGCCATGCTAGTGGGATTTAAACCCTAGGCAGTTTGATTTCAGAATCTTCACATTATACCAGAGAACAAATGTAAATTAGCATTCTCCTGCCCATTCTACCTTGCTACTGAATGTTCTGCTTCAGAGAGTCATATATCTCACAGGAAAGAAGTATCAATAATAAAGCAGAACCTAGTGCAGTTTCACATTTTATATGTAAGAGGGGAAGAGCAGGTTATTCAAGATCCTATGATTTAAGGAGAACATTTTTAATACTGAACAAAAGGCAGTAGCTTACATTCCTTAAAATTATGGTTTCTAGCTCACCTGTCCTGTTCCAGATACACACTTAGCTGACAATGATCTTTGAAGAGGTGACTTCGAATTTGCTCTTACAATATCTAAACGGGATGGATAATCTTGGGGATACAGAGAATGTCGGAAAACCTGTTGCAATGATAAAACAATGTTATAAACTAGATACTAAACTGGAAATCTAGAAAGTCATGTTCCCTTTAGTGAAGAATTTATTGAAGCAACTCCCCTCCCCTACCCTGCCCCGGGGACATTATTTATTGCCAATTTAAAACAAAAATTTAAGAAATATTTTACGTTGAAAAGATGTAAGCTAAAAAATTCTACTGAACCATATAAAATGACGGGTCCTGAAACAGTCACTTAAGAGCTTTTGCTGGTGAAACGTGAAAAGTTCCTACCTTCAAAGAGTATGCAACCCAATGAGACAGTAAGTCACCTTTGATTCTTTCTGTTCTGCCTATCCTCAACTCTTACCAGTTTAAATTCACTACAGTGCTTTCCCAATATATCACAGAAGAGTAAATGGAGCCATTCTATGAAATGCCAATGTCAGTAGCATCTGAAATGTCATTGCTTGTTAGTTCTTTTTCCTTAAAGCAGTAGTTCCAAGTATTACTGCACTCTTAAGCCTCCTTATTTATCTTTTACACCACCACTTTGTAACGTAAAACAGGCACGTCTATCAGATGTGAATTTCTTCATATGCCCTCATTTCCCCCTCAACTTGTCATGCTCTCTTTGCTTTTTAAAAGCAGGTATCACTGAGTCTCCACAGTGCATCTTCCCCTTAGCTAAAACTTCAGACCAACAAACAAAAACTTGCTCTTTTTTCTGCTTTTTTTTAACATTAAAGAAGTACAGCACATAAAAGCAATCAAGGGATAAAACTTAACAAAAGAGCTAAGATGTGTTTTAGGGCAATCCAAGCATACTGATAATTATTTAAGAGTTTTACTGAAGACCCAATTATATTTTGGTGCTAGACATGGACCCTGGCATCCTGGTATGATATCAAAAGTGGACTGAAGTCACTGGTATTTGGGAGAAATACATTTTTGTTAAAACAACATTCTTTTCTTTGGGTTTTCTAGCAAAGATAAAGTTAAAAGTGGGAAATGGAAGATAATATATCACCCTTGGGATAAAAGTCTAAACCAGTTAAATATTAATTTACTGTAAAAGAACATATTTATAGGGATATTTATTGGCAATACTGCATTTTCCAATATATGGTCCAAGATCTTTTCTAGGAGTGAGTCTCAAGATCCGAATATGCTCTGAACTGAATGTACAGAGGTGATCTTTTGAAGGGGAATATGATAGCACTTTTAATGTTAAGAACAAATCAGGTAAGGTGGTTTCTGATGTAACTGGATGCAAAAAACTAGCTGCTGTCTCAATAAATCAGCAATTCTCATGTAGTAAGGACTAGAACCTAAGAATATGAAATTATTTCTCTGTCCCTCTCTGCATCTTTTCTCTACTTGTTTCCAAGAAACTGTATTTAAAGTTTAAAGGGTCCTTTCCTCTCCTTGGTTGCTGATGTAATTTTACTTTGGCTTGTCCCACACAACTTTTCCCCAAACTGCTTTCCTCTCCTTTCCATAAGTTACGGCATCATAATGCATTATACCTCAGGATGTTTGTATAACTATCTGTACTCTGCCTGATACTGTAGACAGGGATTCGACATACCCCTCAAACTTCTGAATAAGAAATCATTCTTTGATTCTCCAGACTATCTAGGATCCTCCATCACATACACTCATTCGCACAACAGTATGTTATCTATATTTTTTCCTTCATATTATGAAATGTATCTTTTTTTTAACACCTGAACTCTTTTTTAAGTTTCTGCTTTTTGACTACTTGGACCAACGCTATAGTGCTGAATCCTCAGCACTCACAACAGTGTCTGGCATATAACAGATGCTCAGTAAACAGCTAATGAATGTACATAAGTATCTCCATTTTAGAGATAAGCAATGAAGTGTGAAGAAATTAACTTGCTCAATAGTGCCCCATCAGAAAAAGTGGGGAAGTTGATACTCAAAAACACATCTAGACAGCACTGAGATTTTGCGTGTATGGACCTCTCCTACAAGCTACCTAGCTAGCTGATAAAGAGCAGTGTTAAGAGAAGTGGTAAAGGAAGTGCTGTGACAAAAGAAGATACCTAGGACCTATGGAACAAGAAAGAAAATCTTTGGGTCCAGAGGGCTTGAGGAACTTGAAAGTACATTAAGTCAAGGGTGTTAGAAAATGGAGAATGAAAATACTTGTAATGGGAACTTCAACCTTATAGCCAAAGTGGGGGATCAATTTTAAACCTGCCACTCAATGCAGTGTTGTTTCTTGCAGGAAACAGTTCATGTCACTCACCAAGAACCATGCTTCTGGCAGTGTAGATAGGATAAAAACAGTGTAGTCAGACTACTGTTTGGCTTACGGCTATGTTACTAGCTATGGGATCCTCTGGAAAGTTCCTTAACCTCACTATGCCTCAGTTTTTTCATCCGTAGAAATGAGGACAGTAAGTACTTTTATTAAAATTCATGGTAGGATTAAAATAATACAGTGAAAATGCACAGGTCAGTAGCTGGTTAATCACTGTATAAACATTTGCTGTTTTATAAATTACAGTTAAAAGCTTGATGGTTATTTTTTTAAAAGGATGTAAAAATGAGTGAAAATTAAGAAAGCTTTAGTATTTGGAGGGAATAGAAACCATTCTATTAACAAATAGAAATATGATTGTGTATGCTTTACTGAGGTAAAAGATCAGATTTTGGCATTGGAAAACATACTAAAACATGTACTTCTCTTCATTTTGGCCAAGCTGTATAGTCTGGTTTTACTGAATTCATGTTTCTTGAAACCAGTGGAGTAGTGGGAAGTGAAGCCTTGGGGAATCTTGATAGATATTTTACTTAAAAAAATAAATGGATCCTTGAAAATTATGGAATTAACTTATATAATTAAAAAATTTTGGCTATATCTTGAGAATACATGGCTGTTCTCACTTCTACTGTAGAGATATATGGACAAAATACATCTTGAATATTTAAGAGTTAATATTTGCATTTAACTATCAATACAAAGCAAGCCTGGAGAACCAGTATTGCCTGGAGAATCCCATACATAGGAGCCTGGCAGGCTACGGTCCATGGGGTCACAGAGTCAGACATGACTGACTGAAACAGACACACAGCCATCCCCCCTCCCCACCTGTATACAATCTACACTTATTTCATAGCTTACAGATTAAGTCTCACAAAACTAGTTAGAAACAGATTCTGCTCTTTTACTAGCTAAGTGGTCAAGGGCAAGTTAAGTTACTTAAAGCCTCTACACCTGCTTTCTTTAGTTGTAAATGAATCATCACAGCACCTGAGTTACAGGAGTGAGTGAGAAAATGTAAAGCTTTCAATGTTGTGCGTGGCATAAATACTCAAATTTTGGCTTAAATCAATAAATAGTATTTTTAACACACATAAGTGACTTACACCACTAGTCAAAATGATACCTTATTTCACATTATGGCTTTGTTTCTATGTTTTACTAGATATTAATCCTTTGAACTTAACCATGGTTAATTTGAAAAGTTAACTAGAAAGTCATAAAGGTTCAGCTATTTGGAACTGCATACAATGACATCTAAACCACGTAGTGTTGTAATTTAAGATATTTTTACCCAAACTGTAATGGTTTCTTTTAAATATTTCCATATCAATAGAAGAACTGAGCTTAGATAGACATAGTCCTACCTCTAAATCTTCTTCTTCATCAATCTTTTGTATATTTTGGTAGGCAGCAGTGTAGACCTCTAAAGCTTTGCCGTGAAATAACATTTCAATAGTGATAAATTCTGAAAATATAGTCTGAAAAAACAAGGATTTGAATTTAAACAAATTGCTTCATGAATTTAGTAGAGTTATTCTCTACTATAGTCTTGACATTTTATTCAGTACAGAGGTTTTTCAACAGGGAAAATGAAGTACAAATGATAACTGGAATAAAAATAGTTGCAGATATCTTCTGCAGCAAAACTTTCAAATTACACAAAATATTTAGTATCTTATTATTTACTTCCGTTTTTAAGTATGTTCTATTAGACATTTGTTTAAAAAAGATGACTGTCATTACACATCACTAAAATGTTTGTCACTATGTACTCTGTTATCAATGCCTATAAATACTAGCTAAAGAAGTTCAGTTCTGATGCTTTTTTTTTTTTTTTTTTAGCAACTCCAACTGGTGTTTAAAGGGATGTTTTTAGGCAAGAATTCCATCCCAACATATTATATGTTGCTTGTATTCTCCAGCCACAATTCCTACTCCTGATAACAGCACAATACATTTGCATGGAGCTTTCCAGTTTACAAATATATGACATGCTCAGCATTGCTAATCGTTAACAATGTTAAGACTTGGGTCTGATTCTTCAAGGTTATAGCTCCTGCTCATTTTACTGTGCTGTTCTCACTGGACTCAATTATTTCCTTTGCAAATACACTGCAGGTAAACTCTTTTTTTTTTTTTTTTTTTCAATTCATCTGAGTATCTCAGGTAAACTCTTATAAGCAAGATGACGACAACTTTTGGTCAGGAAGGCTATGAGAAAAGAGAATGAATAAGGGTGTGCACCTTGATCTAAGCAGGGTGGGAGAAGAACTGGTAGGCAGAAAGTATGTAAGCCAGATACGTTTTCAATAAAAAAGGGTCTCATCCTTCTATCATTTTGTCTATCAAGATAAAAAAATCGGAGCATTAACATAGAGAGCAGTGGAGAGAGTAAGAATAGGATAGAAAATACTCAAGCACTGTCCTTAAAGGGGCAGTATAGATGAAATGGGTTAGGCTCAAAGGCAATAGTCAAATACTCATTTTCCTTCATTTCTGCTCTCCTGTCTTAACCACCCAGATAGGAGTGGTCCTGCACCCTGGAAGACAGCCATACAGCTATCTTGTAGTATCATATTTAGAAATAATTTTTCTCAAATAAATACATCTTTCAATGATCACATGTAATCTGCTAATCTGGAATGGGTCAATATGGTAAGAGACAGGCATACAAGGAGTTTCGTTTACCCCCTTTTCAGTTTGACTACAAGGCCATTTGGGTGGGTACTTCAGTTTTATCGGTGGGGGATGGGGGAGCTAATGGAATTCTCTACTCATTGGTGAGTACTCAGTAAAGCAGGTGGCACAGCAGTTAAAAATACGGGCTCTGGATTAAGATTAACCTGATTTCAAATCAGGGGTTCCTAGATGGCGTTAGTGGTAAAGAACCTAACTGCTAATGCAGAAAACATAAGAGACGCAGGTTCAATCCCTGGGTAGGGAAGATCCCATGGAGGAGAGCATCCACTCCAGTGCTCTTGCCTGGAGAATCCCACGGACCTGGCGAGCAAGGTCCATGGGGTAGCAAAGAGTCGAACACGACTGAAGTGACTTAGCAAGAGTTCAAATCAAGACTGAAACAAATCAGCTGTGTAATATTAAGCACTTTATCTGTTCTTTTTCCTTAATTTCAAAACCATAGGTTTTGCTTTAAGGGTTAAATGTAATCAAAAGTATAGTATGGTTACTGGCTTAGAGTAAGTGCTCAGCACAAATTAGCTAATTTTATTGCTAAAGAAGTTAAGCCAGATAAATTAGAAATTATTCCTTATGTAACATTAAAATCTCCATCCTGGTTTAATTGGAAAGCAGAATATTTAACAAAAAAGTCATTAAAGGTCTTGTTAACAATTTTTGCAAATAAAGGTAAAATGACAGCTCTCTAGAGTAAAGGCTATTCAATAAATGATTTCAGGAGAACTTTCTATTCATTTGAAAATAATAAATTTAGACATTTAAATATTTAAAATACTAAAAAATCATACGAAGACTAGAAGAAAATACAGCAAATAGTTATATAATCGATGAATACTCCTTTCTAAATACAACATCAAGGCAGAAAGAGAAGACCAATAGATCTGGCAGCAAAAAATAAGACTAAGGTGGCAAAAACATAAGCAACAAAATGGGAAAATATATTTCAACATACCTTCTCTTTAATATAATAGGTTAATTGTCTCAGTCTGAAGAGTTTTTAAAAATTAACAAAAAATGCCAACACTCTAAAAATATAAGCTAAGGTCAAGTGAGTAATTTATTGTCATTAAATATATGAAAAAACACTTCCTCAACAGTACTAACTGAAAATTAAAATGATACTGATTTTACACTATCACACTGGGTACTATTAAAAATACTACTACTCAGCATTGTTACACTGGGTGCTCATGTAATGTTCTGCAGAAATGTAAACTAGTCAAAGATTTGTGGACAGAAGTTATAAATAGCTATCCAAATTGAAAGTGTGTATGCTCTTTGAACAAGAATGCTACTTCCAGTAATTTATCCCCCACAAAATAACTGAACCAGCAAAAGGGTGGATGTTTAATGATGCAATGAGATCTATAATAGCAAAAATAATCTAGATGTCCACCAACAGGTGATGGTTAAACATATGAATATATCCATGTAGCTATACTATTCCTCATATAGTATAGCAAAATACTATACAAGGATACCAAAAAGGACAACATGGATCTTTGTTTCTTACCACAAATATATCCATGATATATTAAATTTTAAAAAGAGATGCTACATATAGTGTGGTCCCACTTAAATATAACTGTATAGGGGTAATAATATTGCCTTTCTCATAAGACACTGTGAGGAGGAAATGAGTTTATCCACATAAAATGCTTAGAATGTGTAGCATAGTTAATGTCTTAAGAAATATTGGTTGTTGTCATTCTCCTTAGTATACTTCTTGTGTATGTTTCATAGAAAAAAAGTCTGGAAGGATATAAACCAAGATGCTGATTATTTCTCAGTAGGGAATTATGTTTTCTTCCATAATTTTATGAAAATTTATGGTCATTTTATATTTATAAGAAAAATAAAGCTGATAAAAACTAAATCTTGAAGATGTTCTTGTTCACATCAGCTACTTTACCAATACTGAATTGCTATCCCTATATGTCCCTGGAATGACCCCTGATGCAGATCCTTTTCATAAGTCAGAAAATTCCCTTGACAACATATAACTGATGACTTTTCCTATTACATGGGAAAGAAATAAAACTATGAGTTTTCTTCCACATTCTATACAACTAACTAAGTTCATAGCAACTTCTCTCAGAAAGACAAACACTTTGCAAGGTTTGTAATGAAGTCTTTTACTAAGAATTGTGCTACCTTACTAATTAATGCTGCTACTAAAATTCAGATGGACTTGTTGATAAACCCCACTTCATAGTTAATACATTATGTGCAGTGCTCACTATTGTCAATCATTTCTACTCTCAGGGAGATTTAAGCACCCAGAAGTTCTGCTTCCATCTGCAACAGTAGCCTGAAAACAGGTAACAATAAGACCATTCTTAAAAAAAAAAATGTTTGTTGTTCGTTTCTCCCAAAATATGAGTGGCATCAATGATTTTTTCCAAGAATTTGTCTCACAAATAGAAGTGTTTGTAAGACATGCTAACATCAACATAGCAGTACCTGAATACTGTTTTTATTAGAAATAAGGGTGTGGTAAAGTAACCCTTTTTATTTGATTTTTAAGGCTCTTGGGTGTAGGATTTGTGCATCCTTCTTTGTCATAAAACATCTCAAATGAAGCTTAGCTTTGAACAGGAACAGTTTGACAGATAAGGAGGAAAGATACAGAGATCAGAGATTCATAATCCTAACAGACTGGAATTGATTACTGGAACTGATAATTCTGGGATTTTGATAGAGTTTGTATTAAAAGTGTACATTTTCACAGATGACGTGATCTTATATATAGAAACCAGCCCCCCCCACAAAAGAAAATCCAAAGGAATATGCAAAAAACTATCAGAGCTAATAACAGAGTTCTGCAGGGTTGCAAGATACAAGGTTAGTACACAAAAATCAATTGTATTTCTGTGTATTTGAAATGCACAACTGAAATGAAGTAAACAATTCCATTTATAGTAGCATCGATAATTATGAAATGCTGAGGAAAACATTTAAAAAAGCACAAACATACATTATTAAAATAAGGATGCTTTAACTAAATGGAGAAACAGCCCATGTTCATGGATTGGAAGAATTCATCCAAAAAGGCACTACTCCCCAAACTGATCCACAGATTTGATGCAATCCCTATCTGAATTTGGTGGCTCAGATGGTATCTGCTTGCAATGCAGGAGACCTGGGTTCAATCCTCTGGAGAAGGGAGTGGCTATGCACTCCAGTATTCTTGCCTAGAGAACCCCATGGGCAGAGGAGTCTGTCGGGCAACAGTCCATGGGGTTGCAGAGAGTAGGACATGACTGAGTGACCACGCATGCACATGCGCACGCTGTCAGGATCCCAGCCGACTTGTGGAAACTGATAAGCTGATTCCAAAATTCACACCAAACTACAACAGATTGAGAATAATCAAAAGAATCTTAAAAAGGAACAAAACAGAGAATTTATACACCCTGATTTTAAAACTTATTACAAAGCACTGTTAAAACAGTATGATACTGGAATAAGGAGAAGGAAATGGCAAACTACTACAGTATTCTTGTCTGGGAAATCTCATGGACAGAGGAGCTTGGTAGGCTACAGTCCATGGGCTTGCAAGAGTCAGATGTGTTAGTGACTAAACCACCACCATACATCAATAAAAGAGAATGGAAATTCAGAGACAAAACATGTCAACTTTCAACAAGAGTGCCAGGACTTAAAAAACAGTCTCTTCAACAAATCACTGGAACAACTGCGTGGACAGATGGAAAAGAATGGGGTTTAACTTTCAGTTCACGTGATACACAAAAATTAACGGATCAAAGACTTAATAGTGAAAACTGTAACAGTGTTAGAAGAAAACCAGGATAAATCTTTATAATTTCAGATTTGGCAATGGATTCTTAGATAATGACGCAGTCCACAGAATTCTCCAGGCCAGAGTACTGGAGTGGGGAGCCTTTCCCTTCTCCAGGGGATCTTCCCAACCCAGGGATTGAACCCAGGTCTCCCACACTGCAGGTGGATTCTTTACCAGATAAGCCACCAAGGAAACCCAATAATACTGGAGTGGGTAGCCTTTCCCTTCTCCAGGGGAACTTCCAGACCCAGGAATTGAACCACGGTCTCCTGCATTACAGGCAGATTCTTTGCCAGCTGAGCTATCAGGGAAGCCCAAAGATAAACTGGACTTCATCAAAATTAAAAAGCTTTGTGCTTCAAGGGATACCATCAAGATAGTGAAAAGAACTCACAGAATGGGAGGAAATAACTGCAAGACATTTGATAAAGGATTTGCATACAGAATATAAAAAGAACTCTTAAAAATGAAATAAAAAAGAAATCCAATTAAAATAATCTGAATAGACATTTTTTTCTCAAGGAAGATATACAAATGGCCATAAACATCAGCAGGAAAATGCAAATCAAAACCACAATAAGATACCACTCTACACTCACTAGGATGGCTATAATGAAAAAGTCTGGTGAGCAACAAGTACTGGGGAGGATGCAGAGAAATCAGAAGCCTCATATAATACTGGTGGGAAAATACAGTGGCATAGCCACTTTGGCAAACAGTCTGGCAGTTTCTCACATAATTAAAGATAGAGTCACCTTATGAGCCAGCAATTCAACAGGGTATATGGTTGAACTAAAATGAAAAATGTCTAAGAGAAGTATGTCTCAACAAAAACTTGTACATGAATGTTTATATCATTAATCATGACAGTGAAAAGGTAGAATATGGTAATATCCATACAATGGAATATTATTCCACCATACAAAGGAATGAGACAGATATTGATACATGTTACACCATAGATAAACCTTGAAAGCACGCTAAGTGAAAGAAACCAGTTATGAAAACCATGTATTTTATGATTCCATTCATATGAAATGTACATTCAGAAGAGCCAAATCCAAAGAGACATGAGATTAGTGATAGTTGCTTAGGCCGCGGGTGGGGACTGTGGGAGCAGGGAGGTAAAAGCTAAAGTGTACTAGGCCTCACTCTGAGATGATAAGAATGTTCTAAAATGGAGTGGTGATGGTTGTAGATATCTGAACATATTACAAACTGCTGAGCTGTACGGTGAATTGTATGGTATATGAATAATCTCTCTAGCTTTTTTTAGGTTTTCTCCTATTTTTTCTCTTTTTTTGTTTTTGTGACCGCCACAAGACCTCCCTCTTCTAGGGGCATGAGACCGCAGGCAGAGAAGCATGGAAGCATGTTTTTTCTCCATACACCCTCCACTGTGCAGTTCCTGACTCCCTGTCCTGCTGCTTCAGGAAATCCAGGCTGCAGTCGGGAATTCTACACTCACTGTCTCTGCTCATTTTGTAACTGGTGGTGCTCATGGGATTATAAACGCCTGTAGAGTTCGCCAGCATGCAAGAAGCAGCACATGGAAGTGAGTCCAAAGATCAGAGACAAAGATTGCCAGGTATAAAAGAGAAGTGTGTAGGCATGAAGAACAGCGGTAGGGTGAGGAATTGGGCTCCCAGGTCACTAAAGAAGCCCTTAGGTGGCAATGAATCAGGCATATCTCACAAGTTTCCAATCATCTTTTTTAGATGAAAGCTAATTATTTCAACCTTCCTTCCCTTCTCCCTCAATTTAAGAGAGGATGCTGGCAGTTACATTACGCCCTGCCAGTGCTCCCCCATGTCGGCAAAAGGGTTGTCTCAGGCCAGCCTGCTATGGAGCTCTTCCTGGGTAGCAATCTACATTACACTCTGAGTGCTGAATTGACAGGCTTACTTTTTTTTTTTCTTCAACCTTCAGGACCAAAGTAGAAACCTTTGAGCCTGGCTATCAGAAAAAATCAAAGTTCTGGAATTCTATGAAACTATGATAGGAAATTAAAAAACATAAAAGGACAAATAAATGTTTCATTGATTGCAGACAGGAATGGTACAATTAAGTGGCAGATAATGCTGACTTTATTGATAAGGGCATAACTTTTGAAAGAAGGATAATTTGTTAGTAAGTTATGAAAATAACAAAAAATACTTCTCTTTAAAAGCTGTTCCAGAAGAATCTGCAGTGAGTGAAAAGGCATCCTTAGATGACTTGTTTTAAAGGACACAACATGGTCATAAGTAATCCTCCAAATCTTTCCAAAATATTGGTGAATAAGTCACTGAAGACCATCTTTAGGTTTGGGGATTTGGGAGGGAGGTTCTGGAGGGAGGGCATATACATATAATTATGACTGACTTGCATTGTTGTATGGTAGAAACCACTACAACATTGTAAAGCAATTATCCTCCAATTAAAAATATACCATCTCAAGTCCAGGAACCTGAATGTCTACTGATGTGTTACAATAAAATAAGGCTATTCTTCCTGTGACACTAAACTACGGTGGATGCACGTTTATGTGGTTAGCTACTCTTATTTGATAATGTAGGAATTAGAAAGCTACAAGCCAAAAAATTAGTAATAGTGTTAGGGGAAGCACACTGACTGAAATTGCCCACCCTGGCTAGGCACCATAGTAACCATTTGCATGAGTTGTTTTACTACAGGAGGTCCTGGTAAGGAACACAGAACTAACAAGCCACTACCAACAGGAAGAGTTCGGGAAAGGTCAAAAGGAGACACCACATCTCCGACCACCTCCCAGAATCCTTCTCTCTGGCACCCATCTTGGCTGAACAAGGCATGCACAACCAGGGAGGACTCTGAGTCAGAATAAAAGGCTAAAGACAACCTGGAAACTAATCCCATCACCATAAAACCCATGCAAGCCATGTGACAGAGCTGTTCTCCTGGGTTCCCTGACCCTGCTGCCCTCCACCTGCGCGCCCTTTCCAATAAAATCTCTTGCTTTCTCAGCACATGCGTCTCCTCAGACAGTTCTTTTCCGAGAGTCAGACAAGAGCCCAGTTTCGGGCCCTGGAAGGGGTCCCCCTTACTGCAACAAAACTGTATAGTAATGGAAAGCACAGGTTTTTAAAATATATAATTGGCTTATAGTTCAGACTTTGAACTGTGGGCTATGATACTGCCTTATATCTCTTCTTAATCACCTCACTTTCATGGTAATATCCATACAATAGAATATTATTCCACCATTAAAAGGAATGAGATAGATACTGGTATGTAGTATACATAGATGCTACACTATGAGGTTGCTGTAAAGATTAAAAGATAATTTATGTAAAGTGCGTGGACTAGTACCTGATACATAAAAACATAATAGACTTTATTTTTCTGTGGTTAATAGTATTTTTGATAACATCTAAATATCTAGCCTCTGTTGGGAATGTAGTACCTGTATATACTGTTGTTTCCATAAGAAAATAACATTTGATATATTTTGTTTATATCTTTCTCACACAGACCATGAGCTAAAGAAAATCAGTAATTTAAATTTTTCATAAATTTAAATAAAAAATTAATTTAGAAAACATATTTTGAACCTTAATAGTTATTTTGTTACCTTTATATCCTTTATTTTCTGCTTTTCAAAATTGTCAATAGTTTCCTCCAGATGACGAGTTGTTCGGGTAGCATCCAGTGTAGCTCTTTGTAATTCAGTTTCTGCCTACGAAAGTATTCCCCAACCAAAGATACAAAAAACAAAAATCAAGTCAGAATCCTTTTGATTGAGTCCTTCTGTAAATGCTACCTTTGTAAATACAGTGTTGGCTTTTTATAAATGCAGTTCTGTAAATGCATTTGTAAATGCAATACTGGCTTTTTGCCATAACAGTGTAAATCACTCAAAAATACATATTACCACATAAAGCGATTTATATAATAAACACAGCAGAATAAAAAACTTTAAATTTATTAGATGATATGATTCATGATCTCAAAACAAAATTCCTTCCTTTTATACAAACCATTCTTTTTCCTGCTATCACTCTGTTTGATTTACTGTAAAACTATTTTCTATATTTTCTACTGCTTTCCCATATTTCAAGTCTCTGCCATTTATTATGCTCTCCTTTTCCTCTTACTATCTCTCTCCCCGTTAATGCTTTGTCCTGCCAAAAGACCTGTGACTTAAGTATTTTCAATCTTCTAGTTCTCCAAATGCATGAAATGTTTCTACTGCTGAAATATCCTAATTAGGTACAGGAGAATATACATATAAAGAAGGCTGAGCACCAAAGAGTTGATGCTATCGAACTTTGGTGCTAGAGAAGACTCTTGAGAGTCCCTTGGACTGCAAGATCAAACCAGTCAATCCTAAAGGAAATCAACCTTGAATATTCATTGGAAGGACTGATGCTGAAGCTCCAGTCGAAATCAACCTTGAATATTCATTGGAAGGACTGATGCTGAAGCTCCAGTCCTTTCACTACCAGATGTGAACAGCCTGATTGGAAAAGACCCTATGCTGGCAAAGATTAAGGGCAAGAGGAGAGGGGGTGACAGAGGATGAGACGGTTGGATGGCATCATTGGCTCAATGGACATGAGTCTAATCAAACTTCAGTAGATAGTGAAGGACAGGGAAGCCTGGTGTGCTGCAGTCCATGGGGTCACAAAGAGTCGGACATGACTGAGTGACTGAACAACAACAACAAAAAAGAATATACACTACAAATGTTTATTTCAGTATATATTCAGTATTATATTCAGTATGAATATCCTTCTAAGCTAGTAATATTGCACTATTACTACTTAGTTAATGCTTATTACAAAATATATATATACATACACACCAATAACTAATAAATAATATGGAAAGTCTAATGCTTTGCTTCAAAGTACTGATACTGTTTAGATTCACACTGTACAATCAGTATGGTGGCCACTAGCAACATGTAGCTATTTACATTTAAATTAATTAAAAAGCTGGTTATTCTAGTTGCCATTTCATGAGCTCAACAGCCATATATATAGCCAGTGGCATATATTTCTCTTTAAAATATCACTTCTTCCTTAATGACAGCAGTTGTCCAAAAATATTTAAAATTTTTTGTTGAACTAATAAAACATGTTTTAAAAACATGGCCCAATTTTCTGATTAAGTTCTAATAATGTTTTGTTTCCTATGCTAGTATTATGTTCACTCAGAAGTATCACATATCATCTTAATAATTATTGCATAGAAAAAATCTGCCGTTTTAAGTAAAGTTTTGTGACACATAATATTGTAACATTTACACTCTTGCTTTCTTTTTTAAGAAAATGTATAAATGGAAATAAAGTAAAAGGGTTTACTACAGGGATCCATTTCTTGACACATCACTTTATTACCCACCTGTGACTGAAATTTTTCATAAAGGAAAAATACATTTCAAGTAGAAAAATTTATTCCAATAAATTAAAATCATATGCTCTGACAGAATTATATCCTCTTCTAATTAGACTATACATCATAACTTATACTGATTATATACTAACTAGCTTAATTCAGATATACAATTTCAAGAAACTAAGCTTTAAAACATACTCATATATATCTGTGTGTGTACATTTGCTATAAAGGGTGTAAAGTTTTCCTGCATAATTTTACATGCAAACTTTTAATCATAACCAGTAATCAAAAACAGTCCCCTTTATTACTGGGCTTTGGAGTTTTTAAAATGTAACTATCACAGGATTTATGATGATGAAAAACTTTCTAAATGTTATGATGTGTGTTAACCTTTTACTAATGAAAATATACAAGCAGAGTATTTTTCTAATACTGTTCAATACATGTGACTCATGCAATTTTTATCGTGACTACTTAATTTTGACATGTGTTTCCCTTCCCCATTTTTTGACAGTTTAAAATTTGGAAGGGTAGGTAGAGTTGGTTAAACTAGGAAAGAGTAGGAAGCAGAAGCCACAGCTGGGACAGCTGTATCTTAATCTCCTACCACCCTCCAGCAACTATTTTTCATTTCTTGAAGTCTCAAATCCTTTCACTCCAGCATAGCAACTTGCCCAAAGTTACACAGCTATTTTTAGGAAAGTGGATACAGATCTGTATTCCTTCCCTTTGTTGAAAATTCTTCAAAATCATATAACGTACTAATTTGGGTAGGAGATACTTTTGATTAAAATATTATGATGCTTTATGAATAGGGTATCAGTGTATTTAATGAAATTAGTCTGCGTGCAAAATGGCCTATAAAAGAGTGAGCCAGATTGGTGCTTTTCAAATTGTGCTGCAGGAAACTTTTCAGAAGCTACCAGGGGCCTTGTGGGGGGTCCAGGTAGTGCACTAGGATTCTTCATCACCCCAGCCTCTTATACCTCTTTTATTTTACATACTGAACATTAATGTGTTTCTTATTAATAGTGAGATGAATTTTAAGGGTCATCCTGGTAAATATTCTTTGATGCTATGACTGAATATTTTTATATTTATAGTGGATACATTTCTATGTAGTTCAGTTCAGTAGCTCAGTCGTGTCCGATTCTTTGCGACCCCATGAACCGCAGCACGCCGGACTCCCTGTCCATCACCAACTCCCAGAGTTAACTCAAACTCATGTCCATTGAGTTGGTGATGCCATCCAACCATCCCATCCTCTGTCATCCCCTTCTCCTCCCACCCTCAATCTTTCCCAGCATCAGGGTCTTTTCAAATGAGTCAGCTCTTCGCATCAGGTGGCCAAAGTATTGGAGCTCCAGCTAAATGTAGACTGTCCTTTATTTTCTAGTCTCAGGTTGTCAAAATCATGAGACATAAGCAAGCATGGGGAAGAGAGGCCGCAGGGTGAGCTGAACATGAAGTGAAAGTCACTCAGTCGCGTCTGACTCTTTGCAACCCCATGGACTATACAGTCCATGGAATTCTCCAGGCTAGAATACTGGAGTAGGTAGCCTTTCCTTCTCCAGGGAATCCTCCCCACCCAGGGGACAAATCCAGGTTCCCTGGATCAAACCCAGGTCTCCTGCATTGCAGGCGGATTCTTTACCAGCTGAGCCACCAGGGAAGCCCCACAGTCAGCCAGTACTTTCTCTACAATTGCACTTATCCCAGTTGCTTACAATAAGTCAGGTGCTATTTTTCTTTTTCTGTTTAATTTTGAATAGGCACATTCTAAGTTTAAGAAATAATTGCTCTTAACAGAAGAGCCCTGTAACAGTAGACAAGCCTATTAAGACTTGTGTCCAGCTGTGAATCTCAAAACTCTTGAATATCCTAAGCGTCTTTGGCGAGAAGTCATAATTGCAGTTTCACAAAGTAGTTGTTTTCCTAAGATGAAGGGAGTTTTGGGGAAAAAACAGTTTGTTCCTTTCCTCAAATGCAGGGCTGAGAAGGCATTGATATATTAGGATTAATGACAGATCTTTAAGTTACTTTTATAATATTTCATCATCATTTGTTTAGTCATCAATCATTTTTTATGTAAAAGATCTTAGAATTTTGTATGTACTGTTTATAAAACATCTATACATATAAGTGTTTTAAATTTGGAATGTCTGTCGTGGAAAACAACACAAGAAGACTGATTTAGGTTGTATACTCTCTTTAAAATTAACTAATTTCCACAGTAAGCATTTTAAATGCCCATGTTTCTTTTCAAACTTTATATTCATATTCTTTGCAGATTTAAAGTATAAATGTATAATTTTCATATATATTTACTTTTGTACAGCATACCTTACAAAATATTTTTTTAAAGACCAAAATTCAAAGGATACAATAACATGTCGATCAGATGGATTTCTCTGACGTGTTCTTTCTAACTGAGTTAACTGTTTAGCTTCTCGATTCCTTGCTGTTAATGTTGCTTTGAGATCATCCTGCAGAAAGGCATTTTTTTTGTTAATAAATATCTCTGATTTAAGAATAAAATACACCCTTCTCTGTTTTAGAATGCAAAAACATTCCCTATTTGATTCAGGCATCACTATCACTGGAATGATTACATTACCAGTGTGTGTCTTTGTACATAAGACTGTGTGCATGTGTGTATTTAATATCCTACTAAAGAATGACAGAATTGCAACACAAAATTATATATACACATACACACACATATGTATATACACACATACAAAAGTTTGATTGTGGTGGTAGTTACATGTGTATACACATTTACTAAAACATTTAAAACAGCAGAATTTTACTGCATGTAAATTATGCCTCAATAAAATTGATTTTAAATATAGAACTTTCAGAATGTAATATCTACCATAGTGACTAGAATTAATACTGTACTGCATTTTGAAAGTTGTTAGGATACTAGGTCTTAAAAGTTCTCATCACAAGGAAAAGATTTTTTAAACTATATATTGTGACAGATGCGAACTAGACTTGTTTAATCATTTCACAATATATACAAACATCAAATCGTTATGTTGAACTTCAAGAAAAAAATTTTTAAAAAAGCTGTGTTACACTGACTTTTAGTTTGCATGTTATTGCCTGCTTTAAAACAAAAATATAAGAATATTTAGTAAAATAATTTCTGTCCATATATTCTTCATGACTGTAAATATTAAATATTTTAAAGTTTCCACAATAAACAAAATAATGCTATGATGCTATAGTAGTATATAAAAATGCTTCATTATTCTCAAAGTTATAAGAAATAATGCTTCAGTGTAATAAGAATGACTGAACACTACTCTGTACCTTTTCTCAAAAGGATAGTTATTGGAAACCTTGTGTTTTGCCATAATACCTAAAAATAATAGAAAAAGATGAATTTACTTACTCGCTTCATTTTTACAATGGTTCCATAAGCTTTCAAAGGTTCAACTACTTTGGCTTCAAGTCTTTCAACCTATTGAGAATTATTATAAAATATAACTGAAAAGAAACATAGACATATCAAAATTTAAATTCTGAAATAAAACCTACACTGTCTATCCAGACCATAATCACAATGCTGATTAATATTTGACAGTTTTAAATTAAAATGTCAGCAACATTTATAAATAAAAGGATAATCTCTGGAAATTGGTAAGACTCAGAATCTAAACTCAAATACATTAAAAACTGTGACAGTGTGCAGTAGCTTTGGTTAAGTTTTAAGATCTCAAATTTTATTGCGGCTACACTTTCAGTGTGTTTAACACCTGAATGGATACTTTACGTACATTATATCTGAAACGTAACAGCCCAACCTTCCAGATAAGGAAATTGAAGCTGAAAAATATAGCATATTGGAAACATTTAAAACAACTGCATCCTCAAAAGAAAAAAAGCCTAGAGACCACTGTATTAACTGCAATTTTTTTTTTAATGGGAAGACATCTGTAAATTATCAAAGCTTAAAGAACAAGATAGATGGTCTCAGTGTTGCTGAGCTGTCAAACTATGTGGTCAATCTCTCTTTTATGTAGAACTAAACAGTTTTCTTAAACATTGCAATATTTATCAGATTCTGAGTAATTTCTCCTTTTACTAATAGCACTAGTGGAAGGCACTAAAGAAATGAATTTTTTTAAAAGGCAAGTATATAGCTTTTTATATAAATATAAGAAAAACAACTCCTGGACATTAAAATTTTCTTTTTCAGGATAGGTAATACAAGATGACATATATTTAATTGTTTAAAATGAACATGTATTACTTTTGTAGCAGGAAAAAAGCTTTATTTTGCTGATACATGTTTTTATAATCAGTGAGTATATATAACTTTATAATGGTTTTTGTTTAGTTTTTATAAACAGAATGTATACTTCATTTTAAAAGATTTTAGGAAAATAGAGATCAAGTTCTCACTAAGCATTTAAATATTAGGAATCCTAAAAACAAATCCATGAATATTCAGGATTATTTATCCCATTTCAAATAATCCATACACTGGTTATTCAGTGTAAAGATTAGCTAGATCTTTTTTCTGTTCTCCTTTTTGTAGCCTACCTTTTTTGTTCATTGTTCTTTAGCACCTCCACCATTTGGTAAGCAAGGGAAATAAAAAGGAGAACACATGTAAATCAATTCACTTTGCTATTTGATAAATAGCATAAAGATTTTCTAGAAAGGGGCACTGAAATTATTGGCTAAAGTAGGATTTTAGGATTATCTGTGAGTATAAACTACTTATGAAACAGTCAAGTTCCCAGTTACACGTAACTGAAAGTTTATTACACACAAAACATATGAGAAGAACCCACCATTTCCCCCCAAAGTAACTACTACTTAAATTTCTGTTTCATTAGCAGTTATAGCTTCAAGGATCATTATCTTCTTTTTGACTTCAAGTTTTTTTTTTTTTTTGGTAATTGAAATTTGTTTTAGGCTTTTAAAGGCACAAAAGAAGCAATACAGCTCAAAAACTGGGCAACTTCTGACAAGTTAAAAGTTAAAGTGAAAACTTCCAACCTGAGTCTTGAACCTTAAAAGAAATATACCTGAAAGTGCAAACGAGGTATTAAAGTAATGGGCTGGGTTTCCCTGATGGCGCAGTGGATAGATAGGTGTCCAGGCGCTAATGAAGGGGACACGGGTTCGATCCCTGGGGTGGGAAGGTCCCACACACAGCGGAGCCACTAAGCCCATGTGCCACCAACTATTGAGCCCGCCTGCTACCATTACTGAAGCTCTTGGGCCTAGAGCCCCATCGCCGCGACAAGAGAGGCTACCGCAATGAGAAGCCCGCGCCCTGCAAGAAGAGTAGCCTCCCTGGCCCCAACTAGAGAAAACCCAGGGAGCAATGAAGACCCAGCGCAGGCAAAAATAAATAAATAAATAAATTTTTAAAAAGTAAATGGGATTTAACAATTTAAACAATTACAACACCATCTTCTACCCCTGTCCTTTCGGGGTGGGGTGGGGAACTTCACAAAGTTGCACTGTTGATTGTAATAGAAATCAGTGCACTTTTTTTTTTTGCCCTCCTCTCAATGAAACATAGCTCAACTTCCAGCGCTCGGAAGCAGCAACAAAGATCTCCTGTATAGTTACTACTTATCCACTCACAGTACCACTCCCAATATCTTCCATCTCCAGATATACTACTTTAAAATGTACCTACCGGCAGACAAGACACAAGCCAAGCTCCTTTTCTTGACTCGGGTACTATGTTTACTACCCCCTGTAAACAGTCACCCCTTTGGCTAAAAGCTGGCAAATGAGGTGGGGAAATTCATGACTTCAAGACACCCTAGAGGTTAGTTTGAAAAGGGCAAAAATTACAAGAAGCTTCCCTTTAATAAGACTCACACAGTGCTACCGACATGACAATGCACGTTATCATCAAGTGTGTGCCCGCCACTGCAGTTGGGTAGATTACACGTCTTCACGGCTCCTCTGTCCACCACTTCAGGGCTCACTCATTAACAGGACGCTGTGACCTCACTCCGTACCTCGGCTTGTCGATAATCCTGAAGTTTGGCAAACTCGTCCGCAAAGTTTTTCAGGCCCTGCTTTAAGTGCGGGGTCTCAGTAGAGGCATACACGTTGATTTCGTTCACCAGGAGGTCCGCTTTGTCTCGCAGTCGGGCGGTTTTCCGCACGTAAGCAGCAAAGATCTGGCACAGCTCTCCGAAATGTTTCTCCACATTGGTGACAGCATCTTGCAGTTGTCTGGTCTGAGCATCCCTACAGAGAAAGGGGACACACAAAAAAGCAAATCATTCTCATCTGATTAGGTGACATGACTTCATCTTCGCGTTACACGTGATGACGCCAACATTTCCTGCGGGGGGGGGGGGGGCGCAGTTTGCAGCTTCGCAGACGCAAACCTTCAAGCACCCCTGCGTCTCCTCCGGGCCCCCATCCCGGGCCTGGTCTGCACATCCCGCAGTGCCGGCGCCCCGAGAGGCCCCGCTGGATCCGCGGCAGTGCCGGGCCGGGGGCCGGGGACCGCGCTGCGGGGCGCCGCTGGGGCCCCGGGTGGCCGGCCCAGAGCGCGGCGGGCGCCGCTCGGAGCCCGGCCTGAGGGCCCGAACTCGGTCCGGAGGCGCCTCGACCCGAGCCCTCGCGTGTGTGTGTGGTGGTGGGGGGCCCTGGGCCGCTGCGGCCTCCCGGCGGCGGTTACCGGTTTTCCAAGCTGCGCCTCAACATGCTGCCTCGCTCACTGCTGGAGACCCCGCGCTGAGGCCCAACGACAGGGTCTCGGCGCCCGGACGTGCGCCGGGGCGCGAGAGCCCGCCCCGCGCGCGCCCGCCCCCCGCGCCGCCGCCGTCGCCGTAGCCGTCGCCGCCGCCGCGAGGGCCTCGGCGTTTCCACGGCAACGAGGCGCGCGCCCCCGCGACCGGAGTCCGGAAGCGCGGGAAGGGCCCGGATGCGGGCACGCGCGGGGCGCGCCCACCCGCGTCCGCTGACCCTCGGCGTCCGCCCCGGCGTCCCCCGCGGCAGGCGCCCGGAAGCAAGGGAAGGGCCCGGGTGCGGGCACGCGCGGGGCGCGCCCACCCGCGTCCGCCCCGGCGTTCCCCGCGGGCGAAAGCCTCTGGCAGGTTGGCTGATGGTTTGTGGCAGCCGGGCCTCTGCCCCTCCTGAGGCGCCGCGCAACCAAACTTCCACCTCTGTCCCGGCACACTGGGCCGGGAGCACAGCCGGTCAGCCGGCAACGAAGGGGGAGATGAACCGAACGCCGGTGGGGCGGGTCTCGGCTAAGACGTAGAACCTGCGCTCGGCTTGTCCAAGTCTCCGTGTGGAGGCCGAAAGTGCGGGCTCTTGCAAGGAGCAGCGCTTTCCGCCCTTTTCGTTTCTTCAGCAAATGTTTACTGACCTCCCGTTTTGTGGAAAAGAGAATGTTCGACTCTGGGAATAACAAATACGAAGATAAGAATCCGTCCCTCACCACCCTCCACCAACCCTAAAGGGCCTTAGAGTTTAATGAGGAGACAGACAGACCTCAGCGATATACCCCGAGATAAACTGTGGTGTTGGAGAAGACTCTTGAGAGTCTCTTGGACTTCAAGGAGATCCAACCGGTCCATCCTAAAGGAGATCAGTCCTGAATATTCTCTGGAAGGGCTGATGCTGAAGCTGAAACTCCAATACTCTGGCCACCTGATGCGAATAACTGACTCTTCTGAAAAGACCCTGATGCTGGGAAAGAATGAGGGCAGGAGAAGGGGACGACAGAGAATGAGATGCTTGGATGGCATTCCAATGGACACGAGTTTGGGTAGATTCCGGGAGTTGGTGATGGACAGGGAGGCCTGGCGTGCTGCGGTCCATGGCGTCGCAATGAGTCAGACATGACTGAGTGACGGAACTGAACTGAACAAACGAAACCCCATGTCCTTGGCCTTCGCTTGTGCCCCTTTTCCAAGTAAACCCTAAGGGACTAAATCTTGACTTTGTCTTTCAAGAACCCTCCTGTGACAACTTGGACACTTCAATCTTCCAGGCAGTGTTAGAGCCCCTTCCAAGGCGGTATATTCTGTTGATTTTGTACTGCCTCCTAGTTTAGACTTGAAGCTCTTGGACGCAGAGGAAAGGTAATCTTGCTTTTGTAATCCTCAGCATTGTGTGCTGATAAAAGTTTGGTTTGGACAAACGGATGTCCCCAGACCTTTGTTACCTCTCTTACAGAACTTTTCTCTCTTGTTACAAATATGCCTCTCTTCTCCTCCTGCATTCATTCAGCAAGTTGTCCATTGAATGCCTGATGTGTTTCAGATATGCTGGCTCTGAGTGGTAACTGAAAACCGGAATAGTGTTTAACAGAGCGCACAGTCTCCTCCCAAGGGACAGACTAATCAAACAGATACATGTATGTAAGATTGCAACATGTAAGACTGCAACTGTTGTATCACTCTTTGCTATGTAGCAAATCACTGCAAAACCTAGTTGCTTACCGCAGTCCTTTGGCTAACTCAGGATACTGTGAGTAGGTTGGATGGTTCTACTTTTGAGTTTGCTCAGCTGGGCTCTTTCACACCTTTCTGGTGAGCTGGTGGGTCTCCTGGTGGCTGGATGATCTAGGATGGTCTCATGCCCAAGTCTTCTGGTGGGAAGGCTGTTAGTAGGGACAATAGAGACAACGTGTTAGGGGCCACTTTTGCAATGTGACACAAGAACAAAGGAAAAGTACAGGACACCAAGTGAGCATATACTGAATATAGAAGTTTGCTTTGAACTATTGGGGAAAAGGACTACATTGCTAAAATGACACTTAAACTGAGACCCAAAAATTGGAAAGGGGGTAACTAAGTGAAGAGAGGAAGAAAGACAGTCCAGAGAGAGGACATAGGCAAATACCCACCACTCCCCTTTGCCACTTCCCATTTTGAACTCAACTTCCATGTTTCAGAAAATGGTACACCCTCCAGCTGACTGTTCAAATCAAAAACTTAGCAGTCATCCTTTCTTTTCCCCACTGGCAGTTCTCATCTGTTCTACCTCCAAAACGTATCCTGAACCACTCCTTCTTCATTTCTATGTCACCATTATCCAAGCTCCTGTCATCATCCACCTTTACTGCAAACCGTCCTTACTGATCTTTCCGTGTCTGTAGTCACACACGGCAATACAAAATAAAGTGTGGGTTGGATTATGCCAACAGTTCAAAGGCCTATACTGGATGGGTCCGAATGTTTGTGTCTCCCCGAAATTCACATGTTGAAATCCTGCTCTCTAAGGTGATGATGTAAGGATGTAGGGTCTTTGGATGATGCTTAGGTCATGAGGGCAGAGGCCTAATGAATGGGGTTAGTGCTCTGATAAGAGACCCCGGAGAGCTCCCGTCTCCTTCTGTACACTGAGAAGCTGGCATCCATGAGGGAGAGGCTCTTTGCAGACACCGACTAGACCAGTGCTTGGATTTCATAGCCTCCAGAACTTAAATTTCTGTTTTTTTTATATGCTACCCAGTTTGTGGCATTTTTGCTATAGCAGCTCAGTGGACTAAGACTCATTCCCATTATGCTTAAAATAAAATTTTGAATTCTTACTGTGGCTATGAAGGCTGTATCTTGCTCTTACTTACCCATCTCCCTCCTCTCACCACCCCACTATGCTATCCCTACCATATATCAAGCTCATTTCAGAGTCAGTCTTGTTTTTGTTTTCTCTGCCTAGAACACTCCTTATATCTCCATATGACTAGCCCTTTTCATCATATAAAATTCTACTTAAAAGGCACCTACAGAGTGAGACTTTCTCTGATCACCTTGTTATTGCCATATCCTCCTTTTTTGTTTCCCCTGAGGTGCATGCTACTCTCTGAAGTTAACCTGTTTGTATGCTATTTGCCTCCCATAACTCGAACATATTCTCCATGAAATCAAGCACTTTGCTATCATGTTTATATTATATTCCCTATGCCACCACAGCCCTTGGCTCATAGTAGGAACTCAGTAATTAGTAGAGCTTGTTAATTAATAAAGGAGTGAGTGAAAACCCCATGACAGAGGAAGCATGATGCATGTGAGGATGTGAAAGAAAACTAGTGAGGCTAGAGCAGAGGAAGTGGGTGATATGCATTATAGTGGGAGAGTAGGTATGACCAGGTCTTGTAGGGCATTTGGCCATGCTAAGGAGGTTGGTCCTTCTATTAGGGTTCTCCAGAGAAAACCATATATATGGCTCTATTATAAAGAATTGGCTCATATAATTATGGAAACCGTGTCCTAAGATACATAGTCAATAAGCTGGAGACCCAGGAGAGCTGATGGCATGAATTCCAGTATGAATGCTGTCAGGCTCAAGACCCAAGAAGAGCCAATGTTTCTGGCTGGGTCTGAAGACTGGGAAAAAACCCCCAAATCTCAGCCCATACAGTCAGGCAGGAGGAATTCCCTCTTCCTCAGCCTGTTTGTTCTAGTCAGGTCTTTCATTGGATGAGACCCACTCATGTCAGGGAAGGCAATCCATTTTACTCAGTCTACCAATTCAAATGTTAAGCCCGTCCAGGAACACCCCTACAAACTCATCCAGTGTAATGTTTGGCCAAATGTGTGGGCGTCCTGTAGTTTAGTCGTAGTGACACAGATTGATCATCATAGTCCTTATCTTGGTCTCTGTATGAAGATATTGATGGCAGCAGGGACTATCTTATTCATCATGTAACTCAAATCTTTTGGCAGATGCCACATACATAGTATAGTAATTGTTGAACAAATATATATTGAACTGTACTCTTTCAGTCTCCACCCAACATATGTGTTCTAGGAACTCTTCCCCTGAGATCTGGACTCTTTGATCTTTCTCTTCTGTCAACAGACATTTCGAAACATACATCAGCACAATTATTCTCAATTCTCTTTCACTGTTGGGAGGCGCTTTCTTATAGGCTGTATTTTATCCCAGGAGACATTTCATAGAAGAGGAGCTGGGGACCTGGGGAGGCCAAGGTCACATGGTAAGATAGTAGGGAAGTTGGAATTATCCTTTATCTTCCCTCTCTTTCCACTGTACCAGGACCCACTCCTCTCATTATGCTTTTTTTTTTTTTCAAAGTTACTAAACAAACATAAACAAAAATTACTAAATAGTTAATGAATGTCTTTTCTTGTTTGGAATAACCAGTGTGTGTCCAACATTGGGTATAGCATTCCAAAATCTTTCAGTATTATTGTTCCAGGTTATAAGCAGTATAACCTGACTTCTCATAAACTACTATGCAATATTTGTATATTTATTGTGACAATAGCACAATCTTATTTTGTGTAAAGTTGAATGAATTCCAATGTGGGATGGCTTAAGAAAGGTCCAGTGAAGGCAAAGAGTTACATTAACTCCATTTACTCATTTATTCAGACCTATGTACAGAGAACTCACCATGTACCAGATGCTGTATTTACCAATCTTTAACCTAAATTCTCTGAATAACATGGAAAGGGAAAGCGATGCACATAACTGGATCATTAAAATTTTTTTCTATTCTTATTGCTTTGGAACTTTAGAGGTGATGATGCTTGAATTAGATCATTTATTTTAATTATGCTATTATTTTGTTATTCTCTTCCACTAAGCTTTTGCCCCATTTTAGAAATGAAGAAAGATGTTGAGTGATCAACCATGATATATTTATTTGCTAGTGTTTATGCCTAAATAAATGGGCTTTCCTGTAGCTCAGACAGTAAAGAACCTGCCTGCAATGCAGGAGACCTGGGTTTGATCCCTGGATCAAGAAGGAAATGGCAACTCACTCCAGTATTCTTGCCTGGAGAATCCCGTGGACAGAGGAACCTGGTGGACAGAGGAACTTGGTGGACAGAGGAACCGGTCTGTGGGGTCGCAAAAAGTCAGACACAACTGAGCGACTAAGCAATATAACTTCAAATGCAGCTGTCCCATGTTAAGAAGCTTAAGCAAATTGTTTTAATAATGATGCAGAGAGATAAAATCTCTCTCCAGTAAAATTTTAGATTTCTTGTGTGTGACTTTTTCACTTTAAAGATTCAGTACTTATGCTTCCCAGGTTGCTCAGTGGTAAAGAATCTGTCTGCCCATGCAAGGAGACGTAGGGGATGTGGGTTCAGTCCGTGGGTGGGGACGATCCCCTGGAGGTAAGGATGGTAGCCCGCTCCAGTATTCTTCCCTGGAGAATCCCATGGACAGAGGAGCTTGGAAAGCTACAATCCGTGGTGTCACAGAATTGAACACGACTGAGGGACTAGACACGCTCACACTTGAGGGGTATAGGGTCTCTCTCTAGTGGTGAACTGAGTACTTAAAACTGTTTGGTCATGCAGTAGGAGCCCAGAGTACAGAATTAAACTACCCCAGAATCCTACCTCATTTAACACCATTTTTTAAATTGAAATCACCTATAACTGATTTTCTTCTTAGTGATTAAGGGGAAACTATTATTAAGTGATAAAGCACACAGACTTTTCATTTTCTCAAGACATTTCTCAAGACTCCATCATTTTCTCAAGAATTGACTCAGAATCACTTAGCGTGCAGGATGTGCTAAGTTGCTTCAGTTGAGTTTGATTCTTTGCGACCCTATGGACTGTAGCCCGCCAGGATCCTCTGTCCAGAGGGTATGTTAAAACACAACCTTCTAAACCCTACCCCAGAGTTTCTGATTCAGGAAATCTGGAGTGACAGCCAAGAATATGCATTCATAAAAAATTCTCAGGTGTTACTGATTCAAAGTACAGGAACCCCACTTTGAGAAGTGCTGTGCTTGACTCCTAGAGTGTGAGTCTAAGCCTTGTATTAAATAAGGTTAATACTAACTTTACATTAAATATTCCTCAAGGTTTAGCCTTAGGGTTATTGTGAGGATTCAATGGAACAGTAGATGCATAGTAAGTGCTCCACAGAGGTTGGTTAGCTCTTAGTAGTCTGTCAGTGTTTTCCAGTGTGAAAAATTAAATACGGTGGAATTTTTAAAAATAATATTGTTGTTGAGCTATTATTGTTAGCTAAGTTCAGTTCAGTCTCTCAGTCCTGTCTGACTCTTTGCAGCCCCACGGACTGCAGCACGCCAGGCCTCCCTGTCCATCACCAGTCCCCGGAGCTTGTTGAAACTCATGTCCATCGAGTCAGTGATGCCATCCAACCATTTCATCCTCTGTCATCCCCTCCTCTTCCTGCCTTCAATCGTTCCCAGAATCAGGGTCTTTTCCAGTGAGTCAGTTCTTTGCATCAGGTGGCCAAACCAGGGTCTCCTGCATTGCAGGCGGATTCTTTACCAACTGAGCTATCAGGGAAGCTAAGTTATATTAGTAATTTTACTTAAGTGTGCTTGACAGTATACTATGCATTACTATCTATAGCATCATTAATGTACATTAATCTTTATGCATATTGCTCTGAAAAAATTGGTGCAAAGCAAAAACCACACAGTGAAGGGGCTATGTCAAAGGGACACAGGGGCCAACTGAAAGAGATTCCAATGGCCAAAGTTTGGATAATTTAAGCAATAAAGTGATTATAATCCATGTCAAAACCTAAATATCCCTGAGTTCATGCTGAGATAAATAAATGCTTGGAGGAAGGAAGGAATAAATAAATAAACGGAGAAGAGACAAATCTCCCGTCCTGAGGATTCCACATGTGTTTTGTAGATATTCTGCCCTGAAAGATGTGGAGGACAGCTCCCTACGTCTTAAGTGTAAGGAGCACATGGTGACTTTCTTCCAAAGAGGGAAAAAAGGGGTAACTTTACAGCGGAGAAACACCACCTCAGCCTGGTGATCAAGGTCGATATCAACAGTGGTAAGTCACGTTATTAGTATATGCTCTTTATGTGGGTGTACTGTACCCTTCTGGTCTTCCTCCTCAAAACCTGTAACCCCAGTGTAATCATGAGAAACCCATCGGATAAATCCCAGTTCAGGGACACTTTACAATATATGTGACCAGTGTTCCTAAAATTTGTCAAGGTCACCCAAAACAAGGAAATTCAGAAACTGGCGCAGCCCAGAGGACCTTAGGGAGATATGACAGCTAAATGTAATGTGGTCTAGTGGATAGGGTGGGTCCTAGAACAGGGAATGGACGTTAGGTAAAAACCAAGGAAATATGAATAAGGCATGGAAAAAAGTAAAGCAAAACTCTGACTTTTAGGGGGGAAAAAAAGGTATGTATTTGTTATTAGATGTGCCATCCAAACTTTCCAAGCATAGTAAAGAAAATAAATGCCAATGCTGTATGATAAAATGTTAATTTTAGGTGAATATTTTTCTAGATTGATCTATCTACAGAGGTAGAGCATATATATGTTTATATACACACACACATATATACACTCAGACACACACACACACATACATACATACATATATAGTAGGCATGCAGACAAGCAATCTTATAAAAGCAGGATCTTTGTATGTGTTTTTAAATTTTATTTTGGGCACAATTTGATTCTTTTACACTATGAAATATATCAAACACACATAAAATAATTAACTGACCCCTACAGCATATTTAGGGCTTCCCTGGTAGCTCAGTTGGTAAAGAATCTGCCCGTAGTGCAGAAGACCCTGGTTTGATTCCTGGGTCAGGAAGACCCCCTGGAGAAGGGAAAGGCTGCCCACTCCAGTGATCCTGATGGCTTCCTGGTGACTCAGATGGTAAAGAATCCACCTGCAATGTGGGACACCTGGGTTCCCTCCCTGGAAGAGGGCGTGGCAACCCACTTCAGTATTCTTGCCTGGAGAATCTCATGGACAGAGGAGCCTGTCTGGCTATAGTCCATAGGGTCATAAAGAGCTGGACACAACTGAAGCGACTTAGCATACAGATTTGTACAACTATTACCACAATCAATTTTAGAACATTTTTATCATCCCCCAAAGAAATTTCACACACATTAGCGTTCACTCTCTATTTCTCCTCAATCCTTTCAGTCCCAGGCAATCAACGATCTACTTTCAGGCTCTATAGATTTACTTCTTTGGAACATGTCACATAAATGAAATCATACAGAATGTGGTCTTGTGACTGACCTTTTTCACTTAGAATACTGTTTTCAAGGGTCCTTCATCTTATGTATTAGAGCTTTGTTCTTTTTACTGCTGATTAATATTCCATCCTATGAATATACCAACTTGAATTATCCATTCATTTGTTATAGACATTTGGGTTATTTTCACTTTTTGGCTATTACAAATAATGCTGTTATGAATGCTTGTGTACAAGTTTTTGCGTGGGCTCATGTTTCCATTTCTCTTGGATATATATCTAGGAGTGGAATTACTGGATCTTTTGATAATACTGTGTTTAGCATTTTAGGGAACTTCCAGGCAGTTTTGAAAAATGGCTGCACCATTTTATTAATACATTCTCACTAGCAGTCTCCAATTTCTCCACATCCTCACCAACGTTTGTTATTATCTTACTTTATTGATTTTAGCTGTTCTAGTGAGTATGAAGTGATATCTCATGATGGTTTTGATTTTCATATTCCTAAAGGCTAGTAATGTTGAATGTCTTTTCATGTTCTTATTGGTCATTCGTATATCTTCTGTGGAGAAGTAACTATTTAGCTCTTTTGTCTATTTTTAGAATGGGTTATTTGTCCCTTTTATTACTGAATTGTGTGTTCTTTATGAATCTAATTATAAGTCCCTGATCAGATATATGAATTTACAAACATTTTCTCCTAATATATGGATTGTATTTTTCACTTGTTTGATAGTATTTTTTGAAGCCCACAAGATTTTAATTTTGATGAAGTTCAGTTTGTCTAATTTTTCTTTTGTTTCTAGTGCTTTAGGTGCTTAAGTTGGGCAAAGCTTTCTAAGGTCATGAAGAATCACTCCTGTATTTTCTTCTAAGAGTTTTAAAGTTTGGGCACTTACATTTATTGATGATCTAATTTGAGCCAAATTTTGTGTACAGTGTGAGGAAGGGTCAAATTTCATTCTTTCACATGTGATTATTTAGTTGTTCCAGAACATTCATAGAAGAGACTATTCCCCGCCCCCCCCCCCCACCCCCAGATTGTCTTGGTACCCTTGTTGAAAATAATTGATTGTTAATGTAAGGGTTAATTTCTGGATCTTAACTTGCTGCCATTGACTTATATGTTGATCCTTATGCCAGTACTATGTGTGCTAAGTCGCTTCAGTCTTGTCTGATCTTTGCAACCCTGTGGACTGTAGCCTGCCAGACTCCTGTGTCCATGGGATTCTCTTGGCAAGAATACGGAGTGGGTTGCCATGCCCTCCTCCAGGGGATCTTCCCCACCCAGAGACTAAAACCATGTGTCTTACATCTCCTGCATTGGCAGGCGGGCTCTTTACTGCTAGTGTCACCTGGGAAGTCAGCACTATACTGTCTTATACTTTTGAAGTTGGGGGGAAGATAAGATATTTTTAAAGTCATTGCTTTAAACTATTAACTTTATTAAATTTAATAACAGAGAAAAAGAAATAAAATACAATCTAAGGATTCTTGAAATTTAGAAAATATTCCTGTTGCATAAGATGTTAATTCCTAAAATAGCTAAGATTTAAAAGTCATTATGAATGGAAATTTTTATGTTTTGAAAACATGTTTTCAAAAACACATTTCAGATTCTATGACTAACTGCTTTAAAAAATAAGCAAATTAGCATCTTCATAATTGCTATCACTTCCCTTTTCTCACATTTTATTTTTACTAATAACATTTTTATATCATGCTATCAATGTTACTGGCAATCTATTTGAAACTGTAACCCATACAGTGGTTTAGTCTTTGTTATACATTTACATCAACTCAATGCTCCCTACCAGTCTGTGTTATCTAGATTGTTGACTATAGGTTCAAAGTTGGGTGTAATATTTTCTTTCTTTATTGAGTTATGGTTGATGTATTCTATTGTATAAGTTGTAGGTGTATAATATAGTAGCTTACAACTTGTAAAGCTTATACTTCCATTTATAGTTATCATAAAATATTTGCTACGTGCCTTGTGTTGTATAATCTGTCCTTGTAGCTTATGTATAGTACTCTGTATTTCTTAATCACGAGATCCTCTATTACCCCCTCTCCCCAATGCTATTGAATAGCTTGTTCTCTATATCTGTGAGTTTGCTCCTTTTTGTTATAATCACTAGTTTGTTATATTTTTTGTATTCCACATGTAAGTGATATCATACAGTATTTGTCTGTCTCTGTCTGATTTATTTCATTTAGCATAATAACTTCCAGGTTCACCCATGTTGTTATAAATGGCAATATTTTCATTTTTAATGGTTGCATGGTATTGTATTGTGTGTGTGTATGTGTGTGTATATATATATATATACCTCACATCTTCATTCTTCTGTTGATGGACCCTTAGGTTGCTTTCATACATTGGCAGTTGTAAATAATACTGCTATGAACGTTAAAAAACAGAGACATGACTTTGCTGACAAAGGTCTGTCTAGTCAAAGTGATAGTTTTTCCAGTAGTCATGTATGGATGTGAGAGTCGGACCATAAAGAAGACTGAGGGCTGCAGAATTGATGCTTTTGAACTGTGGTGCTGGAGAAGATCTTGAGAGTCCTTGGACAGCAAGGAGATCTAACCAATCAATACTAAAGAAAATCAGTCCTGAGTATTCATTGGAAAAACTGATGCTAAAGCTGAAGCTCCAATACTTTGGCCACCTGGTGTGAAGAGCCAACTCGTTGGAAAAGACCCTGATGCTGGGAAAGATTGAGGGCAAGAGACGGGGTGACAGAGGATGAGATGGTTGGATGCCATCCCTGACTCAATATACATTTGTTTGAGCAAACTCTGAGAGATAGTGAAGGACAGGGAAGCCTGGCGTGCTGCAATCCATGGGGTCACAAAGAATCACACACAACTTAGTGACTGAGCAACAACAAAAACAATGAACATTGGAGTAAGTGTATCTTTTTGAATTAGTGTTTTTGTCATGTATATATGCCCAACAGTGGAATTGCCGGGTCATATGGCAGCTCTATTTTTAGTTTTTTGAGAAATCTCCATACTGTTTCCCAATGTGGCTGTACTAATTTATATTCCCACCAACAGTGAACAAGGCTTCCCTTTTCTCCACATTCTCACCAATGTTTGTCATTTGTGTTCTTTTCAATTATAAACCATTCTGACAAGTATGAAGTAAAATCTTTTTGTGGTTTTGATTTGCATTTCCCTGATGATAGCAAGGTTGAGCATCTTTTCAGCACAGTGCCTGTTGGCTATCTGTATTTTCTTTCTGAAAAAATGTCTATTCAATTCTGCCCATTTTTTAATTGGATTGTTTTTTGATGTTAAGTTGTATGAACTGTTTATATATGCTGGATATTAATTCCTATTGGTCATATCACTTGCAAATATCTTCTCTCATTGAGTAGATTTTCTTTTTGTTTTGTCAGTGGTTTTCTTTGCTGTGTAAAACTTTTAAGTTCAATTAGGTTTCGTTTGTTTATTTTTGCTCTTGTTTCCTTTGCTTTAGGAGACAAATCCAAAAAAGAAAACAAAAGAAAAAGGAAAACTACTCTGCTTCAGTTATACCAAAGTGTTCTACTCATGTTTTTTCCCTCTAGGAGTTTTATAGTATCTAATCTTACATTTATGTCTTTAATTAATTTTAAGTTTATTTTTGTTTACGGCATTAGAGAATGTTCTAATTTCATTCTTTTACATGTAGCTGTTCAGTTTCCCCAGCACCACTTATTGAAGAGACTGTCTTTTCTCCTTTGTCATAGATTAATTGACCATGAGAGTGTTGGATATGTCTGGGCTCTCTATTCTTTTTTTATATTTAATTTTATTTATTTATTTTAATTTTGGCTGTGCTGTGTTTTGTTGCTGTGCGGGCTTTCTGCAATGAGTGGAGGCTACTCTTTGTTGCAATGTGCAGGCTTCTTATTGCGGTAGCTTGTCTTGTTACTGAGCATGGGCTCTAGGGGGCACAGCCTTCAGTAGTTGCAACATGTGGGCTTAATATTTGCAGGTCCTGGGCTCTAGAGCACAGGCTCAATAGTTGTGGCACACAGGCTTAGTTGCTCCATGGCATGTGGGATCTTTGCAGATCAGGGATCAAAACTGTGTCTCCTGCTTTGGCAGGTAGATTCTTTATCTCTGGACTCTCTATTATGTTTTATTGATCTATGTGCCTGTTTTTTGTGCCAGTACCATACTGTTTTGATTACTGTAGCTTTGTAGAATAGCTTGAAGACAGGGAGCATAATTTCTCCAGCCCTGTTCTTCTTTCTTCAAATTGTTTTGGCTAGCAGGAGTCTTGTTTTGACTACTAGGAATCTTGTTCACAAATTTTAACATTATTTGTTCTATTTCTGTGAAAAGTGCCATTGGTATTTTGATAGGGATGGCATTGAATTTGTAGATTGCCTTGGGTATTATGCTCATTTTAGCCATATTAATTCTTCCAATCCATGATAATGATATATCTTTCCATCTTTCTGTGTCATCTTCAATTTCTTTCATTGGTGTTTGTCTTTTTGGCTGTGCTCCATGGCATGCAGGATGTCAGTTGGCTGACCAGGAATCAAACCTGTGTCCTCTGCCTGGGAAGTGTGAAATCTTAACCACTGGACCACCAGGGAATTCACAATCAATGTCTTATAGTATTCAAAGTACAGGTCTTTTACCTCCTTAAGTAGGTTTGTTCATAGGTATTTTATTCTTTATGATGTGATGGTAAATAGGATTGTTCCTTAATTTCTCTTTCTGATAATTTGTTGTTCATAGAAGTGCAACATATTTCTATATATTAATTTTGTATCTTGATGCTTTAATGAATTCATTGATGAGCTCTAGTAGTTTTCTGGTGGCATCTTTTCTTTAGAATTTTCTATGTATAGTATCATGTCATCTGCAAACAGGTACAGTTTTTACTTCTTCCTTTCCAATTTGAGGTCCTTGTATTTCTTTTTCTTTTCTGATTTCTGTAGCTAGAACTTCCAAAACTATGTTGAAGAGAAGTGAAGAGAATTGGCCCTCTTGTCTTGCTCCTGATCTCAGAGGAACTATTTTCAGTTTCTCACCACTGAGTATGATGTTAGATGTGGGCTTGTCATATATGGTCTTTATCTGAGACATGTTCCCTGTGGGCTCACTGGTGGCTCAGCAGCAAAGATTCTGCCTGCCGATGCAGGAGACATGGGTTTGATTCTTGGGTTGGGAAGATCCCCTGGAGAAGGAAATGACAACCCATTTCAATATTCTTGCCTGGGAAATCCCATGGACAAAGGAGCCTGGTGGGCTACCCTTCATGGGGTCACAAAGAATCAGATGTGACTTAGCAACTAAATAGTAATAACAATGTCATCAACAACAACATTCTCTCTATGCCCATTCTCTGAAGATTTTTTAAAAATCATAAATAGATGATGGAGTTGAATTTTACCAAAAGCCCTTTCTGCATCTATTGATATGGTCATATATATGCATATCTATATGTCTTCTTTCGAAAAAGTGTACTCAGGTATTCTGTTCATTTAAAAAAGTTGGAATTGCTTTACATATTTTGTTAGTTTCTCCTGTACAACAACACGAATCAGCCATAGGTATACATATATCCTCTCCGTTTTGAGCCTCCCTCCCACCCCCTTATTCCACCCCTCTAGGTCACCAGAAAGCAGCAAGCTGAGCTGCTTATGCAATACAGCAGCTTCCTGCCAGCTATCTACTTTACACATGGTAGTGTATATATGTCAGCGCTACTCTCTTGGTTTGTCCCACCCTCTTCTTCCCCAGCTGTGTCCACAAGCCCATTCTCTACATCTGTACCTCTGTTCTTGCCCTACAAATAGGCTCATTAGTACCATTTTTCTAGATTCCATATATATGCTTTAATATATGATATTTGTTTTTCTCTTTCTGACTTACCCCACTCTAGGTCTAGGTTCATCCACATCACTACAGCTGATTCAAGTTCATCCCTTTTTATGGCAGAGTAATATTCCATTGTCTATACATACCACATCTTCCTTATCTGTTCATCTGTCAGTAGACATCTAGGTTATTTCCATGTCCTGGCTATTGTAAATAGTGCTGCAATGAACACTGGGGTACAACTGTCTTTTTGAGTTGTGGTTTTCTCAGGGTATATGCCCAGTAATGAGATTTCTGGGTTGTTTGGTAGTTTTACCTTTAGTTTTTTGAGGAACCTCCATATTGTTATCCACAGTGGCTAAACCAATTTACAGTCCCACCTACAGTGTAAGAGGGTACCCTTTTCTTCACACCCTCTCCAGCTTTTACTGTTTGCACATTTTTTTATGATGGTCATTCTGACTGGTGTGAAGTGATACTTCATTGTATTTTTTATTTGCATTTCTCTAATAATTGGTGAAGTTGAGGATATTTTCATGTGCTTCTTGGCCATATTTATTTACGTCTTCTGCCCAGTTTTTGATTGGATTGTTTGTTTTTTTGATATTGAGCTGCATGAGCTATTTGTATATTTTGGAGATTAATCCTTTGTTGCTTTGTTTGCAAATATTTCCTCTCATTTTGAGGGTTATATTTTCCTCTTGTTTACAATCTCCTTTGTTACGCAGGGGCTTTTAAGTTTAATGACATCCCATTTGTTTAGTTTTGTTTTAATTTTCATTACTCTAGCAAGATCCAAAAAGATCTTGCTGTGGTTTATGTCAATGTTTTTCTGATGTTTTCCTCCAAAAGTTTTGTAGTGTCTGATCTTACATTTAGGTCTTTAATCCATTTTGAATTTAGTGTGTTAGGTAGTATACTAATTTCATTCTTTTACATGTACTGTCCAATTTTCCTAGCACCACTTATTGAAGAGATTGTCTTTTTTACACTGTATATTCTTGCTTCCTTTGTCATAGATTCAGTTCAGTTCAATCACTCAGTTGTGTCCGACTCTTTGCGACCCCATGAATTGCAGCACGCCAGGCCTCCCTGTCCATCACCAATTCCTGGAGTCTACCTAAACCTCTGTCCATTGAGTTGGTGATGCCATCCAGCCATCTCATCCTCTGTCATCCCCTTCTCCTCCTGCCCCCAATCCCTCCCAGCATCAGGGTCTTTTCCAAAGAGTCAACTCTTCACATGAGGTGGCCAAAGTATTGGAGTTTCAGCTTCAGCATCAGTCCTTCCAATGAACACCCAGGACTGATCTCCTTTAGGATGGACTGGTTGGATCTCCTTGCAGTCCAAGGGACTCTCAAGAGTCTTCTCTAACACCACAGTTCAAAAGCATCAATTTTTTGGTGCTCAGGTAGGTTTATTCCTTGGTATTTTATTCTTTTTGTTGCAATTGTACATGGAATTATTTTCTTAATTTCTCTTTCTTCTTTTTTTCATTGTTAGTGTATAGGAATGCAAGACATTTCTGTCATTAATTTTGTATCTGACAACTTTGCCAAATTCATTGAGTAGGTCTAGTAATTTTCTGTTGTCATCTTTAGGATTTTCTATGCATAGCAACCTGTCATCTGTAAACAGTGACAGTTTGACTTCTTTTCCAACTTGTATTTCTTTTACTTTTTTTCTTGTCTGATTGCTGAAGTGAGGACTTTCAAAACTGTTGAGTAAGAATGGTAAGAGTGAACATCCTTGACTTGTTCCTGTTCTTAGGGGAAATGGTTTCAGTTTTCCATCATTGAGTATGATGTTTGATGTAGGTTTATCATATATGATATTTATTATGTTGATGTGGGTTTGTCATATATGATATTTATTATGTTGAAGTAGGTTCCCCTGATGCCCATTTTCTGGGGAGTCTTTATCATAAATGGATATTGAATTTTGTAAAAAAGATTTTTCTGCATCTATTGAGATGATCATACGGTTATAATTCTTTCATTTGTTAATATGGTGTATCACATTGATTGATTTGCATGTGTTGAAGAATCTTTGCATTCCTGATAAATATGACTTGATCATGGTGTATGATCCTTATGTGTTGTTAGAGTCTGAATGCTAGTATTTTGTTGAGGATTTTTACATCTATATTCATCAGTGATATTGGTCTATAATTTTCTTTTTTTATGATGGCTTTGGTTTTGGTATCAGGGTGATGGTGACCTATAGAATTTAAGAGTGTTCCGCCCTCTGCAATTTTTTGAAAGAGTTTGAGAAGGATAGGTGTTAGTGCTTCTCTGAATGTTTGGTAGAGTTAGTATGTGAGGTCATATGGTCCTGGACTTTTGTTTGTTGGAAGATTTTTATTCACAGTTTCAATTTCTTTACATCTGATTGGTAGGTTTATATTTTCTAATTCTTTCTGGTTTGGTCTTAAGAATTTGTTCATTTCTAAGAATGTGTTCATTTCTTCCAGGTTGTCTGTTTTATTGGCATACAGTTGCTGTGGTAGTCTCTCATGATCCTTAGTATTTCTATGGTGTCAGTTGTGATGTCTCCTTTTTTATTTCTAGTTTTATTAATTTGAGTCCTCTCCCTGTTTTTTCTTGAGAAGTCTGGCTAAAGTTTTATGAATTTTCTTTATCTTCCCAAAGAACCAACTTTTATTTTATTGATCTTTGCTATTGTTTTCTTCATTTCTATTTCACTTATTTCTGCTCTGATCTTAATGATTTCTTTCCTTCTACTGACTTTGGATTTTCTTTATTCTTTCTCTGGTTGCCTTAGGTGTAAGGATAGATTGTTTATGTGAGATTTTTCTTGTTTCTTGAGATGACATTGAATTGCTATAAACTTCCCTCTTTGAACTACTTTTTCTGCATTCCATAGGTTTTGGTTGTCAAGTTTTCATTGTCATTTGTTCTGTGTATTTTAAAATTTCTTCTTCAATTTCTGCAGTGATCTCTTGGTTATTTAGCAGTACACTATTTAACCTCCATGTATTTGTGGCTTTTACAGTTTTTAATCCTGTAATTTACTTCTAATCTCATAGCATTGTGGTTGGAAAAGATGCTTGATACAATTTCAATTTTCTTAAATTTTTCAAGGCTTGATTTGTGTCCCAAGATGTGGTCTATCCTGGAGAATGTTCCTTGTGCACTTGAGAAGAATATATTCTACTGCTTTTGGGTGGAATGTCCTAAGAATATCAATTAAATCTATCTGGTCTATTGTGTCATCTCAAGCTTGTGTTTCCTTATTTGTTTTCTTTCAGATGATCTGTCCATTGGTGTAAGTGGGGTGTTAAAGTCCCCTGCTGTTTATGTGTTACTGTCAATTTATCCTTTTGGTCTTATGTATTGTCTTATGTATTGAGGTGCTCCTATGTTGAGTGCATAAATATTTATAATTACTGTGTCTTCTTCTTGGATTAATCCCTTTGTTATTATGTAGTGCCCTTTCTTATCTCTTGTAACACGTTTTATTTTAAGGTCTATTTTGTCTGATATGAGTACTCCTACTCCAGCTTTTTTTTTTTCCCATTTGCATGGTATAACTTTTTCCATTCCCTCACTTTTGGTCTGTATATGTCTCTAGGGCTGAAGTGCGTCTCTTGTAGGGAGCATATACATGGATCTTATTTTTTTATCCATTCAGTCAGTCTGTGTCTTTTTGTTGGGGCATTTAATCCATTTACATTTAAGATAATTGTCGATATGTATGTTCCTATGAGGGGCTTCCCAGGTGGGGCTAGTGGTGAAGATCCTGCCTGCCAATGCAAGAGACATAAATGATGCAGATTCCTTCCCTGGTTCAGGAAGATCACCTGGAGGAGGACATGGCAACCCACTCCAATATTCTTGCCTGGAGAATCCCATGGAGAGAGGAGCATGGTGGGCTACAATCCCAGGGGTCACAAAAGAGTTGGACACAACTGAAGTGACTTAACATATATTTCTATTACCATTTTCTTAACTGGTAATTTTCTTCATTGTTTTGAGTTTGTTTTTGTTGGTCTTTTTCTTTGTGTTTCCTGTCTAGAGCAGTTCCTTTAGCATTTGTTATAATGCTGGTTTGGAGATGTTGAATTTTCTTAGCTTTTGCTTGTCTGTAAAGCTTCTGATTTCTCCATCAAATCTGAATGAAATCCTTGCTTTCAGCACTTTCAGCCATTTGTGCCTGAGCTTGATTCCTGGTCAGGGATCTAAGATCCTACAAAGTATGTGGCACAGCCAGATTTTTTTTTTTTTTTTAAAGCAACAGATTTCTGTACATTAACCTTGTATCCTGCAACTTTATTGAATTTATTTATTGGTTATAATAGGTTTTTAGTGGATACTTTAGGGTTTTCTATATGCAATATTGTGTCATTTGCAATTAGTGACAGTTTTACTTCTTCCCTTCTGGTTCCGATGCATTTTGTTTCTTTTTCTTGATTATTACTGTGACTAGGAGTTTCAGTATTATGTTGAGTAAAAGTGGTGAGAGTGGTCATCCTTGTCTTATTCCTGAACTTCAAGGAAATTCTTTCTGCTTTTCTCCATTGAATATGGTGTTAGCTGCAGTCTAGTCATATATAGCCTTTATTGTGTTGAGATATGTTCCCTTTACACCTATTTTGTTGAGCGTTTTTATCATGAATGGGTGTTGAGTTTTGTCAAATGCTTTTCCTGCATCTATTGAGATGATCATGCATTTTCTTAACCCTCCTTTTGTTAATGTGAAGTATCACAGTGATTTATTTGCAGATATTGAATCATTCTTATATCCATGGAAGAAATCAAACTCGATCATGGTGTATGGACCTATTTATATGTTGTTGATTTTGATTTGCTTTTTTTTGTTGAGAGTTTTTGTATTTTCATTAATCAGGGATATTGGCCTGTAATTTTCTTTCTTTTTTTGTAGTATCTGGTTTTAGTATCAGAAGAAATTTAGGAATTTTCTTGCCTCTTCATTTTTCTGGAATAGTTTGAGAGATGTATATAATAACTATTCCTTTTATGTTTAGTAGAATTCCCCTGAATGGTCCTGGACTTTTATTTGTTGGGAGCTTTTGATCACTGATTCAATTCCAGTACTAGTAATTGGTCTTTTCAGATTATCTATTTCTTCCTGATTCAGTCTCAGAAGATTGCATGTTTCTAGGAATCTATCCATTTCTTCTAGATTGTCCAGTTTGTTAACATATAACTGTTTACAGTATTCTCTTATGATTATTTGTATTTCTGTGATACATTTGTAACTCCTCCTTTTTCATTTTTTATTTTGTTCATTTTGTTTCTTTTCCTCCCCCCTTTTTAAATGAGTCTGGGTAATGGCTTATCAATTTTATTTATCTATTCAAAAAACCAGTTCTTGGCTTCATTGATCTACATAATTTTCTTGTCTCTATTTTATTTCCTCTTTGATTTTTATTATTTCCTCCCTTCTGCTGACTTTGGTATTTTCTTGTTCTTCTTTTACTAATTCCTTTAGATGATAGGTTAAATGGTTTGTTTGAAATTTTTCTTGTTTCATGAGATAGCCTGTATTGGTATAAACTCTCTTAGAGTTAATTTTGCTGCCTCCCATAGATTTTTTTGAAGGTTATGGCTTTATTCTAATTGGTCTCAAGGTATTTATTAATTTCTTTTTGATTTCTTCATTGACCCATCGGTTTTTTATTGACTGTTATTGACTTCATTGGTTTTTTATTAGTATGTTATTTATTCCCATTTTTTTCTTGTAATTTATTTCTAACTTCTCATCATTGTTGTCAAAAAGATGCTTTAAATAATTTCTGTCCTCTTAAATTTATTAAGACTTGTTTTGAAACATTCCATGTGCATTTGAAACGAATATGTATTCTGCTGGTATTAGATGGAATGTCCTATAGATATCTACTAAGTCTAACTGGTATAATATGTCTTTTAAGGGCAGTGGTTTTTTTTAAAATTGATTTTCTTTCAGATAATGTGTCCTTTGATATAAGTAAGGTGTTAAAGTCCCCTATTCTTATTGTGTTATTGTTAATTTCTCCCTTCATGTCTATTAATATTTGTGCGTATGTTTATGAACATTATATCCTCTTCTTATATTGTTCTCTTTATCTTTATATAATGCCCTTTGTCTTTTATTATAGACTTTGTTTTAAAATCTGTTTTGTTTGATATGAGTATTGCTACTCAGCTTTCTCTTTGTTTCCATTTGGGTGGAATATTTTTTTCCATTTCCTCACTTTTTATCTGTGTGTATCTTGTATGTGATGTATAGATTAATTCTAGATTTTCATTTAGTCAGCTACCCTATTTCCTTTCATTAGGCATTTAGTCCACTGACACTTCAAGTGATTATTGATAGGTATGCGCTTGTTGCCATTTTGCTATGTGTGTTCTGATTGTTAATAGTTTTTCTCCTTTCTTTTTTCTTCTTTTAGTCCCTTGTTTATGACTTAATGCTTTTCTTTATGTTACGTTTGTATTCCTTTCTTTCTAGTTTTGTATATCTATTGTAGGTTTTATGATTTGTGTTTACATGTTGATCTATAACTATTTCTATTTAATACTGGTGGTCATTTAAGTTCAAACACATTCTAAAAGCTCTACATTTCAGTCCCCCCCCCCACTGTTTTATGTTTTTGATGTTGTATTTTACATTTTCATGTCTATCCCTTAATTGTTTATTGCTGTCATAGTTGATTTGACAGCTTTTGTCTTTGAACCTTTGTACTAGCTAATTTAAATGGTTGATCCACAGTTTTTATCAGCAGGATTTTCCCTTTTCTATAATGTCTTATTTCTTGTTGTAGCCTTTTCTTTCCTCTTACAAAGAATAACCCTTAACATTTCTTGTAAGACTTGTTTACTATTGATGGACTCTCTTAGTTTTTGCTTCTTTGAGAAGTTCTTTATCTCCTCTTTAATTCTGAATGACGACCTTGCTGGATAGAGCATCTTAGGTTTCAGGTTTACTTTTGCTTTTAAGCACTTATATAATGCCACCCTCTTCTGTCCTGCAAAGATTCTCCTGAAAAAGTTAGCTGATAGCCTTTGGGGCTCCCTTATATATAACTCTTTTCTTTTTCCTTTTGCTGCCTTTGTACTTCTTTTTTTAATGTTTAGTTTTGCCATTTCAATTATGGTATGTCTTGGTGTGCTTCTCTTTTTGTTCATTTGTGTGGGACTCTCTGTGCTTACTGGACCTGGATTTCTGTTTCCTTCTTCAGGTTCAGGAAGTTTTAAGCCATAATTTCATCAAATACCTTTTAAAACCATTTCTCTCTCTCTTCTTTTTTTCTGGAGCTCCTATGGTGTAACTCTTAGTATGCTTGATATATTCTCAGAGGTCCCTTAAACTATCTTCATTTTTGAAAATGTGTTTTTCTTCTTGCTGCTCTGATTGGGTGATTTCTTTATTTTGTCTTTCAGATTGTTTATGTGTTCTTCTCTGTCACCTAATCTGCTGTTAATTCCCTCTAGTTATAGTTTTCATTTCAGTTATTGCATTCTTTAGCTCTGACTAGTTCTTTAAAAAAATTTTTTTTTCTAGTTCTTTGTTCACATTCTCACTGTGTTCATCTGTTCTTTTCTCCAGTTCATCTTATTATTACTTTGAGATCTTTGTTGTTGTTGTTGTTGTAAATTATTTCTGTTTCATCAGGATTTTTTTCAGGGCTTTTTTCATTTTCTTTCATTTTAAACATATTCCTCTGTCTTCTTATTTTGTTAACTTTATTTCTATGAAATTAGGTGACTCGGTTACCTTACTTGGTCTTGAAGGCATGTGCTTATATGGGAACATCCCTATGTAGTCCATCTGTGCCCAGTAGCTTTGGTCAGAGAACTGGAACTGAAGTAAGCAGGAATCACGTCTTCCCCAGGATGTGCTACCAGCCACCACTTTGGTGGAAAGTAGGACTGGAGATGGAGTGGTTGGAGCCAGGTGAAGGTTGGAGTTTTTCCATGATTGGTGGCTGTCACTGCCGCATCAGGGCTTGGGGCAGGGCCCACGGGGCTGGGGTAGGAGTTTTGAAGGAGCTGGGTTTCTCTCAGATGTGATGGTAGTCTTTGGTTTGGGATGTGGTCTGAGCCTGAGAACTTGGGGTGCACTTCTGTGTTGATTTCACTTTTCTTTTTGGTGTGAGAGCCCTGGTTAGTTTCTCTGTGTGAGCTGGAGGGGTTGGTGTCAACACTGAGCTAGACTTATCCTACCCCAAGTGTACACAGGGATGCGTGCTATGGTGATGGTGGTCTCTGCTCTGGAGTTAGCCTCATCCCCTTTCAGTTGCATGTGATCAGAAGGCACGTGCTGGCAATGGCTGTCTCCATGCTGATTAGAGGCAGGGCCGGTGTGCAAGTTGGCTCCATTTCCTCCAAGTTTGCGCACTTTTGTTGTGTATGGCCATCTCCCTCTTAGTGGGGAGCAGTGTTGGAGCAAGAGGGACTGCAGCAGGAGCCCAGTGTGGGTGAGGAGAGTGCTCTGGGGTGGCCTTGTCATGGGGAGAGCCCCAGGCAATTTTCAATCTGCTACCTCAGCACTGTGATTGTGAATAAGCAAGTCTGTAGGCATGCTCTTTAAGAGTGGAGTCTCAGTTTCTTACAGCCCTCTGATAAGCTCCAGTGGTTTTAGACCAGCTAAGGGGCTTCACCTTCATGGGGTCAGACCCCAGGGTTGGCATGTCTAACATGTAACTGCTGCTGCTAAGTCACCTCAGTCGTGTCCGACTCTGTGCGACCCCATAGACGGCAGCCCGCCAGGCTCCCCTGTCACTGGGATTCTCCAGGCAAGAATACTGGAGTGGGTTGCCATTTCCTTCTCCAACACATGAAAGTGAAAAGTGAAAATGAAGTTGCTCAGTTGCTTCTGACTCTTAGTGACCCCATGGTCTGCAGCCTACCAGGCTCCTCCGTCCATGGGATTTTTCCAGGCAAGAGTACTGGAGTGGGATGCCGTTGCTTTCTCTGCTAATATGTAGCTCAAACCCCTTATTCCCCCAGGGTGGATCTCTGAGTCTGGTATATCCTCTCCTCTCTGTCCCCTGCTAGGGGTGCAGGTCCTGACCAGATTGCTTCTGCTCCCTTCCTACCAGATTACATGTGGGTCTTTCTTTATAACCCTGGTTGTAGAAGAATTGTTCTGCTAGTTCTCAGGTCAATTTCAGCAAGAGTAGTTCTATATGTAGTAGTGGTTTTGATGTGTTCATGAGGGAATGTGAGTACAGCATTATCCTGATCTGATAGCTTGATCTCTCTCTTTTAGTAAATATTCCTTTTCTATTGACTAGCGTGTTATATGGTACATATATATGTATATATATATATACACACATATATATGAATGTGTGTGTTTATGGTAATTATTTTATATAAAACTTCAGCCAATAAGAAAGAAATATATATTTATTTCTATTACTATAAAAATACAATAAGCCCATTTTTAATGGGATTGTACTATATAGGCTATTTTGGAAATTGTTTAAAAAATATTGACAATGTATGTGCAAATTTTTTTTATAACAGAATATACACCTAGCTCATTCAATCTAGTGGTTATGTAGTACTCCATGGTATGAATGTTTCATTATGCATTAGCTATTAACCTATTGTTGGATATTTAGGTTCAGTTCAGTTCAGTTCAGTTGCTCAGTCATGTCCAACTCTTTGCGACCCCATGAACTGTAGCATGCCAGGCCTCCTTGTCCATCACCAACTCCTGGAGTTTACTCAAACTCATGTCCATTGAGTCAGTGATGCCATCCAACCATCTCATCCTCTGTTATCCTCTTCTCTTCCCGCTTTCAACCTTTCCCAGCATCAGGGTCTTTTCAAATGAGTCAGCTCTTTGCATCAGGTGGCCTGTTAGGGAATATTTAATTTTAAGGAATCCTAGATGTTGTTTTCTGTTTCTCAAGGGCCCTCTGTTCCTTATCAGTTCCTGGAAAACAGGAACGAGCAGAGCTGCACACAGTTCTCAGGACTGAGGTCATGAGGCAGAATGCATACATGGATTCCTTTCAGTAACCTTTTACTTTTCTGTAGAACTATTTAGTAATATTCCTATTTCCAACACATGGACTGTCTTCTGGCCCTGTGATGATTGTTATTCCCCTAGTTACTGTTGTTATGGTTGTATGACTATTGTTATTCCCTTAGTTCCTGTTGTTATGCATCTGGTTTCAGTGTTTATTACTCAACTTTATTTTTCTGCCTAAAGCTTCCTTGTATAACAATATATAAGCACACGCTGCCATGAATAAAGTACCCTTGTTTCACTTTGTTATTCCCTTAGTTCCTGTTGTTATGCATCTGGTTTCAGTGTTTTTTACTCAACTTTATTTTTCTGCCTAAAGCTTCCTTGTATAACAATATATAAGCACACGCTGCCATGAATAAAGTACCCTTGTTTCACTAGAGACTTGGGTCCCCTGCGTCCTTCTTCACTTCGCCTTCTTTTCATTGACTCCTGTTCCCAGGTCCTGGTCTGTCAAGACCGTAACAAGTGGCGCCTAAAGAGGGACTGGGAGTATGCCCTTGGCAAGCGGATGGAGTGACTGTGGACCTACTGAGGTCAGTAAGTGTTTGGTTATGGGACAAATGGCTGGAAAGCCCCACCACTTTTCTACATTGCTTCATTATTTATTGAAAGTTCAAGGACTTTCAGTTTCGTGTCAGCGAATAGAGGCTTGTCTCCAAACGGTAATTGAACATAATCCCTGGTTCCCTGATGACAGCAATTTTGATTTAAATATTTGGAACTGGGTTAGAGAGAAGATGGGGAAAAAATATTCCAATAGATTTCTGGCTCTTATGGGCCCTCATTAAAGCTGTGATTTTGCCTTTTCAAGGAAATTCTAGCCTCCCTGATATTTGACAATAGGCAGAACACTTGTTACATAAATATGAATTAGATGATAAAACTTTACAAAAGGCCCAATTAAAATAACATAAAAGATTTCAAAATTATCCCACCATCCCTGCTCTGGCTGCCCCAAGTGCTTCTCCTCCTCTTGCAATGGACACCAAACCAAAAGTCCTCTTAACTCAAGGACAAAATGACTCTGACAGTGACTTTTCTGAGGCCTTTTTTGACACTAAAGCTGACAATACTTTTTTTTAATGACAATGATAAGCCTTTAAGACACACTCACATTTGTAAGAAAAAACTTTCTACTCATTCTCCTTCACAACAAAAGCTTCAAAAGACCATTGTGGCCTTTTTTTCCTTCAGTGGGGCACTATGCATGGAAAGCATAGACAAGGAGATGCGGCTATTGGTGAGTCAAATCACAACTTGGATGGCCACTTACCTAAATGACCACCTAGAGCCTTGGATTCAGGATAACGGACTCTACGGAAACAATACAGCAACTGAGAGGCCAGAGGGCCAAGAGCACTTCAACCGCTGGTCCCTGACGGGCATCACTGTGACTGGTATGGTTCTGCTGGGCTTGCTCGTCAACTCATAGTAACTATTCCTTTCATTATAGTCATTCACATTTTATACAAGCTTTTGTTCCTCTTCCTTTTGTTACAGCTATAGAGAACTTACAATTTAATAAGACTCTACCTTTTGTGACTTGTATAGATTACAAATTGTATACTTGTCTTGATTCCTGTTTCTTTGAAAAATGAATCCCTGGAAAGAGGGTCCCATGGCTACACACTAAATTACTCTGGTGATCTAAATGATTCATTGGATGGTTAATTCTTGGCATTTTGGGATTAATAGTCATTTGCACCACTGCTGCTGTCACAGACATTGCTTTACAAACCTCAGTTCAAACACATAATTTTATTCAAAATTAGATCAAAGATGCTCATACTATGTGGACCACTCAGGCTCAGATAGATGAGGAAGTTCAAGGTGAAATACAGAAACTAAAAACAGCCATCAAATGGGTCGGAGATCAATTAACAGATTTACAAAAACAAATAGTACTAAAATGTGATTGGAATTCTACTCAATTTTGTATTACCCCTGTTCAATTCAACTATAGTGCCTACAACAGGGAAAAAATCAAATTTCATTTGCAAGACATACACGATAATGCTTCCCTAAACGTACAGTTACTACAAAAAGAAATCTTTGAAACCTTCTCCACAAGTCTGCCCTCTTCCAATAATCTGGAAACTAGCTGAACAGCTAGCTGATCAATTATCTGGGCTAGACCCTCGAGAATGGTTCCAAAATATTCCTCATAGTATTGGGTCTGGTGCTGTAACATTGGTAATTGTCCTGGTAATTATATTTGCTGTATACTGATGCCTTTCAACAAAAATTGATCAAACCAAACAAACTCAATTGGTCAGAGCCTTTTTCACAAAAATGATAAAAAAGGGGGACTTGTCAGAGAACGTTTAATTTTAAGGAATCCTATATGTTGTTTTCTGTTTCTCAAGGGCCCTTTATTCCTTATCAGTTCCTGGAAAACAGGAACAAGCAGAGCTGCACACAGTTCTCAGGACTGAGGTCATGAGGCAGAACACATACATGGATTCCTTTCAGTAACCTTTTACTTTTCTGTAAAACTACTCAGTCATGTTCCTATTTCCAATACATGGATTGTCACTGGCCCTGTGACGATTGTTATTCCCCTAGTTACTGTTGTTATGTGTCTGGTTTCGGTGTTTTTTACTCAACTTTATTTTTCTGCCTAAAGCTTCCTTGTATAACAATATATAAGCACACATTGCCTTGAATAAAGTACCCTTATTCCACTAGAGACCTGGGTCCCCTGTGTCCTTTTCTTCACCTTCTTTTCGTTGACTCCTGTTCCCAGGTCCCATTCTGTCAAGAAGACCATAACATTGGCCAAAGTATTGGAGTTTCAGCTTCAACATCGGTCCTTCCAATGAATATTCAGGACTGATTTCCTTTGGGATAGACTGGTTGGATCTCCTTGCAGTCCAAGGGACTCTCAAGAGTCTTCTCCAACACCACAGTTCAAAAGCTACAACTCTTCGGTACTCAGCTTTCTTTGTAGTTCAACTCTCACATCCATACATGACTACTGGGAAAACCATAGCCTTGACTAGACAGACCTTTGTTGGCAAAGTAATGTCTCTGCTTTTTAATATGCTGTCTAGGTTGGTCAGAACTTTTCTTTCAAGGAATAAGTGTCTTTTATTTTTTTTATTTTTTGGAATAAGTGTCTTTTAATTTCATGGCTGCAGTCACCATCTGCAATAATTTTGGAGCCCCCCAAAATAAAGTCTGCCACTGTTTCCACTGTTTCCCTATCTATTTCCCATGAAGTGATGGGACTGGATGCCATGATCTTAGTTTTCTGAGTGTTGAGCTTTAAACCAACTTTTTCACTCTCCTCTTTCCCTTACATCAAGTGGCTCTTTAGTTCTTTGCTTTCTGCCATAAGGGTGGTGTCACCTGCGTATCTAAGGTTATTGATATTTCTCCTGGGACTCTTGATTCCAGCTTGTGCTTCATCCAGCCCAGAATTTCTCATGATGTACTCTGCATATAAGTTAAATAAGCAGGGTGACAATATACAGCCTTGACATATTCCTTTTCCTATATGGAACCAGTCTGTTGTTCCATGTCCAGTTCTAACTGTTGCTTCTTGACCTACATACAGATTTCTCAAGAGGCAGGTAAGGTGGTCTGGTATTCCCATGTCTTTCAGAATTTTCCATAGTTTATTGTGATTCACACAGTCAAAGGCTTTGGCATAATGAATAAAGCAGAAGTAGATGTTTTTCTGGAACTTTCTTGCTTTTTGATGTTGGCAGTTTGATCTCTGGTTCCTCTTTCTTTTCTAAAACCAGCTTGAACATCTGGTAGTTCAAGGTTCATGTATTATTAAAGCCTGGCTTGGAGAATTTTGAGCATTACTTTACTAGCGTGTGAGATGAGTGCAATTGTGTGGTAGTTTGAGCATTCTTTGACATTGCCTTTCTTTGGGATTGGAATGAAAACTGACCTTTTCCAGTCCTGTGGTCACTGCTGAGTTTTCCACATTTGCTGGCATATTGAGTGCAGCACTTTCACAGCATCATCTTTTAGGATTTGAAATAGTTCAACTGGAATTCCATCACCTCCACTAGCTTTGTTTGTAGTGATGCTTCCTAAGGCTCACTTGACTTCACATTCCAGGATGTCTGGCTCTAGGTGAGTGATCACACCATCGTGATTATCTGGGTCATGAAGATCTTTTTTGTATAGTGTATTCTGTGTATTCTTGCCAATTCTTATTTAGTTTATTTACCTTTTTTTTTTTTTTGCTATTACAAACAATAGTGAAGTGACCACCTTATATTGCCTTGTCAATATGCATACTGTATGCAATTATAAAGGAAAATTCCTAGAAGTGAACTTCTGGGTTTAAAAGGTTAAACGGTTAATAGATTAAAGTGCTAAATTATTCTCTAAAAGGATTATACATTTGTCCTTTTAAAAACATTTCATTTGTAAGTAATTTAAAAACTGCAAACACAAAAACAGTACAAGGAATGTATGCACACACTCTTTACCAGGTTTATTTTGCTTTATCATTTGCTGTCTCCATGTAGGTTTACATGGGTATTCACATGTGTGATGCATGTATGTTCATGTATGTGTGTGGACATAAGTTTTTGCTGACCTATTTGAAGGTTACATATATTATAATACTTTAAGGTATCTCCATGTATATCCTAAAAATAGGAATACTTTTTTACATAACTATAATGAAGTTATCAAATTCATAAATTAGCATTGATACAATACCATAATCTATCATTCATATTCCAGTTTCATTCATATTCTATAGTCCATTGACCTAATAATATCCCTAATAGGAATCTTTCCACTCCAATAAAAGATCCAGTCCAGGATAAGGTATGGCATTTAATTGTCATGTTTCTTTAGCTTTCTGATATAGAACAATTCCACAGCCTTTCTTTGTCTTTTATGACATTAATGTTTTGTAAGTATGTAATCCCCTGTGCCCCACTTTCTTAGTAGAATGTTTATCACTCTGTGCTTGTCAGATGTTTCCTAATAACAGACTGAGGTTATGCATTCTTGGCAAAAATACTGCAGGGCTGATGGTGTGCTCTCCTCAGGGTATCACATCTGGGGCACGGCTTGTCCATCTCTTCCTTATGGTTATGATAATAGCCGCATGTCAAGCGTTCAACATGCATCCCTTGTTTGTTAAGTCCTGGATTCAAAGATGAATAAGATAATCTCTTTGCCAAGGAGATTACAGTCTAGGGAGGAAGCAGAAATATAAACAGAGAAAATGTGTTGAATGTTGTAATAGAGACATGAACAATGGAGTAATTAAATCTACCTTTAGGAGTAACTCTGGCCAGAGAAGCTTCACAGAGATGAGTTACTTAAGAACAGGAACTCTCCCTATGAATGTTTGTTTCCTCGATAGCACCTTTCCTTAAACTCATTATATAAATATTGAATAAGTTAATGAAAAAAAATCTATGGACCTCAAAACTGTCAGAATATGCTAAAAAATATGATTTTATTTTTCTTTTTCGTTCACTATCCATTATAGAATTGAATGTTTTACACACTGAATTAATTTACTTACATGCTGAGAGAAAATGTTCCTAGTAAATAATGTGTAAAAAAATGTGGTTTATAAATTTATGATATCAGCTTTTCTAATATAGTTTTTTAGGCAGTTAGAGACTTCAATTATAAAGTTGAAGTATGTACAGAATCATAGATCTTGATGCAGAAAAGAATTTCCAGAGTGCATTCATTCCAATCTCTTCTCTTGAGGCAAGGCCAGTTAAACACACGAAGCCAACCTCAGTCTGTTATTAGGAAACATCTGAAATTTAATGCTTTGACAAGGTTAAAGTTGTACAGTTACCAAGGAGTCTATAGTCCAGATCTAATGCCAGGCATGTTCCTGGCAATAGTTGGTGCTGAATCCTTATTTGCAGAATGAATAATTCTTTCTTCCTAGTGTATTGTGTTGTCTATTATTCATAATGAACTTTTAGGAATCCCTGTGATTGCAGCTTCTATGTGTGGTCTCCAAGAGTCACAGCTAATCCTTCAGGTTATGTCCTAAAGTTACAAGTTCTATTGCTGTGAACTGATACCGTGGTCTAATAGAAATACAAAATGAGACATGTTTGTAATTATGAGTCTTGTAGTAGCTACATTAAAGAAGTAAAAGAGAGAATAAAGTAAATTTTCATAATATATTTTATTTAATGAATATACACAAAGTTTAACATTTTGATGTGTAAATAATATAAAAATTATTGAGATATCTTACATTCTTTCTTTATAATTTCTTAGAAAAGCAGTGTGTATTTTGCAACCCAATCTTATTTTGGACTATCTACATTTCAGGTGCTTGAAAGCCATGTGTGGCTACTGGTTACTGTATAGTCCAATACCAACAGTATGGAGTATGTGTCGGACAGTGCAGATCTAAAACATGACCTTTGGTAATCTACTTTATGCTTTGCATTGCTCAATGCCAGATGCCAAAGGAGAAATGTCCCAATTAAGGGTTTCTTCTCCCATTAGACCTGACTGTGACATAGTCTCAGGATTGTGAGTATAGATCTTTATACAGTTCTTTCATAGAATTGCAGAATTTTAGAAAGGGACAACACAATATAGTAGTACTTTAATAAAAACATACGTGACCATTTGTTTTTCATGCTTATGGGAGCAGCAGCTAGTTGTGATGTTTTCAGAATTAGACCATGAATAATATGTTTATCTAAACTGTTCTCCATGTTCCTTTTATAGATTGATACATCACAGCATCAAGATAAAATTGCTTACTCCTAGATTTGAGGGGAGGAGAAGAAGGTAGCTTTGATGAAAATTTGACACTCAGATTTTAAATTCTTTATTTTGTATATTGATAGTGAACATTTTTCTTTGCTATTATTAGAGACAGAAACCTTTGTAGAAGATAATATTTCAAATTAGTGGGTAAAGATAAATGGACTTAATACACGATCTTGAGATAACTGAGTACACATCTGTAGAACTGTAAAATAACAAAGCTGGGTCCCAGCTTTGCCTCTGTGTCAATCAGATGTTTTGGCTCATGCTGTTGGTGGAGTGCAAGATTAGAGGGCAATTTGGCAATGTCTATTTATTTATTGTTTTTAAATAAATTATTAGTTTTTATTTTTGGCTGCTCTGGGTCTTCGTTGTGTACATGCCAGGATTTCTCTAGTTGGGGTTACCGATTGTATGAGGTAGGCATTATTATTCTCATTAGCTTCTTTAACATGGATTAGGAAACTTCAGAGAGAGGTTCAGTAATTTGACTAAGATCACAGAGCTAGTACATGGTAGGCAGTCTGATCTAAAAATGTAGGTTCTTAATGGGTATTAATTAGTACCTTTATATATTTGGGAGGTCATAGATTTTATTTCCTTTCTTTTTTTTTGATCTTTTGGCTGCTGCTCAGTATATGGGATCTTATTTCCCCAACCAGGGATTGAACCCACACCCTGTGCATTGGAAGAGTGGAGTCTTAATCCCTGGACTTACAGGGAAGTTCCAGATTTTCTATATCCTCCCCTTTTCAACATAGAGTATTTTTTTCTTTTAAAGAAAATAATTTTACTCAAAGATAAGGAATCTCTTTACAGCCAGGGGGCAGCAAACGATTGCTTTTGAACCACGTGTAGGGCAAGGGGAAAAATGCAGGTAGATTTTTAAACTGCTTAACTGTAGCTAATAAGACCCAAAATAAGAAAAGGGAAGTCTTCCCTGGGCTTTTCTTTATGCTTTTAGAAAAAATTACTTTCATGTTAAAGGAATATTTAAAAATATTACTTTGAGGTAATAAATTTATACAAAGACTATCATCATCTTGATCTGAACCTTGATCTAAATATCAGTATCTCTAATATTTTTCCACTTTGGTTTTATATTTTAAATGCCAGAATATGTCTATTCATTACAAATATTTTAATTGCTGCTTTCACAAGAGAGTGGAATAAAATTAGAAATGGAATTTCAATTTATGTATACAAGATATTTTTTAAGGAATTCAAAAAGGAGGAAAGTGGTAGGGAAACATGAACATCAACTGCGATATTAACGTAGGTTTTCTGTGTTGTAAAAAGGTACAATTGTTAGATACTGTAAATGAAGATTTGAGGGTACTCTTAGAGCTTTTTAAAGGGATAATACAGAGAATAGAAGAATGGGACATTTACTAATAAATAACAACTCAATAATCTTTGATAATCTAATGGGAAAACTGATACTTAAATGTTATTTCTCCAAATCAATGGAAAGAACTGGAATTGAAACACAGGATTCTTAACATTCTGATGGACATGAGTTCTAAAACTGAGGGGAATTCATATTTCATTTATTTACCATCAGGCAGATACCAATCCAAAATAAGGAATGCGTTCCCTTTGGAATGACTGTGGGGTGAGAAGAGACAGCAGGAGGCAGGTGGCCCGTGCCGAGCAGGGGTGGGGGCAGAACTCAGGTGAATTTTGCTCCCTAGACTGCTGGGTCTTGCTTCAGCTCCTCCTTGGACTGGCCTGCCCACCTGAGGCCTAACCCCCAGGCTTACTGCTGGGAAGGGCTCCAAAGACCCCTCTCCAAGAACCTCCGCTCAGCAAGCCATCACCCGAGATCTGTTTCTTTTATTTAAAGCAGCCTCTTAAAAATAGTAGGTGTGCTTGAGGGAAAACACATTTATACTACCAGACATTATTAGTGCTTTTGGATAACGGATTTCCTTGGCTAATTTTCTTTAGGATAGGGAGCAGGATTTAGCCTTTCTCCCAGGGCTCAGCCTCCTGATTTTGTTTTGTAAGCCCTTCCTCCTGGGGCCTCCTCTGATCTCCCCTCATGGAGGCCAGGGACTTGCCTTTTTAAACATTTTTTAAAAACTTTTTATTGTACATTGGTGTATAACTGATTAACAACGTTGTGATGGTTTCAGGTGCATAGCAGAGCAACTCAGCCGCACATAAACATGTATCCTATACATAACATGTATCCATATACATGTATCCTATACATATACATGTATCCATGTACATGTACCCCAAACTCCCCTCCCATTCAGGCTCCCATATAACATGGAGCAGAGTTCCCTGTGCTCCTTGGTAGGACCTTGTTGCTGATCCATCTTAAATGCAGCAGTGTGTATAGGGACACCTCTTGCTCTTGTTTGACTCCTTCTGACCCTGGCATAGACTGAGCTTGGAAGAGAGGGGAGTGGGTGTGGGCATGTCACATGGAAGATGTTCTCAGAGAGGGCATGTGTCCAGCAGCCAGGGCTTAGACTCCTGGAAGGAGGAGGGCGCGGCTGAGGCCTGCAGTTGGAGGTAGGGGGCCTGTGAAGGAAATGTATACATTTCATGATAGTACTGCTGAATGGTTGTCCTTTGCAGAGGTGAGAGAAAATAATCATCTGAACTCCTCTGGGTCCTAAGTTAATGCTGGATCCCACCTCCATTAATAAGGCTTTGTATCTGACAGAGAATTTTCTACTTCTTTGTCTCAAACAACAAACCTAAGAAGAGGCCCTTTTGATATATACATCTGAGGAATCAAGGGACGTTCTATGCACAGGGAAGCATATTATTTTTAGTGTTATGCCCAAGCATAGTTTGCATATAATAGAAACATTGTGAAACTTTTATAAATTTATGCCATATTCATATACTTACATAGCTATGTAATATTTATAGTTCCCCTTGCTATGGTCCTAACTCTAGTTGGCACCATGGGTGCTGTGTCACTGGCCCACATCTTTTGTACAGAACTCCTCTCAGATTTGAGCTCATTTAGGGACACCCTGTCCGCTGTCTATAACTCCAGTCCCTCCTCCCCCCGCCTGCTGAGCTTTCTTCCCAACCATGTTGTTATGGAATCTAAACTACTGTGGACCGTGTTTATATCTCTCTTCCAGATTTTCCCTGGTGGCTCATCTGGTAAAGAATCTGCCTGCAAAGTGGGAGACCTGGGTTCGATCCCTGGGTTGGGAAGATGCCCTGGAGAAGAGGAAGAACAGCTACCCACTCCAGTATTCTGGCCTGGAGAATTCCATGGACTGTATAGTCCATGGGGTCGCAAAGAGTCGGACACGACTGAGCACCTTTCACTTTTACTTTTCACTTTCCAGCTCTTAAACAGTTGATTTGCTATTAGCTTTAAAGTGAAAGTGAAGTCACACAGTCGTGTCCGACTCTGTAACCCCATGGACTGTAGCCTACCAGATTCCTCCATCCATGGGATTTTCCAGGCAAGAATACTGGAGCAGGTTGCAATTTCCTTCTCCAGAGCAGATGATAAAAAGACCAAGTAGCTGAACCCGGGGCTCCGTAAGTACCTTCATCTGGCCAAGATGCTGGGGGTAGGACAAGAGCATGTGAACCTCCACCATGCTGTCCGGATGTCCCAAATCTCCTACCCGCCTGGCTCCCCTGCCGGAAGGGAAGGGGTTCCCTCGCTGCCTGTGTGGGTCCAGGGAAGCCCTGCTGGCTGGGAAGCCAGAGCAGCATTTCTGGGTGACAGCGTGTTGATCTTCAGACACCTTGGGTGAGATTCCGCATGTGACCTCGACTAGATGCCAGCACTTCCTCTCACTAGGGAGCAGAGGCCCTTGGGATGGGGCCTGAGTGCAGGGCTGACATACAGGGTTGTCCTGATGTTAACTCTATGACTGTTCTGGCTCCATCCTAGGTATCCATCTGTGGGCTTATCCAGGAGGGAAAAGGCTTAGAAAGGGCTGGAATGCTTTCTTAGCTGGTGAGGGTGGGATGGATGGAGCAGAAGGGGGCTGGACAGAGCAGTCTCTTGCCCGATGGAACGGGCGCCCCTACCCAGCAGAGAGCTGTTTGGCAGCCTGGAGGCCGGCACAAGCACTTGTACTGAGACCAGGGAGGAGGGGAGACCACGGGCCAGAACCCTGTTCTCAAGGCGTTCACGCGGTGACCCACGCCGCCGTGGGCCGGAACCCTGTTCTCAAGACGTTCATGCGGTGACGCACGCTGCCATGGGACAAAGACGGACATCGGCAAGGCCACGTGCCCACCAGAGGGCAGCACGGTTTCCCTCTCTCTCTGTGACCAGCTCCCGACTTCGACTCAACAAAACTCAACTGAGAAGACCCCCCCATGTGTCAATGCAAGAGGGAGACCTAGACAAGCTGGGTCTCCTGCTGGCATGCCACGCGAATGAGCGGGAAAGTGGGGGGTGGTGGAGCGGGAGGAGGAAACGCTGCTGAATCTGTGGGGTACCAAGCTGATTCAGAAACCTGCTGTTGCCTAGTTCAACAAAGCTAACCCTGCTTCTTTACATGATTTCCGCATCTTCACAAGGTCTGTAGCTCTCAGCACTGCAGTACATGTGTCAGTGTTCCTGCTTCCAGGCCTTGGCACCTGCCACCCCTTTGCCAGGAATGTTCTTCCCCCAGATACCTGCTTGGCATTTCTTCACTTTCTTGAGGACTCAGCTTAAATACACCTGTCAGTGCCTGAAGTCCTCCTGCCTGCCCCATGGCATTTTGTAGCTCCCTTTCCTGCTTTATTTTTTGTACTGAGTACAAAATACACCTAGTCTTCTATAGATTATATTTTACTCATTAATGTGGCTCGTTTTCTTTCTAAATTACATGTTCTAGGAGGACAGAGACTTTGGTCTATTTTGTTCGGAATCATATCCTCAGTGCTAGCACACAGTAGGTGTTCAATTAGTATTAACAAATAAAGGAATGAATAAATAGCAGCATTAAATAAATGCAGTAGAAATGAATCAGAGTGCCCGGGCATTGGATCTGAGCCTAGAACTGATGTCAAGGGAAATGATTTTTTCCCCAACACGTGAGGAAGGGCACTAGCTAAATTAATTCAGTTACCTGGATCTGCTAAGTTTATGAAACGCCAGCTAGTCATTTCACTGTTTCATATGTGTGTGTGTGTGTATATATATATATATATATATATATGAAATTAAAAAATAAAGAATGGATATCTATGAAGATTTCAAACTGATTTTTACAGACCAAAGGGAAACATAGATCTTTGTCTCCTGGATTGTCAGAGACATCATTATGCTTCTAAGACATCTGTTCATCTCATCATTTTTGTTTCCTCCTGTGGTTTGTACAGTTGAGCCTATTGGTACGTATTTGTTTACATAATATGGCATATGGTATTGGTCAGTTCTGACCATAGAAATGTCCTGGAGATTTGTGGTGGCACTGGGCCTCGAAATGTATGGTTTTTCTCATTGAAAAATTAAAATTTTTACTCTGGTAAACAAAATGAGTACTGAGCAATTTGACAGGAATTTTGAATAAAGCTATTTAGATTTCTCATCCCACTATACAATACTGAATTGCAAGATTTAGTGAGCTACTACTGAATAAGTTTTTTTTTTTTTCACTTATTAAATGTAAGCTTGGATCTAGGCAAATTGGGACAACTTGATATTCCAGAATGAAACTTGGAAAATATTCGGACTTTTAGTATAATCTGTGAAAAGATTTCACTATTCATGTGAATGCAGATCTTTTCCAGAAAGCACTGCTCTTGAAAAGTTGTGAAACTTTATCTTGGAGCAAAGAAAAAAATATGAGAAATACGTTTACCCTCATGAACATGGTATGATTTTGCTTCTAGAGCCAGAAGACTTTATTTTGTCATCCTGGTTTGCTTTATTTAGTCGCCAATGTCCCTCAGCTTCAATTAGAATTCTTGTTTTTATCAAACAAGAAATGGACTTAATAAGGAGAGACTTTAATTGCAAAAGGGGGAAGGGGCTATTACAGTGTTGTAAGGGGGCTATTGCCAGAGAGAGAATAGTGACCATGGGACTTGAAGTGTCTGAAGAGTGAGGCAAAAGGGCTTTTATGAGAGGAAGTCATTGTTCATGCGCTCACGTGAACTGCAGCACGCCAGGCTTCCCTGCTCTTGACTGTCTCCCTGAGTTTGCTCAAACTCATATCCGTTGAGTCAGCGATGCCATCCAACCATCTGCAGTGTCTTCAGAGTGAGGCAAAAGGGCTTTTATGAGAGAAGGAGACAAAGCTAGAAAGCGCCTGGTGTGGGGAAGTGGAATGAAAGGATGGCATATAGGACAGCAGATGAGAGAATGGTTTGTCTTGACCCCAGCCTCTTCTCCAGGAGGGACCCACAAATAGGGGCCGTACGCTGTCTCAGGCTGAGAGAAGGCACAAGGCCAGGGACCTGAGAAAAGGAGAGGGGTTTAACCAGTGTTCGGCCACCAGACGTTCTGTTCTGCTTGGTCAGTGGAGACAGGGGTTGGGCTGACCGTTTATGAAGCCAAAGCTGACCTTGCTGTGGGTAAACACGGGAGCATCTGCGAGTCTCGTCTCTGTCGAGTCGTTTGGGAAGGCTGCTTCTTCGCAAGATGCTGTTTCCAGAACACGAAGAGTGGGAGGACTCCTGCAACCTCCGCTTGCCAGGAGCACAGGGCTCAGTTCAAATTCAGCCTCATCGGCCTCTTTCCTTGGATGGTTTTGAACAATACTCTGGCTTTATTTTCTTTATAAAAAGACTACAATGAATTTTTCATTGGTGAAAAGTAACTGATGGTTACTAATTTTAACATTTGAGAGTCCCTCTCCAAGATGTTCTTGGGGGGTGGGATGTGAATATGTAAAATATCTCATTAAAAAAGAAAAAGGTGTGTTTGAAGCTTTTTACTTGCAGATGTAGTAATATATATTAAAGGATGTGATTTCCTGGTTTATATGGCTGCTGACTTGCAGAGGCACTGCATGTTTAACTGTTGCAAATGAGAATTGTAGGAGACATAAATCTTCTTTAAAATGTTGATTAATCAAAATTAATATTTAAAAACTTCATACATAAAGGTAAATATCTAGGTCACTCTAGGCTACTTCCTTTACAAAAACGTATAGACTACTTCCTAAAGTTTCATTCTGCAGTGGATGACAATATGGCAAAAAGTTGCATACAAATAGAAGGAATTAAAGATAAAAAGTTGTGTCTCGTTTGTTGTACCATGTTAAAAAAGACCATAAAAACACAGAATTTATATTTAAATCAGTTCATTCTTTTCTGAAATGGATTGGATACACAAACTCAGAGATAACTGCCCATTTTATTTTTTCTGGTAGCTATGCATTTGCATTAAATTCTGATTTCCTTCAAGGTAGCTCAAAGAAAATGAGGAAAATATATAATTTTACTAAGCCTTCGAAATTCCAAACATATGCAAAACAAATAAAAGTAGGCTAGAGGTGGGAAAACTTTTGAGGAACATTTTGTAGGTGTGCCCACCTGGCAGGAAAATTCCTTCCCATTGGGCCTGGTCCATGAGGAAAGCTTGTATTCAATCTGAGTTCTGTCACTCACCACCTGGGTGACTCCAAGGACATCTAAATTTTCCTAGCCTCAGTTTCTTGCATTCCTTAAATGTAGATGGTCCATAAAGGATAAATGTAGTTTTAAAAGTTTATTGTATTGTCTTAAACCCAGAAATTCCTTAATTTATGAGGCAATTTAAAAAATCTTGTATCATCAACAGATTTCCAGCCCTAAAAGATTTGTCCATGGGGTCGCAAAGAGTTGGACACGACTGAGCGATTGACTGAACTGACTGAAAAGGTTTGTAGAAGGTGCAATTAGGGAAAAGGGTAAGAAAGAAGAAAGAAAGACATATACAGTAAAAGGCACAGGAGAGAGATCTTCTCTGAAAAGGGCTGAGCTCTCAGGGTAAAAGTTATGTTTGCTAGTACAGCCAGGATCTTGCATTTCTCCTCACCTCATCCTGGCCATGAATTTTTACAGGGTCACCATCTATGCCAAAACAACCCCTCTCTTTCTGTTTTTCTTCTCTTCTTCCTCCTCAGTCTCGGCAGAATGCTCACCCTCAGCATCCTGGTTCAGAATTATCTGCACCTGTGACAGCCTCATCCCCTCTTTCCCGGAGCCTTCTGCAAATCGCGTATAAAATAGCTTCTGCTGCTATTTCCATTTTCAGGCACTAGATGGCGCTGGTTTACTGTTATGGAGGTCTCGGCCCGTGGTCATTGGTGTTCTCAGGTCTTCTATATGAAGTTATGTGTTTTAACTACCTTAGAGTAAGAAATATTTGATTTTCACTTGTTTGTAATCATATCTTCTAGGCAGTAATTTTATAAATTTATGTAAAATTTGCAAACAGCGCTTCCTCATTTTGGATATTTCTGTAAAAGTGTTATTTTCTCATTGTGATGCCAGAGTATGGGAAAAACCAGCTTCTTACAGATCTCATGAAATCATGCCATCTTCCATGAGGTGTTGAGATGTTGCCTTTTGGAAAAAAGATAAAAAAAAAAGTGTAGTTGACAATATCTTCCAGCTAAATATCTGAAGTTCTATTTCTAATAAAAAAAAAAAAACCTTTTCCAATTGTATCACCCATTTGATTTTTATGCCTTTTGTATATTTCTTTTTCTTTAAGCCAAAGACATTCTTTAGTCTTAAAAGATGCAGCTCAGAATCAGTTTTCTGGAGACAGATTGCCATTTTTCTCTCAATGCTGTGCCAATAAGTTAAAGGGAGCAGTATAGAGTGGATATACACATCATCATGACAGACACCTAAAATATACTTACAGTCTTCAGGAAGATATGCCTATCATTTGTAAAAATTTCAAAAATGACTTCATGAGAGATGTCTTAAGAATTTTCATGGAAAACAAAGTTATGGAGAATCTGAAGAAAATTTATCTATTCGTTAATAAATTTATATTTTTTATAGCTCTGGTGATTAATGTTACCAGCATACAATTCTATGTATTTCATTGAATGGATATTTAAAAATGTAAATTCTTTCTTTCTTTTCTTCTTGGTATTTGACCAGATGCCACATAAGACCAAAACTGTAAATGTATAAAATAAAATAGAACAAAACTGTAAATGTATAAAATAAAATAATTTCCAATGAAAAGGTCTCTAAAACTGTTTTTCTGCAAAATCTTGATTCATATAGATTTTTTTGCAAAATGTCTTTTTAATTAAAATATTAATCAGTTCTTGGTGCTGTTGTTTAAGAGGGTAACCTAAATATTTTTAAGGCTTCCAAGTGGTGCCACTGTTAAAGAATCCACCTGCCAGTGCAGGAGACACAAGAAACTTGGGTTCAATCCCTGGGTCGGGAAGATCCCCTGGAGTAGGAAATGGCAATCCTCTGCAGTACTCTTGCTTAGAAAATTCCATGGACAGAGGAGCCTGGCAAGCTACAGTTCATGGAGTTGCAATGAATTGAACATAGCTGAGCATACATGCACACACAACCTAAATATTTTAGGAGTTGAATTAAATTTTTGATGAGCCCTGTGATTAGCATTAAAAATAATTAAAGATCTTCTGTATACTCTCAAACATGAAGATTTTTTAATGGATTATAATTTAAAAATGATCTCTGATATCTCTTGCAACAGTGGAGTTCTGTCATTTCACTGTTTCCCTCTTACCTATTCAATTACCTGAATGCCTACACTGTGGACATAGTCCTTCCTGACTTGATTGTGGCTTTGTGTAGCTGTCAATTCTAGATTTATTGCTTAGTTTGGGAAAGAGCTGCTTCAACAGCACATGACCTGCAGATCTCTCTGAACTAGCAAAAACTGTTTGTCTAAAGCAAAATATTAGTCGATACCTCACATGTCTGTAATTCTGAAATTATGTAGTTTTTTTTTCTGAATAAAGTTAAAAATCTAAAATGACAACAAAATTTTCTTAACTTTATTGTAACTCTGTGATATTGCTGTCTGGCAATAGCCACGGCCAAACCCACAATTTAAATTTGACTTAGTAAGTGTGAAATCATCTTTGCGAGCCAGAATACACAAAGCAGCAGTTGCAACAATATCTTTCTACAACACATGTTAGAAAGAACATCACAAAACACATTGCCAAAATTATTAATTTTCTAGAAGAAAAACACACGAAGCAAATGTTCTTGTAGCACTAGTGTGGTTCATGCCTTGAAAATTGCTTTAACTAGCAATAATATATCGCTGTTGAATTATATGTTCAAGACATTGGAATTCTTGTTAATTCATACTTTGTTTCATAACTACACATACTTGAGAAAGCCAGATATCTTTAAAAGCTGAAGTTTTGAGGAGTCAGACAGTTTTCTGGGACCCAATCCCAGTCCTTTTATAGGTACGAATAAAAAAATATGAAAGGTAAAGGCAGGGACCATTGCTTCTTGCTCCTTCCTCTCCTCTTGTCTCCTAACCTGTCCTAATTTGATAAAATAACTTCACTCAGGGGATCCGTGCTCAACTTCAATATTCCAACCAAACTCTCTCTCTTCCAAACCGCAGTATTTTTAAACCCCTTGTCTTTGTCCCTTCCTTCAGCCTCAGAAACCATGGGCCATTGAAGTCTTCTCCCTCTCTCCTGTTTCTCTTCTAAATTCTTGTGGTCGCTGGGTTCTTTCTCTGAAAAATTTCCTCTTCTCGATTATTGAAATATTTTCATTCTCTTCACATCTGGATTTGATGGGTCAAAATTCAAATTAGCCTATTCACAACATTGTTTTTTACATTTTTTTCTCACCTTCCCCAGAACTTAGAAGTTTAGACTCGGCTTCCCAGGTGGTGCTAGTGGTGAAGAACCCACCTGCCAATGCAGGAGCCATAAGAGATGTGGCTTTGATCCCTGGGACTGGAAGATCCCCTGGAGGAGGGCATGGAAACCCACTCCAGTATTCTTGCCTGGAGAATCCCAAGGACAGAGGAGCCTGGTGGGTTACAGTCCATGGGGTTGCAAAGAGTCAGAAAGGACTGAAGCAACATAGCAAGCACACAAATGCTGGTAAGAGCAAAGACAGACTTTGCTGGTAGATTATAACAGGTGCCAGCCTTACTGGCGTGATTCTTGTTTCCAGCCCCACAATGACAGCACTTCTTGCTGCCTCTGCACGCCTTTCCTTCATCATTTCGCCTCTTGGTCTTCTTCGTACCTTTTTTGATCCAGTTTTGTCTTACTACTCAAATTCAGCATATTCTTCATTCAAAACATGGAACAAATCCCAGGAAAGCTGCACTGTTACCCAAAGAGCGCCCACATGGCCCTTTCCCTCCTGCAAGTTCTTTGCTGGCATTTCTAATGGATAGCCCGTGACTTTCCTTGTATTCTTATTATGGCCTCATATGACCACTGCAATGTCCCAAGAATATTTCAGATTCCTGGGGCTGAGAATATTATCTTTTTTTTCCAAATTACCCACCATATGTTCTTTGTTGTTGCTGTTGACAATTGCATTTGTTCTCTCCCTCAGGATTCTGATGACTGCTCCTCCAACTGATCTTTGCCCCTGAAACTATGGTTGTTATTCATTTGGCAATCTCTCATTTCTTCAGAGAGGACTGGTGTGTAATTTCAAATGCTGCTTCCTCTTTTGACTTTAAAATAAAACAGCTTTATTTAGATATAATTTGCATACTATAAAGTACACCTGTTTTAAGTATACAAATCCATAAATTTTAGTATACCTACAGAGTTACATAATTTCCACCACCATCTAACTTTAGAATATTTTCATCACCTCCAAAAGAAACTTTGTACCATTTTTCAGCCACTCCACTATTGGTTGGCATTTAACCCACCAGTGTTTTAAAATACTGAATGCATTAGGACATCTCTATTCAACAGTGTGGTTATTACTAAGGGAAAGTTATCAACTAATTTTTAATGGATTAAAAAAATCTATTATACATTTTCCTGGCACTCACTTATGATTAAAGATCCTTGATTAGGCACTCATTTGAAATTTTTGTTTGTTTTTTGATGCATCGAACTCCAATGCAGAACATTTGGCTTTTGTGCAGTGGCAGATCATTTTTTATTTTGAAAGAAACTGTGTCAACAGAACAACTAATTCATTCATCTTGATTGAATTGATGAGTCAATTTAGTTTTTCCAACACTGTTAAAAGCGATTATTTGATCAAGAACATTTGTTATTTTATTCAAGTTTGTCAAATAATTTGAGTGTGTGGATAGTCTTATATTTACATTAATTAATCTAAAAACTGGTGGGAAAGGAATAACACCTAATGCAAAAAGAATTCCAATGGAGCACCACTTTGGAATCTAGCTATGTGTCTAGTTTCCAAAGCCCCATGTGCTTGTTAAAGATTGACAATAAAATTTAAAATATTTTATTAAACAGATGTTCCTGGTGTAGAGAGTAATGATTACATTGATTTGTAGATCACAAATCAGGAGCTGCAGTTAATATGGGTACCTTGTGTCCTTGTGAACATTTCCAGTGTTTGGAAACTGTTAGGCAAAGTCTTAGTCTTCCCAGGTGGAGCTAGTGGTAAACACCCCGCCTGCTAGTGCAGGAGACACAAGAGACATGGGTTCGATCCCCAGGTCGGAAAGATCCCCTGGAGGAGGGCATGGCAACCCACTCCAGTATTCTTGCCTGGAGAATCCCCATCGACAGAGGGGCCTGGCTGTCTATAGTCCACAGGATCACAAAGAGTCAGGCACGACAGAAGCGACTTAGCGTGCACTCACTCACACACACACACAGTCAGAGTCTGACATTTTGATATTTGCTTTTACCTTTATTATTTCTTCAAGGTTTTACGTGTAACTTGTCGGTTTTGCTTTCTGAATATTCCGGGAACCCACTTGTAACATCTCTCAGGTGAAGAACTGGGACTCTCTCTTGGAGTTTCGCCATTCACGCCTGGCTTGTATCTCTGCGCGCCTTGCGGGCCCTTTGCCTGTCACCCCATCCCCAAGCCTGTGTCTTCACTCCCAAGCCAGCACGATCCGTCAAGACCAAACCCACCCGTGCGGGCCCCTTCCACGTGCCTCTGTCCCGGGGAGAGCCAAAGGCAGGCCTCCGGGCACCGCGGAGCCGCGCTGCTCCGCGGACCCTGCTCCCTCACCGTCCCCCACACGCCGGATGTTCTACTGACACCTTCTTGCTGGACGCTTCTCCACACGTGCTCTGACGCTTCCTGCTTCCCTTCAGCAGTTTGCGCTGCCTGCCCTGGTTGCTCGCCCATCCTTCTTCACACAAGTCACTTGGATACATTTTTATTTAAAGACAGTTCAGGTGTCGACTTTTCTGGAAAGCCTTTCCTTGGCCTCAGATTAGGTGAAGGGTCCCTCCTCTTTGCTCCCTGAAGCATGTAAATTTCATTTACCACCAAATTTTCTGAAGCAGTTTGGTGTGTGTCCTTCACTGGTGCAGATTCCCCGAGGGCAGGGAGCGTGTTTTAATTCTCTCTCTATTCCTGGTGTTTGGCAAGGTCCTTTATGAGGGTTTGCTGACCTGAAGTGAATTTTGCTGAATAAATGGCTAAATTTCTTGGATAATAGCATACTTGTGCTCTTTTTTGGTGCCTTCTTTCTAAACATTTGTTCATCTCAATATTGTTGCTCTGATTTACAACCACGTTTTTCTGGAACTTTATGAGTATAAAACATTTTTTTTACCCATAGTGTTTTTGTGAACGACTCAAGCCTGACCTTAGGATGAAAAATGCAAAGTAAAGGTTCTAAAACATTATTCTATATGAGCTCTTCATATGTTTACATTTATTTGTTGATCAGACATTTTCTAAAGTGAAAGTTAGATTAAAAATGTCAAGTATTATTATAGCTACCACCTTCATTTATCAAGTGCTTACTGTATGCCGGCCTCTGTAAAAAATCCCTTCACAGTAAGTTTATTATACTAAAGCATCCTAACAACAGATGCAGAAGAAATTCTTATCCCCACTTTTATATCCAGGGAAACTGGGTCTCAGAGAGGGTGAGTAAGCTGCCCAAAGTCACACAGCTATAAGTTGCACAGCTAGGACTCAAACTCAGAGGTGTTAACTCCAGAGTCCACTTTTCCACTGAGTCTCAGTGCCTTCTGGAAAGGCAATTTCTGGAAGAATGAGACACAAGGTCAGTAAATTATGAAAATAAGGAGGTAGAGAGGAGGCAGCAGTCAGACACTGCTTTGAGAGGGTAAGCACTGTAATAATAGCCAAACCAAATTTAGAATGGGAGAGTGGGTGTCTCTATGGGGAGAAGGCAAGCCTCTTACATCTGGAAGGAGGAAGTGGACGGGGGGAGGTCTGCCAAAGACACAGTGTGCCCAGGCCCCCATTTTTCAAGTGACCGTCCTTGACAGGAAATGTTTTGGTGCTTACGACTCATCACACGACCCAGGAAAAGCTATGGATGGAGGAATCTTTCCCTCGCTCCTAAGTTTTTCTTTTCTTTTCTTCTTCTTCCCTTCTTACTTTTCACAAAGCAATGAAAAAGAGGAGAAGGAAATTAAAGGAAAAAGAGAAAAGTATTTACTAATTGGTAAAGAAATAAAGAGAAAGGTTTAGGAAATAAAATATAACAGAGTTAGGTGTGGTCACCACGTAGTTTTCTATGTAAACATCATTTCTTTTGGGAGCTTAAATTATATCTGCCACAAATTATTTTTCAAGAAAATCCATTTAGCTTGATTTTAACTTCAGTATTTAAAAGACCTGCAATCATCATTCTTTTTTCACAGTTTATGATTCTTTTGAGGTCCCATTTTCTCAACATTTGACCAAATTATTGAAACAGAAATGGAAAAACATGGATTTCTTCCAAATAGTGTGAACACTGCTTTATAATTTTGTTAGCATGTAGAGGTGACAGAATGCTCAATAATTTTGTCTGCAAACTCTGAGCATGGAAATTACATTTTAAAATGAATATCAAAATAAAAAATAAAATGAATGTCATTTGTGAATGTTATTATATCACTTTCTTTTAAAATTATGACAATAAATCAGTTTCTTCTGTCTTAGTAGTATTGAGTTAAAACTTTCTAGTAGCTGATCTTCTTTCCAGATGAAGACAGAATTGAAAAAAATGGTAAGTTGTATTGATAAACTGTGTGATAAATGGTTGTGTAGAAACCATTGATATTGTATGGTGGATCAGAATTTAAAATGACTTAATATATATATATATATATATATATATATATATATATGCATGTGTACAGTCATTCTTGTACATTAGTCTCAATCACATGCCTTTGCTTTTAGCTATATATCTATGTAAAAATAATACATTAAAAATATTTAATTTTAGAACAAAACAAAATTTAAAAAAATTGACTCAGAGGAAAATTGAACAATGGGGATGATGAACTTCCTCTGACCTGGCATAACTGAAAAAGTGATTTCAATCAAAAATAACTTTTTTCCCTTCAGAGCAGGAGGGTGATATGTGGAGATACCTTTGCAACATCCAGACCTGTGATTTCAGGGTACTGCCAAGAGACCTCACAGAACTGGGTAGGAAGCATGGACATTGCTGCCTGAGTGACATGCAAGGAAGACCACTGGCCAGTAAGGAAAGGCTGCTGCCAAAACCAGAACCCCGAGAGCTGCTGGGGGAAGGGCTCAACCAGGTGCCTGCCTTGTTTTGTCCCCGTCAAACAGGAGGCAAGGCTGGTTGGGGTGGGGAGAGCCAGATCCAAGACTTGCTTATAATCCCTTTCATTGTCCTCTCCCCTAAAATGTAGGAGGAAAGGGCATGTAAAGAAACTTCAGTTATGCAGAATTCCCTTCAATTTAAATATCAGGCTGTAATGACACGAGTGCAGTGGTGAAGCCTACCTATTGTATATGTTCTCCTTTTACGCCTTTGTTACAAATGGACTGATGTAATCTCTCATTTCTTCCTTCCTTCATTTGCTTGTTTTTTTTTTAACTTGATGGGTAATTGCTTTACAGTATTGTGTTTGTTTCTACTAAACATCAGCATGAGTCAGCCATAGATTTCTTCCTTCCTTCATTTAGCTACAACCATCAATTGTGTTACCATTTTGCCAGAACCTAATGGTGAAATAAGGCAGGTGCATGGCCCACAAGGAACCTGTGAACAGGCATTAGCATCACTGCTCATGGAGCACGGTCTAATTGGGGTACAGTCAGTAAAATCAGTAAGCTGAATAAATCACTTTGTGATGGCTTCTGTGAAAGAGATGAACAGGATACGGTGACAGAGAACAATGCTGGGGAAAAAAATGACTTGATAGGGTGGTCAGGGACAGGTTTTTTGAGGAGGGGGCATGGAGGCTCAAACTCAAGATGATGAGGGGCCAGCTCTGCAAAGACAGCGAGTTGCATGTGCAAAGGCCCTGAGGTTTGCACTCCTTGTGGTGAGAAGGAGCTGGTGTTTTCAAGGCACAGCAGGGCAAATATTTTCTTTCTCAGCTGCAGCTTTTGTGAGTCAGAGAGAGGGGCATAAACTGGAGGATGGGTTTTGCAGAGTTTTTTAAGGCAAAGCAAGGAGCTTCAATTTTCTTTGAAATAAAATGTGGAGTCCTTGAAAGGGCTTAGACAGGGAAGAAATATGAGCTAGTCTATGTTTTAAAAGGAATGCTGGGGCTGCCGTGTGAAAAACAGATGGAAGTGGGCCGGTGAAGAAGCAAGGGAATCTGTAAGGGGCTCGTGCACTGGTCTGGGTGAAAGGAGAGTGCTGGTACCCGGTGGTGACAGACGTGACGGGTGGGATGGGGAAGATGGGTAGGTAGAGTTGGCCGGGCTGAGGGTGAGAAATCTCTGCTCGTCCTCTGGAGTTCTCTGGCTCTGAGAACACAGCTTGAAAATCACTAATCCATAGAGTGTGAAGATGAATTTGACTGACGTTTTCATGCACGTAAAAATGATTTGACTGAACCGAGCAGATTCCCTAGTGGTTGAAGCTTTAGTTCTTCTAAAGCTAAGATTCTAGTTCATTTTATTCAAAAGCTCCAAGATGGCTTTTGATGATGGTAGTGTATTTATTGAGGTGTATAAAAACTGTTTACCACACATGTTTTATTTAAAATGTTCTGTGAAGGAAGTAATTTCTAAATCCTTGACTTTCAATCTTATGATTGAAATCTCATGACTGAAAGTCAAGATTGAGTGGGTAGCATAAACAAGGGACGGGGCCATCAGGGGGAAGAACTAGCAAAGATGAATGGAGCCAATGATTTAAATGCATACAAAAAAAAAAAAAATCAGCCTAAGACTGCTGTGCTCAATCTTAATTTTTTTTTTTTTAAATGATACCCCTTCTTTCAATGAACAGTGTTTGGAAGGTTAAGACAATGGTTTTGTGATTTAGAGGCCTCAGGCAGGTTGTGCTTCTGTCCTTAATTTTGCTGCAGTAACACACGCCCTGACGGAGCTTCTGGCTTGATTATTGTAATTCCCTTTTAGTAGGACTTCCAGCAGGGTTCTGCCGTCACTCGCAGCTCACGCAGTAGCAGCGGCGCGTCTGCGGGCTGTTTTGAGAATGGGCAATCACATTACCCCATCCTGTATAATTTGATCTGTGTGGGTCACCGAGGACGCTGGCCACGTTTCTTTGTTTCTCACTCGCTCTCCCTCTTTCTTTTTAAAGGATGAAAATTGCATTCCTCTGTATCCACGCCTATCTATTTTCACCATCGTTTATCTTTTCTTAGGGAGAATTGTGTGCCATTTTACCTACTCGCAAGTCACATGTCATTTTAGGTAGCCGTGCTGCTTATGACATGAGTGACAAGGGAAAAACAAACAAACAAACCAATGAGATAAGATTATGACATCCTGTTTTCATACATTTTGTTTCTACTTAATCAAAGAGGCTTATCTCCCCTGGAAGGATGAAGAGCGATTCGATTTGATTCGATTCCCTTCCATCCTTCTACTCACCCCTTCTTGAACCTGATGGCGGCCTGGAAGACAGAGGCAGCTTCTGCTCATGCTGCAGATCTGTCTGTGGTTGGTAAGGTAGGTTTGGACGCACGCGGTGAGTAAATGTGAGAAAAGCTGTGGACCCAGAGGTCAGGTCAGGAGCCATGACACCATGGGCTTCTCTGGATTGCCAGGTACCCCTGTTTGTTGTCCAGTGAGCATCCTGGTTTAAGGTTGTTCAGAATGGTGGGAAATTGGATTGGAGAAAAGGTCATCCACGTGTGTACATGACTTGGGCTCCTACCCAGAGGGGACGTAAAACAAGCTACACAGGGGATGCACATCGTGCCGTCAAGGCCTGGTGAGCACCAGGCCTTCCCTCCTTCCAGACAGGACGGCTACTCAAAGCAGATGGACACAGAGGCATTCTTTTGTAATTGGTGTAAAGATCAGATTAGTGATTATGTGGCTATCCTCAATGGATCAAATTCCATGAGAAGTCTGTTCATTTTAACACTGTTTTGTCTTTTAAAACATCAAGTACTGCATCTGAAGATTTACTGTGTACAAATACAGTGGAATCAATATGTGTAAGAGATTAAAGCCTTCTCCTTCAGAGTGAGGTCACAGAAAAGCCAAAGAAGAAGGAATCTAACCAATAAGCGTTTTAATAGATGGATAGTCCTGCTGAGAACAGAGAGTGGTTTGTAGAAAGAAGTCAGATGACTATAATTAGTGCTGGATACAAATAGTTAAACAAGGAAGTCTGCTTTCATACAGCAGTGAAAGCCGTTCTTGCTGTGAAATAGCAACCCTTCTGCTGAAATAAACTGCACAGTGTCAGTCTCAGGCTGGTGATTGGAAAACCTAATTCTTGTGACACTTCTCAACCAAGGAGTACTAAAGCTTTTGAGATAGTGCAGATGTTCAAGGTTGCCCTTGGCTTTACAGACTTGCAGTGATATATTGCTGGGCTCTGTTAGGTCATAGACTTGGTTACCGGCTTTCAGAGGGATTTCAGTTTAAGTATGAAATCTCTAAGTCAAGAGTGGAACACTTTTCCTGCTAGTCATTATAAAATAAACAAGTCTTCAATTAAACCATATCCTTTGACAGAACCTATGGGACAGGGTGAAGTCAGTGAAGGCGCTGTTTCTTGTGAATGAAGGACAGGCAACACTAGGATGCTACTCTACAGTATTTTTAAACAGGTGAAATTATCCTATGATTTGTATTTGGAAGTAACAAATTATAAATATTTTGGGTGCGTATACTAGAATCGGTTACTTCATGAATCAGAGTGTGAAAAAAGAGTTGTGCTCTAACCTGTGGCTTCAGCTGTGGACAAATCCAATTGGGGGAAACTGACAGACACCATCAGTGTCACTGACGTATCTAAAGAAGACATTTTCAAAAGTCAACTTTGAATATAGAAAGCAAAATGCAAGTGGTGGTGGGACTTGAGAAAAATGCTTTCTCTTGGGATCTGGGAAGGAAATGCCAGAGAAGATAGGAACTGAGTCTTGGAAAAATGGTGAGCTAAGAGGCATCCTAGATCACTTTCGACATTGTTTGCTTAAAACGTTCCGTGCATCTTTTTTTTTTTAACAAAAACTCCTCTGAGGACCCATAAGGGGATCCTTAAAGGTAATTTATGCATATCACATTAAAAATATGCTTATTAAGTTGTCTTTCAATTTGTGATATCCTAGATAAATCAAGTCCACATGACCTTTCAAGTGATCTGCATAACCTTAGAGAAATAGCTAGATTCATGGGGAGTTTTGATTTTGATATTTAATGATTGAGGTTTTAAAAGTGTGTACATGTGTATTTTCTTTTAGGGAAATGGCCAAATACCTTATTGAAAAATAGAGTACAAGATACCTTCTTGTGACTGTGGGCAAGTCACTATGCTTCTTTGGTCCTCAGTGACTCCATTCATAAATGAGAGAACTGCTGTAGGTTCTTGGAAGTGTATAGATACTTATAAAATACATGATAATGCTTGTGTGTAAACACTCCTTTAATGCACATGGACTGCTGCTTATCTTTTTTGCTAACTATTATGAAGGTGGGCTTAGCTGGAGGAGTGGAGGAGGAATATAAACAGGGATGAGGGGAGGCGCCTTGTGTGGATTGATGATGCCAGTACTCTATGGGCTGAGGGGTCACCCGTGGCCCAAAAGATTAAAGCAAAGAAAGAAAAGCTGGATCAGAAGGCAGTTCCCAACCTGTTTAATCTCATCAGCCAGAAATATTTCAAAGGCAATGTTTGGAGACTGACCATTATATTTTGTAAGGGCATTAAAAAAATCTAATATGATGTGTTACCTTCATTTTATGAATAAAATGACATTCATAGCTGTAAAATACAGGAAGCATATGAAAAAAACCCTTTTCTTTTCTTTTTTAAATTCTACCAGTTTATTGCTACCAATCCATCTCCCTCCACCCTCATGCACACATGCTCAGTCATGTAACCCCATGGACTGCAGCCCGCCAGGCTCCACTGTCCATGGACTTTTCCAGGCAAGAATACTGAAGTGGGTTGCCATTTCCTTCTCCAAAAACCCTTTTCTTTAACAAATTTATCTTTTGGAAAACTTATCCTATGGTCCTTATTTTCCTCATTATTCCTTGGACTGGTAAGAAAGGGTCACAGGTCCTAGGAGTGGCATTTAGAAATCAGTGAGTCTTTCCAGAATTCATTCTATGATCCCTGTTGGTTTTTTTTTTCTGGAAGAGAGCTAATAAATGTGTGCTCTCCCAGGCTCAGGGTCCCCAGGGCCTTTGTTTAGTGGTGCTCGTGATGCAGGGCTTGGAGGGGAGACCAACTCTTTGTTCGGCACCTTCTTAGGGGACCAGTGAGCTGCTGTGTGTGGGGGGAGGGCTTGCAGGAGTGTGTGTACATTTGGAAACAGTGGGGAGCGCTGAGATGGAACCTTGGAAACCTGCTGGGATGATCATCTTTAGATCGAGTTTTACAATTAGCATGTTACGAATAACATAAATAAACTGATGGTGATTTACCTTGCTTTTTTATTTCATTTCCTGGAGTTTTATGACTTGAGTCTTGTGAAAATCCCCATTATCAGTCGGCAGGTAGTCCACCCATCTAAAATTATTTGTTGATTGTCTGAGAAATAATTTTCCCCCAAGGAAGTCCAGCACTGGCAAACACTGTCTTAATTATTACACAATTCTGCTTCTCTTTCCATAGCCTTTTGGCCATGTGTAGCCTTTTGGTGTTCTGAGGGTGCTCCTAGCACAGCAATGGTGCTGTCTGCATCCCTCAGTGTACACTTGATAGGAAAACCTGTTTTCAGGGGACCTGGTTCCCCCCTTTTTTGTGTTGGGGGATGATAATAGCGAGACTGTCATCTCCTGGAGGCAGAGATAACAGCATCCATCCATCGACCTGTTGTAATTTCCTGATGTAACTGCCCTCAACATCCATGTATCTTTAGACCGGGAGCTTCCCACTACCTGTAGCCAAAATTCCTTGATGCGAAGCTACAGTATACATACCGGCAAATAATCAGTGTTCCTTAAGAGGAAACTGTTAATGGAAAGCTCTTTGGACTATTTCCATTGGAACGTGTAAGACCTCTAAGCTTTGGCAGCTTTCTGATCAGTCCTCTCGTCAGGCAGGAGACGGAAGGTAGCATTGGCCCAGAAGCCACCAAAGTCTGAGAGGGTCAGTAGAGAATGTGTCTCCCTTGTTCAGAGTCACTCAGGCACCTTCAGAGAAACCCCTCTGGTGTTTAGACCAGGCTCCTCTTTCGTTCAAGCAGGAAAAGAGGAGCCTGGTCTACTCATCTCCTACTGAACGCTGTATATAACTCAGCTTACTTTTTATTTTTTAAGTTCTGCTCATGAAGTACTTTGAAGATGAGCCTTTTTGTTTTGTGAAGATAGGGCCCTTTAGATGGTATAACAAAGAAAGGGGCCTGGAATAGGTTGAAGAAATGGTAGCCTGGGGAGTGACGTGTGAGTGACTCTCATCTTGGCGGGACGTCTCGTCATTCTTCTCTTCCCGGAAACACAGCAGCCCAGCTTCACCGGAAACCGGAACTCTGCCCATGAAGCGTCTCCATTCCGCCATTCTCTAGGTCTCAATCAATGAAACCGTTTAATTGCAGCCATCCGCAGTAAAAATTTTAGCCCATTAAAAAACGTTATCAATGCTCTTGACTTTTCAGATTCAAACAGTTACTAGGGGGAGGGTGTTTTTTCCCCTAGTTTTCTCCCTCCTCATCGTAATTACTTAATCCAGGGCCCCCACCTTCTTGCCTGGACTTGGACATGGTCCTCCTCCTTGCTTCCTTGGACTCTGTGTCTTAGCCCTTCCGGTCTGTTCTCTGTGCCTATTTGAGGACTTATCTTTCCTTTACCCCAACTCAGATCATCACCTCCGCCCAGTGCATCCAGTTTCAGCCCTACTGCCTGAATTGCTCCAGAATTCACCTGCTCCACATGCATTTATTGAGCACCAACAATGCACTGGGCACGTGCTAGGACCTGCGCATAAGGAAAAGATAAAAGCCTCACTGTTGAGGAACAGTGGTTCTCGCCGAGGAGAGAAAGTGGAGTCAGGGAAGGCTTTGCCAAGGAGGTGACCTTGGAACCTGGTCTTTTTTTTTTTTTTTTTCATTTATTTTTATTAGTTGGAGGCTAATTACTTCACAACATTTCAGTGGGTTTTGTCATACACTGACATGAATCAGCCATGGAGTTACATGTATTCCCCATCCTGATCCCCCCTCCCACCTCCCTCTCCACCCGATTCCTCTAGGTCTTCCCAGTGTACCAGGCCCGAGCACTTGTCTCATGCATCACCTGGGCTGGTGATCTGTTTCACTATAGATAATATGCCTGCTGTTCTTTCGAAACATCCCACCCTCGCCTTCTCCCACAGAGTCCAAAAGTCTGTTCTGTACATCTGAGTCTCTTTTTCTGTTTTGCATATAGGGTTATCGTTACCATCTTTCTAAATTCCATATATATGTGTTAGTATGTCTGTTCTTTATCTTTCTGGCTTACTTCACTCTGTATAATGGGCTCCAGTTTCATCCATCTCATTAGAACTGATTCAAATGAATTCTTTTTAATAGCTGAGTAATATTCCATGGTGTACATATACCACAGCTTCCTTATCCATTTGTCTGCTGATGGGCATCTGGGTTGCTTCCATGTCCTGGCTATTATAAACAGTGCTGTGATGAACATTGGGGTGCACGTGTCTCTTTCAGATCTGGTTTCCTCAGTGTGTATGCTCGGAAGTGGTATTGCTGGGTCATATGGCAGTTCTATTTCCAGTTTTTAAAGAAATCTCCACAGTTTTCCATAGTGGCTGTACTAGTTTGCATTCCCACCAACAGTGTAAGAGGGTTCCCTTTTCTCCACACCCTCTCCAGCATTTATTGCTTGTAGACTTTTTTTTTTTTTTCATGGTAAGGTTTTATTTTATTTTATTTTTTTTTTCCCATTTATTTTTATTAGTTGGAGGTTAACTACTTCACAGCATTGCAGTGGTTTTTGTCATACATTGAATTAGCCATGGATTTACATGTATTCCCCATCCCGGTCCCCCCTCCCACCTCCCTCTCCACCCCATCCCTCTGGGTCCTCCCAGTGCACCAGGCCTGAGCACTTGTCTCATGCATCCAACCTGGGCTGGTGATCTGTTTCACCCTAGATATACATGTTTCGATGCTGTTCTCTTGAAACATCCCACCCCCGGGTTCTCCCATAGAGTCCACAAGTCTGTTCTATACATCTGAGTCTCTTTTTCTTTTTTTGCATATAGGGTTATCGTTACCATCTTTCTAAATTCCATATATATGTGTTAGTATACTGTAATGGTCTTTATATTTCTGGCTTACTTCGCTCTGTATAATGGGCTCCAGTTTCACCCATCTCATTAGAACTGATTCAAATGAATTCTTTTTAACGGCTGAGTAATATTCCATGGTGTATATGTACCACAGCTTCCTCATCCATTCATCTGCTGATGGGCATCTAGGTTGCTTCCATGTCCTGGCTATGATAAACAGTGCTGCGATGAACATTGGGGTGCACGTGTCTCTTTCAGATCTGGTTTCCTTGGTGTGTATGCCCAGGAGTGGTATTGCTGGGTCATATGGCAGTTCTATTTCCAGTTTTTTAAGAAATCTCCACACTGTTTTCCATAGCGGCTGTACTAGTTTGCATTCCCACCAACAGTGTAAGAGGGTTCCCTTTTCTCCACACCCTCTCCAGCATTTATTGCTTGTAGACTTTTGGATAGCAGCCATCCTGACTGGCGTGTAATGGTACCTCATTGTGGTTTTGATTTGCATTTCTCTGATAATGAGTGATGTTGAGCATCTTTTCATGTGTTTGTTAGCCATCTGTATGTCTTCTTTGGAGAAATGTCTGTTTAGTTCTTTGGCCCATTGTTTGATTGGGTCATTTATTTTTCTGGAGTTGAGCTGCAGGAGTTGCTTGTATATTTTTGAGATTAATCCTTTGTCTGTTGCTTCGTTTGCTATTATTTTCTCCCAATCTGAGGGCTGTCTTTTCACCTTACTTATAGTTTCCTTTATGGAACAGAATAGAAAGCCCAGAGATAAATCCACAAACCTATGGACACCTTATCTTCGACAAAGGAAGCAAGGATATACAATGGAAAAAAAGACAACCTCTTTAACAAGTGGTGCTGGGAAAACTGGTCAACCACTTGTAAAAGAATGAAACTAGAACACTTTCTAACACCATACACAAAAATAAATTCAAAATGGATTAAAGATCTAAATGTAAGACCAGAAACTATAAAACTCCTAGAGGAAAACATAGGCAAAACACTCTCTGACATAAATCACAGCAGGATCCTCTATGACCCACCTCCCAGAATATTGGAAATAAAAGCAAAAATAAACAAATGGGATCTAATGGAACCTGGTCTTGAGGGAATGGAATTCAAAACACAAAAGGGATTTCCAAGAAAGAGGAAGTGCGAAAAGAGACAAAAGGGCACAGTTTTGCGAGGTGGCATGAATTCTGAAGTTAGCTCTGGACGGCCTGAGGGTGGGTGAGCCTGGAGGGGTAGGGCAGAGACAGGGGCTGCTACCAGACTTCCTCACCATGGTCCTGCTCTCCCCAGCAGACAGTCTGGGCTCTGACCGGCCGTCTCATGCCCTCCTGTTTTCTTCCCCACCTGGGCCCTCACTCGCGTGCTCCCCTCACTCAGAACATGCCATTTCCCCAGATCTTCCTGTCTTCAATTATTGTGCCACTTTCTCTAAGGTGACACCCTAGACTTCTTTAACCCTCTTTATGTGCCGTCTGTTTCTAAACTTTTTTTGTGTGGTAAAATTAAAGACTTAAAATTTACCATTTTAACCACTTTTCAGTGTAGAGTGTGACATTAAGTACATTTGCATTGTGTCTGTCACCATCATCCATCTCCAGAACTTTTTCATCTTCCCCAGAGACTGTATACTGCATCCCTCCAGCTTCTGGAAGCCACTGTGTTACTTTCTTTTTCTGTAAATATTACTTCTCTCAATGAGGTATATACAATATTTGCCCCTTTGTAAATGGCTTCTTTCACATAGCATAAAGTCTTCAGCTTTCATCCATGTTGTAGCATGTGTCAGAATTTCCTTCCTTTTTAAGGCTGAGTAATACTCCATTCTATGTATGTACCACCTTTGTTTATCTATTCACCTGTAGACAGACACCTGGTTTCCTTCTACCTTTTGACTGTTGTGAATAATGCTGCTATTAACATAGATGTATAGGTTTGAGTCCCTGTGTTCAGTCCTTTGGGGGTGTTTCTTTAAAAAAATTATTTTAGACTATGTTACATAATTTGATGTGAAATGGTTTCTTGTCTCATTTGTTACTGATATTATTTTATAATACTTTAAATATCTACTAAACGGTATGATATAGGCACTTTATGTAGAGAAACAACCTGAGCCACTAACATCAGTTGAGCTTTTATGATGTACCAAGCTCTCTTCTGCATGTTTTACACTTAATAACACATTTAATCTTCAGAATAACATAAGAAGAACACTTACAGTCCCCATTTTGCAGACTGAGGAAATGGAGACACTGAGTGGTTATGTAATTTACCCAAGGGCATATAGTAAGTAAGAGGTATATGTTACTAACTCTCAGCTACTCAGAAAGGCAAATATTATCCTCACTTATTTAGATGAGAAGATGATTGTTCTGAGAAATTAAGTGTCATACCTGATACCACACAGTTAAGCAGCAGCAGAGTTCAAATATAACCCTGGTTTACTTGACTCCTGGGTTCCCTGGGTTGGGAAGATTCCCTGGAGAAGGGAAAGGCTACCCACTCCACTATTCTGGCCTAGAGAATTCCATGGACTGTATGGTTCATGGGGTTGCAAAGAGTCAGACACGACTGAGCGACTTTCACTTTCTTTTACCTGACTCCAATTCTTATTCTCTGCAGTGTATTTTTATTTTATTTTTAAACCAGATTGCACATTCTTGAGAGAGGAAAACATCCTTCTAAGTATGGCACATTTCCAAGTATATAATCCGTGATCACTAAATATTTGATTTCTCGTTGTTAGGTTAATGAGTGGGTGAATGCACAGGATTTAAGGAAAGGACATCACATTTTTGAGTGGAGACTTGAGGAATTTGGGGACAGGGGATTGGGAAGACATCATTTAAAACAGTACTTTCATGAAGACATTAGTGCTCAATAGCTGTTGTTTTTCCAAATCTGTAAGTAAGTCATAATACATGGAATGCAGTGTTTCAAATGCTGCATCCCATGAAAAATAGTTGTTGATGATTTGCAGAGTTACACTGCTCTCGTGAATTATTAACATTTGCTAGTGGGATGAGAAGCCCCAAACTCTCACCAGGCTGCTGCTTCTGCTCCTGCCATGGAGGGGGGCCTTTTCTGTGAAGAAGGGAGACCTTGGGGAAAGCCAGGCTGGGAGGGGATGGCTGACGGAGAGTCAGTGTGAGGATGGACGGCCCCGGTGGGAGGAGGGCACGCGTGAATTGACAAGTAGGATCCATCCATTATATAAAAATAAACAATAAGCAACTTTTGAATCGTGGTGTTGTATTTCCTTCTGGGATTCAAATGACTACACAAACCACTTGAGCTTCATTTTTATGGTTTATGAAGCTCAAGGGAATTATATGCTCATAATTTATAGCTGCTGGTTCCACGTAGTGTTTATGGCTCCGTATGCTATGTATGATGATATCGTGTGCATGTCTGTACACAGGCTTTAATTAATGACCTAGAGATTATCCTTGGCTTGACTTATTGATGCCTCTGTGTTGGAAAACATGTGCTCACATGCTGAAAAATAAGAGCAGCTCAGGGCCATGAGCAGTAGCCTTGAAATTTGGAGTGAAATTTCACGCCACTCTGTGCTTATCCCAGCTGCAGATTCAGTATTTGGAATTCTTCATAGGTTGTGCACCTTTCAAGCTCATCTTCTAAGCTTCTACAACAAGTGAATCAGTTGAGAGTTGAATTAGGTTCTAAGTCCCTTTGAGTCTGTTCTTTCCTATGTTTTTTAGAGAGTGCAGTGGACATAAAAGTTGCCATTGCTTTCTTAGTTTTTCTTTCTTTGAGAAACAGGGAATCTTCTTCATTCTCTGCAGTTGGGGGAGGGATGGTGTCCTGCTGTGGAATTTGCAGAGATGTCTTTAAGGCTCCATGTGTAAAGAGAAGAGCAAAGATGAGGGATGCAGTTTTACTTTCTCCTTTAGAGTAGCTCTGGTAAAGCTATATTTTAGACTGTTGAAGTGACTTAATTAGATCTAGTTCCACGATTTTCAAACTTTAAAAAATTTAGAGACCCCCTCTTTAAAGAAAAGCAAGTGTAGACACCAAAAGATAAAACAGATAAATGAGCACCTTCCTTTGTCCCTATGGCCAAGTGACAGGCAGTGTGTACAGCGTTTCAAGTATGAACTGTAGCATTGGACAGCTTAAGTTCAGGTCCTGACTTGTCCCACTTACTTAGAAGGACAAGTTATTTAATGTTCTTGTGTCTCAATTTTTCCATCTATAAAATGGGGAAGATAATAAAACTTCTTTTATGGGGTTGTTGATATAAGTTACATTTTTAGGCCATGCCTTGAAAGTGAAAATCACTCAGTCATGTCTGACTTTTTGTGATCCCATGGACTATATAGAGTCCATGGAATTCTCCAGGCCAGAATACTGGAGTGGGTACCCTTTCCCTTTTCCAGGGGATCTTCCCAACTCAGGGATTGAACCCAGGTCTTCCTCATTGCAGGCAGATTCTTTACCAGCTGAGCCACAAGGGAAGCCCAAGAATAGTGGAGTGGGTAGCCTATCCCTTCTCAGTGGATCTTCCTGACCCAAGAATCGAACTGGGGTCTCCAGCATTGCAGGTGGATTCTTTACCAACTGAGCTATGAGAGAAGACCCCAGGCCATGTCTTACAAGTGGTATTGATACTATCAACTACTGTTATTGTTATGTAAACTGCTCAAGCCTCGGTGAAACAGCCTGAAAACTTTGAGTTCTTCAAATATATACTGAACACCTGCCTTGTGCCAGGTCGAAGTATTGGAGGGAGAGTGGTGAACTAAGCAAAGTCTGCTTTACTGGCTCTTATATTCAGGTGGTCTAGCCCAGGGGCTGGCAGACTTTTTCTGAAATGGGTTGGGAATGTAAGCCTTTTAGGCCCTGAAGACTGTCCTGTCGCCATCACGGCTCAGCTCTGCAGCTGCGACACTAAGCAGCCCTAGACAATGTGCGAAGAACAGGAAGTGGGCTGGATCTGGCCTCAGGGCAGCCTCTTCCTGGTCTAATCTAACCTCTACTTTTATAAACAAGAAAATTGAAGCCCAGGTCACACAGAGGTGGCCAAATCAAAACTAGAATCCTGTTTCAGACAACCTAAACTGTACTCTGAGACATTACTTTGCCAACAAAGCAGAGACATTATTTTGCGAACAGAGGTCTGTCTAGTCAAAGCTGTGGTTTTTCCAGTGGTCATGTATGGATGTGAGAGTTGGACTAGAAAGATCTGAGCACTGAAGAACTTATGCTTTTGAACTGTGGTGTTGGAGAAGACTCTTGAGAGTCCCTTGGACTGCAAGGAGATCCAATCAGTCCATCCTAAAGGAAATCAGTCCTGAATATTCATTGGAAGGACTGATGTTGAAGCTGAAACTCCAATACTTTGGCTACCTGATGCAAAGGACTGACTTATTTGAAAAGACCCTGATGCTGGGAAAGATTGAAGATGGGAGGAGAAGGGGATGATAGAGGATGAGTTGGTTCGATGACATCACCAACTCAATGAATGTGAGTTTGAGTAAACTCTGGGAGTTGGTGATGGACAGGGAGGCCTGGCGTGCTGCAGTCCATGGGGTTGCAAAGAGTCGCACATGACTCAGCAAGTGAACTGAACCGAAGCGGTACCCTTCCCCTCCGCCAGGCTCTCTGGTGCACTGGCTCTCTAAGGCCCTGTCTTCCTCCCTCCTATCTTCTATTAAGCACAGAGACCTGGATGAAGAAGAAGGTGACCAGGAGCCTTACCACCAGATCCTATGATTTACTAGCTTTTGTACCTGTTTTCAGATTGGTGTTTTCGCTCACTCAACAAATAATTTATCAAGTGTTTATTGTGTCCTAGATAAGTAGTTAGCAAAGCAGGCAAAGATCCCTGCCCTCAAATAGAGACACAGACATAGAAAACAGACTTGTGGACATAGCGGGGACGGGGAAGGTGGGATGAACTGAGAGAGTAGCATTGCTATATAAACACTACCATGTGTAAAATTGGAGAAGGAAATAGCAAGCCACTCCAGTATTCTTGCCTGGAGAATCCCCTGGACAGAGGAGCCTGGCAGGCTACTGTCCATGGGGTCACAAGAGTCAGACACGACTGAACGACTAAACCACCACAAACCACGTGTGAAATAGATCCCTAGAGCAAAGCTGCAGTGTAACCGGTGTTCTGCAACGACCTAGAGGGGAAGGATGGGGGTTTGGGAGGGAGGCTCACGAGCAAGGGAATGTATGTTGGATGGCTGATTCATGCAGTTGTATGGCAGAAACTAACACAGCATTGTAAAGCAGTTATCCTCAAATTGAAAAAGAAAAAAAAGAAAGATGCCTCCCCTCTTGGAGCTTCCATTCTAGAGGAGAGGAGGGAGACAGTAAACAATACACACAACAGATAAATAATTCCTGATGAGGATCAGGAACGTAGGGGTAGATTGTTTGTAGGGCTTCCTGGTTGGTTAGAGTAGACCTTACAGAGAAGGTGAAATTGTTACCGAATCAAACTTGGGTCTGCTCCTCTGCACACAGTAAAGCCAATTTACTGACACTATGTTGTGGTGAAGGAAACTGCAGTGTTTATTGCAGGTCCAAGGCAAGGACCTGCAAGGAGTCCAGGGCAGCTAATGCCCCAAACACCTCAACTCCCTGATGGCTTTCAGTACCGGATTTTTATTTTTATTTTTATTTTTTCATTTATTTTTATTAGTTGGAGGCTAATTACTTTACATCATTACAGTAGTTTTTGTTATACATTGAAATGAATTAGCCATGGATTTACATGTATTCCCCATCCCGATCCCCCCTTCCACCTCCCTCTCTACCCGCTCCCTCTGGGTCTTCCCAGTGCACCAGGCCCGAGCACTTGTCTCATGCATCCAACCCGGGCTGGTGATCTGTTTCACCCTAGATAATACACATGTTTTGATGCTGTTCTTTCGAAACATCCCACCCTCGCCTTCTCCCACAGAGTCCACAAGTCCGTTCTATACATCTGAGTCTCTTTTTCTGTTTTGCATGTAGGGTTATCATTACCATCTTTCTAAAGTCCATATATATGTGTTAGTATACTGTAATGGTCTTTATCTTTCTGGCTTACTTCGCTCTGTATAATGGGCTCCAGTTTCATCCATCTCATTAGAACTGATTCAAATGAATTCTTTTTAATGGCCGAGTAATATTCCATGGTGTATATGTACCACAGCTTCCTTATCCATTCGTCTGCTGATGGGCATCTGGGTTGCTTCCATGTCCTGGCTATTATAAACAGTGCTGCGATGAACATTGGGGTGCACGTGTCTCTTTCAGATCTGGTTTCCTTGGTGTGTATGCCCAGAAGTGGTATTGCTGGGTCATATGGCAGTTCTATTTCCAGTTTTTTAAGAAATCTCCACACTGTTTTCCATAGTGGCTGCAGTACCGGATTTTTAAAGGCAAGGTGGGGAGGGGCATCCCAACCAGCTCATGCACAGTTCTCCAGTTGACTGAAGGTGAAGTAACAAGGGAAGTGACATTTTCAGTCCTCAGACTCCAGGATCTCCAGCAAGGAGATCCAACCAGTCCATCCTAAAGGAAATCAATCCTGAATATTCATTGGAGGGACTGATGCTGAAGCTGAAACTCCAGTATTTTGGCCACCTGGTGTGAAGAGCTGACTCATTTGAAAAGACCCTGATGCTGGGAAAGATTGAAGGCAGGAGGAGAAGGGGATGACAGAGGATGAGATGGCTGGATGGCATCACCGACTCAGTGGACATGAGTTTGAGTAAACTCTGGGAGCTGGTGATGGACAGGGAGGCCTGGAGTGCTGCAGTCTATGTGGTTGCAAAGAGTCAGACACGACTGAGCGATTGAACTGAGCTGAACTGAGCTGAACTGAGGCTCCAGGAGGCCTGGGGGCTACGTGCTCTTGGTCATCAAGTGGTTACCATCTTCCACGTGGTGGAAGTTTTCAAATCTGTAAAACAGCTCAGGAAACATGCATCAGATGCTATTGTCTGGGTCCTTCAGAGAGGAGCTAAAGCAGAGGCTGTTGGGGAGGGGTCTGTCCCAGGAAGGCCCCCATAAGCCCAGTGACAAAAGTTGAGAAAAGCCTTGAGGGAGCCAAGAACAGCAGCAGAGTGAGACCGGAGCAAGGGCCTTTCTGGCAGAGGGGACTGCTGGAGCAGAGACAGGATATCCAGCCGAGAGAGTTGGCAGAACGGCAAATAGGCCAGAGGTGCTGGAGAGGAGCGTGCGAGGGGGTGTGAGGGGATCGGAGGCCACGTGGAGCAGAGCGGTGTAGCCTCCCTGAGCCCGAGGGCAGCGGGAGGCACTGCAACGCTCTGGCAGAGGGCGGCCATGCTCCTGGGGGATGGACTCGCTCCTGTTTCTCTTGAGGATGCAGTATAAGAAGCAGCCTGGTGAGGAGGCTGTAGCGTTAAGGCAGACAAGAGGGGATGTTGGCTCAGCCCCAGGGATGTCTGTGGGTGGGGAGAGTGAGAGGTCAGACTCTGGATATAGATTTTGAATGAGAGGCGTTTCCAGCATTTTGAAGGTGGAGTGTGAAGAATGAGAGGAGTTAATGACGCCCCTCTGCTTACAGGATTCCCAGGATTCCCGAGCTAATTACACAGCCCAAGACACTCCTCTGATGCCTGGGACAACTGAGGTCCAGAGAGTTGTCCCTCTGGTCGGGGCAACTCTGTCTCCCTCTTCTGTTCACCATCGTTTGTCTCCCCGCGTTTATCTTCTTCCTGCTTCCCTGATGCCACAGAGCTAGCTGCCCCTTCTCTGTCCTTTCCCAGTCATTCTGTTTTTACTTCCTCCTGCCGTGAAGTGTACGCCTCTGTTTAAGGACTCCCCCTGTGGGTTCACTCTCTGAGGCTCCTAGCATAGGGCTTGATACACCGTAGGTGCTTAGTTAATGCCTGTTGTGTGGATATGAGTTTGAGCAAACTCTAGGAGATGGTGAAGGACAGGGAAGCCTGGTGTGCTGCGGTCCATGGAGTTGCAGAGTCAGACATGACTTAGCGACCAAACAACAACAACATCAATGAAGAAATGAATTTTTTCAAATAGTCTCCAAATTTCCGGCCATTCTGAAGTCTCCTTTATAAGTTATCCTTTTATAGTTCTTCTTTCACTGACTTTCCCCTCAGTCTTGTCTTTCTTTCATTTCTCACGGAATCTTTACTTGGATTTGCTTCATATTTTCTACTTTAAGAGTTTCCCTTGGGCCTGTCATATTGAAAGGATAGTCCTTTGATTTTCATTTTAAATTACATCCGTTAAACAGTAACACATCAGGCAGTAAGGCATTTGATATTTTAAATCTCTCTTTTTACTTTCTTTTGGTTCCTCAACAGGTCTCTCGGGGGGCATTCAAGCTCAGAGCGTCTTGAAATTCTGCCAGGACTGGGGCATGGTTGCTGCGGTGTGTATAATCCTCGCATGTGTGAAGTGCAGCTGGATAATGCAGCATTTACTCACGCCCAGAGTGTAATACATCTGTCTAGGCCTGGTCCTCTCCTTCGCCATTACTCTTAGTTGAGCATGTGCTATAAAAACCACCAGGTGTTAACCGTCTAGGCAACCGAGCCCTGACTAAATCTTCTTAGGATGAAGATGCACCTGCTGGAAGCATCTTCCAGAACTGCAAATTCATACAACCCTTTGCCTTTAGCTGAATTATTGCTCCAAATCCTACAAGCTACAACAAGACAGCATCAGGGTAGAGCACACAGTGGGTAAAACACCCATTATCTACATGACTTGAGAGGTTTTTATTCTTATCGCATATTGTTTTTTGAAGGATACGTGAGTCTTTTTATTGCTGTAAAAGGGCTGTGAGCTAGCAATAGATTATTGGTTGCCCTACTTTGGGCTTTATGACTCACTGATCATAGTCTCATTTTTTTTAGTCCAGTGATAAAGTAATAGATAATATTTATAGACTGGTACCATTCTGAGTGTCCTACATGTGTGTTTAATTCTCACAACCCTAAGATAGGTGCTATTGTTATTATTCTTCCTATTTTACATTTGAAACATGAAGTTAAGTAATTGACCCCAAGACACAGTTGTTCTCACCAAATGGTATTTGCATATCTACAGGCTCTCTGGTCTTGTGCAGGCTCATATTCAGTTTTTATTCATTTATATTTTAAATTCTGATTCTTTTGGGGATACAGGGTAAATCTCGATAAACCCTAAAGTTAATTTGTGTTTCATGTGGTATATGATGTTTTATAAAAATTTCAACTTTTATGTATCACTATAGCACTTACAACTTATTTTAAACATAATATCTCCCTTACTTTTAATGTTCTGTGGACACTTAGTTTTCTATTATCAGAGTCATACTAATCATCTTAAATGTGGAGAAAGCTTCCTTGTCCTTCTTTTTCCTTTTAATTCTCCCTAAGTCCCACCTCTCCTCACATCTATTGCTTCACAGTATTCAAAATAATTTCATATCTATTATTGAATTTAATCCTCAAATCAGTTATCTGATGTAGTTGCTATTTTCCTTATTTTTCTGTTGAAGAAATTGAGTCTCAGTGACTGATTTGACTGTCAGAGAGATGAGGCAGAAGGGAAATCAGAGAGATTTGAAGTCTGGGAAAGATTCAGCCTTCCATCTCTGGCTTCAAAGATGAATGGCTCCAAGCCTGGGAAGATGAGCAGCCTCTAGAAGCTGAGACCAACCCCTGGTCAAAGGCTGGCAAGGAAATGGGGATCTTAGTCCTACAACCTCAGGGACCTGACTTCTCCCCTAGCACCTCCAGAGAGGAAAGCAGTACCTTGATCTCAGCCTTGTGAGACACTTGGAGAGAACCAGCTGAGCTTTGCTATGTCTGGACTCCTGACTCATGGAGCTCAGAAAATAAATATGCAGTTTTAAGCTGCTAAATTTGTGATGATCAGTTATAATGACAATAGAATACAAATACAGTCCCATATTGTTTTCGGGGGCTTCCTGGACAGCACACAGCTCTGTGGTCTCTGATAGTGAGAGAATCATGTCCTGGGTGTGCCCAAGATAATCCACTTAGGTCACGAGAAAAAGCTCCACTCTTAAACTGATAGTTTTGTGTCATTTTTATAGTGTAATTAATGTATTGGTATAGTAGAATATTTATAATGCCTATATGTGTTGTCTGCTCAATTGTTTTTTACTAAAAGGGTTACATGATCAAAAAAGGATATTGAACGGTGATCTAGCAGAGAGGGGAGTGGAAAGTCAAGTCAGCATGTTTTAGTGGAAAGCTCCCCGTGTTTGGAGTTATAGAGATGGATTTCATTTCCACCTGTGATGGGATCAGCCTGGTGGCTTTGGCTAAACCATTTCTCATCTGTGGCTCACACTTCCCCATGGAACCTGCGGGAGATTTCTTAAACCTCCTTGAGAGTATAGTGATGCCATGTTGATGTCCAAATCAGTAAGTACCATCTTCAAACCCTGTCTTTGTTCTGATTAAGGAAAAAGGAAACACAGACCAAAAAACGGGTTTTACTGAATTGGCTGATTGTTCAAACAGGTTGATCACTGTGTTTGACTGAGTTTACTTAATACAGTAAGTTACTTCTGGACAGGTATTTTTATGATTCACTTCTTAAGCTTGCCAACCTCTAATCTGGTACTTTGCACTGGATTAATAAGATTTTGCAGAATCAATGGGTAGACTTAAATAGGTAGAATGAAAAATTTAACAAGAAGCATTAATAATGAAGTTTAGTGATGTATCTTTAGTTATTACCAGGGCACACATTGCCTGCCAGCTTCTGTTAGACCACAGAATCTCAAGGAGACTGGCAGTAAAACTATCTCTAGGAATATTCTAACAGGACTGTCAGTTTCATAATATGGCTCCATGTTGTACTGTATACAGTACATATCATGTGCCAGATGTTATTCTAAGTACTTTCTTTTTCTATGTTAACTCAATATTCACAATAACAATATTGGTTTTGTACTAATACTACTTTATTACAAGTGGGTAAAGCAAGGGACAGAGAGGTTAAAGAACCTACCACAGGTTACACAACTAGTAATTGGGAGGGCAGGGGTGGAAAGGCAGGAGGCTGACTTCAGAGTCTGTGCCCATCACCACTGAGCTCTGCTGCTTCTCCGTGGCCGGAGGTTGTGAGGTTGGCTTAGGAGGACTCTTCTCCTGAGTTCTTCGAGCACAAGTATTTCTTAAACTTCTAATCAGGAAAAATTGAGGACCACCTTTCTTCCCCAAGGACTCAGAGCATGAGACTAGATGGGGAGAACCCAGAGTGGGGCGTCCAGGGTTGCTATAGAGACGAGTAGTGAGGAGAGAATGGCACAAAGAACTCTCTGGCCTTGGGAAAATTAATTAAGCTTTCTGAGCTACAGCTTCCTCATATGTCAACGTGGAGCTGACAAACCTATGGGATGAGGCTGTAGATGAAGTGAAATAATGAATGCCTAGCATTGCTTCAGGCATGGAACACAGCAGGTGTTTAATGAAACTGTTGACCCACTCTGCACCCCTGTCTGAATGGCTCTTGAGACTGAAAGGTGTTATTACACGGGAAAGAGGATATGACCTACTGACTGCGGCACAACTTTGGCTACACGGAGCTTGAGTGTACCATGGCCGAAGCCACTTCCATGAGCTTCCTCCCCCCTGACCTTCTGTCTTCCTGTGTTCTGACCTCTCTCCAGGACTTCACAATCCCCCAGTGTCCTAAGCTGGAAACCTCACCTGCATCCAAACAACTGCCGAGGTGTGTCCAGTCTGCCTCTTTACAGTCAGCAAGACTCAGCTTCCTCTTTGCTTTTTCATGGCTAAGGATTTAGCTCAGGTTCTCATCACTAGGCTTAGATTATACGCACAGCCTCTTAATCCATCTCCCCAACTCCATGTCCTCCATATTCCTGCTGGTTATTGGCCCAAAACGCAAGCAACATATTGCTTCCCCATGAAAACCTCTTTTGATCTTTGTACTGTTCTCAGTGAGGCTGTGTGTAAACCGGAGACTTTCACGGTTACATCCTGTCCAGGAACAAGACGTGCGCTTGGCAAAAGTGTCTTATTATCCCTGGATAAATGAGTGTGACGTGGCCACTGGATAAGGTGCTTCAGCAACTGGGTAAGGGGGCCACCCACATGGGTTGCTTAGAATAACTGGTCAGAGATACAAGGTGACTAGTGGCAATCTTCACCAGGGCCATAGATTTCTCCTTCCTTTTGACTTTCCACCTTTTAAATGATTCATTGTTATCAACTCTCCCACCAAAGTGTATATAAGAAGAACAAAAACAAGCCTTTGAGAATTTGCTGAACCCTGGGAAGGGCTCTGGAGACAATTTCTATGTCCAGAATCTGGGAAATACTCTTTATATAAGCTTTGGTTTTAACATACACAGTTTGTAGGCCTGAGATCATTTTGGTCACTAGGCTATAATTTAATGTATTTAAAAGGAATGTATTAATAATTATTTTAGTGACTTCTCAAATATAGATACGATAATCATCACTACTTTATTTACTAAACTAAAAAATACATTTAAATATTAATTTGCTTTCTTTTTATTAGTAGAATCTAATCATGTCATTCCCTGCTAATTTCTTCCCATTGCTTAGCAAGATATCAAAACTTTACTTATTTGTTAAATTAAAATCTTTTCTGTAATACTAATTGCATGTTAGTCATTATTCTAAGAACTTTACAAATCATAGTTCATGAATAGTCCCAGGTATGTACTATTATCATCATCCTGATTTTGCAGATGCAGAAGCTAAAGCCCAGGAGGGTTAAGTAGCCATCTGCCGTAACACAGCTGGTAAGGCTTCATGATCTGGCTCCTGCCTGGCCCACAGACCTCATCTCATTGCTCCCTCTCACTCTTTCTTTCTGGTCATCTATATATTCTGTGCACATATAATCCTAAAAGATGATGCTGTTAAAGTCCTGCACTCAACATGCCAGAAAACTTGGAAAACTCAGCAGTGGCCAAAGGACTGGAAAATGCCAGTTTTCATTCCAATCCCAAAGAAGGGCAATGCCAGAGAATGTTCAAACTACCACACAATTGTACTCATGTCACATGCTGGCAAGGTAATTCTCAAAATCCTTCAAACTAAGCTTCAACAGTATGTGAACTAAGAACTTACTGATGTACAGATAGATTTAGAAAAGGCAGAGGAACCAGAGATTAAGTTGCCAACATCCATTGGATCATAGAAAAAGCAAGGGAAATTCAGAAAAACCTCTACTTCTGCTTCATTGACTATGCTATAAAGTCTTTGACTGTGTGGATCAAAACAAATTGTGGAAAATTCTTAAAGAGATGGGACTACCAGTCCACCTTACCTGCCTCCTGATAAACCTGTATGCAGGTCAAGAAGCAACAGTTAGAACCAGACATGGACCAACAGATTGGTTCCAAATTGGTAAAGGATTACCTCAAGGCTGTATATTGTCACCCTGCTTGTTTAACTTGTATGCAGAGTACGTCATGCAAAATGCCAGCCTGGATGAATCACAAGCTGGAATCAAGATTGCTGGGAGAAATATCAATAACCTCAGATATACAAATGAGACTACCCTAAAGGCAGAAAATGAAGAGGAGCTAAGAGCTTCCTGATGAAGGTGAAAGAGGAGAGTGAAAAAACTGGTTTAAAATTCAACATTCAAAAAACTAAGATCATGGCATCTGATCCCCATCACTTCATGGCAAATAGATGGGGGAAAAAAATAAATGGAAGCAGTGACAGACTTTATTTTCTTGGGCCCTAAAATTACTGAAGACGGTGACTGCAGCCATGAAATTAAAAGCTGTGACAAACCTAGATAGCATATTAGAAAGCATAGACATCACTTTGCTGACAAAGGTCCATATAGTCAAAGCTATGGTTTTTCCAGTAGTCGTGTATGGATGTGAGAGTTGGACTATAAAGAAGGCTGATCACTGAAGAATTGATGCTTTTGAACTGTGGTGTTGGAGAAGACTATTGAGAGTCCCTTGGACTGCAAGGAGATCAAACCAGTCAATCCTAAAGGAAATCAACCTTGAATTTTCATTGAAAGGACTGGTGCTGTAGCTGAAGCTCCAATAATTTGACCACCTGATGTGAAGAGCTGACTCATTGGAAAAGACCCTCATGCTAGGAAAGACTGAGGGCAGGAGGAAAAGGGGATGACAGAGGATGAGATGGTTGGATGGCATCACCGACTCAATGGACATGAGTTTGATCAAGCTCCAGGAGATTGTGAAGGACAGGGAAGACTGGCCTGCTGCAGTCCATGGGGTCACAAAGAGTCAGACACTAGTGAGTGACTGAACAACAGATGATGGTCCTGGAATATATTCTTTCCCACTTTTCACTAGTTAGTTCCAAGAAGTGGAAGTATTATATTATGAACATACTTGGAAGGGGCAGAATTCTAACAGCTGTGATTCCCTTGACAGGCAGAATAATGAATCTTAATCAAAGGGTCTAATGCGGTGTTCGCTTACCTCCTTCACATCTGTGCTTCCTTCAGTCTTCCCTATCTCTGTTGGGTGGACCCCCATTCACCCTTACGTTTTTCCTCCTTTATGTTGGGAGGATCACTATTCATCCATCCAGTCTCTTTTCACTGTCTCTAGGACCACAATTCATCCTTGTGTTCTGGCTTCCCCATCTGGGTATGGAGGACCTCTGTTCATCCTTGTGTTTTCTCTTCCTCATCTCTGCCGGGAGGACCACCATATATCCGTGTGGAGGCTTAGTCCTTTGGAGCTTTCCTTGACTCCTCTCTTGCTCCTTTACTCCACATCACATCCTGTCTGTTACAGTTTCATAACCTGTCCTGAATGTAACCACTTATCTTAACCACTGCCAGGTTAATCCCAGCCACTAGCACCTCTTGTTGGCTTCCACTAGGACACTTTGTGTTTACTTGCTAATCCCTCTGAAGCTTTCTTCCCAGATCTGCCCGTGGCTGCTCTTGTTTACTCTTCATGGTCCTGCTCAGACTTTATCTCTGTAGAGAGGCCTTTCTGCCCCCATTGCTCTCTCTTCCATAACTAACCCTGTTGATTTTCCTTCATGGCACCTGACTTATTTCCTTTTTTTAAAAACTACATATTTATTTGCCTTTTTGTTCTCTATCTAGGATGTACAGAGATTCAGCACCTGGAAAAATACCTGATACATATTAGTTCAGTTCAGTTCAGTTGCTCAGTCGTGTCTGACTTTTTGCGACCCCTTGGACTGCAGCATGCCAGGCCTCCCTGTCCATCACCGAGCCCTGGAGTCCACCCAAACCCACGTCCATCACGTTGGTGATGCCATCTAACCAGATCATCCTCTGTCATCCCCTTCTCCTCCTGCCCTCAATCTTTCCCAGCATCAGGGTCTTTTCAAATGAGTCAGCTGTCCGCATCAGGTGGCCAAAGTATTGGAGTTTCAGCTTCAACATCAGTTCCTTCAATGAACAGCCAGGACCGATCTCCTTTAAGATGGACTGGTTGGATCTCCTTGCAGTCCAAGAGAGTCTCAGGAGTCTTCTCCAACACCACAGTTCAAAAGCATCAATTATTCAGTGCTCAGCTTTCTTTATAGTCCAACTCTCACATCCATACATGACTACTGGAAAAACCATAGCCTTGACTAGATGGACCTTTGTTGGCAAAGTAATGTCTCCGCTTTTTAATATGCTGTCTAGGTTGGTCATAACTTTCCTCCCAAGGAGCAAGCGTCTTTTAATTTCATGGCTGCAGTCACCATCCGCAGTGATTTTGGAGCCCCCAAAAATAAAGTCAGCCACTGTTTCCACTGTTTCCCCATCTATTTCCCATGAAGTGATGGGACCGAATGCCATGATCTTCGTTTTCTGAATGTTGAGCTTTAAGCCAACTTTTTCACCCTCTTCTTTCACTTTCATCAATAGGCTCTTTAGTTCTTCTTCACTTTCTGCCATAAGGATGGTGTCATCTGCATATCTGAGGTTATTGATATTTCTACCAGCAATCTTGATTCCAGCTTGTGCTTCCTCCAGCCCAGCGTTTCTCATGATAGATATTAAAACTTTGTTAAATATTTGGAACAGTGGATGAATGAATTATTGTAGAATTAAAAATGAATTTAGGAGAAGAGGGACTTGGATATTTCTGGGAAGACTTCTGCTAAGAGCAGCAGGGAGCTAGAAGGCACTCCACTTTGGGGTAATTCCCTTCTCTTCATAGCAAGAGAGAATTCAACTGTTCAAGGAACACAGTCAGCCCAGCTGGGTGAGCCCTCCCCTCCACCCTGTTTTATTCCCCCGTGGCTGGCCCCCTGGGTCCCCTGTCCTGCTGGCTGGAGGCTTAGGGCCGAGTGCTGCTTTGCCGTCAGTAAGCAGAGCAGCTGTGCTTTTCTCCCTTCCCTGGTGTGTGGGTCTCGCCACTGGGCACAGGCTTACAGAAACTTGGGGCCTGGACGCTCTTCCCTCCCCAGGTGGTCGGGGAGCAGCACAGAGCCTGTTTGTCCACTTGGGAGTAAGGTCCTAGGGGAGATAATCAGTAGTGTGGCTGAATAGCAGAGCCTCTCAGAGAAACCCTCCAAGGAGTTTCCGCTCAGGCCTCCTAGGGCAGAGCAGTGATTTGCAGCCATTTCAGGCCTCTTTATATTCCAGTTTCATCTCTCGCCATTGATTTTGCCATTTGCAGCTTATAATAAAAATGAGGCGAGTGGGCACAGACGGAGTTAGTTACTAGACGCTTCTCTCTTCTGTTGCCGGGCACTCCTGGGGAATCAGCTGCATGGGTGTTTGCTTCCTTAACTCTTCTCTGGGTTTCACCAAGTCAAGGTCGCCCAGAAGATGGTGATCAATTCTGTTGACTGGTTCATATTGTACAGAGTGAAACGAGCTGCTCCTAACATAAAAGCTTAAAGGAGAACATAAGTATATGAGTGGTGACCATTTGTACTAATTTTATGAATATCCTTTGCGAGAACTGGGTGAAGAATACATAACGTTGGAACAACTTCCCTCTATCAAGTTCTTGGGGGGCAATAAATTGTTTCTTTTGTTGCAGCTTGATCATGATGCTGGCATCATAAAGAAGGTTGGTATTTATTTTGCTGTAAGAAAACTTGAGATACGTATGGTGATATGTCATTTATGTAGAGGCCAGTCTGGAGCACAGCTTTGGTCTAAAAAGGTAAATGGAAAAGGCCTTAAAGATATGAGGCAGGAGAGCCAAGTTTGTGTAGGAAAGCCGGGCCCTGCAGCACTTATTCTCAATTCCCACTTAGTATTCTAGCCTCAACATTTGCAGATGTCTTTTGTCCCCAGCCCAGAGCAGCTAAGAAACAGCAGATTAGGAGAGGGCAAGGAAGTTACAAGTCGCAATCATACTAATGGAAGAGGGAAATGACAGCTGACAGTAAGAGAGGAGACAACAAAACTCGGCCAGCAGCGCAGGTCTGCTGTAGACTAGTTCAGAATTGTTGACTGTTGTCTGCAAGCCCAGGAAAGACTGTGTGGGGATTGCCTTTAGGCACCGCATGCAGGAAAGGGACATCGGAGGGAATGGCGCCAGGAGGACGTGAATCTCGAAATGTTGTTCATCAATTTGCCAAATCAGAGAGCTCTGACCTGGGAAGGAATCTGGGATAGGAAACTGGGCAAATGTTGCTTGGCTCAAGATGGACGCTGGAGGACCAAGAGTTGGTCTCCAAGGTATGTGGGCATGCGTGTTGGGGACAGCTGTGCTAAGGTCCATGTGGCTGGTCAGGTTGATTCAGTTACTAAGTTGAAGAGTTAGGCTTGTGGTAGCTGAGTTCGTCTCACATAGCCATTAAAAAATTAACTGCTGCAGACCGGTACCTTCCACATGCTTGCTGTAGGGAGGGAGCACAGTGATCTTAGGGTATGTGGCGTATGGAGTATACAATGCCTTTTAATCTAGATACAGAAAGAAATTAAGATTTAGCTAAATAAATATTGACAGTGGCATTAGTGTGATATATAAGTAGATATAGGTATTTTGAGGAGGTGTTCCAATCAAGTACAAAATGAAAAGTGTTTGAAAATGACCAGTCTACAGAATAATCTGGCTCTCTCAAGCAGTCTGCATGGATTCTTTGGTATCTTGCCTCTGCACACTTAACTGTATCCATAGCATCATTTCCCCCTTCACTCCTGCTATTGAGAGATCTTTCAGTGGAAGGAATGGCCTTCTTTCTGAAGGTGGTTCTTTCTCCTGCATTTAGGGTTCCAGTCCTACCAGTTAATATTGACTATGTCCTCCATAAATCAGTTCTCTTTGTACTGACACATTTAATCTTTTGTGCTAAATTTATGAGTAATCCCACAACTCTTGCATTTTTAGAAACCTTCTCCAGTTCTTCATCCTGAATCTACTGTTCTCCGCCCCGCCACACCCCACTCCCATCAGGAGTTTTCGAGAGGAGCCCAGGCTCCCTGCATGCTCTCTCACTCTTCCCTGACTTCCCCTTACCACCCCCGCGATCTGGATCCTGCCCCAGCATCCCGGAGAAGCTGCCTCGGCTTTTATGTTCTGACTCTAACCACCAGTAACCATCTAATGCCAAACCCAGGGTGTGCTTTTACAGTTTTTTTAAACCACTTTTCTTTTGACATCATAACCATTCCTTCGTTTTGAATGTCTTCTTTCAGTTTATCTGTACTTGTTAGCCCTCATGACCACCTGCTGGGGAAACCACCTCTTTGAGGTCAAAAATGAAAAACATCATCTTTGGCCTAAGCTGGTTCCTCTGTCTGTGTCTCCCTTTCTTGCTGAATGCCAAAAGCATCTGCTCTGTCGCCTATGGCTGAGCTTCCACTCTCTTTACTGATGAAAAGACATTCTTCATTTCTATTCTTGTGTTATGATTTCCATCATTTCTTTCTGTTTCTTTTTCTTTGAATTTCCATCTCTTTGTTTACCTGTCCCATCTTTTCTTGTATGAAATGCAGTGAAAGTTGCTCAGTTGTGTTTGACTCTTTGCGACGCCATGGACTATACAGTCCATGGAATTCTCCAGGCCAGAATACTAGAGTGGGTAGCCTTTCCTTTCTCCAGGGGAATCTTCCCAACTCAGGGATTGAACCCAGGTCTCCCCCATTGAAGGTGGATTCTTTACCAACTGAGCCACAAATTTTTTTGTTAGTGCCCTTTACATATTATGTACTCAGTCGCTCAGTTGTGTCCAACTCTTTGCGACCCCATGGACTGTAGCCCACCAGGCTCCTCTGTTCATGGGATTCTCCAGGCAGGAATAGTGGAGTGGGTTGCCATGCCCTCCTCCAGGGGATCTTCCCAACTCAGGGATCGAATCCAGGTCTCCTCCCTTGCACACGGATTCTTTATCATCTGAGCCTCTAGAGAAGCTCAAGAATACTGTGTGGGTAGCCTTCAAACTCAAATATGAGTTGGAATTTGTGTATGGTTTTGATGATTTTTTTTTCTGTACAGACTATTTTTTCTGGTCTTTTGTCACACCTAGTAATTTTTGTTGAAAGTCAGATGTGTTGTTTTGGAAACTGTGAATTGAGAGAAATGGGTTTTTAGGGCAAGGATTTATGTTAATCTGGGTAGGAGCTGGGCTGTGTTTAGTCTTTTCTTCGGCTGTATGTGCCAGAGGCTTCAGTCTCCTCTAGTTCTTGTTTTTGTTCTCTTTGGCTTTGAGGCTTCCCTATGTTCTGCTCCTTGGAGGGAGTTTTCATCTCTCACCTCTTTAGCTGTCAGTTCAGTTCAGTTGCCCAGTTGTGTCGAACTCTTTGTGACCCCATGGACTGCAGCACACCAGGCCTCCCTGCCTATCACCAGCTCCTGGAGTTTGCTCAAACTCATATCCACCGAATCAGTGATGCCATCCAACCATCTCATCCTCTGTGCTCCCCTTCTCCTCCTGCCCTCAATCTTTCCCAGCAACAGGGTCTTTTCCAATGAGTCAGTTCTTCGCATCAGGTGGCCAAAGTATTGGAGTTTCAGCTTCAACATCAGTCCTTCCAATGAATATTCAGGACTCATTTCCTTTAGGATGGACTGGTTGGATCTCCTTGCAGTCCAAGGGACTCTCAAGAGTCTTCTCCAACAGTTCAAAAGCATCAATTATTCGGCGCTCAGCTTTCTTTATAGTCCAACTCTCACATCCATACATGACCACTGGAAAAACCATAGCTCTGACTAGATGGACATTTGCTGGCAAAGTAATGTCTCTGTTTTTTAATATGCTGTCTAGGTTGGTCATAGCTTTTCTTTTTTCCAAGGAGCAAGCATCTTTTAATTTCATGGCTGCAGTCACCATCTGCAATGATTTTGGAGCCCCCCAAAATAAAGTCTGTCACTGTTTCCATTGTTTCCCCATCTATTTGCCATGAAGTAATGGGACCAGATGCCATGATCTTAGTTTTCTGAATGTTGTGTTTTAGCCAACTTTTTCACTCACTTCTTTCACTTTCATCAAGAGGCTCTTTAGTTCTTCTTCACTTTCTGCCATAAGGATGGTGTCATCTACATATCTGAGGTTATTGATATTTCTCCCGGCAATCTTGATTCCAGCTTATGCTTCATCCAGCCCAGCATTTCTCATGGTGTACTCTGCATCATGTTAAATAAGCAGGGTGACAATACACAGCCTTGAAATGCTCCTTTTCTGATTTGGAACCAGTGTGTTGTTCCATGTCTAGTTCTAACTGTTGCTTCCTGACCTGTATACAGATTTCCTGGGAGGCAGGTCAGATGGTTTGGTATTCCCATCTCTTTCAGAATTTTCCACAGTTTGTTGTGATCCACACAGTCAAAGGCTTTGGCATAGTCAATAAAGCAGAAGTAGATGTTTTTCTGGAACTCACTTGCTTTTTTGATGATCCAGCAGATGTTGGCAATTTAATCTCTGGCTCTTTAGCTGTAATCCACTATCATTATACTGGAGCCTCCTGGTGCAGTGGTGGGGGAGGGGGAGGGAGGCGCTCTGTCATCTTCAATTCAAGTCTCGGTCAGAGGCTCATAGGGAACCTATACCTCGAGGTTATGGCCTTTGCAAAGGTTCCCGTCCTTTCCCCAGTGGTATGTATACCCCCTACTCCATTCCTGGGCTGCGGTTTTCTCAATCGATTTTCTTGAAACTTGATTCTTTGTGAATATGGGATTTCTGCCCCCACCCACCTTAATCTTAAGTGTGACAGGAAGACTTGAGGAGTCTGGATGGGAAGGAATTCCTTTCCCCAGATGAGGTAAGGTTTCAAAGCTGTGTTCAGGTGAAGCCCTTTCCTCTGGGATGAGGATTTTGTGGAGATGGCTCTGGGTAGGTTGCACAGCAGTTATTCTTTCCCTCCCCGTGCCAGGGCTCGGAGAGGAGAGAGGTCTTCCTCAGATCCTCAGTGTGAGACCTGGTGGGGTTCCTGCAGGGGAAGCTCAGGAAGGTCCCCTCCCCCAGGAGTCTCTCACTCTTACACGTCGACACTGCTGCTGCTGCGGCTAAGTCGCGTCAGTCGAGTCCGACTCTGTGCAACCCCATAGACGGCAGCCCACCAGGCTCCCCCGTCCCTGGGATTCTCCAGGCAAGAACACTGGAGTGGGTTGCCATTTCCTTCTCCAATGCATGAAAGTGAAAGGTGAAAGTGAAGTCGCCCAGTCGTGTCTGACTCTTAGCGACCCCATGGACTGCAGCCCACCAGGCTCCTCCGTCCATGGGATTTTCCAGGCAAGAGCAATGGAGTGGGGTGCCATTTCCTTCTCCATCGTCTACACTGAGCCTCCAGCAATTTGTCAACATTACTTGTTAAGTGTTGCACAAGTTTATGGTTCCTGTGGCTTCTGCTCCAGGGGAAACTGATTTTGATCATTTTACTTCCCTGGGATGTGCCTCTCTCTCTAGATGGAAGGGAATTGGGTTTAGCCCACTACCTCAGTTCTATGGCTTCCCAGGTGGCACTAGTGGTAAAGAACCACCTGCCAATGCAGGAGAGGCAGGAGACATGGGTTCAATCCCCGGAAGGTCCTTTGGCAAGCCACTCCAGTATTCTTGCCTGGAGAATCCCATGGACAGAGGAGCCTGGTGAGCTACAGTCCATAGAATCGCAAAGAGTCCGACAAGACTGAGGCGACTTGACACGCACCCATTACCCCTGTTCTATGATAAATCCGAGAAAAGGGACTGTCAGTTTGTTCAGATTTTTCTTGTTTAAGGATGAGAGTGATGACGTCTGAGGTTTTTATATGTGAGAGCTAAGGTCGAAGTCTGCCTCATTCCCAGAACCTTATTGTCCATATCCAAGTCCTATTGCTTCTTTTTCCAAAATATCTCTTGAAACATCCTTAGCATTAGTCAAAGCGTCATGCTTTCTTGTCTGGAACCCTGTGGTTGCCTCTTGACCATTCTCATCTCCGGTAACGCCCTTGTTCAGTGGCTCCTTTAAGTGGCATTTTAGGATGGTCCTTGCTAACGTCCACCCACCTTAGTAGAGACTACAGCATCTTTCCAGGGCCCCTGCCTTCTAGTCCTTTACGTTTAGTTAGAAAAGATGAAAGGTTCAGAGTCTGAACCCAGGGATATGGATGCATTTTATGAGAATTTTGAAATTATTCCTTTAATTTCTGTTGCTTTAGTTAAATAATTCCTTTAAATTGGGACACGTTCACAGAAGTAAGAAAACAGAACAAAGAGAAATACAAGTCAGAGAGCACACATTTTAATAAGTGGTCTATTATTGATGCAAAATATGTTTCTTTGTGATCACACTGACATACCTACACTTGTACAGAGGAAGGGACTGGGTTGAAAAGGTCTATTATTTTGACCCCAACTGCAGCTCTGAGGGCTGTGATGTTGACGCAAACTCTGTAAGAACATACCTGAGCCTGCACATGGGTAAGATGAGGGGCCCCCCACATAAGGATTTGACCCAGTTTCAACCTCAGGGGCTCTTACTTCACTTCCGAGGACCAGAGGAAGTGATAACCGTAACGCGCCAGCAGTCTAGAATTTAGCTGGCCCTGGAGAACGCGACAGGAGTGTCCTGTGGGCGAGGTCTAAAGTGGATGGCAGGCAGGTATGTACACAGGAGTGGTCACTACTGCGGGCAGATGTGCACGGCTAATGGCTGGCAGTGGCGATGGCTGCAGGGGGAATTCCTTGATACAAATGAGTTAAAATGAGACAATGGATTATCCTGACGGGTGCTTTTCTACAGACTACCCTTTTATTGGTGAAAGCAATCAAAGGAAAAAAAGAACCCGAGCCTTTAAAAATGAAAGCCACCATAATGTATTTATTTAATATCATCTGTGTAGCACACAGCTGTATTGTATGCATACATGTGAGTCTGAGTAAATTAAAGGAAATACTGTTTTTATTTTTTTTCCCAAATAAATGGAAATGGGAGGCTGGTACATTAAGGCGATGTAAGAACCTAACATACAGGGGCAGAGGGACTGCTTGCAAAAGAGCTAAATTTTTATCCTCGTAAGCCAGACTGCCGACCATCTCATTACACTGCAGAGAGCTTACAAGCATTGCTCCCAATCACAAAGAAAAATCAGCGTGCAAGTGACCTGTGTATTAGCATCTCTGCAAATCTCAGGCAGGAGCTGAGATTTATATACCCTTTACACACCCCTGAGGAAATACCCATTTTATGCCATTGATAGGCCAGATGTATTTTCCTCTGTGAAATGTGGTTGGAATGTAATTAGAAGAAAATACACTGTGTATTCAAAAACAAATGCACTGTTTTCTTTAAAACTCCACAGTAATTTAGAACAGGCAGCAATATCAAATTAGAGGAGCTATATGGAAGGGTTGTTATTGTGTGATCAGTCCTGTGTGGTTACATTTGTGACAGTGCACTGATTTACTTCTGTGGCCACTGAGCTGAATTGAAAATTTCACATGTCTCAAAAAATGTTGTCTGAATATGATTACCAGTGTGATGAAAATATCTCACATTAGGTAGTGTGATTCCCTGAAAATGACAATGTGGCTTTGAATCTTTTTTTCTTTTCCAGAACCAATTTTACATGGAAGGAAAGAAATGGAGATGGCTTTGGGGGAAAAACACACACATTTCTAATAAAACTTGCTAGAGCAATCATACAGACTGCTATTATTCTATCGCATCTGTGCATTTTACTGTAACAAAGTGATTAATATGCTTCGAAATTTGAACTTATGGACTCAACTATTTTAGTGTCATATCATCAAAACACACAAAACCCTGACACATTTAATTTCTATGTAATCCCAAGTAGTATAAAATTATATGTTTATTTATAATATTTAGGCATTTGAATGGATTGTGTGACATAAGCATGGACAATTATATGCAGGAATATGAATAAAACATGTTCAAATGCATAAACAAGGCCGTCACTAGCCAAAAGAACTATATACGTGCATGATGAATTAGGATGAATATTCACCCTTTAATCTCTTCTAGACTTTGGATCACAATATTTTATACAAGACTGAGTACTTTATAGGAAACATCTGGGGGAAAAAGTCATCATTTATAACCTGTGTACTACAAGGATTTTAATTTTTAGTTTTATGTGAACCGAAAAGGTGAGTAAAACATTGTTAGTGTTCCAAAACTTCTCTGAAGAGGCCCAAAGAGAAGATGGATTAATGGCACTAGCTTTAAAGATAGGTTTAACAGGAGCTGCTTCTGAATTGAAGGCATCAGGAAGCAACTTTGCAAAGCAGAATATTCTCATAAGCAGATTCAGGCGTCATCTGGGATGACTGCTGGGTTCCAAGGAGCCAGTTAGATCTAGCCTTGCTCTGGTATTTGTCAAAACCTTACATACTTGAAGAACGTCTAAAGAAAAGGAGTTTTTTTGGGTGTACATTAAGGACTAAAACAAGACATGGTGGTTTAGAAACACGGCCCCTAATTCTTTCACATTCTTCCTGTTGAGAGGTGGGGCCTTGTCCCTTCCTTCTGAATCTAGGTGGGTCTGTGGCTGTTTCAACGCACAGGATGTGGTAGAAGTGATGCCATGTGATTCCGAGGCTCAATGAGAAGGGGCTGTAGAGAGTCACTTGGTTCTTTTGGGATATTCGCTCAGGGGGATGCCGGCCACTTTACGAAGGAATCTCCGCTGGTGGCACCTCCCAGCTCCATAGGCCCTGGGGAGCAGAGACAAGGCGTGCTTCTTCCCCTTCTCAAACTTTCTGGTTCCCAGATTTTGTGAGAATAATAAAGTTGTTACTTTATACCCCTTAGTCTTGGGGTATTTGGTTCTCAGCAGCAGTAAGTGGAACAAACTAGTCTTTCCCAAGCTTGTTTTTTTTTTTTTTTTGATAATTATCACTTGGGCAGCATGTAAAAAAACAAGAGTCACACGTTTCACCCATGGGTATTCTGATTTACTAGGTCTGACCAGGGATGGAGAAACTATTTTTTGTCAAATAGTGAGGAAAGCTAGCTGTAATAAAGTGACTCCAAGATGCTGCACGATTTGTCGGCCACTTTTGACACATGACATTTCCATGACAAATGTATTCCTTTGATTACTTGGACTAGCTCCTGGGTCCATTCTCTCCCTTGTTTTAAGGCTGTAGAACACCGCTTACAGGCTGATCTGTTGTTCAAGTCCCACTTGTGAAAAAGCAGTAAACAAGACAAGATGCTTTCTTTCATTCAGCACTAAACTGGAGCAGTGAGGGGGAGGATGAGCTTTGGATGGGAGGGAGTTTCACAGAGGAGGTGCTACCCGTATTAGGCCTTTAATGCTGACAGTGCTGGGACAGGCTTGGGGGAGATGCATATATCACAGGTGGGTTCGGAAGCAGGAGGGAAGGCAGGAGGTGAACGAGCTCCCAGATTCCATGGTCACCCCATGGGCACTCCACTGTACTTATTGCCATTATTACTTCTAACAGCAGCAGCAGTCACCCAAGCCATCGTTTATTGCCTCCTTCGTGTGCATTGCCTGCCTTCGTTCACGTCTGTCTCCTGCCTTTCCGGTGTCAGCATTACATACTACTCTTCTTTTTTTTTTTTAATCCTGTGATTAGTAAGTACCTAGTGCAGGGTGGGCAGGCCCATACATGTTTGCTGAATAATAATAAAATAATAAATGATGAGAGATAATCTTTCCAGGGTTCTTACTATGTGCTGCCTGCACTCAGTCGCTCAATCATGTCCGACTGTTTGCGACCCCATTGCTATAGCCCTCCAGGCTCCTCTGTCCATGGGATTCTCCAGGCAAGCATACTGGGGTGGGTTGCCATGCCCTCCTCCAGGAGATCTTCCCAACCCAGGGATCGAACCCAGGTCTTCTGCACTGCGGGCGGATTCTTTACCGTCTAAGCCATCAGGGAAGCCCAGACTGTGTGCTGGGGCACGTTAAACAGATGATCCTGTCAGTAGGAAATATGTCACAGAGTAGGGTCATGACACCCACTTGGCAGAAGTGAGAACTCCGGCTGATTTGTGACTTGCCCAGGGTCGCACGGAGCAGGCACGAGGTCTAAGCCTGTGTAACTGCGTAACTAGGTAACAGGATGTGAGAGCCAGACTCTGACTGCCTTAATAAAGCTGTAAAAGAGGGTGGACAGAGTCGGTCCCTCTTGAGCCTCCGCACCCTGCCTCTGCTGGGGGCACCCTTCTCGCCTTCCTTGCCCAGCTGACCCTGCTCATCCTGCCCTTGTGGGCCCAGGCGTGACAGAGCCCCGAGCTCTGCTTGTCCAGAGCCCTCCCTCTATACCTCCTCTTCTTTTTATTATCCACACCACAGTGGAAAGGACTAGTGTAATGTCTGTGTTTTCCTCTGGACACAAGGGAAGGGCTCATGTCCGCCTTAGTCCCAGGTCCTACCATGTGGCAGGCCCCCCGGGCAGTGCCATTGACATGCTTTATGCACGGGGCGCCCTACGGTGGAGCATGATGTATGCTCCAGTGCACAGAGCGCTAAGTACTGAGAAATCCGAAACGGGGAAGCCAAACTATTTCCAGGGGTCCCAGTGGTTTAACGGGGGGTGGGGGGAGACCGACCATGAACAAACAGGAGTAAAATCTCTGAGTGGCGGCTGAGATATGGAGACTCTGTCAGGACATGCAGCCAGAACAAGGAGATCCTTGAGCTGTCCTTGCAGGGTGGGTCCCAGTTAGTTGGATAGGTGAGGGATGCAGGGACTGGAAGGACATCTAGGCAGAGGGAGCAGTTATGAGAAGAAGGTCTAGGGACAGGGAAGAATAAGGCACGTTTGTACGATGGCAGGGAGCTTGGCGATGCTGGAGACAAAGGTACGTGGGGCCACAGCAGGAGATAAAACTGTCAAAGGCAACAAGGTAAGTCAGGAAGGACTTGATCAGGTTTGAACTGAAATGTGGGAGTCCTAGATACTGACTTGGTAAGAATTTAGAATCGGTTCTGAAGGGGAGTAATAAGTGAGGATGTTTTGGGAGGTCACTCTGGATGTACCTTTGCGTTTTAGTGGGGACAGGAATTGTATATGTCCTGCAGTGCTGAGAACCATCCCAAACAAACTGTTTGGTGCTCTATTGAGAAATAGCTCATGGTAACCCACTCCAGTGTTCTTGCCTGGAGAATCCCAGAGATGGGGAGCCTGGTGGGCTGATGTCTGTGGGGTCGCACAGAGTCGGACACAACTAAAGTGACTTAGCAGCAGCAGCAACACTAACAAAAACTGGAAGGAAAGCACCCTGATATTTATAGGGTTCAGGTGGTGAATAATTTTTTGTTGACAAGGAGAGGACCCTCTTGAAGTACCAAACATGCAGGGAGCAATTTACTTATGGATTAGTTCCATAAAAACCCCACACAGCAGCATTTTCATTTTTGGACGTGCATCCAGTGATATTTCAATCCTTTAGCTCTTAGGTGAAACTGTTAGTCACTCAGTTGTGTTTGACTCTTTGCAACCCCATGGACTGTATGGCCTGCCAGGCTTCTCTGTCCATGGAATTTTCCAGGCAAGAATACTGGAGTGGGTAGCCAATTTCCTTCTCCTGGGGATCTTCTCAATCCAGGGATTGAACCTGGGCCTTCTGCATTGCAGGCAAATTCTGTACTGTCTGAGTCACCAGGGCAAGCCAAAGTATTTAGCACTTAAAGTATATTTGTTTATCCACATTGCCATTCATTTAGCTGGCAAATATTTATTGAATACTTTTTACAGGCAAAGAACTGTTCGAGGCTTAGGAAATCCAGTGTGAAGATGATGCTGTCCTCATGCAAGAGGGAGTTTACAACCCCCCAAATTCCAAGGGGGATAAAGCTTGAGAGAGATGACTCAATTGCTTCTTTTGCAGCCAGAAGTTATTTATGTGGGATCTCTGAAAATATAACTAGGGCCACATTTCTTCATAACTAGACAAGCTTGTAACCCCAAGGGTGTATGCACTGTCCGTGCCTTGCAAGAGAGGTAGATGGAGACTGTGTCATTAAAACCAATTGCTAACACATATCCAGTGCTGCTCAGGGAGTGAGAGAATTGAAGATTTATTTAAAATTGGGCAAACAGAAGAGTTGGCACTTGTAGGAAATCTTGCCAGTGCAGTTATGTTAACTGCCATAGATATTTCAGTAAAATCAGTGGTGAAAGGATATCAGCATTGGCCTAATTGGTTGCAAATAAGGCAAAACCTGAAGATTGACAAGAATCCTTTTAAAGCAGACTTAGTTTCCCTTTCTTTCTGCTCATTTCTCCAAACTTCTTTGTTGAGACAAGCTATCCAGGCAAGAGGAAGAAATATATGTAGGTTACAAAGAGAGTGTTCACTGTCATCATCATCATTGTTATTTTGTTTTTTTGTGGTGGTACTTCAGATAATGTTCTTAATTTGATGGATTGGAAGAAAGAAAGCTCAGATAGTTTCCTTCTCATTGGCTTGATGTAATTGAGGGAGAGAACAAACGAAACATTCCTATGTACAACTAGAGTCAAAGATACAAAAGAAGGGGGAGGGTAAAGAGAAGTCACCGGTAGAAAAGTAAACAGAATCGCAATGCACCGCCCTAAGTGGTCACCATTATGGCAGGATCCTTCACTGAGACACGAGCTGCATTGTGCCTTTCCTGCACTAGATAGAAGGTGGCCACTCCTTGGGTTCACTTACCTCTGGGGAAACTTGGCCCAGAAGGGGACTTCTCTTCCTGTCTTTGGTTGAAGCTGCAACTTGTCGAGGTGAAGAAAGAAATATGACACTGCTTAAAAAGAATCTTTGAATAAGTATTATATCTAATATGCTAAACACAATATGCCAGGCACAATGCTAATGCTTTATGTGATTGATCTCATGGAAAAGCAAGGATTTTGGAATCAGATGGATCTGAGTTCAAATTTTGTTAATCACTTCCTGAGGAAGTTGTTTAACCCTCAGCCTCAGTTTGCTCACCTGTGAAATGGGGATAATTTCTGCCTCAAAGATGTGAGGAAATAACAGGATGATGCCTGGGAAGAGTCTAGCCTATTCTGTGGCATAGGATAGGCACCAAGAGTTTGGGAGCTAATAAGCAGGTCTGTATAGTCAAAGTTATGGTTTTTCCAGTAGTCATATATGGATGTGAGAGTTGTACCATAAAAAAGGCTGAACGCTGAAGCATTGATGCTTTTGAACTGTGGTGCTGGAGAAGACTCTTGAGAGTCCCTTGGACTGCAAGGAGATCCAACCAGTCCATCCTAAAGGAAATGAGTCCTGAATATTCATTGGAAGGACTGATGCTGAAACTGAAGCTCCAATACTTTGGTCATCTGATGCAAAGAGCCAACTCACTGGAAAAGACCTTGGTGCTGGGAAAGGTAGAAGGCAGGAGAAGGGGACTACAGAGGATGAGATGGTTGGATGACATCACCGATGTCATGAGTTTGGGAAAACTCCGGGAGACAGTGAAGGACGGGGATGCCTGGCGTGCTGAGGTCCGTGAGGTCATAAAGAGTTGGACATGACTTTGCAGCTGAACAAGCAATGCCAGTTACATCTCAGAAAAGAATGACTCCTGTTTTATTTGTGTTCCATGACATGAAAATTTTGGAAAACACCGATTTAAGGACTGAGCACTTTCGATCCACAATGGGGAGGATTGTCAGTGGAGGTCAGACGAGATGGAGTAAAGGATCATTATTAAAAAATTTAAAAGAAACTCAAGATTTATCAAACCCAAGCAAGAACAGGATAGGTGAAATCCCAGGATTCCAGGAAGGCAATATTTTTACTATGGGATTGGGAGTCACTCACTTGGGATTGGGATCTGGGACTTATCTGTAGGGCAAGATACTGTCACTTGGTCACAAAACAGAAAACTATCTGGGAGCTAGGGTGCCAGTGCTGAAATGAGCCCAGATCAGAAGCAAGTCCTACCAACCACCTAGGCTATTGGCTTAAGGCTCCATGTACTTTGTTAGCTTAGGGCAAGTGGGCAAGCTTATCTCCCTAGTGTGGAGCAGGGCCAGATATTAAACTGAAGGCTTAAGTGGGTTTAGGTTTGAATGTTAGGAAGGAAGCCAGGCAAGGAGCTAAGCAGACCACAAAACCACCCTCTCTTTGGGCTCTTGTGGTGGCTGGGCTGTCAAGTCTGGAATCCACCAGCTGATCACCCCACTCCCATTACCAGAGAATAGCTTTGTTTCTTGCTGAAATTAAAGAACATTTTGGCTCTGTTCTGCCACATCAGATTGCAGAATTTTTTTTTTAATTGAGTGGGTTAAGTAATAAACTCAGACAATCATGCTCAGCCCTTGCAGCAGCATTTGGAGTCATTTATTAATGCAGGGACATTAATCTGCTCCATCATAAATACAAGACAATTACCCAGATGATGTGCGAAGCTCTTTCTAAATTTCTTCTCTTTATTTAGTCCAACATAAGAACTGACATATGGTGCCTTTGCCAGGGGTAAATGTGGATGAGGTCAGTTATAAAGAAAACAAAAAGTGATTGATCAGTGAGTGTGGGTTTGAGAATCAATCAATCAATGAGGACATTACGGCCTTCTAAGACTTGGAGTGGGTACTGGGGGCACATGGTCAGGAAAGTCAAGATTGCAGGCATGTGCCCCAAAGGATTTCTACTTGAGCAGGAGACAGGCTAAGATGTAGGAGTTAATTAGGTGGGTAAGAACTTGGGAACTCTTAGACGGGGAACCCTCATTTGTGGAGGAGCTTGGGAATGTTGATCACACATTGGAGGAAAGTAGGCCCAGAGACAATAGTTGACAGCTTGGGTACTGTCCTGGATACCCTTGTAGTTACCAAAGAGAGCAATAACCCTCATGCGCTATCTACCCCCAGAGAAGGTGCCACGTGGCAATGCATGCATTATAAGTTCAAAAAAGAGGGTAAGCAGAGTGGCAGAAACTTCTTGGTGAGCTCTGTCTTTGGTTTGATTATGAAGAATGAGAGGGATTTGGCTAGACAAGGAAGAAAAGAATTGAATGATAGCTCCCATCTTTATGTATTTCCCACGTGCCAGGCCTGAGCTATTTTGCATATGTTATTTCATTTACTCTTTGGAAATAAGCGAGAAAAGTGAGGTTCAGAGAGATGAAGCCCATTTTTTGGTAGGCTGGAGGAGCTGAGTTTTGCGTCTGAGGACATCTGGTGCTACTGTTTTTGGCCACACTACTCTGGGGTCTCATTAGGCCAGACTGTGGGGTTTAAAACCCATTAGTTCCTCCCTTCACCAGGCTTCCTTGGTGGCTCAGATGGTAAAAAATCCTCCTGCAACGCAGGAGACCTGAGTTCAATCCCTGGGTTGGGAAGATTCCCCTGGAAAGAGGAAATGGCAACTCACTCCAGTATTCTTGCCTGCAGAATCCCCGTGGACAGAGGAGCCTGGCCAGCTGCAGCCCATGGGGTCGCAAAGAGTCGGACACGACTGAGCAACTGAGCACGCACACACAGCATGGCTCCTCTTTCGAGAAATGCTGGAGGGAAGAGAATAACCATGGGAGATGAAGCGTGGAAAGTGGGGATCGCCAGCAGTCCTGGGAGGAGTGGGATGGAGATCGGTCCAGTCAGTGCACAGGCTCAGACAGGGGAGATGAGATTGCTTCTCAAACATTCCAAGTACTTCCCACTTCTTCCAGTGGTCCCCTTAACCCAACTTTCCTTTGCATAATCATCCTTGTTCTTCAGGTCTTGGAGCAAATATGATCTCCTCAAGTAGTTCTTCCCAAGCCGTGACCCAGTTGAGTTCATCTTGCCTGTAATCTAACAAACTGCCCCAGACGCAGCAGCCTGAAACAAGACTTCTTGTCCATCTCACATTTTCTCTGTGTGTCGGGAATCTGGGAGCTAATGGTCTGGCCCAGGGGCACTCATGAGGTTGCAGTCAAGCTGTCCGCTACATACAGTCCCCTATGGGGCTGGAGGATCCGCTTCTAAGACTGTTCACCCCTTTCAAATGGGACTCAGTGTTCTATTGAGGGCACTCAGTGGCCACGTGGGGCTCCCCATAGGTTGTCTAGTGTCTTTGGGACATGGCTGTCGGCTTCTTCCCCAGAGTAAGCCAGAGCATGAGCGGATGACCAGAACAGAAGCTATAGTGTTTCCTCTAATCTAAACTGAAAGTGACAAACCATCGCTTCTTCCACATTGTACCGGTCAGTCGGATTAGCTTTATACAAGCGAGAGGGGGCTACACAATGGTATGAATATCAGGAGGAAGGACCACTGTGGACCATTTTTGGAGGCAGTGACCACGGTCTTGCTTATTTTCTTCATAGCATGTATCTCAATCTTAGATCCTCTTATTTCTTTGCTTGTTGATAGTTGATCTCTTTCCCACTAAAATGAAAGCTATGTTAGAGCAGAGACACTTATTTGGCCCATTTCTGAATCTCCAGCCCCTGGAAGAGTGGCTGACAAAATCAGTATTGTTGAATGAATGAATATGTGACTGAACCACATGGCAAAGTACAGGAAGTCACTAACTTGCCTCCATTTCTTCTAACTTTATTTTTTATCACATTAGTTTGTCATTATGATAACGGTTGGCTTATAAGATCACTAACTGGACAAAGAGGCAGGAGCATGATATGACTGTCTAGTTTGATTTTTTTTTTCCACTTGATAAGTGATTTATAAATGACTGTTCTTAGATTTTCTTTTGCATTCTACCAAATACATGCTCTGATAATCAAAATAGTCTCGTATAGTATATCATATTATGGTTTCAAAATTGCTTTGATATTCTATGCTCCATTTGATCTTAACAGTGCCATGTTTAAGCTGATAGAACTTACATCTATAGATGAGGTATTATGAGGTTTGGAGAGTTCAATGACTTCCAAAGAGATAGTGATAACTGAAAAAAGCCTGAATAAAGCTGAATAAAGCCTGTCTCCAAATTAAGGACTATCCCTCTGTCCCTGAGCCCAGATCGCCTTGTTTAATACTTGCACAATACTTCTCTCATGATAACTTTAATAGTCTTAGACAGAATGATATTTCAGAATAACCATTCTCGAATAACTTTCTTTCATATGTGCATGGATTTATGTGTTTCTCACACACCAGGGTGATTGCACTAATATTCACATATCATTATAGCCTGGACTTTGAATTGTTTATTTAATTTAGTTATGATTTTTTGGTATTGACCATCTGGTGATGTCCACGTGTAGAGTCTTCTCTTGTGTTGTTGGAAGAGGGAGTTTGCTATGACCGGCGTGTTCTATTGACAAAACTCTGTTAGCCTTTGCCCTGCTTCATTCTGTACTTCAAGGCTAAATTTGTCTGTTACTCCAGGTATCTCTTGACTTCCTACTTTTGCAGTCCAGTCCCCTATGATGAAAAGGACATCTTTTTTTTTGGGTATTAGTTCTAGAAGTTCTTGTAGGTCTTCATAGAACCATTCAACTTCAACTTCTTCAGCATTACTGGTTGGGGCATAGACCTGGATTACTGGATATTGAATGGTTTGCTTAGAAACGAACAGGGATCATTCTGTCATTTTTGAGACTGCATCCAAGTACAGCATTTTGGTCCCTTTTGCTGACTCCATTTCTTTTAAGGGATTCTTGCCCACAGTAGTAGATATAATGGTCATCTGAATTAAATTCACCCGTTCCTGTCCATTTTAGTTCGCTGATTCCTAAAATGTTGATGTTCACTCTTGCCATCTCCTGTTTGACCACTTCCAATTTGCCTTGATCCATGGACCTAACATTCCAGGTTCCTATGCAATATTGTTCTTTACAGCATCGGACTTTGCTTCCACCACCAGTCACATCCACAGCTGGGTGTTGTTTTTGCTTTGGCCCTGTCTCTTCATTCTTTCTGGAGTTTTCTCCACTGATCTCCAGTAGCATATTAAGCACCTTCCAACCTCGGGTGTTCATCTTTTAGTGTCCTATTTTTTTCCTTTTCATACTGTTCATGGGGTTTTTAAAGCAAGGATACTGAGGTGGTTTGCCATTCCCTTCACCAGTGGACCACATTTTGTCAGAACACCAGACCACCTGACCTCCCTCTTGAGAAATTTGTATGCAGATCAAGAAGCAACAGTTAGAATTGGATGTGAAACAACAGCCTGGTTCCAAATCGGGAAAGGAGTATGTCAAGGCTGTATATTGTCACACTGTTTATTTAGCTTACATGTAGATTACATCATGAGAAATGATGGGCTGGATGAAGCACAAGCTGGAATCAAGATTGCTGGGAGAAACATCAATATAACCTCAGATATGCATATGAAACCACACTTATGGCAGAAAGTGAAGAACTAAAGAGCCTCTTGATGAAAGTGAAAGAGGTGGGAAAAAGCTGGCTTAAAACTCAACATTCAGAAAGCTAAGGTCATGGCATCTGGTCCCATCACTTCATGGCAAATAGATAGGGGAACAATGGAAGCAGTGACAGACTTTATTTTCTTGGGCTCCAAAATCATTGAAGATGGTGACTGCAGCCATGAACTTAAAAGATACTTGCTCCTTTAGAGAAAAGCTATGACCAACCTAGACAGCATATTAAAAAGCAGAAACATTACTTTGCCAACAAAGGCCAATCTAGTCAAAGCTATGATTTTTCCAGTATCCATGTATGGATTTGAGAGTTGGACTATAAAGAAAGCTGAGCACTGATGAACTGATGCTTTTGAACTGTGGTGTTGGAGAAGACTCTTGAGCATCCTTGGACTGCCAGGAGATCCAACCAGTCCATCCTAAAGAAAATCAGTCCTGAATATTCATTGGAAGGAAGGACCGATGCTGAAGCTGAAACTCCAGTACTTTGGCTACCTGATGCAAAGAACTGACTCATTGGAGAAGACCCTGTTGCTGGGAAAGATTGAAGGCGAGAGGAGAAGGGGACAACAGAGGATGAGATGGTTGGATGGCAACACCAACTCGATGGCCATGAGTTTGAGTAAGCTCTGGGAGTTGGTGAAGGACAGGGAAGCCTGGCGTGCTGCAGTCCATGGGGGTTGCAAGGAGCTGGACACAACTGAGTGACTGAACTGAACTGAACTGATCATTTTTTACTGCCTGTTGTGTGTACCAGAAGTGGACTAGATGCTGCAAATAACAGAGGTGAATAAGCTATATGCTTTGACGTTAAAGAATGACATTTCTTGTATTTTTCCTACTTCTAAAAGCAACTTAGGTGTTTTTCAGAATTTTTGAGAAACATAAAATATATAAAGAAGGAAAAAATTGCCTATAAACAATCTCCAAATGTTACCTATTAATACCATTAACATTTTGGAGTATTTCCTTCTAGTGTTTCATGAATAGGTATATTTGCCTATCTATCTAAATGTGTGTGTTCTTCTCTATAATATTTTAATGCAAGAAAGAAAAAAAAATTTCTTTCCTTTCTTTAATGTGAATTTTAATTCACATTAAAATTTTTTTCCTCCACATTCCATTAAATATGACTTAGCCCTTAACCTACCCGAATTGGGGGTTGGCCAATGACTCCTTTGAGACTGTTGAAGACCTCAAAGGCTTTTGCAACCTGAGAAGGCTGGGAAAACTTCTGACCTGAAGCTGTGGTCCCAGCCCTCACAGATCATTCAGTGGTGGAACTCCCTGGAATCAGGACACATAGGAGCCTGATGTTCAGGCTTAGATCTTCAAGGGCCCTGCACACCTGTGGGGCACTTAGAATAGAACCTGGGAACAGAAACCCATCACTTGATTCTTCCATCTCTTCATCTTAAGAAATCCAACTCTCTCCCTGGGTCTCTGTCACCGCTGAATCCCCTCTTCCCTCCAACCAAGAAAAAGGCGCAGTTTGCTCACTCTTGCTATGACTGAAATACCAAAGACATCAATCCATTCTGGAGCAGGGGTCTCCAATCTCACAGGCCTGGCTGTTCATCAGTGAGAGGGTAGGGGAAAATTACATTTCAATCCACTTGGTAATGATTATTCAGTATGAAAAAGACAAGGTGCTACTTAACTTATTAATTACATATGCTATCAATATTGCTCTCTACCAGTATTTAAATTTAAATGATACATAAACACGCAGTTTTGTTTCTTGCTTTTTAACTTGATGCCATATCATGAACATAACCCACACTTTAAAATACTTTAAAAGAAACAGAGTTTTCCTACTTTTTGATGTTACTAAGGGTTCTGAAATCAACATTTTTGAGCACAAATCTGTTCAAATCTATGATCAGTTTTTGAATAAATGATGGGTTTCTGCACTCAAGGAGTTCACTCTGGCTTGGTAGGACAGGAAGACAATGAGAGAGACAGTTTCCATGTGGGTGGTGGATTGGACAATGGAAAAAGAATACAGGGCATGAAGGTGACAAAAATGAGAAAGGCATTAGCAATGGTGATGGGTTTGTCAGGTTGTGTTTAGACCTGCTTCATTAAGTCCTCTGACAGTCAGTGTGAACCTGAACGAGTGGTGTAGTCTAAGGCCTTACTCCCTAAGAGTCGCCTTAGGCCAGCAGTACCTGGGAACAGCTATAAATGCAGAATCTCAGACCCCACTCTAGACCTTGATAACCTGCTGATGGCATCACTGTTATCTTAGGTCTTTGTGTTCTAGCCAGCTGATAAGCCTGCATACTTATCTGACAGCCCAACTTCCTTTTCCAAGAAACAAGAGCCTGGGTTTGAAAATGCATGAGCAGTTATTGCTATTATGATGATGACTATTATTACGATTACCTTGATTTTATAGTGTATATTTTCTTTTAAGAGCTGAAAAGGCTTAAGAAATATTATATCACTAATCCTTACAGTATCATTGTGAAATAGGTAGGTGGTAAATATAAACAAGTGTCAATATTATGCTAAATCATACTTAAGTATATGGTGTGAAATCCTAAGTGATCCAATGAAAGGCAATATTCTTTTGCTGCAGATGAAGTATTTTAGTTTATATCTCTTATGTTAAATCTCCAAGCGATTGAGTTTGGTAACCTATTCTGTTTTTTTGCCACCTCTCCTTAAATAACATTCCTTTTGCATTTATATGAAAAGAAATGAGATATTCTGAAAAAATTCTAGGTCTTGAGGAAATTTTACAAACATGACTTCAGTAATGCCTATATGTAAGGGAAACAGAGATACTTAGAATTACAAATACAACTGAAATCAAAGGCTGTAATTTCATCCAGTCAGCTTCTATATGGACACGTTACTGAACTAAGTCCAACCCTTCTTTCCTTCTTGTCAATCACTATGCCAGATTAATTCTTTCCAAACTTTGCTCATTTTTTCCATCACATTCATTAGTTTATTATATATCTTTAGAAATAATTAATTAAAAATCCTAAATACTTTTCTTTAAAAGTAAATGTTATCTTAGCACCACAAATGGAAGACCAATAAGTTCTACTTGGTATAAAATAAAGTATTACTAAAAATGAACACCATGAAACCAAACTAACTTATTAAATTCTAGTCTTTATACTTGGAGCCTGAGGCTTGCTCTCTCTTTGTTAAAAAGAGAGATTTAGCAAGTACTGGAGTGGTGTGAAAGATAGATTGGCGCCAAACCGTGTCTCTTTTCCTGAGGTAATTAGGAGAATTAACAGAGTTACTAAGGGATTATTTTTCTGACTTTATAATTTAATGTTATTTAATACCTAGACATGTACTACTTAAAATAATTTCCCTAAACGCCCCTAAACTCCCCTAATTTTTAACATTAATTCTCAGTAGTGAGAGTGGCCTACCCACAATTTCCCCCATTACTTCTATATCCTCCAGCTAAATACTTCCTGCTCTGAGACTTTGTAAAGCTTCTTTCATCTGATATGACTTCTCTGACCATCTGAATCTTTTCAGCCTTTAAGACTGACTCTAAATACCTCTGGGTGAGTCTCCTTGATTTCCTGGGTTTATGGAAACCTCAGCCTCTTTTAAATTCCTTTTACAGCATTCACTTCGTATTTATCATACACCAACTTAACGGGTGATTGAGAATCTTCTTGTGGGAGAACGTGTTTTCATGACCAGCTAGGTGGGAAGCTTTCTGAGGGCAGCAGGCTACCAGAAGCTTCCTCTTGGCATGGTGCCCTTGCAAGGAACAGGTGCTCAATCAGTAACTATTGCTTATTAGAGACGAAATTTCTCTGACTCTGTCTATTTATGGTTTGAAAATTCATGTGCTAACGGGGGCTGTATCTACAGGAGATTGATAGCTCCCAGGGCTCCCGATTTACCTTGTCACTCTCTTCAGGGCTGTTACAACAGAAGTAGAAAGTTCCAGCAGCCTAATTTGTGCTTTAACCTGAAAGCTGTGGTTTGTGCTATTTGTGACATTCTTAGGGACCTGAGGGAAGCCCTGTTAACTCAGATAAGGTAAATTCAACCAGATGGAAACCTTGGATTTGGATTCAACCTGCTAGCCCAGCCATTAGAATTCATAGAAAGCATCCCTGGAAGAGGCAAAGGAAGCATCTTAGACCACTTGACCTGGTTTTCGTTATTCAGGTCATCACATTATAACTTCTTCCTCCAGTGTGCGATACTTTTCAGATCCTCCCTACCACGATATGATTTTCAGTTTCATCCTTCCTTTTGGGTTCTATTTACCTGGTTGATTAACTGTATTTGTCTCATACCCTGAAAGGCAATTGTTTCTAACATTTGGATGCAATATTCCCTGTAAGATCCCCAAATTTACAAAAACATTGTTACTGCTGAAATCTTGATATTTCACTTGGGTAAAACTGAAAGTACGGAGATCATTATCTAAATACTGATAATGTTCGCTGTTTGAAATCTTTCCATTGTGTAAGGTTATACTTCATACAACTTTTAAGATACTTGATGGTTGTAAGGACTTTCTTTGGGGATAGACACTTTTTCTGGAGGCCTTATTTATGACTAGAAGCTTTTTAAAATTTCTTTTCAGAAACAGCTACAGTACATTTTAAATAACACAGAAAATTACTATAAAAGACTGGAACTCACATAGGAACAAAGATGTCAGATTCAACCAAGCAAATCCATAGTTCCTTCTTACTTTTGGTTAGAGGTGTTGAAATTGCATAAAATTGCCTTTATTTGTAGGAATATTAAAGGGTTAATCTGTTCCATTTACTTAAATATTCCAAACCACGATGAAAACATTTTTGCACCTAAGAGGAAAGATTGTGGGTGAAAAACTGAAGATACATGATTTATCACTCCCCTCACAAATAAAATTTATTCATTGCATCCACCAGCCATCACACAGATGGTCAGAAAATTGGCTTTGTGTAGGGATGTGGATTCAGGCATGAATATTAATATGAGACAGATGTAAACGCATATTAATATGCATTTGCTTTGCATGGACTGACATTACAATATTTTCATTAAAGAAACTGCATTTGAAAAGAAAGTATAGGTCACCTTTTACAAAGCATAGAATTGTATGGTAGAATATATATGTGGGCTCTGAAAAACTACTGTTGATAAGAAAGGAAGCATGAATATTGAATCTGTAGTTGGATGTTTACAACATAGGCACAGAGGCATCAGAAAGATTTTGCTCCTCTTATTACAATTAAACTGTATTTTCGAACTTCAGCCATATAAGGTGCAGGCTGCCACTTGAGCAATCTAGGAAGCAAAGCCCTGTTTGGATATGATACATGGACAAGTATAAATTATGAGGAGTCTGAGATAAGCTAAACTATCTAGAAAGATCCATTCACATCCTGAGACACAAATTTCCAGTGTGTGGTTGCCGTAATGGCAGTGATTCATAAAAACATAAGATTTATGCAGACATGGTACTTTGGGAATTTTTTTTTCAGTGCAGGACAGCATTTATGCTCACATCAGCGCCAGCATCTGTGCTGTTAGTATCTGCTTATGGTAGCATTGTGCTTCCTTCCCAAGTGGAAGGAGAGAACGTGACATTGTAAAAAGCTTTCACATGCTTGCTGCTTTGTACTCACAGACCATTCACAGGGTGTTTTGCCACTAAAATATTGCTTACTGGAGAGATCAGCAGCTTTCTTCTGTTTGCGAATCCCTTTAAAACTGCTGTGTCGGCCCTTCAGACAAACATGATTACATCCCAGCCTCTGAATGTGCAAGTTAATAATTATAAATGATCTGTTATTGATTATTCACTTCAGTGACTTCACTAATCCTTCCAAAACCTCCATGAAGCTTCTGAATTCCATTCTCCAGCTCTGATTTCCTCTAGACTTCCTCATGCCTTTCTAACTGCCCATTCAAAAAATTCATCTGGAGGTCCAGCCAGGTCCACAAATGGAGCTGACATCTTCCCCTACAATCCACGGAGTAGTGGAGGGAGCATGGAACCTGATCTAGGGTCAAGAAGCTTTGGGTTCGAAGCTTTGGGTTTCTCACTGGCCATATGACCCAGACAAATAATTGGAACTTCTCTGAACCTCAGTTTCTCATGAGTAAACTAGGGGATAGTTTTACCAATTTCTACAGCTATTTTCATATAATTGCTTGGTTTGTTACACGTGAGAATTTGTGGGAAATGGCACGGCATGTCTAGCACATAGTAATTTCTCAGGTCTATTTTTATAGTTCTCTGTTTCTTTTAAGGGCCCAGCTATTTTCTCAATCTCTCTGTCTTTTTAGTCAGTTATTGTTCATTCTGTCCCTTATTTGTCTTCACTGTCCTCTTTTTGCTTTGGCCTCGATTACACTTCTCCTGGTATACAACCATTTATTATACAATGGTTTTCTAACTGGTTTCCTTATCTCCTCGTCTTAACCATGGGACAGGTTGATTTTCCTAAAGCACAGCACCAACAAGATTTATCCTTTGTTCAAGACCCTTAAAGGGCTAGCATTACATATCTGGTAAAACCCAAGACATTTGTTGGCAAGCAGGCCCCCCCTTTTTTCTTTTTTTTTGCTGAACCTCTAATCAGCCATCCAGGCCTGACTGTCTTTTGGTGGCCCATCTCCAGGATTGCTTTTCCCCAAAACTTGCTCTCCCTGCCCTGTCTTGGCCTGGCCTGTATTCCTACTGGAAGTGGGCCTACCCACATTATCTCTTGGTGGATTCCTACCTATCAGATAAGTCCTCTCTCAGGAATCTTTTCCTCTGAACAGCCACAGCAGTTGGTTTCATGTTTGCTGAAAAGTTTGTTTGACAAACACATTTATGGAACTCTTATTTATTTAACCTTCATTATGGCTTATATCATGTGTCCATTCTACAGATGGAGAAACTGAGGTGTGGAGAGTTAGGTAATGGCCTTGATCACAGAGCTGTTAAGTAGCAGATTTGGGAATCCAGTTCAGGTGGTCTGGCAGGATGTGTGTTATTGGTCACATGTGTTCTAAGCCATGTTGCTTTTCAATTTCAAAATTTTAAAAATGAGGTTTTTTTAAACAGTCTTGTTCCTATTAATGTACTATTATAGTTCTCTACCAAGTCTTCCATCAAAAAAATCAAGAGACCATTTGTCTGGATTATTGAATCTTTCAGCCTTTACTTCCATGTTTGAAATCTTTCAAAGATTGAAACCAGTGGTTGTCTGACAGGATTCTAGATGAGATTAGCTATGTGACAGTGGATACTCTCTCTCTGTCTTTGTATGTACATATCAGATATTCCTCCACATATTTACATATTTCATTTAGGGACTGAGATAAAATATTTTCGTCCTGCTCTAGGTTCAGTTCAGTCGCTCAATCATGTCCAACTCTTTGCGATCGCATGGACTGCAGCACACCAGGCCTCCCTGTCCTTCACCAACTCCCAGAGTTTACTCAAACTCATGTACATTTAGTTGGTGATGCCATCCAACCATCTCATCCTCTTATCACCCCCTTCTCCTCCCACCTTCAATCTTTCCCAGCATCAGGGTCTTTTCAAATGAGTCAGTTCTTCGCATCAGGTGGCCAAAGTATTGGAGTTTCAGCTTCAGCATCAGCCCTTCCAGTGAATATTTAGGACTGATTTCCTTTAGGATGGACTGGTTGGATCTCCGTGAAGTTCAAGGGACCCTCAAGAGTCTTCTCACACCACAGTTCAAAAGCATCAATACTTCAGTGCTCAGCTTTCTTTATAGTCCAACTCTCATATCCATGCATGACTACTGGAAAAACCATAGCTTTGACTAGAAGGATGTTTATTGGCAAAGTAATGTCTCTGCTCTAGGTTTCATAACTTTTCTTCCAAGGAGCAAGCATCTTTTTATTTCATGGCTGCAGTCATCATCTGCAATGATTTTAGAGCCCCTCAAAATAAAGTCTGTCACTGTTATCATTGTTTCCCCATCTATTTGCCATGAAGTGATGAGACCAGATGCCATGATCTTAGTTTTCTGAATGTTGAGTTTAAGCCAACTTTTTCACTCTCCTCTTTCACTTTCATCAAGAGGATCTTTAGTTCTTCTTCACTTTCTGTCATAAGGGTGGTGTCATCTGCATATCTGAGGTTATTGATATTTCTCCCGGCAATCTTGACTCCAGCTTGTGCTTCTTCCAGCCCAGCGTTTCTCATGATGTACTCTGCATGTAAGTTAAATAAGCAGGGTGACAATATATAGCCTTGATGTACTCCTTTCTCTATTTGGAACCAGTCTGTTGTTCCATCTCCAGTTCTAACTGTTGCTTCCTGACCTGCATACAGATTTCTCAGAAGGCAGGTCAGGTGGTCTGGTATTCTCATCTCTCAGAATTTTCCACAGTTTGCTGTGACCCACAAAGTCAAAGGCTTTGGCATAGTCAATAAAGCAGAAGCAGATATTTTTCTGGAATCTTTTGCTTTTTCAATGATCCAACGAATGCTGGCAATTTATTCTCTGGTTCCTCTACCTTTTCTAAATCCAGCTTGAACATCTGGAAATTCACAGTTCACATACTGTTGAAGCCTGGCTTGGAGAATTTTGAGCATTACTTTTCTAGCATGTGAGATGAGTACAATTGTGTGGTAGTTTGAACATTCTTTGGCATTGCCTTTCTTTGGGATTGGAATGAAAACTGACCTTTTCCAGTCCTGTGGCCACTGCTGAGTTTTCCAAATTTGCTGACATATTGGGTGCAGCACTTTCACAGCATCAATTTAGGATTTGAAATAGCTCAACTGGAATTCTATCACCTCCACTAGCTTTGTTCATAGTGATGCTTCCTAAGGCCCACTTGACTTCACGTTCCAGGATGTCACCCTGCTCTATCTTCCTTTATGTCATTTTTACATATTCATATATGAAGAATCTTCATATGAAGATTCTCAACAAGATGGAATATCTTGCACTACGCAGGCCAAGAACAGTCCTCTGCCTCTAGGCATTCAGTAGTTTCTAGGTGGAAAACAAGCCTGTTTTACTCCCTGCTTTATTTCCAGTGCCTAGCATATCATCTGGAATATGGCTAGGAAACAAATGCTCAAAGAACCATTCTATTTTCTCATGTTGTTCTAAGTACTCTTAGTAATAAGTTATTTATATGTTAATTTATTCCTTCATGTTTGTTATGATCACTCTTGGTGTGGTTTCTAAAGTTGTAATTCAGAGTTCCACATCTAGTCACTTTCAAAGAACCAAAAAAATGAATCTTTATGTCCTACTTGAGGGTGGTTGGGTGTCATAGCAGATAGAACTCAGGGTGACTACAGAATACCTATAATACAGCCTCTGACCCTACTTCTTTTCACTCATTCAGGCCTTCATTTTTTAAAGCTGGGGTCCCTAGTCCAGGGAATATATCTTTCTTAAGGAAATCCACAGAAAGATTTTGGGGTCCCCACGAGATTGCTAAAATTGTATACATAATTGCATACAATTTTTTCAGGCAGAGGATCTATAGATTCTTTAAAAATAGTTATTATAGTCTTATTATATATATATAAGTCTTATTATATTATTCTTGTTTGCCTTTTAAGAGTAATATGTTTACATTGTAAAACATTCAAAGAGTACAGAGGAATATCAAGTAAAGAAGTCAACCAGCACAGAAGCATATCAAGTAAAAAGTTAGAATTCATTTTTCTCCACTTTTCACTCTATACTCTGTCTCATAAGCAGATCATATCATCATTCTATTTGATAACTGACTTTAATAACATAAAGTCATATTACCTTACCAGTATATAAAGACCTACCTTTCAAGAATATTTATTTTGAAATAATTATAGATTCATAGCAAGTTAAAAAATGCATTAGAAGAATCCTGTGTTTAAGGACCAGTGGTATCATATTTCATAACTGCAGTCAAGCCTCTTGATGAAGGTGAAAGAGGAGAGTGAAAGAGTTGGCTTAAAACTCAACATTTAAAAAACTAAGATCATGGCATCCAGTCCCATCACTTCATGGCAAATAGATGGGGAAAAAATGGAAACAGTGGCAGATTTTATTTTATTGGGCTTGAAAATCACTGCAGACGGTGACTGCAGCCATGAAATTAAAAGATGCTTGCTCCTTGGAAGAAAAGTTATGACAAACCTAGACAGCGTATTAAAAAGCAGAGACAGCACTTTGCCAACAAAGGTCTGCATAGTCAAAGCTATGGTTTTTCCAGTGGTCATGTCTGGATGTGAGAGCTGGACCATAAAGGAGGCTGAGCACTGAAGAATTGATGCTTCTGAACTTGGATAAGACTGTTGAGATTCCCCTGGACTGCAAGGATATCCAACCAGTCCATCCTAAAGGAAATCAGTCCTGAATATTCATTGGAAGGACTGATGCTGAAGCTTCAATATTTGGCCTCTTGATGCAAATGGCTGATTCATTGGAAAAGACCTTGATTCTGGGAAAGACGGAGGGCAAGAGGAGAAGGGGGCAACCGAGGATGAGGTAGTTGGATGGCATTACCTACTCAAGGGACATGAGTTTGTGCAAACTCCGGGAGATAGTGAAGGACAGGGAAGACTGGTGCTGCAGTCCATGGTGCTGCAAATAGTCAGACACAACGGTATCAGACCCAGCAAGCTGATGTTGATAACTGACCAGAGAGCTCAGTGCCACCTCATCAATTTCACATGTATCTGTGTGTTATGTGTGTGTGTAGTTCCATGCAGCTGTAACATGCGCAGATTCACCTGACTACTACCGTAAAATGCGGAACTGTCCATAATCACAAGGACCCCTCCTGTCACCCCTTTTGAAGCCACATCCACCTCTCTCCCTGTTATTTCCAGTCCCTGGCTACCACTAACCTGTTTCTCAGCTTTGTAATTTTGTCATTTCAAGAATAATATATAAATGGAATTAGACTACCTGTAGTCTTTCGAGGTCTCTCTTTTTTCCCCCCACTCAGCATAAAACCCTGGAGATTAATCCAAGATTTTGAATGTATCAATAATTCACTTCCTTTTGTTGCTAAGCAGTATGTGGAACTGTATTGTATCACAATTTTTTTTAAGCCATTTGCCTATTGAAAAACATCTAAAGTGTTTTCACTTTTTGGCTCTTATGGATATAGCTGCTATGAACACTGGTGTACAGATTTTAGCATGGGCAAAAGTTTTCACTTCTTTGGGATAAGTGTCCAACAGTACAATTGTTGGCTCATGTGTCAAGTGTGTGTAGTTTTATAAGATACTGCAAAACTCTTTTGAGGTCCACAGCTTTCCTACAGAGTATCAAAGAGAGCTATGACTCTAAGAAGATTGAACTAAATTGACATGACCCAGGTTTGGCCTGTGACCCAGTTACAAATTGCTCCAAATTGTCAAGTAGGGAAACTTCTCTTTTCTCATTCTTTCTTCTACTACTAATGGGCATTTCACACTTAAACTTCAGCAATGGTTCTTTGATGACGTTTCCTCATCATTCACAGTCCTGATCCTAGGACTACCCTAACTCCTTTCATCTACGGTCTTTTAAACATTTGTAAGAGAAATCAGCAATAACTCTTGTTCTCAAGGATTTTGGTTCCTCACACCATCCTTATTTATTTACATTGTTGACTTTCCATCTACTGATTGCTAGTGTCTGTTCTGTTAATTCTGTGTTTTATAGAAAGTTAAGGTCTTCCTGCTTGCTTTTACACTATATTCCCCATGTTCTCAAAGGATAGCTCACTGAAACCCTATGTTAGCCATCATCCTTTTTGCTGCAGGGAAAACTTGAAAAACAGTTCTTCTTAGGCTGGTGATGAGAGATGAGTTTTCTGGAACAGAGAGGATGATGACACACATTGATGAAAGTTAGGATGATGCAGGTTTATAATTTCTTTTAAGCTAAATCTTCACTGGCACTTCATTTACAGGCACTTGGCTTGAAGTAAAAAACAAGCACACTAAACAGTCAGTTATAAACATAAAAAAATTCCAGAGATAATGAAGCAGATACTTTGCGTCTAAAAGGGCAGCCAGTATTTAATGTTCCCAGTTACTTTCTTTTTTCCTGATTATTAGCCTCTTTGATCCAACATTTTTTCAGCTTCTAAGTCTACACTGTTTCATCTGACTCCAGGATCCAAGTATTCAATGATAACTTGTCAGCAGAGCCAGAAAACTTGTATTCTAGAAAGCACTTTCAATCTTTCCCAGCATCAGGGTCTTTTCCAGTGAGACAGTTCTTCACATCAGGGGGCCAAAGTATTGGAGTTTCAGCTTCAGTATCAGTCCTTCCAATGGATATTCAGGACTGATATCCCATGATATCCCATGGGATAGTGCAAAGCTAAGGTATACATGTCTTATATGTCAGGAAACTGCTTGATCCTGTGTCAAGATTGTTTTAAACTTTATATTGGTGCCAAAAATAATTTTTGAAATTTTATTTTATTTATTTATTTTTGGACTTGAATTGTTTGGGTATATTCCCATTGAATTTTTATTTTATTTATTTATTTTGGGCTGTGTCACACAGCATGCAGGATCTTAGTTCTTCCACCAAGGATCAAACCTGTACCAAAAACCATTTTTGATGGTGACTGTAACTAAATCTAAAACACTGTAACATTATAATTAAAATGCTCAAGGATGTTCAGTGAAAAAAAAGCAGGTTATAAATGCTTCATAATATAAATACAATTGGAGAGAGAATTATACATGTTTGTGAGTGTGTATATATATATGTATATGTGTATATATATGTATATGTGTATATATATGTGTGTGTGTGTGTGTGTATCTATATCTATATCTATATCTATATACATATACATATATATCTGGAGAAGGGAATGGCAACCCACTCCAGAATTCTTGCCTGTAGAATTCCAAGGACAGACCGTGGGGTTACAAAGTGTCAGACACAACTGAGTGACTAACACACACACACACACACACACACACACACACACATTATTTGTATGTTTTAGGTTATCATCACTATCAAATACATATATCTCCACATAAAACAGACCAAAATAATTTATACCAAGTGTTTTTATTTCTGTGTGGTGAGAGGAGAGATCTTCATTTTGCTTTTCTATATTTTTCAAAATTGACTTTACACACACATAATATTTTTGTGGTCATTTAAAATATTCTAAAAACCAATCATGGGCTTGATTTTTTCCTTTCCCTTCTACCCAAAAATATACTATTTGGCCTATTATTTCAGTCATCTTAATAATGGAGGCATGGAGTCATGAATCTTCTACAGTATCTTCCCTTTGTCTGGTCTTCTGGACAAATTGCTTTAAAGGACAGGCTTCCATTCTGACCTGCTTTTCTCTGATACCTGACGGTTCGTCTCAGATGTGTCTCTCCTGGGTCTGCCGATGCCTTATCAGTGCGGCGTTCGGAAGAATTGAATGCAGCTTGGGTTGATTTAACAGAGCTTCTGTCACCCTGGATCTCTATTATGCGTAAGATGATAAGAAGTCTCCTGTCTTGTGACCTGGAATGGCCCAGCCAGAATGAATAATTCACCATAGCGTCTTCTCCACCCAACGATTTATGCTTTACCTTTTTTTTTTAAATGAAAGTTTTCTAACATGAAAAAAATCGGTAAACAAGTTTTCATATTTTTTTTCTTTTACCCCTTTAGTAGATGCTTGAGCTATAGAAATGTGCATTTGAAAGCAGTCTCTTCCTATCCACGTGGCTTCCTCTGTGCAGTTCATTTAGTTATGTCTCTGTCTTTCCTTTTGATGCAACAATAGCTGATAGGAGGATGAAATGTAACGTTACTTGTCTGGAATGTGAGTGAAGTAATGCCTGAAGAATGCAGTGATCAGGGTGAGGGGATGTTTTTATGTGAAAAACGTGTTCTTTTTTAAAATCAGTATTGATAGAAAAATTGCCGACCAGTACACAGAGCTTTTAGTTAAAAACAGAAAAGTCCGAACTTAAAGTTTTCCACGGGAACACGGTAATACTTCATTAAACTCTAACAATTTAATCCAGGGGTCAGTGATGGTGGGAGGGCCTCAGTGTGAAGCACAGAAAAAAAATCTCTCTGAGGTTCGGTGCAATTTTCTTTTTAATGCAGCACTCAGGATGTTTCCAATCATCCGGGCTCCACAGTCAGTAGTTTTTCCTCGGTGTTTTCAGAGCTTGTAGAAGGAATGATGAAACAGCTGTTGTCAGGCTGGTGAGGATACACGTGGTGTATCCTCGAAGATACACAGCAGGAGAGTAAGGAGGACTTGAGACAAGGTCAGCCTGTCCAGGCTAGACTTACCCAAGGCTGTAATTGCTCAAACACACGTGTTGTTCCCAGAGAGGATTCTCTCTGACTTTGGCTTTTTCTGCCTGAGCCTTTCAAGAAGTGGACTTAATGATGTTCGTGGGTAATTCTGATGGGTATATGGTTAAATAGGGATGGCGGCAGGTGGCAGATTTGAGAGTCATAAAATGTTTCATGAACGTTTCCTTTGTTTTCTAAATTTGAGACACTTATGGAATAAGAATAACCCTGAGAGTTCTGTCTTTTACTTTTCTTGAACAATTCAAAGCTCGTTGCTAATCCACCCACCACTTAACAACTTGGAGGCAAACAGAAAATACATGAGGATGAATCAAATGCCTTATTCATTACAGAGTTTTCGTGAGCAAAGGACAGGGAGAGTTCACTCAAATGACCTCTCAGGATAGCGTCCAAAACTGCTGCTAACAATGAATGCATCCATAGAAGCCTGCTTCCACTTTTGGTTCCTGGACACAAAAGTGCCAGGCTTGATCCTTTCCAGTGGCAGACACTTACTTGTTCACTTTGGTAAGCAAGCAAATCACAAACTAGTGTCATAAAAGCTCTCAAGAAAAAAAATCTCAGAGAATGACAAAGCTTCACTTTTGTAAAGTGCTAGCACTTTTGTCTGTCTTTTAATTGCAAAAGTAAAATATGCTCATTAAAAAAAGAAAAAAATTGAAAAAATAAATGAGAAAGTATCTTTGAATTATAATATCATCATCCAAAGGTAACTTTTTGTCAGTGTTTTGATCTGTATTTTTCATAATTTCTTATGCATGTATAACCCCATCACCACCACACTTGCATTTTAGCTTTTTACATAATAATGGGACCATCACACTTATATCATTTAATAATCTACTACTTTCACTTGATAGAAAGCATCGCTACAAACAAAGCTAGTGGAGGTGATGGAATTCCCGTTGAGCTATTTCAAATCCTGAAAGATGATGCTGTGAAAGTGCTGCACTCAATATGCCAGCAAATTTGGAAAACTCAGCTGTGGCCACAAGACTGGAAAAGGTCAGTTTTCATTCCAATCCCAAAGAAGGGCAATGCCAAAGAATGCTCAAACTACCACACAATTGCACTCATCTCACACGCTAGTAAAGTAATGCTCAAAATTCTCCAGGTCAGGCTTCAGCAATACGTGAACCGTGAACTTCCAGATGTTCAAGCTGGTTTTAGAAAAGGCAGAGGAACCAGAGATCAAATTGCCAATATCTGCTGGATCATTGGAAAAGCAAGAGAGTTCAAGAAAAACATCTATTTCTGCTTTATTGACTGTGCCAAAGCCTTCGACTGTGTAAATCACAATAAACTGTGGAAAATTCTGAAAGAGATGGGAATACCAGACCACCTGACCTGCCTCTTGAGAATCTGTTTGCAGGTCAGGAAGCAACAGTTAGAACTGGACATGGAACAACAGATGATTCCAAATAGGAAAAGGAGTACGTCAAGGCTGTATATTGTCACCCTGCTTATTTAACTTATATGCAGAGTACATCATGAGAAACGCTGGGCTGGAAGGAGCACAAGCTGGAATCAAGATTGCTGGGAGAAATATCAATAACCTCAGATATGCAGATGACACCACCCTTATGGCAGAAAGTGAAGAGGAACTAAAAAGCCTCTTGATGAAAGTGAAAGAGGAGAGTGAAAAAGTTGGCTTAAAGCTTAACATTCAGAAAACTAAGATCACGGCATCTGGTCCCATCACCTCATGGGAAATAGATGGGGAGATAGAGGAAACAGTGTCAGACTTTATTTTTTTGGTCTCCAAAATCACTGCAGGTGGTGACTGCAGCTATGAGATTAAAAGACGCTTACTCCTTGGAAGGAAAGTTATGACCCACCTAGATAGCATATTAAAAAGGAGAGACATTACTTTGCCAACAAAGGTCCATCTGGTCAAGGCTATGGGTTTTCCAGTGGTCATGTGTGGATGTGAGAGTTGGGCTGTGAAGAAAACTGAGCACCGAAGAATTGATGCTTTTGAACTGTGGTGTTGGAGAAGACTCTTGAGAGTCCCTTGGACTGCAAGGAGATCCAGCCAGTCCATCCTGAAGGAGATCAGTCCTGGGTGTTCATTGGAAGGACTGATGCTGAAGCTGAAACTCCAATACTTTGGCCACCTCATGTGAAGGGTTGACTCATTGGAAAAGACCCTGATGCTGGGAGGGATTGGGGACAGGAGGAGAAGGGGGCGACAGAGGATGAGATGGCTGGATGGCATCACCGACTTGATGGGCATGAGTCTGAGTAAACTCTAGGAGTTGGTGATGGACAGGGAGGCCTGGCGTGCTGCGATTCATGGGGTTGCAAAGAGTCGGACATGACTGAGCGACTGAACTGGACTGAACTGAACTTTCACTTGATACTACCAAGGTCATTATTTTGTGTCTATGTCACAATTTTAAATAACCACATTGTAATCAACTGTATGGATTTAACATTAGTAATTAAGCTGATTCCCTACAGATAGACATTGAGCTTGTTTCCACTATTCTGTTATACACTCTATGCTGAATATCTTTGCAATCCTTTTTCCCCCCACATTTGACAAATTATGTTAGGAAATAGAATTTCTGGGAAAAATTGCCGATAGCTATAGGGCTTCCCAGGTGGTGCTAGTGGTAAAGAATCCACTTACCAATGCAGGATACGTAACAGACCCAGGTTTGGTCCCTGGGTTGGGAATATCCCCGGAGGAGAAAATGGCAACCCACTTCAGTATTCTTGCCTGGAGAATTCCACGGAGAGAGGAGCTTGGTGGGTTACAGTCTGTGGAGTAGCAAAGAGTTGGACACGACTGAGCATCTGAACACAGAGCCAAATTGTCACCTAAAGATGTTAAATCAACTTATGTTCCTGCCAATAGTGTATGGGCATGCCTATAGTCTCTCAAACTCTTGCCAACATTACATTTTGCATTTTTTAAAAAAATATATGTTATTCTGTTAAATTAAACATATTATCAGTTCATTGTCCTGCTTTACATTTATTTTATTACTAAATATGAAAGATAAGGTTTTATACACCAGAATGTCATTTGCATTCTTTTTTTATAATCTGCCCCTTCATAGATTTTGCTCATTTTTTCCTATTGAGTTGTTTATATTTTCCTTATTGATTTTTAAAATTCCTTATATTATAAACATGTTAATTATTTCATCATAAATTTCTCCCCTAACCTCGAATTTGTCAACTGAATTTTTAGGAACTTTGTTATGGTTCTTTGTGTCAAATGTAAACTTAAAAAATGATTATTATCAAATCTATCCATTCCTTTCCTTCATGATTTCTATCTTTGGTGTAATTCCTAGCCCAAGAATTTATTAATCTCATTTATATTTTCTTCTAGTACTTTTATTGGACTTCCCTGGTGTCTGAGTATCTGCCTGTAATGCAGGAGACCTGGGTTTGATCCCTGGATCAGGAAGATCCCCTGGAGAAGGAAATGACTGCCCACTCCAGTATTTGTGCCTGGAGAATCTTGTGGACAGAGGAGACTGACGGGCTACAGCCATGGAGTTGCAAAGAGTTGGACATGACTTAGTGACTAAACCACCATCACTGCTTTTATTATTTAATTGTTCCTATTTGCATCTTTAATCAAACTGGAATGTTTTATACATTTCAGTATACAGTATGAGTTAGACGCTTAACTTTTTTCCCTAAATGGTTAGCCAGAGTCTCCATCATTACTAAATATTCTGTTATTTATTATTGTTTTGAGGTGCTTTATCAGATTATAAATTCTGATACATGCTGGGTCTATTTCTGAATTTACTCTTCTGTTAATCCATCTATTCATATAGCTGCATTCAGTTCAATTCAGTCGCTCAGGTGTGTCCGACTCTTTGAGACCCCATGAACTGCAGCATGCCAGGCCTCCCTGTCCATCACCAACTCCCAGAGATTACTCAAACTCATGTCCATTTAGTTGGTGATGCCATCCAACCATCTCATCCTCTGTCGTCCCCTTCTCTTGCTGCCCTCAATCTTTCCCGGCATTAGGGTCTTTTCAAATGTGTCAGTTCTTCGCATCAGGTGGCCAAAGTATTGGAGTTTCAGCTTCAGCATCAGTCCTTCCAATGAACACCCAGGACTGATTTCATTTAGGATGGACTGGTTGGATTTCCTTGCAGTCCAAGGGACTCTCAAGAGTCTTCTCCAACACCACAGTTCAAAAGCATCAATTCTTTCCTACTCAGCTTTCTTTATAGTCCAACTCTCACATCCATATATGACTGCTAGAAAAAACATAGCTGTGACTAGAAGGATGTTTGTTGGCAAAGTAATGTCTCTTTTTTTTATTTTTATTTTATTTTTATTTATTTATTTTTTTTTTGACTTTAAAATTTGGCCTTTTTTTTTTTTTTTTGGAGGCTAATTACTTTACAACATTGCAGTGGTTTTTGTCATACATTGAAATGAATCAGCCATGGATTTACATGTATTCCCCATCCCGGTCCCCCCTCCCACCTCCCTCTCCACCCGATCCCTCTGGGTCTTCCCAGTGCACCAGGCCCAAGCACTTGTCTCATGCATCCAACCTGGGCTGGTGATCTGTTTCACCCTAGATAATATACATGTTTTGATGCTGTTCTCTTGAAACATCCCACCCTCGCCTTCTCCCACAGAGTCCACAAGTCTGTTCTATACATCTGAGTCTCTTTTTCTGTTTTGCATATAGGGTTATGATTATCATCTTTCTAAATTCCATATATATGTGTTAGTATACTGTAATGGTCTTTATCTTTCTGGCTTACTTTGCTCTGTATAATGGGCTCCAGTTTCATCCATCTCATTAGAACTGATTCAAATGAATTCTTTTTAATGGCTGAGTAATATTCCATGGTGTATATGTACCACAGCTTCCTCATCCATTCGTCTGCTGATGGGCATCTAGGTTGCTTCCATGTCCTGGCTATTATAAACAGTGCTGCGATGAACATTGGGGTGCACGTGTCTCTTTCAGATCTGGTTTCCTCGGTGTGTATGCCCAGAAGTGGGATTGCTGGGTCATATGGCAGTTCTATTTCCAGCTTTTTAAGAAATCTCCACACTGTATTCCATAGTGGCTGTACTAATTTGCTTTCCCACCAACAGTGTAAGAGGGTTCCCTTTTCTCCACACCCTCTCCAGCATTTATTGCTTGTAGACTTTTGGATAGCAGCCATCCTGACTGATGTGTAATGGTACCTCATTGTGGTTTTGATTTGCATTTCTCTGATTATGAGTGATGTTGAGCATCTTTTCATGTGTTTGTTAGCCATCTGTATGTCTTCCTTGGAGAAATGTCTGTTTAGTTCTTTGGCCCATTTTTTGATTGGGTCATTTATTTTTCTGGAGTTGAGCTGGAGGAGTTGCTTGTATATTTTTGAGATTAATCCTTAGTCTGTTGCTTCATTTGCTATTATTTTCTCCCAATCTGAGGGCTGTCTTTTCACCTTGCTTATAGTTTCCTTTGTTGTGCAAAAGCTTTTAAGTTTCATTAGGTCCCATTTGTTTATTTTTGCTTTTGTTTCTAAAATTCTGGGATGTGGGTCATAGAGGATCCGATTGCAGAAAAAGAAGTAAAAGGAATCCAGATAGGAAAAGAAGAAGTGAAACTCTCTCTGTTTGCAGATGACATGATCCTCTACATAGAAAACCCTAAAGACTCTACCAGAAAATTACTAGAGCTAATCAACGAATACAGTAAAGTTGCAGGATATAAAATTAACACACAGAAATCTATTGCATTTCTATACACTAACAATGAGAAAACAGAAAGAGAAATTAAGGAAATGATACCATTCACCATTGCAACAAAAAGAATAAAATACTTAGGAGTATATCTACCTAAAGAAACAAAAGACCTATACATAGAAAACTATAAAACACTGATGAAAGAAATCAAAGAGGACACAAACAGATGGAGAAATATACCGTGTTCATGGATTGGAAAAATCAATATTGTCAAAATGGCTATACTACCTAAAGCAATCTATAGATTCAATGCAATCCCTATCAAACTACCAACAGTATTTTTCACAGAGCTAGAACAAATAATTTCACAATTTGTATGGAAATACAAAAAACCTCGAATAGCCAAAGTAACCTTGAGAAAGAAGAATGGAACTGGAGGAATCAACCTGCCTGACTTCAGACTATACTACAAAGCCACAGTCATCAAGACAGTATGGTACTGGCACAAAGACAGAAATATAGATCAATGGAACAGAATAGAAAGCCCAGAGATAAATCCACGAACCTATGGTCACCTTATCTTCGACAAAGGAGGCAAGGATATACAATGGATAAAAGACAACCTCTTTAACAAGTGGTGCTGGGAAAACTGGTCAACCACCTGTAAAAGAATGAAACTAGAACACTTTCTAACACCATACACAAAAGTAAACTCAAAATGGATTAAAGATCTAAATGTAAGCCCAGAAACTATCAAACTCCTAGAGGAGAACATAGGCAAAACACTCTCCGACTGTCTCTGTTTTTTAAAACCGCTGTCTAGGTTGGTCATAGCTTTTCTTCCATGCAGCAAGCATCTCTTAAATATCATGGCTGCAGTCACCATCTGCAGTGATTTTGGAGCCCCCCAAAATAAAGCCTCTCACTGTTTCCACTGTTTCCCCACCTATTTGCCATGAAGTGATGGGACCAGATGTTATGATCTTAGTTTTCTGAATGTGAAATTTTAAGCTAGCATTTTCACTTTCACTTTCAATAAGAGGCTCTTTAGTTCTTTTTCACTTTCTGCCATAAGGGTGGTGTCATCTGCCCAGGTTTCCCAAATCATATGGGTGGTGTGCACTGCAAGTACCCAGATGCAGTTGTTACCCAGATGCCCTCTCCTTCATGGAGTCTGAGTTCCCTAAATTGTTTATGAATATGGATTTTCTGACTTTAAGGCCTGTCTTGAACACCTTATGCTGTGTGCTTAGTCACTCATGCATGCCTGTCAAGTCGCTTCAGTCATGTCTGACTCTTTGAGACCCCATCGACTATAGCCCATGAGGTTCCTCTGTCCGTGGGATTCTCCAGGCAAGAATACTGGAGTGGGTTGCCACGCCCTTCTCCAGGGCATCTTCCTGACCCAGGGATTAACCCATGTCTCTTGTAGCTCCTGCGTTGCAGGCAGATTCTTTACTGCTGGGCCACCAGGGGAAATCCTGGGCTCACTCAGTCTTGTCTGACTCTTTGCTGTCCTATGGGTTGTAACCCATGAGATTTTTCAGGCAAGAATACTGGAGTGGGTTGCCATTTTCTCCTCCAGGGGATCTTCCCCTTCCAGGGATTGAACCTGTGCATCCTGCATCAGCAGACATATTCTTTACCACTGAGTCACCTGAAAAGCCTTATGTGACAATAAAACAACTTGATGTGACTTATGTTAATTTCTTAGACTTCTTTTCTATCCCTTAACCACCTATTTCCTACACCAGCCTCTTATAGCTAGACTAATTAATCTGCACCCTAAAACAGAGCTCTTTCAGTAAGAATAGGTTTTCTTAATCCAATGTTTATCTCTTGTTCACTATTGGATAAACACTATGAATTCACATTCTTTGACTTTCTTTTTCTTTTTTAAGTTAATTTTATTGGAATATAGCTGATTTACAATGTTGTGTAAGTTTTTCTTCTGCACAGCAAAATAAATCAGGTATATATATACACATACATGTATATATGTGAGTGTGCATGCTAAGTCACTTCAGTCATGTCCAACTCTGCGATTCTATGGACTGTAGTCCACCAAGCTCCTCTGTTCATGGGATTCTCCAGGAAGGAATACTGGAGTGGGTTGCCATTTCCTCCTTTAGGGGATCTTCCTGATCCAGGGATTGAACTGGCATCCGTTACATCTCCTGCATTGGCAGGCAGGTTCTTTACCACTAGTGCCAGCTGGGAAGAATATATATATATATATATATATATATCTCCACTTTTTTAAGGTCTTTTTCATATAGGTCATTACAGAGCTTTGAGTAGAGTGCCCTGTGCTATAAGGCTATAAGGTAGGTTATTATTAGTTATCTAATAGTTACCTATTTTATGTATAGTAGTGTAGATGTATCAATCCCAATCTCCCAGTTTATCCCTCCTCCCTACTTAGCCCCTTAATAACTGTAAGTTTGTTTTCTGTGACTCTATTTCTGTTTTGTAAATAAGTTCATTTGTACTATACGTTTTAGATTTTACACTTAAGCTATACTGTATGAAATTCGCCTTTCTCTGACTTACTTCACTCAGTATGGCACTCTTTAGGCCCACCCATGTCCCTGCCAATGGCCTTATTTCATGCTTTTTTCTGGCTGAGTACTATTCCGTTGTATATCTGTACTGCATCTTCTTTACCCATTCCTCCATTGATGGACATTTAGGTTGCTTCCATGTCCTGGCTATTATAAATAAATACACTGCAATACACACTGGGGTGCATATATCTTTTCAAGTCATGTTTATTTGTGGCCTTCATTTTCCTTAACGACACACCTTCTGTTGATACTCCTCTTCTTTGTAGATGAGGTAAATAAGGTTGGTTTATATTCTGACTCCAAGTCCCTACATTCTATCCCTTAGCCGTTGGGCTTGGTGAATTCCTAAATCCATGCAGCAGCACATTTACAACATGGACTCTTAGGACCACTAATTATGTTGACCATTAATTATCTCTTATATATTGATTTTTACCATTCTCGGTTACAGTGCGTGGTTATTTTCCGACTGCCTCTGAATTTAAAGGGTGTGGATTCTTGAGAACAGCCTCCAGATGAGCAGTGAGTTCTTTGACGTTTCTTTTATGTTACTAAAAAGAAACCTGTGCCCTCATCTTCGTTCCTTTTTCCTTAGGTGAGACAAGATGAGGGAGTTTCAGTTTTCACGCCTCGTGTTATCTCTCTATACCACAATAGCTGGATTGTTCTAAACTGCTGTGGAAAGAGACAGCCACTACTAAACCATTACCTATATATATTTTTATCACCCACTCTTCATTATAATGCCTTTGTGGTCTGTCAGCGTTATCAGAGGCAACCAGTATTTATTAGGTATCCGCTGGATGTGTGATGCTGTGGTGGCTGCTGCCAAGGGCACTTATTTAGAGTGAAACATTGCATCGGAGGAGGGTGACAATTTTTCTCTATAGGCCACCACTCTACCTTTCACTGTGGCTTAGGCCGCCAGGTTGGTCAAATTACTCATTATATCCCATGGGCCCTGTTAGGATTTCCTAGAAACGTGAGTGTTTGTCATACGTTTTAAATGGGCTCACTGCAATATGATCTTTGGGTGAATTTGCAAATATAAAGAGCCTCTCCCATCATATTTACACTTTAACACATAGTAAAAAGCAAAAAAAAAAAAATAATACTAGTGTTATGCATCTGTGATTTGGAAAACAGCAAAATTTTCTGAGAGGAGAAATTGTGTGTGTGTGTGTGTGTGTGTGTATGTGCGTCTGTGAGTATAGATCTCAAGTGGCATGAAAAGTTTCTGCTTTCATTTTAATATATATGCTATGGACCTGGGTTAACCTGAGACTTGTAAATATTTCTAGGCCTATTTGCCTAAATAAACAGAGCTCACCTTAGTACATATCATGTCCTGGAGAGGCCTTCATGCTCTCTTCTGGGAACCATTTCTGATCCTTGCCTTCTGATCAGTATAGATTTTGAACTCCTAATATTCTTAGTCTTTGCATCCATCAACCATAGTAGGTCTCAGACAGTGGACATAGCTGTAATAGTCACCTTGCTGCTCTGGAGGGTCTCAGGTCACTTTCCATTTCGGCACATATGGTAGGCCCTTTAACCCTACACTGTCTTGGTCTCTGGGGTATCTATCATTATTACATCATGGACTCCTGCTAGATAGAAGTGACAAATCTACCAAGATCTTTTAGAACTTTTGGATGTCTTTTTTACTTTGAGAATTATGATGGCTTGGGTTACAGCTCATTTCTTGTTCTCTGCCCAGATTTTCATTTCAGAGCTAGAACTGTGCAGGTGTTGTGATCACTGGGCACACAGGTAGAGGGTTGTGTGGCATTTTCTTGTGCCTTGAGAAGGAGTTGTATTAAACATAGAAGCAGACTAACTCAGTGCACAACGCATTTCAGTGTGATGGTATCCATATCACAGACATGATAGTCATTATTTTTATCAATACAAATATTGATAAGAAACTGCAATGCATGCAATGCCATCATTTTACACAGAATCCAGATGTTTATTATTCATTTTCATGGTGTTATATGCTTTCCATGTGTATCTTTTTACTCAACATAGGCAAAAATAGACACCACTGCCTCTTTGGGGAAGCATCTTGGGGAACTGGAGAACCAGACAGCCCAGGGGTTTGATTTCACCTCAACTCCTCTAATCGACTCAGCAGTGAATGTGAACAACTTGCTCTCGTCTCTGAACTGAGGGTTGTATCACTTGGGTTCCAGTCACGAGACGGCAACTGTATCAGTTATATAAACAGAGAGAGTTTAATATAAGAGTTGTTAATCTGGGATTGGAGCAATGACAAGGTTAAAAATGAATATTTAGAAATCCTGGAGGTGATGATGCAGGAAACAGCTACCACCCCTGGGCTGGGGAAACCAAAGGAACAAGCTGGACTTCTTAAAACTCAGAAGACGGGAGGAGGGGCCCTGCGGAGCTTGGGTGTGGGTCTCCGGGGAGGCTGTGCTGGCCGGCTGGGCCGGGATCACTGGAGGGCAGCACCATGGGTTCTGTAAGTGTTAGAAAACTACATGGTTGACTCACCATTGCTACTGGAATGCAAACTTCCACCGCAAGCTGGAATGAGCTGCTGCCGCCAGGGCTAAGAAGTGTTGCTGAGCTGATGCTGACAAGCATAGGAAAGAAAACCAGAAGCTTCACATCTCCCCTTCCTCCTGCAGCCTTGCAGTCGCTTCTGGTGCCCACTAATGGGCAGGGCCTAATAGGGAGCAGCTGGTAAAGCAGAAAAGAGGTCTGCGGAAATGAGTCTCAGCCCCAGCATGAAGAGTGGAACAGAGATGGGTGATTTGAAACTGAGAAGCAATTATTTAATGACCAGTAGAAGGATGACATTATACCCCATTGCTTATTTATTTTAACATTATTATTACTATTGAAATTTATGTAAAGAATCTAGTATGATGACTGGCTCATAGTAAGAGCTCATCAGCTCTCTGCATTTTGCTAGATATACCAAGCCTTCTGCCAGCTTAGTTATTGAAGGTGACAATTACACTCGGATAGTCCATTTTGATTTTTCCCTTTTGGCCCCAGTCCCTCTCTGGTAGCATTCACATGTACAGATTAGTAGTGTTGCCTCTGGAATCTCTTGGGTTTTAGCTGTGAACTATGAACATGTTAATTACATTCTCTGAGCCTCAATTTTCATTACGTGAGATAACACATGTATAGTGCTGGACTCAAAGCCTGTCAAATACATGTCTACATACTAGTTCCATTGTTATCCTCACCATCACTATCATTATTTAATGAGTGAGGAGAAATTGTTGCAAAACAATATCAACCTAAAATGCAAAATTTAAGGCGCCAACTTTCACCGAAATCACAAACAAATACCTTGGTCCTCTGAAACTTAATCATTACTGTGCACAGTAAACATGATTCAATTTGCTTGTTAGCCATCTCTTTCATTTTTGGTTCCTCAAAAGATTTGCATTTTTCTGATCTTTTATCTGATATTCTGAAAGAAGCTGATGTTTCCAATTCTGTTTTGTATTAGAGGTTGTGGAGACGTGAAGTCCCCGTGACTTTCCATGAGTCATGCGTGTGTTTGTAAAACGGCCTGGGAGGGATGTGAAAATCCAACATGCCACTATCAGGGACTCTTGAATTCTGAAGCCTTCCTGGCTCCCACTAGCTCAGGGATATGGAGATTGTCACTAGAAATTCAGAGTGAGTATCGTGCATGGTAATACGGTACATCACGACTAGGTCCTGAGGCAAGCCGAGGACATCGTGGAGTTGATGCATTATGCATGAGAGGGTGTAAGAAATAAAGGATCAATCATCTTCTCCCTCAGATAACATTGATCATTTGCTACACATTATTTGGCTGGGTTCTGTGCAGATTTATTTTCTCCAATGAGAATGAGAAGCAGATTGCCTGTTTCCTTAATGAGCAATGACATCAATCCAGCCAAATCTATCCAAGGCATTGGATGACTTCCCCCCTCTCCCTCTCCCTGCCCCCCTCTGTCACAGTCAGAAGAAATAGGGACAGCTTCTCAAGAAGGTGCCAGCCCCTGGGAGAGTGGTGACAGAGTGGGAAATTGGGTCTAATTCAGGGTGATGAAAAATCTTTCTCTCTCTTTACATTTTTTTTTTGCTTTTTAATTTAAAGCAGTGTGTTTCCACTCTCCATTCTTCCAGATGGCATTCTGAGGGGCTGATCTGCAGAAAAGGCCAAGTGAAAAGTCATCCAATAACCAGGAAGGAAGAAGACAGCATGTAGCATGCACGAGGAGGGTGTGTTTCTGGGACGCTAGGCGGGCTGGAAGGGCACAATCACAGGGAGAAACAGCAAGCAGCATCAGAGAATACCATCGCAGGGCTCCCCAGTCAGCATCAGTGACTTTAATAACACTGGAGTCACGGGTGGTGTTCCACGAGAGAACAGAGCTGGAGCTCGTCTTCTGTTGATACAGCATTCCTCTCGTGGTAGTGAGGCGTCAGTGGGAGGAAGTTGGAGGTAACGTGTGGTCCAGGGCTTGGGAAGTAAGATGTCTTGCTGGGGCATGCTCCCTGCTTCAATCGGACACTTGTCCGCTGAGGCAGGCAGGGGCGGTGGGACTCGGATGAGATGAGGACAGGCACCTGGGGGATTGGTGGAGCAGGTGCCAATAGCAGGTCCGGGCTGGCATGAAATCCTGGCAGACAGGGTCCCCCTGCAGGCTCAGCTCACAGGGAAGCCTCCTGCCTCAGGGACAGCAGAGAGTGCAGGTGCCCCTCAAGTGGGATCCCAAGAAATGCACAGTGTCCAGACAGGTGTATGCAGCCGGGGGTGGGGCCGCATCCTGGGGGTCCTGCCAACAGAGGGCCAAGGCTCAAGCCCTGGAGGGCAGAGTGGCCGGGACCAGGCAGGATGCCCTCGGAGGCAGGGCCAAGGGGGTGGAATCAAGGCCTCCCATGTGAGAAACTTCCCATCACACGGCCGTGTGCCCACTCCCAGTGTCTCAAAGGCATAGAGAAGGAAGCCTTTGAAAAACTGTTGGAAGCTAATCATGCGCCATCCTAGCACACAGAGTCAGTAATGTAAACTGGGAACTGCGAGCCCTGGTCCTGCTTTTCCTGCAGAAATGTAAATATGGGAGCGTTTCCACCAACAGGAAAATGAAGAACAAAGCAGGCCCCGTGAGGGTTCTTTCATGGAGCGAGTGGCTCTGCTAACCAGGCTTGCTTCCCACTCTGAAGACCGCTGAGGCAGGCTCCCAGACCCAGGCCTCGGGAGCAGGGCTGGGGAGACCCAGGTACAGAAGCAGACTTCAGTAATGGGGGACGGAGAGGCTGGGAGGGTGTTGGAGGCGCCTTTGTAATAACAGCTCCCTCTGTGGTTGTGCTAAATCTATAGTTTCCCATATAATTAGGGGTTATTAGCAGCTTCTTTCCTGTTCTTTTTCTTTCTTCCCTCCCTTCCACCTTCCTTTCCTCTCTCCCTCCCTCCCTTCTTTTTCTTTTTTTGACAAATGAGGGAACTGTAGCAGAGAAATAAACTAACATTCTCGAGCCAGTGGCAGGCAGAGAGCTGATCTATGATCTGCTGCTTTGTGTCCAGAGCCTGCTCTCCTGACCACTGTGCCACATGACAGCCCAGTGACCTCATCTGGGCGTCACGTCAGGGTCAGCCCTGCTCAGAGGTCAGGTCATCACTTCGCTCATCCTAGACGGTCCTTTACCGGTTCCTCTTAGATCAGCTTGTTTGGGGAGTTCAACCTCAAGGCGGCCTTGATGGTGTTAACGCGTAGTCAGCTCCTAAACTTCCTTTTATCTTGTACCCAAATGAGATCATTATATTGCAGATCTTATTCAAAGCCGACTCTTTGTAGTCAGCCCATGGTTCTAGCCTGTCGAGAGATCTCTTTAAATCCTTCTGATAATAGCAGATTCTTCTCTTTTCTCTCTTTTCCCATCCAGTGCAACGTGAAACAAAAGCCAGAACTCTCCGAAAATCCCTCCTGTTTTCAAAAGCTTTGACACATTCAGCAAAGATCTGTTCCTTGGTGTCTGTGTGTGCTGTGTTTATTTTTCGCTTTGCTGATTCCTGGAGCATAACTGGGCCCAAGTGTGCCTTTAGAGGCAAACTCTTTGGGGCAAGGGCTCTGCTCTCTGCTTTGGCACACGCTGCCTGTTATGGAGCTCAGTGCACACCTGGGACCCCAGATAAATAATAACCCGGGAGTACTTCTTAGAGAGCTGCATGGGCCCCTGCCTGTTAGATTTCTTTAAGGAATATCTGGGTGACTGACTTCCCCTTGACGGTGGAGGTGCCGTCTCTCTGCACCTGTTCCACCTGCTGCCGACCTAGGATCTGCTTCCTTGTTGTTTGCTGTTTCTGCTCTGACCTTAGGAGTCGTTGCCGAGCAGTCGCCTTTGTGCTCGCAAAGGATGCTCACCTTTATGGATGTTCCAGATTCTGACCCCAGCCAGGCATCTTTCTTCCTCTCTTCCCTCCCCACCGCAAAACCCTCCTCTCCCCACCCTGTTGATGCCCAAGTGTGAATCCCCGGGGGAGAGAAGCCAGAACAGGAGGAGGCAAAAAGGGGACAGTTATTTGCTTTTTGGCAGGAAAAACAACTAACCAAAGCCTCTCTTTCACAGATTTTTGCGAAAGGGTCTTTGGTTTTCTCATGAGGGGGTGAAGTGGGCAGGTCTTGCAGCTTTCTTTTGGTAGCTTTGGAAAGAATAGCTTAAATATAGCTAACATGCATGTTATCATCTTCAAAATCTATAAGGAAAGACATCCTGGTTGGCTCCAATGGATCTGGAAGCAAAGTTGCCTGCTTTGGCTGCAGCCAGATTCGATTACTGTAATTCTCTCAAGTGGCTATTTTGCCAACAAGTAAAGTGGATCTTATGGAGGGGCTAGGACTCAGTTGAGAGGGAGAGGCCTTACACCCATAAATCATCTATATTTGTTCTCAGATTTAGAATAGCAAATCCACTTTTAATTCCTTCCACTTGAGTTGCTGTCGTGTGAGGAGGGTTGTTCTTTAGCAGACTGACACTTCAAACTCTTGAATCACCTGGCTCAATCCTGTGCCTTCTGGCCTTTCTTGGCAAACCAAACACCATCATTAAACAGTGCTTATATTCTCCATTAAATAATCCTTTTAAACATTCCTTTTTATCATGCTCATGTCTCGTTCACTCACTTCCGAAGCAGTCAGGCCAACATTTTTGTCTAGGCAATTACTACATTATCCTGTGCTGTGTGATATATATATATGTAATTGGTGTTGACTCCATGGTCAAACATTTTTATTTCAGAGAGTAACTTTATTTCCAAACTGATTTAATTCCTGCCTCTGAGTCTTGAGCTCGTTTTCAAATAAAACCTTGCCAATGCAGGAATTTCTTGATCAAGATCTACAAAACAGTCATGCTCCAGTTCATGGTTTAATTAGTGTTCAGTTGTATCAAGATTGTTTTCTCTGTGCAAAGTTTCTTCCTCTCCATTTCTCCTTATATAAGTTCCAAACACTCTGAGGGAAGGATAAGTCACTCTTGTGATGTTGAAGTCTGGGAAGTCATCATGCATTTTCTGTTCTGCTATTGTTCCAGGCTGGATGAAGCACAAGCTGGAATCAAGATCACCAGGAGAAACATCAATAACATCTTGTATGCAGATGACATTACTCTTATGGCAGAAAGTGAAGAAGAACTAAAGAGCCTCTTGATGAAGGTGAAAGAGGAGAGTGAAAAAGCTGGCTTAAAACGCAACATTCAAAAAACAAAAATCATGGCATCCAGTCCCACCACTTCATGGCAAATAGATAGGGAAACAATGGAAGCAGAATAGATAGGGAAACAATGGAAGCAGTGACAGACTTTATTTTCTTGGACTCAAAAATCATTGAAGATGGTGATTGTAGCCATGATATTAAAAGACTCTTGCTCCTTGGAAGAAAAGCAATGACAAACCTAGACAGCATATTAAAAAGCAGAGATATTACTCTGCTGACAAAGGTCTGTCTATTCAAAACTGTGGTTTTTCCAGTAGTCATGTATGGATGTGAGAGCTGGACCATATAGAAGGCTGAGCACCAAAGAACAGATGTTTTTGAACTGTGGTGTTGGAGAAGACTCTTGAGAGTCCCTTGGACTGCAAAGAGATCCAACCAGTCAACCACAATGGAAATCAACCCTGAATATTCCTTGGAAGGGCTGATGCTGAAGCTGATGCTCCAATACTTTGGCCACCTGATGCCAAGAGCTGACTCATTGGAAAACACCCTGATGCTGGGAAAGATTGAAGGCAGGAGAAGGGGACGACAGAGGATGAGATGGTTGGATGGCATCACCGACTCAATGGACATGAGTTTGAGTAAACTCTGGGCACTGGTGATGGACAGGGAAGCCTGGCGGGCTGCAGTTCATGGGGTCACAAAGAGTTGGACACGACTGAGTGTCTGAACGATAACAACAACAGTGTTCCTTTAGTCTGTTTTCCCACGCTGGCTGACACCTGGAGGAATCACACAAGAGCAACCGCTCCTCCTCCCCCCACAGGTGGCTGCATCCTCCTCTCCCCCCTGTTGAAGTGCCCGCCCAGCTGGGCTCTTAGAGTCGCTCACTGCTGAGGCTGGTGGGGCCCTGTCTCCTGCGTGTCTGTGTGCACAGGCCAACACATGCTTGTGTCCTTCAAGTCTCACACAAAGGCTGTCCCTCTCCAGCTGGACCTGGAAAATGTGTCAGCAGTTTCGTTTTTTCCCCAGACACTCTGAACATCACAGGAGAATGCCCTGGTACCGCTCAAGCCCCTAGTTTGGTCAGAGGTGGAATAGAGTAACAAATTCCCCACTGCTCATCCTTTCCACCTTTAGTCTTGGTTGGATTCCCCCATCTCTCCCCTTTGTTCACATGCTCAAGCCCTTTAGGAATGGCAGAGTGGAATAGGTGGTGGTGTTGGAGGTGGGGAGGGCAGGTGAAGACCGGCTCCTCTGCTTTGCAATGTGCACCCATATGGCCTCTCTTCACCAGAGGTCTTTTATCTCAAAGACAGGACTCGGGAATTTCTTTTTACTGCCTCCCACATGTATCAACTATATGTATTTTCAGATTTAGAATAAAACAATCAACTTTTCACGCCCTCCTCTGGATTGATGTTGGGTTGATGATGGGAACAATGACTTCCCTATGGCAAGCAGTGACACAGTGTCTCCTGGTCTGTATGCCGATTGGCTGGCGCAGGAATCCTACATTCTGTTTGATGCCACAAATACTTCATATTTTTCCCTGCTATATATATGTGTGTGTGTGTGTGTGTGAGTGTGTGTGTTTGCGTGTGTGTTTTGGCAAATTAGTTGTCAAAATACACATGAAACACACACACATACACATCCAAATTTTATTTATATAAATATAAGTTATTCACACAAATAAAATTCTCGAGTAAAAAAAATTTATGATATTAAAATGAAAAATATAGATATGTTTAGGACTATTAACTATGAGAACCATATATAAGAACGAACTAACATAACATCTTTGTTCCTGGAAGAAAATATTCATGGCTCAATCAAAGTAGAAATGAAACGATTAAAGGCAGAGAAATATGTGACTATATTTCTTTGTTTCAGAGGACGTGGAAGCGAGGTGATAACCCTTCTCTAATATGAGGCCAGATGGGGCTGGAGCTAGGGAGGGCATGCACAGGCATGCTGGGGTGGAGGCGTGGTCCTCAGGATCGGGTGGAGACAAGGCGGAAGCACCATTACTGGATGTGGCTTGTCTATATTGCAGATTTCCCACGGCAAGCATGGAACTCCAAGACTATTTTCTGGGCCTCTTGTCCATACTCTTATCGGACGGTGAAGGAATTACGCTTAATTCCTTCTCCAGTGGCGCTGCAGCCAGCCCCTCGCCATCTGTTCAGGTGGCAGACAAAGTGATCTTTTCAGAAAGCAAAACTGACCCAGTCATCCTTCCACTGGAAACTCTGCTATTTCTTCCCTCTGGTCTTAAAATTAGAAATATATTTCTTTTTTCTTTCCACGGCCAGCAAAGCCTCCTGTGATCTGGGCTTCACTGGCTCACTCGCACCCCCTCACCTTCGCGCCGTCTTCTCCCAGCCCGGCTGTTTCTTGCTCTGCTATTGGTGGGGTGAGACTCTCCCAGAGCCCTTTGCGCCTTGCGCTTACTATGCCGGAAGCACTGCTGTTTTTCAGACTTGCCGTGGTTTCAGTCTTACACCCGCTTGTGTGATTACCGTCTGATGTCTGCATTTCTCACTGTGCTGTGAAATGCGAGTGCCAGTTCTGCTGATGATTGTAACACCAGGGCCGGACTGGGGCTTAGTGAAGGAATGCATGAGTGAATGAATGCATCCCAGAAAAGGCGTCTTTTAACTTGGATCCGGATGGATGAGCAGAATTTCATCATGGGATTAGAGAGAAGGCTGTCCCAGAAAGAATGATCTGGAACAAGGGCCAGGGGAAACTGGTGCATCATTTAGGCTTGGATGAGCAACTGGGGAGGTGGAGAGGCTGCAGGCGTGACTGGACACCTGACCTGGGTCACGTGACCTGGGAAAGGCCTGCTGTGTCTTATTGGAGACACTGGGGCTTTAACCCAAGCCATGGAATCACTGAAGTTGTTGGAGAAAGGGACTGACAAGACGAAAGAGAAACTCAACGCATGTGACAATGTGGGAAAATGAATGGGCAGCTGGAAGCCCGCTCAGGAGGCTGTTGCTTAAGATGCTGGGACTTGGTCTCAGGAGGCTGTTGTGAGTGTGTAGAGAAGGCAACTACGGAGGTGCCAGGCTGGTAAAGACCTGGGCACCCAGGTGGGGAAGCCGGAGGAGAGGCAGGCAGGCGGCACGGACCCCAGGACCCCAGGGCGGCAGCGACCCTCCAGGACAACTTGGGCATGAGGTCTTGGATAACACACAGCCTTCCCTCTTGTCCTTAACACCAGAATGGGGACAAAGAGTCCGCTCTGAAATGGGCGGGAAAGGAGGGGTGGAGAGGGGCGTGTCAAGAAGGTTTGTGGAAAGGGACAGTTTAGCGTGGGGGGGTTCCTCTGACTCTTTGCTGAGGGCAAAAGACACTTGACTTGGTGTCCTCCGTGATGTCCTGAGATGTCTAGTAGTTTGATAATTTGAAATGGAGTCCTTTTACTCTGATGCATTTTTGGAGGGGCTCTTCTGGTGGTTTAATTGCTTATTTGGATGTCTAAGTTATGATTAAAATCCAGAGGAGAGAAATTGGAGAAGTATATGACGGCATGGTATCAAGTCAGCAGTTAATTTAATCCAGAGTGTTTGAACCAAGGGAGAGACTCAGTCAGGACTGGAACCAGCCTGTGGGGTATGCAGGCCCGAAACACATTGTAAGAAATGTGTGATGTCACCCCCAAGAGACAGGCCATAGATGATAACTGGGTCAGATAATGTCTCTGAAATTCACATAGATCTCAGCTATGATACTACCTCATTCATTTCCTAGGTCATTCCTTGTTACTTCTGATTCTAAACGTGTATTTTTACTGTAAACAGGGAAGAGTTAAACTTTACTCAAGGAATACAGTGGGAAACTCCAGTCAGCGAACCCATATTAAGAAAAAATAAAAACTTTTCTTAAGCCTTGACTATACAGCAAAAGATAAGATGATAAATTTATACTTGTTTAAGTTAAAATGGGCTTCCCTTGTGGCTCAGATGGTAGAGAATCTGCAATGCAGGAGACCCAGGTTCGATCCCTGGGTCAAAAGATCCCCTGGAGAAGGGAATGGCTACCCACTCCAGTATTCTTGCCTGGAGAATCCCATTGACAGATGAATCTGGCAGGCTACAGTCCATGGGATTGCAAAGAGTTGGACATGACTGAGAAACTAATGCTTTAAGTATGATTCAAGTTATGTATGTTTTATTTTGTTATGAGTCTTTGCTTTAATGGAGTAATGGATCAAGTAACTAAAGATGGGTCCTGAGGTCACATCATATGAAAATCTACATTTAACTGTTAAAATCAAGTGGTGTAGAAGAGAAGAGGGAACTGACTGACTGGGGTAATAGCAGATTCTTCTCTCCCAAATCATGTTTGTTTTAGAGCTTTGCACTCATTGAGTGGAATGGTTTGAATTATGGTGACATAATTTATTTTTTCTCTTGTGCTCAGGCTTATTCTCTCTCTTTTGCTGAGATCATAGAGTTAAATTCACATTAAGTGCACATTTACACTTTATTGTTATTTCCTTTTTACAGATGAAGAAATGACGCTTAGAGCAGTTGAGAAACTTGTCAGCTTCTAGAAGCTTTTACAACCAAGGAGAGCACTTTGAAAACAAGCCCTGAGGAATGTTTAGGCTTGCGTCTGGATATGAGAGAGCTGTCTCTCTCAGTATTTCTTTTCCATTATCACCCAACTATTTGCTCAAAGTCAAAACATAGTTGTCATTCTTGATTCTGTCCCCCCGGAAGCCAGCCTCACCCTCCAAGTGATAACTATTTAAAAGGTATCCATTTCCTTAACTTAGGCCACTATCATCTCTCACATGGAGAGTAGGAATATAGGTAATAGCAAGTAGATGTGTGTGTATGTGTACAAAACACTATATAGCGAGCTTTATCCCGAGCACCCTCTTGCATTAACTTACGTTTGCTGCTGCCGCTTAGGTGCTCAGGCATGTCTGACTCTGCGGCCCCATGGACTGTAGCCCGCCTAGTCCTCTGTCCACGGGATTCTCCAGGCAAGAATACTGGAGTGGGTTGCCATTTCCTTCTCCAGGGGATCTTCCTGACCCAGGGATTGAACCTTTGTCTTTTGCGTTTCCTGCATTGGCAAGTAAATTCTTTATCACTGGCACCACTTGGGAAGCCCAACTTATATTTATTAATAATCCTCACAATTTGTCTTTGAGGTGAGTGCTACTGTTCTTCGGAACTGAGATGCACACACAGAGATTAGAGGCAAAGATGACAAACAGCATCCCACTCGATTTTCCTGCCTTACTTTTCTTTCTCCAGTTCACTTTCCACAACATAACTAAATAGTTCTAAAATAAAAATCTTACTGTGTTTCTCAAGGAATCAAAATCTTTTCCTCTATTCTTGGCTTCTTGCTTTCATTTTGAGCCCATATTCTGAACCCCTCTCCCATAGGGCCTTACCTATGTAGGAATAGTGAGTGATGGAAAATTAATGGTGGAGGGTTTGTACCATGGTTGGCTTGGGGGAGAGCTGTCTTTGGACCAGCACCTTCTTGGTGCCTTCAAAGGACTGTATGTTCCAAAGGTGGCCACAACATTACCTCTCCCTCATGTGGTCTTCTTGCAGTGTGACACTGAGGTAGGACCTACATTGCCGTCTCTTGAATCTGGGTGCGCTCATGGCTTTGGTTGTTGTGACATTATGGGACTTCCAATGCCAAGTCATAAAAGGTGAAGCTCCTTGTGCGTAGATCACTGAAATCATCGCTCTGAACACTAAGCTTCTGGGTAAACACTCAAAATGACTTGAGGCCGTTTTGCCGTGAGGAAGGGCAAAGGAACTCCTGGGGAGAGACCACAGGGAGAAGCCTGGATACGACTGAGGATGGAGGTGCCTGGCTGGCCACCAGCCATCACGTGGCTGTAGCCCCCCGAGTGCTTTGGAGCCTGCATCAGCCAGAGAAGGCCTTCCTGAATGATGACCAGAGATAGTAAAATGATTTTTGCTGTTTTAGCCACTAAGCTTTGGGACAACTTTTCATGCTGCAGTTGGTAACTGGAACCATGTCCTTGAATTCACACTACTTGAGAGAGTGTGGCTGTGTGCATGAGGAGGGCCATCTCAGTGTTTTGATCCCTAGTTTGTGTGGGAAAGGGAATCCTGTACACTCCCAGTTTTTGCTGTTCAGTCGCTTAGTCACGTCAACTCTTTGCAACCCCGTGGCCTGCAGCGTGCCAGGCTTCCCTGCCTTTCACCATCTCCTAGAGTTTGCTCAAATTCATGTCCATTGAGTCAGTGATGCCACCAAACTATCTCATCCTCTGTCATCCCCTTCTCCTCCTGCCATCAATTTTCCCCAGCATCAGTATCTTTTCCAATTAGTTGGCTCTTTGCATCAGGTGGCCAAAGCACTGGAGCTTCGGCTTCACTCCCAGACTGCCATGTTCGAGGCTGAGTTGAGGCAGCTCCATCTTTGGCTGCAAAGAATATAATCAATCTGATTATGGTGTTGACCATCTGATGATGTCCATGTATAGTCTTCTCTTTTGTTGTTGGAAGACGGTGTTTGCTATGACCAGTGCATTCTCTTAGCAGAACTCTATTAGCCTTTGCCCTGCTTCATTCCGTACTCCAAGGCCAAATTTGCCTGTTACTCCAGGTGTTTCTTGACTTCCTACTTTTGCTTTCCAGTCCCCTATAATGAAAAGGACATCTTTTTTGGGTGTTAGTTCTAGAAGGTCTTGCAGGTCTTCAGGGAACTGTTCAACTTCAGCTTCTTCAGCATTGCTGGTCGGGGCATACACTTGGATTACCGTGATATTGAATGGTTTGCCTTGGAAATGAACAGAGATCATTCTGTCGTTTTTGAGATTGCCTCCAAGTACTGCATTTCGGACTCTTTTGTTGACTATGATGGCTACTCCATTTCTTCTAAGGATTTTCTACCCACAGTAGTAGATGTAATGGTCATTTGAGTTAAATTCACCCATTCCAGTCCATCTTAGTTCATTGATTCCTAGAATGTCAATGTTCACTCTTGTCATCTCCTGTTTGACCACTTCCAATTTGCCTTGATTCATGGACCTAACATTCCAGGTTCCTATGCAATATTGCTCTTTACAACACTGAACCTTGCTTCTATTACCAGTCTCATCCACAACTGGGTGTTGTTTTTGCTTTGGCTCCATCCCTTCATTCTTTCTGGAGTTATTTCTCCACTGATCTCCATTAGCATATTGGGCACCTACTGACCTGGGGAATTCATCTTTCAGTGTCCTATTTTTTTGCCTTTTCATACTGTTCATGGGGTTCTCAAGGTAAGAATACTGAAGTGGTTTGCCATTCCCTTCTCCAGTGGACCACATACTTTGGCTATCTGATGCAAAGAGCTGACTCATTGGAAAAGACCCTGATGCTGGGAGAGATTGAGGGCAAGAGGAGAAGGGCATATCAGAGGATGAGATGGTTGGATGGTATCACTGACTCAATGCACGTGGGTTTGGGTGGACTCCAGGAGTTGGTGATGGACAGGGAGGCCTGGAGTGCTGCGCCTCATGGGGTCACAAAGAAATGGACATGACTGAGTGACTGAACTGACCCGAGGCAACTCCAGAAAGTGAGTGGCTGAGACAAGTTTGGGCACTTGAGTTGTGTTTCTTTCTGAACTTTCAGCATCTTGGAGTGTCACAGGTGATGAGTCTGTTGATTACCTGGTGGCTGTCTCCTGCTTCCATTAGGTGGCTTCGCAGGGAGCTCACTCACCAGAAGGAGATGAGATCACCAGAGATATATTTGCCCTGACTCCCAGCTCTTGGTGGCTCAGGTAGTAAAGACTCTGCCAGCAATGCAGGAAATCCAGGTTCGATCCCTGGGTTGGGAAGATCCCTTGGTGAAGGAAATGGCAATCCACTCTAGTATTCTTGCCTGAAAAAATCCCATGAACAGAGGAGCCTGGTGGGCTACAGTCCATGGGGTCACAAAAAGTCAGACAGGACTGAGCAACTAACACTAGCCTAGAAGTTCCCTTGTTAGGTGGTCGGTGGTGTTCTCTGCTCTCCTCCCAGCTTCCAGGTAAATATTTCCAGCAGCACTGGAGTCCATACTTCTCTTTGGAGCATTTTCCCTAGTGCATCCACTGTTTGGGGCTGACTACACTCTCTGGGACTTCGAGGAATTATCAGCACTCCATCGCTGCTCTGCTTGTATAATTTTCTCAGCGAATCTCATTTTAGGCTTTGTTCTGTGTGTCGCTACTGGTGACTTATATGACCTGTGCACAGTACACAAAGAGTAAGATCAGTGGCCAGCCTGTTCTATGGATTCAACCAGCCCAAGCTGGATCAAGAGACAGAAAAGGAGGTCCCTTTCCTGATTAGCTAGGAGACTATTTCAGCAAAAGCATCTCACTGGATGCCTGTATCCATGCCTGATATTTCAACATTAGAGATTTATCCAAACAATCAAGATTTTTTTGAGCACCCTCTATATGCTGTGCTATTTATGGGAGATATAATGTTGACTAAACATGGTCTCTGTTTTCAGGATCCTAGAGTTTAGAGCAGGAGACAGACAAGGGGGCTGGTAACTGCAGTTCAGGATGATCAAAACCTGGGCAGGACTATGCCCAGAGCATCTTGAGAGGAAACAGATCTTGGGGGAGGCAGGGGGAGTGAGGGATGGACACGGTGTGAGTTATGTCAGGGCTGAAGATGGAGTTGGCTGATGAAGAGGAGGAAAGATGAGAGAAAAACTTGCCCTCTTTCAGCAACTGAGAAGCTATTTTTTGCTTCTGGAGATTGGGGAGCCGAAAGAATGGGGAGGAGAGCTTCAGGAGGGGCAGGAGAGGCTAGGAGAAGCTGGGAGGGACAAACAAGGTGTTAAAGCTATGCAGGGGAATTGAAGTCTATTTTAAGGGCAGTAAGGGGCTGCTCACTGCTCTCTGGTAGAGAAGTGGGTGTGTGCTCAGTCGCTTTGGCTGTGTCTCTTGACTCTTTGAAACCCTGTGGACTATATAGCCTGCCAGGCTCCCCTGTCCATTGGATTCTCCAGGCAAGAATATTGGAATGGATTGCCATGCCACCTTCCAGGGGATCCTCCTGACCCAGGGTTCAAACCCACGTCTGCTGCATCTCCTGCATTGCACGCAAATTCTTTACTGCTGGGGAAGCCCAGTTAGAGGAGAGACAGGGTATTTGTCTTTTAGGAATATCACCTTGGCTGTAGAGTGGAGGGGATTGGAAGGGGCCGTGGTGGTCATCCAGGTGAGAGATGCTCGTGGCCTCAATGGGGATAGTACCACTGAGGATGGAAAGAAGTGAACACATTTTAAGATGCTTTTCAATGTGATCTCAGAATTTTTGTCCATCCTTATCCTCTGTAATTCCCAGTCCTCTCCCTAAACACTATGTGGCATCCTACTTGTCTTTAAGCATATCAGTTCTAGCCTGTCTCATGTTGTGTGTGCTGATATCCATCTGCATATGTACACACAAACCCATCACTGAAGGTCAAAGATTATGTAAGATGTTAACATCCAGGAAAGTTGGATCAAGGGTGTGTGGGAACTCTCTGCACTCCTTGTAATTTTTTTGAAAATCTAAAATTGCACCATAATAAAGAGTTTTTAAAAAATATGTGTCAGCTCTTCAGCAGGGTTAGGCACCTAGACTTTTTTCCCTACCACAATTTTCCCTGTCTGTCACATACTTTGTCTTTTGACTTCTTCTCTATTAGGTAAACTCACACTCATCTTTCAAGATCTACCTCCTTTGTATCTCCCCTGACTTCTCTGGGAATGTGATTATTTCCTCCTTGATTCTGCCATAGATCTGTATCCCTTCCTCCATTATACATTCTGTATGTTTCTGTTTGCATCTTCTCATCCACTTTTTTTTTTTTTTATTCTCGTCATGCTGCTAGTTGCCTGAACAGCCAGCCTGGATGGATGCCATCTCTTGCTCTCTGGCTTCTGATCAGGTTTGACCATTGTCAGGAAGGAGAAGAGAGGGAAAAGGAGAAATACATTTGGGCTCTCTATTACCCCAGTTTTCTTTCTGTGGATTTGCCCTGGGCTGTTGCTTCTGACAACAAATGTTGACTTCTGATAAATGGTTAATGACCAGCATGGAGCCTGAGGAAGACTTGATTTGTAGAGTTTGCCCACTTCTGTGGTGTAAATAGTCCTACCATGGCTGATTTCAGGCAAACAATGTACATCATGCAGTGTGGAGTTGGGAAGAAATGCACACATTCATTGTACATGGAATGAAATGTACACCCCGCTTTGCATTGTTTCCTTCCAGGAAGCTGTGTACTCCTCCTCCAGCCTGTTGCGGGTTGCACCACACAGCTTTTAGCCCTGGGACACTGTACTATCTCCTGTGGTTTTCTCACCATAGCCGTACCTTTGCAAATAGTTCCTTTATTAGACGCTCCTCAAATTATCCAATTGGAGGCACCATCTGTTTTCTGATGAGAGTCTAACTGGTTCACCAAGTTGTACTGTGTGGAAATGAGTCATTTAGAAATCTTTTCTCCTCCTGTACTGTAAATATCTAGAGTACAAGGACAATGATTTATTAATTTTTGCATCTCTAATGTCAAGTCAGTGGAGAGCGTGGACAGGAAAAGAAGAAGGAACTAAGTTTTGTTGAGCATCTACTAGGCACCAGATACTCTATCAAATACTTTGGAAATATTCTCTTTTTAATCTTTTTTTTTTAAATTTTTAAAGTTTTAATTGGAGGCTAATTACTTTACAATATTGTGGTGGTTTTTGCCATACATTGACATAAATCAGCCATGGGTGTACACGTGTTCCCCATCCTGAACACCCCTCCCACCTCCCTCCCCATCCCATCCCTCTGGGTCATCCCAGTGCACCAGCCCTGAGTGCCCTGCCTCATTCATCGAACCTGGACTGGCAATCTATGTCACATATGATAATATACATGTTTCTATGCTGTTCTCTCAAATCATCCCACCCTCGCTTTCTCCCAAGTTAATTCTAGGCCCCGTTGTTCTAGGCATTTATAGACAAGGAAATTGAGGCTCAGAGTGGTTAAGTAACTGTTCAAGGGTACGCTGTTAGGAAGCAGTTGAATGGATTTGAAACTGAATGTCTGGCTCTAAAGTCTATTCTTTTTGCACTATTGCCTCAATTTATTTTTATGAAATAAATGGAAAAGATAAAGTGAATGCCCTCAGCAATGCCTAGTAAGAGGCATCTTCAAGTGGGAGAGAGATGGAAATTGGCTTCCTTCTGTTCCTGGGATAAAGTTTCTAGCAATGTAATTGTTTATAAAATGCAAACTATCCCATGCGTAAGCATTCCCTTTGAACAGGGTATTTTAGATAACATCAAGCAATTCATATATCAGTTGTAAATTGGGCAGATTTTCATTAGTAGCTTAACCATTTGATATCTTAAAATAGTACTTGGCTACTTATCATCTCCTTAAGGTTTAAAATTAGCTTAACACTCTGAGAAGAGGAAAACCATGTCTGTTTGGTTTTTCCTTAAATGATGTGGGGAAATGGTAAATACGATCAATTCAGGAGAAATTTTATAAAAGGAAATCATGTTAAATCATTATAGCATCTCAAATTTTGGGCTCTAATCTTTCCATCTAGAAGATATTGGTGATTTTAGTCAAGCCTTGGAAAGATCTGTGGGAGGTCTGCTTTAAAGATACATCTGTAATATATTTCTGCTCTCTTAGGAGGTTTGATACAACTAGTATTTTGTTTTAATAATGAAAACCATTTGCTGGAAAAATTGTTGCTTGTTTGGGGAATTTCAGCCTAAGATACCATGAAAAGGAACCCAGTAGGTATAATGGACCCATTAGACACCTGAGTGAGAAAATCACATATCTCATTCTGGCTTGATCACTTGCCTAGTTTTATAACTATAGCTATGTCACTTAAAAGTTCTGTGCCTCAGTCTCCTTATACATGAAACAAGTAGTTAAATTCAATGTAGACTAATATTTTCCTAGCTCAAACAAGGTTATAAAATGCTTAAGAATTTTTTCTTTTTAGTAAAGCTGTAATAATTTTTCTACATTTATTAGCCACCATCTTTACTCCAATTTTATTTTTTTGTTATAGTAATAATTTAGTTATTCAATCATTTCCCTACTCTTCTATCTACCACCTATCTATATATCTATAACCACCAAAGAGAAAGGGTATTCAGTGTCCAATATGAAGGTACAAAAAACAATCCCTACATTATAATTTTATGTAGCCTCTTATTCCCTAACATGTATTTTGTACCTGTGTGTGTTTGCACATCTATACACACATACACACACAAAGTTATGTTCTTGTAAACGTTTATCAAGCAGTTCTCCTGGGGGAAAAATAAGCTCTGATTTACAGGATTTGCCAGTTTCTGTGGTGTAACTTCACTTTAATAGCCAGTTTCAAGTTACCCGTAGTAAGTTGCTGAGTGTGGAGGTAAGAAAAGGCACAAAATTGGCTGTTGCAGGTTAGCACAAGCTGGCTCGAGCTCATCTCTGAGTACAGGCAGTCTGGAGTGCTAACTGTTCTCTACCTATTATGTACTTAGAGAACTGAATACTAAGCCTAAAACTAACCTACACGAAGCACGTGTTTTCTCTTTGTTTTCTGTTCATTATGCTCTTAACCTTAAATTATTCTTAATAGTTCTCTCCCTCACCCTCTTACCAAACATAGTATATGCACACACCCAAATTCTGTTAAGTTTTTTGAAGATGTCTATGCACTATAATGGACTTCCCAGGTGGTTCAGAAGGTAAAGCATCTGCCTACAATGTGGGAGACCCGGGTTCAATCCCTGTGCCAGGAAGATCCTCTGGAGAAGGAAATGGCAACCCACTCTAGTACTCTTGTCTGGAAAATCCCATGGACGGAGGAACCTGGTAGGCTACAGTCGATCGGGTCGCAAAGAGTCAGACACGACTGAGCGACTAAACTTTCTTTTTCATGCAATATAATAATGTATAAGTAGACAATACTAAAATATTTTATGCATTTTTCTTCCCAAGTCATCTATCCTTTCAAATTTAAAGTTAAAAGAGCTTCCTTAAAAAAATATGCATTTTAAAGGGTTCTAAGCTTTTAAGTCCTTCTTCAAGAGTGTGTCTGTATTTGTGCCCAAGATTTTCAATGATTAGTTATTTCTCAAAGGAGTTAGGGCTGGAAACACTCCCAACTATTAAATCATCAAGTCTGGGAATGATATAAATTTGATATACTCAGAAATCCAAAAAGCTCCACACAGTAATTTGGTATTTAGTGAATCACAGAAAGTCTACAATGCGTTTACTGTTAACTGAATGATGAGCATCAAACATAGAGTGTAATTAACACAGACAGAAGCTTACTGCCAACAACAGTTTGAAACAATTTTAGTTCTCTCTTTCCTGCCAACTTTGATATGTAAAGAACCCTTCATAGCATGATTGAGAAAATTTGTTTTTGCATGGGACATTCAGTTTGTACCCCCCAGGGCCTCCAGAATAGTGGCTTTTGCAGGGTGGGAACTTAATGAGTATTTGTTGGATTGAACAAGATCTATATTTTTTAAATTGGTCCTCAGATACCACAATTCTTGTTAGTAAATCCTCATTGAATTTCATGAGCCAGTGGTAACATATTCTCAGTGCTCTTATGTAGTGAGCCTTTGCTAAGCTGGTGAACATTTTCCAAAGTAGAAAAGTCAGTGATGGATACAGATCTTATTTAGTCCAAGGAAACCTTTTATAAAAATTGTTACTGGGAATAAGAAGTGTGTGCTGATCCCAGAACTGATCTGTGTTGATCAACTGTGCAAGAAGGAATATCAGCTCCAAGTTATCCATTAACAATTTATCTGTTAAAACAGGAACTGTGTTTGCCTTGATACCTTGCTGAGTCTTGGGCAATCAACTTGAATGTTGAACTGTGGCTAATTGAGACTGGGCTTGGAAAAAAGTATATGGCTGAGTGAGCTACAGTTATAGGTGTGTGTGTGTGTATGTGTGCTTGAGAGAGAGAGAGAGGTCAAACATTAAAAAATGTGAAGGGTTTACCCACATTGAAAGATAATTGTCAGAACGTAACCATTATCTGTGAAAAGTGAAAGTGATGTCACTTAGTCGTGTCCGACTCTCTGCGACCCCTTGGACTATAGCCTACCCGGCTCCTCTGTCCATGGGATTTTTCAGGCAAGAGTACTAGAGTGGGTTGCCATTTCCCCCTCCAGGAGCTCTTTGCAACCCAGGGATCGAACCGGGTCTCCCGCATTGCGAGCAGATGCTTTACCATCTGAGCCACCAGGGAAGCCCAGTCTGTAGTGTTTGATTATCTTCAGGCTAACGGTTCAAACTCAGGAAACTGCCTCACCTCTTGCCACTTCCTCTCTTTGCCCCACAGATCAGTCTTGCTGACGTACCTGCAGATCCCCAAGGCAATCAGGCTCCTCACACCTCTGTGCCACACAGACGCCCTATTAGCTTGCCTCTCCCCATCCTGACACTTCCCTCCACCTTTGACTCAGATTGTTTACTCCTCCAACTCCTTCTGAACCCTGTTCTGGCATCTTTTCCTCAGGATGTCACTTTAGTCTCCACTGAGTGCCCGTCTTTCTTGGCTGATTGTGTGCAGTCAAACATTTATCAGGGTCTACCACACTGCCTGTCTGTCTCTCCTGCAGACTGTGTGTTCTTGAGGAAGAGGCTGATTCTTCTTTTCAGGACCTAACACAGCTTCGGCAAACAGTAGGTGCTCAATAATGTTGGGGCTTCCCTCATAGCCTGTTGGTGAAAAATCCACCTGCAATGCAGGAGAGAGACCCCAGTTCAATTCCTGAGTCAGGAAAATCCACTGGAGAAGGGATAGTCTACCCACCCCCGTATTCTTGGGCGTCCCTGTGGCTCAGCTGGTACAGAATCCACCTGGGATGTAGAAAACCTGGGTTTGATCTCGGGGTTGGGAAGATCTCCTGAAAGGAAAGGCTACCCACTCCAGTATTCTGGCCTGGAGAATGCCCTGGACTGTATGATCCATGGGGTCGCAGAGAGTTGGACCTGACTAAGAGACTTTCACTTTCGTTAATGTTGAGTATTCCAGTATACAAACATCTGAAATGAATAAACAAATGATTTATCAGTTGAGCATTCATCTGTTCAGTCTTGGACTGCGTTTGGTAATCAGGGTTTTTGACACAAAATGACAGAACTGACACACGTGACAAGTCAAAGTCACTCAAGGAAAACCAGAGTTCACCAGTCCAAATAACCGAGACTCCCAAAAGTGGTGCTGTTGGCTTCAGGTCCCAGACGGCACCATTAGAAATGTCTCTCTTTCCATATCTATTTCTTTCTTTTTTTTTCTGGGGTGTTTATCCAGGAAGCTCTCTCCGTTGGAAAACATGGTCCTCATAGTTCTGGGCTCACATAGCTTAATACAGTTCGCAGTTTCAGAAGTACACTGAATATTTCCACTGACCCACCAAAACTGATTATGCTTGGCTCTTTGGGTTCCACACTCACCCTTGGACCAAATATGACCAAGTCTAAGTTCTTCCTCCTCACCACACGGCAGCAAGTCAAGAGATGAGGTGTAGGGGCAAGCAGAGGGAGAAGATTGTGGACTAGTGTCCCGAAGAAGAATTCAGGCTTCTTTTATACTAAAAGGGGAGAGCAGGTGGCTGGTCGTTGCCAGCTTCTTGGTGCCAGCCTGACCCTGGAGGGGATGTGATAATCCTTTGTTCTTGTGGTTGTCTCCATAGGTCTGATCATGATATTCCTGTAAATCTCCAACAAGGCAAATGTCACTCTCTGTTCTGCAACTTTTTATCTCTGTATGTGGGAAAAGTGTTATACTTTTAAAGGTCAAACCTGGGGAGTAGAGCCTTCAGAAAGGGCTGTTATGTATATTTCAGGCTCTAGGCAACATTTCTTTTACAAAGGTGCGGAGCCCGCATGACTAACCTCAGGGAATGGAGCACAAAGGTTAGAACTCAAGGAAGAGATCCAACAGGCCAGGTTTTTCTTCTCTGTTACACAGCCACTGTGCTTGGGCTGATGGGGCATTCTGACTGGTCCTACGCCTAGGTCATATACAAACACCTGTGGAAGGTAGGACTTCTTGAAAAAGGAAGTGATAGAGGAAGTCAAAAATATAACAGGTATCTATGCACTGTTGATTTTGCAATATGATCAATCAATATATATTTTCACAAGTCTCCATGGGTCCAGATGAATTTAACTACTTCATGCATCTTTTCTAGGCCTGCTGAGATGTCCTAAGACTAACATAATAGAAATGCCTGAAGGATGCTCAGTGTTCAAGTATTTAGGTGCTGGACTTAAGTGTATAATTCTATGCCTGTACCTTGCTTCTTACTACTTCCTTTTATTTATTGCTTTTGAAAAAAACCTTTTTATTTTGGGATAATTTTGATTTACAAACAAGTTGCACAGGTAGTATAGAATCTACTCTATGACCGAGTTTTCTTTACTGTTAATATCTTATGTTACTATGGTACATGTATCACACTTAAAGAACCAGATCAGCAAGTTAGTATTAATTAATTAGAGTTTCTTGGACCTTCACTAATTTTTCCTTAATATATTTTTTCTGTTCTAGGACATCATTCAAGGTACCACATTATATTTAGTCATCGTGTCGTGTTGGCCCCCTCCTTTGATAGTTTTTCAGGCTTTCCTTATGTTTGATGACCTTGACAGTTTTGAGGAGAACTGGTCAGGTATTTTGTAAAATGTGCCTCATTTTGGGGTTGTCTGATGTTTGTCTCATCGTTGGGCCATGGTAATACGTTTTTGGGAGGAAGACCTCAGAGTTAAGGTGCCACTCTCATTACATAATGTCAAAGGTACATGCTGTCAACCTGATTTATCACTGTGGATGTTAATCTTGATCACCTGGCTGAGGTCCTATTTCCCAGTTTCTCCACTGTAAAGTTCTTTTTCTCTCTCCTCTTAGACTCTGCTATTTGGAAGCATGTTACTAAGCACAGGTCACACAAGCTGGGTGTTAAACTTGACTTTTTTGAGGGGAGGAGTACCTACATAAATTACCTCGATTCTCCTGTGTGGGAGGTTTGTCTCTGCTGCATTGATCTATTTTAAAGTTAACATGAACCTTTGGGCATTTATTTTATTCTTTGGGTAATGAGCCAATTCTTGCTATTTTGTTCTTTAAACTGTTCCAACTTCAGCAATTGGGTCCTTTCAGCTGTTTCTCTGTCCCTTTACTATGCTCCATCCTTTTGTTTCTTAAGCACGTCCCTACTTTCTGGTTTTACAAGAGACTGCATTCCCAATTTGTATATTCTGCCCCGTTGTAGAATCATCCATTTCTCTAAGGAGCCCTGGTTTCTTTCATCGGAGAACGGTATTAGAAACCAGGATCTGGGAGCTGATCGTGCTCACTGATACTGGGTGTCAGTACCTTTAGGCCCTCTCAATGGGCATATGCATGTATGTTCATTTCACTGCTTCCTTTTAGTTTGTTATTGACTTTTCCTCTTTCATCGGTGCATGCCTTCACCTTGTCCTCCAGTTTGATTTATAATCTGTTTTCTCCTGGCTTTCAAATTTGGCTCTATTTCTTGGTTATCCTTTTTATTAAATTTCCTCCTATAATGTAAGAACTTTCTCCTATAATGTAGGACTTCCCTGTGGCTCAGATGGTAAAGCGTCTGTCTACAATGTGGGAGACCTGGGTTCGATCCCTGGGTTGGGAAGATTCCCTGGAGAAGGAAATGGCAACCCACTCCAGTACTCTTGCCTAGAAAATCCCGTGGACGGAGGAGCCTGGTGCAGGCTACTGTCCATGGGGTTGCAAAGAGTCGGACACGACTGAGCGACTTCACTTCACTTCATGATGTAAGAAATAATGTGTTCAGCTTTACCCATCTCTTGACATAGCTACTCTGTTCTTGCAGACTACATGTTCTGCCCAGGACTTACTGGTGATAACCCAAAGGTTATAGGACTGACAGACAAGGTTTTCTTTCAGGACTCTGCTTTGAAAAGCTTATAATGTAATTTTATGACTGAAAAAAATATATGTTCTGTCTGAATATTCATTTTCAACATGAAACAAAGTGATAAAGTAAATGCTTTGTTTCAGAAAGTTGGATCAGGTTATAAAAATTTCTAGAATTCTGCCACTGCAAGGATAAAGCATTCTCTGAAAATTATGGTGCTATTGGAAAGGAAGATAAGCTTTCTGAAGACATGTATAATGAGATCACCTCAGGGTTAGAAGCAGATATAAGAAATTTTCTGATGATGTTTTTTATTTCCTTTTTTTAGTTGAATGGATTTGACATATAACGCTATGTAAATTTAGGGTTTACCTCTTTTTTTTTTTCTTTATTTTACTCCCCTTTTCTTTTTGTTGTCTGCCATGAGTAGGGTGAAAGGATTTATGAAAGACTTGAGGGGAATATAAAACACTGAACCATAGTAAACAATGTGTGAGGAAGAAAGTGAAGTTTGTTCCCTGAGAAACTGGATAGAAGGGAAACCCTTGAAGAAGGAAGGAGGGAAATGCACACCCACATTCTTATAAGATGAAAGCAAGTGTTTTAAGACTGAACATAGGCTCAGGTCCCCAGAGTTAGGTGTCAGTAAAGCGTATGTCACAGAGGGCTCTGCTTGGAGAAAAGACTCAGGTTATATTTGCTACGTATATCTGGAATCTAAAGCTTGAACTAGGCCAAGTCATGCTCAGTGATGTGAAGTTTAGTTAACAAATTATTCCCTTAAATTTACCCACTTGAGGAATAACAACAATGTATTTCTTAAAATAAGTATAGAATTAGTAAACATTAGTATTTATTTGTATTGATATTTTTACATTCCTCCAACATTTTTTTTTTTTTTTAGAAAAAATAAAACTAGAACATATTATCTACTCTCATTTACGCTTCTTGGTAAAGGCTGGTTTATTTCAGACATTCATTAACTCACTCAGTCGTCAGTCACTTATCGAACATGAATGAGCCAGACATTATTCAAGGTTTTGAGGATATGGTTTGAAGCCACTTATGGTCCTTATTAACCACTCTTTAATTGAGATTTTGGGAATCTAAAGGAGACCACCATGGAAGGAATAAGGTGTTATCGGTGCTAGGATAGAGGTGACTGTGTGTGTAGTTTGGGGAAAGGAGAAAGATGGATCTTTTCTAATTTGGCAGCTCCCCCATTGTAGGCAGAGTGCTTGAGAAAGAAGCCAAAAGCTCCTCCAACAGATCATATAAACCCAAAGCCATAAAACCCAGGACAAGGATGCTGGAGTGCTCTCTCTCCCGTTTCCACTCACTCTCATCCTCCCCCTCCACGCTCATTCTGCTTCTTACCCTCAGATCAGGGGTCAGGGCCTTCAAGTTTCGAAATATTAACACCGTTGAGCACTTTATACATTCTCCTCAAGGGACTGTCCTTAGATTTCGTGATCGTGGAATAGAAAACCGATCAGGACTCTAAGATTTAAGATGAGCAGGGTGTGAGGGGTGGGGGTGGGGGTGGGGAGGAGGCATGCAGGAAGGAGAACAATGATAAAAGAATGAATCCCAAATGACCCAAATTATCAGGCCTGGTGAGTAGGAATGAATGAAATTGACAGAAACAAGAGTATGGCACTCATTCAACATAGGTGATAATAGCCAGCTGGCAAAGGTTCCTATCCCTGCACAAGCTGCTTAACTCCTCTGTTCCCCTCCTGTCCTCCGCCTGAGGGGAACTTTAGCTAAACAATAAGTTTAATTAGATAAGTGAGAAAGCACAGAAACAAAGGAAAACAGTCAAATAAGACCAAATAATTGTAGTTTAGTCTTTGATTAAGCAAAGTTGGGCTTCCCTAGTGGCTCAGAGGTTAAAGCGCCTGCCTGCAATGCGGGAGACCTGGGTTCGATCCCTGGGTCAGGAAGATTCCCTGGAGAAGGAAATGGCAACCCATTCCAGTATTCTTGCCTGGAGAATCCCATGGACGGAGGAGCCTGGTGGGCTACAGTCCGTGGGGTTGCAAAGAGTCAGACATGACTGAGCGACTTCACTTTCACTTTAAGCAAAGTCAAGGAGATCAGTAGTTAACTTCATCTGGTGGGGGGTTTCAATATCTCCAAGACACAGCTTAGAGAATATGGCTCAGAGTATTATCTATACCTGTAGGGCTTCCCAGGTGGAGCCAATGGTAAAGAACCTGCCTACCAATGCAGGAGACTTAAGGGTTTTGTTAGGTAGTTAGAATAGGGAAAAGGAGTCCAAAATGGCGGTGGCTAAAAGACAGGAAGGGAAAAGCCCACGAAAATAGAGCAGAGGAAGGTCAAAGAAAGGCTCGAGGACCGGAGTGAGGACTTCAGGTAGAACAGCGCTCCTGCCTAAGCCCAATTTGCATAGGACCGGCCCAGGGGGAAGAAAAAAACATATAAAAGAGGAGCCAAAGTGCTCTCTCTCACTCTCCCACGCGTGCGTACTCTCTCTCTCTCTCTCTCTCTCTCTCTCTCTCTCTCCTCCCACCCCCTCCCGTGCACTGGATGGATTCTCCTGCTATCATCTAAATAAAATACAGCTGTAACATTGAGCTGTAACATTGATTTATTTAAGAGCTATAACACAGTCTGTCCAAGACCCGAGAGCTGTGACCCGCCAAGGGGGCTTTAATGTCTGTCACTCCAAATCTTTGTTGTGACGAGACAAAGAACCGAGGAGCATACACTCGCTTGACATCTAGATCCCTGGGTCAGGAAAATTTCCTGGAGTAAGAAATGGCAACCCACTCCAGTAATCTTGCCTGGAAAATTCCATGGACAGAAGAGCCTAGCTGGCTACAGTTCATGGGGCCACAAAGAGTCTGACACAACTGAGCATGCAAACAAGCTATGACAAACCTAGACAACATATTAAAAAACAGAGACATCACTTTGCTGACAAAGATCTGTATAGTCAAAGCTATGGTTTTTTCCAGTAGTCATGTGCAGATGTGAGAGCTGGACCATAAAGAAAGCTGAACGCCAAAGAATTGATGCTTTTGAACTGTGGTGTTGGAGAAGACTCTTGAGAGTCCCTTGCACTGCAAGGAGATCAAACCAGTCCATCCTAAAGGAAATCAACCCTGAATACTCATTGAAAGGACTGATGCTGAAGCTGAAGCTCCAATATTCTGGCCACCTGCTACAAAGAACTGACTCACTGGAAAAGACCCTGATGCTGGGAAACATTGAAAGCAGGAGAAGGGGGTGACAGAAGATGAGATGGTTAGATAGCTTGGATAATGAATAACCTGGTTTACTTTGCTCAGAGGGGAATGAAATATTTATATGCCATTTTCTAACAACAATATCTTCAGATGCTCTGAGGGCCTTTAATTATGATTTTTGATTGTTAAAACTATGAAAAGCCCACAAAAAGACAGCTGTAAACAGTTGTCTATAAACTATAAACAGATCAGCCATAATGTAGCATTTAAAAAAATTGAGCTATTTTAATTGAACATACCACTTGAAAATAATGAAAAAATGCTGACAATTTAGTCAGAAAAGAGAGGTCACTCATCAGTTCTTTGAATTTATAAACTGGGGTTGAAAGTTCCCACTTGTAGGCCTGTAGGCCCATCAGTTACCTCTTTTTCTGTAGTGGTAAAGAATCAGAAAGCTAAAATTATCATTTTACTTTTCAGGAATACTATGAGGTTAAGATAGAGAATCCTTTTCAAACTCTCTGAGACCTCAAGTGTCAACAGGTTTCAAAATAAAACTAATATTTGAGTTAGTAACTAAAAATGTGCTCTGTAAACTATAATTTTTAGGACCTAGTGTGTGCATCCTCAGTTCTGTCCAATTCTGCGACCCCATGGACTGTAGCCCACCAGGCTCCTCTGTCCATGGGATTCTCCAGAGTATTGGAGTGGGTTGCCATTTCCTTCTCTAGGGGATCTTCCTGACCCAAGGATTGAACCTGTATCTCTTGCATTGGCAGATGGATTCTTTACCAACTGCACCACCTTGAAAGCCCATTCTTAGGACCTACATCTGCACAAAGAGAGAATCAAGAAAGTAGTTTTAACTTTAAGTAAAAATTGATATCATTTAAAAGTTCAACAATAGAAATTTTGACTGGTCATGATTCTAAGTTAGTAGCTAAAAAGATGTTTGAACACCTAAATGAACTATAAGGAATGGTTGCATTTTAAAAGATTTTCATGTTATCAAGAAGCTGAAAAAGGAAAACAACAACACAAAATCTCCTGGCCCTTCATTTATCTGGTTTAATTTTAAGGGACAATTTTTTAAAAGCTAGATATATGCTTTAGGACATTTCACTGACTTTTACTATCTCTGAACATTCCTTGCATCTTAAAAAGACTTTCAGCGGCGCTCGTTTCTAAATTAATTCAGGCATTTGAGGGCAGTTGGGCCCTCTGCGCTTGAATAATTAAGTGAGTACTATTAGAGGAAAAGCTACACATTAGTAACTTGGAGGAACCAGAGTGGATGAAGCACTTTTCAGAACCTGCATGACAATTTTGAAAATTAAACCCAGTTAATAGAAAAAAATGCTAAATCAATGGCCATAAAATTTAATGGGTTTATAGCAGCCTTAACACAGTAGGACTGAATTATCATGTTAATTTAATTTCCATTTCTAAATGAACCAGAAGGCACAATAAAGGTCAATTAACCAGCTACCTTCCCTGCCTTCTTTTTCTTTTACTGCCGGTTTTAAATCACATTCAGCCCCAAAGCACTCACACTGCTTCTGGAAACTCATTAGTTTTTCCTGAAATTAAAACAAAAAAGAAAAAAAAAAAGAAGAAACAAAAACTAACAACTAACCATGTGCTGAGAACAACCACTGAGATGTGCTACAGTTATGGGGATATATGTATTCAATGAAAAATCTTTTACTCTTGTTACATCGAGGCTACAGACTTAGTCACACTAAGCCTAGGGAAACACACAAGTGAAAGGTCTCCTTGACAGTGTTTACCAAGTGTTCATCTACAGTGAAAGAGCTGTGTGGGCTGCTCTTAACATTTATGAGGCGAATAAGGAAAGGAACTCCATCTGTGTAATGTGGGTCTGTTGTTAGTACAGTGAGAACCTCACACTTTGCACAGCCTGCATTTTTCACATTGAAAGGTGTCACTTTGTATTAATAGGCTTTTATTACTTCAAAAGCATAATAGAAAGAGAAAAAAGTCAGTTTCTTCCCACTCTCCAGCAAGAAAATTCAGCCCTTGTTTTTGGTGCAATGGGTTGCTTGTAATTTGATATGTTTATCAAAATCTTCAAATATTCTGGTGTTTTCTAGTGATACAAAAGACGTAAAGGGTACTATGTTGGTGAACAAAATATACATTTTTGGGGGGCAAAATTTATAATAAAAGTTAAAATGGGTTTCTAATTTGAATATTTGCTATAGTTTGAAAAGTGATATTGAGATATTGGAAATGATAATAATTTTGATTTCAGTAGAAACCTCTTTAAAATAAAGTAAATAATGGTTGTGAAGTATCCAACACTAGGTATCAGATGGCTGTCCATAAAGGTTAACCTTCTTTTCCTTTCTCCTCTTCAGTATAAAGTAGAAAAATAAAATATTCATTATCTAAAGTTTATTTGGAATTATTTCTTAGGATTATAGAACTTTAGGGGAACAATAGTCTCAATACCTTTGTTTATGAAGTTCTTACAACAAATATCCATGGAAATAATCAATAAACAATACCTTTGTTTATGAAGTTCCTACAACAAATATCCATGGAAATAATCAACAGACAATTTATAATAGGAGTAGAAAAGAATTTCATTCCAGTCAAACTGAGACCTCCAGCCTGGGAGACAAATTCAAGAAGCACTTGAACTGTGTCCCAGCAGTCTACAAAATATGGGGAGGCTTGTCTCCAAAGTTGGGGGGGGCGCTTTCCTGGCGGCTCAGACAATAAAGAATCTGCCTGCAATGCAGGAGACCTGGGTTTGATCCCTGGGTTGGGAAGATCCCCTGGAGAAGGCCACCAACTGTAGTGTTCTTGCCTGGGGAATTCCGTGGACAGAGGAGCCTGGTGGGCTACAGTCTACGGGGTTGCACAGTCGGACATAACTGAGTAACTAGCAACATTTGTATAGGCTAAATAGCACAAAATTATATAAGCTGTTGGTCAAGAGTTAGGATGTACGCTGGCAAGAAGTGAGGGTGTTTGTTAACTAAGCGTTGATTTGGGTCCAAATTGGCTGCATTTTGCATACGTTTCCAGAGGCGTCTGCTGGCTGATACTGTTTTGAAAATGGCTGGTAGTGACTTTGAGTTTGATACGGTTCAAAAAATTCAAGTTCTTGGTGATGAAGGAATGAGTCTGAAACTTTATCCACAAAGGCTACTCAGCTCCATCTCAGATGCCTGAACCACCTGTCAGAACAAAGAACAAACGTCAAATTCCTCCAAGGGTTCCAAAGAGGCAGAGAGCATGTACACAGCGTCAGCATGACCCCGTGGCTGGGAAGGAAATCCCATTTTCAAGGAGTAACGGCCCTGGTGCCATGGGGCGTTTGTCACTATCTTCAAAGTGGGCATTCTATACAGTGTGGTAAAAGCATTCTTTTTAATGATTAAAGCAGATGTATAATGTATGTTAGACAAGCCGTGAGACAGCCTGTTCAAGTTAGCACTATGTTCAAGCCAGATCATATATAAGCCAGAATGACATCTTTATACCTCAGTATGCGAAAATTTCATCGATCACAAAGATAGTTACACGTAATTTAGATCAGAAGTCTAAGCATTTTACTATCTGGCTAATTATCTATATATTTTTTCAAATGAAAACATGTAGTTCGCTTTTCATTTAATAAAAACTTGCTCCTTGTCTCTCCTTCACACCTAAGATTATGTATCTACCATCTCTATCATTTCTGGAAGCTATAAGTGGGATTTAGTGACCTTATGATAATTGCTGTGAAAAATACATTGTGTGGAAATATTGATGTAGGAGTATATGTTCACAACACACATATTTAACAAATAAATATATAGTCTAGATGTGATTGGTCTTCAGAGACATCATTTTTCTCTGAAAACTTCTGTAGGCTAGTGACAGAATCTAACCTTTTTTGGAACGGCGACCTATTTAATCCACTTTAAAAAGTCGGGTAATAGAAAAAAAATCTGAAATTTTATGACTGAAATTCTTTAACCATCAAATACATTTAAATGATTTTGCTAATTTCATGTGTGTATTAAGCGACGCTTTTGTGAGACGGAGGAATTTGTGCTGTTTTACCCCTGGTTTTTCTTCAGTGTCGTCGGGGTTGCTGGCGTGGCGCACCCACTTCGTCACCTGTGCGGAGGAGCTCGTTAGCGAGCGCCCTCCCCCTCCTCCCCCCTCCCCTCCCCTCCTCCCCTCCCCTCCTCCCCTCCTCACCCCTCCCCTCCTCCCCCTCCTCCCCCTCCCCCTCCTCCCCCCCTCCCCCCTCCCCCCTCCCCCCTCCCCCCCTCCCCCTCACCCTCCTCCCCCCCCTCCCCTTCCCCCTCCCCCTCCTCCCCTCCTTACCCCTTCCCCCTCCTCCCGGCCGCTTCTCTGCCCTCTGAGCGCTCCGGACAGCGAACCTGACCTCGGAGCCAGGGTGAGCCCAGGGCCTGCTGCGGCCTTTCGCTCTGCTGTTCTCTGCGATCGATGAGGACGTCCTCCGACAGCGGATTCTCAAGAATTATTGCTGATTAACTGAACGATATCACATCATATGACGTAATGACCCTGCCCTCCGCAGCCCTGTTTTGAGACCGAAGGGGTCTTTTGAACATTAGGCCATCGTGCTCCCAATTATATCACTGAACTGTTGCTACGATTTAGTTCCTGGAGTCACGGAAGGCCCTGGACTGTGACTGACCCGGTGCAGGCAGGAGGCCTGGAGGAGCCGTTCAGGTGCCTGGTAGGAGAGGAGAAGAGAGGAAAATGGTAGCAGAGGGACAGGGCGAGGAGGGGAGGCCGGGAGGGAGCCAGGGCGAGACTCGCCCTTCAGGGCCTCATTCCTGGGGCAGAGTTCCCCATTCCCAGCTGTGCCCACACGCGCGCACACACACACATGAACACACACACAGACACACACAGACAGGAACACACACACATACACATGAACACACACACACACGAACACACACACACACGAACACACACATATACACACAAACACACAGACACGAACACACACAGACACACACAGAAACACAGACACAAACACACACATACACACACACACAGACAAACATACAGACATGAACACACACACAGACACACAGACACGAACACACACACAGACAGGAACACACACACATGCATGAACACATGAACACACAGACACGAACAGACACACACATGAACACACAGACATGAACACACACGCATACACACACATGAACACACACAGACACACACAGGAACACACACATACACATGAACACACACATGAACACACACAGACATGAACGCACACAAACATACACACAGACACGAACACACAGACATGAACACATACACACACACACATGAACACACAGAGACATGAACGCACACAAACACACACACATACATGAACACACACACAGGAACACACACATACACATGAACACACACAGACATGAACGCACACAAACATACACACAGACACGAACACACACACACACACACACACACACACACACACACACTCGGCTCATTGACCCCTGCCAGCATTACAGCTGGTATGTCCTTGCTATGTCGTGATCAGGTCTGAGGACTACTGAGTTTGGAAATTTCCATCTTGAAGGTTTTAAGGAGGGAACTTCTTCTAGGTGAGAGGCTGACTGGTGTCTCCCCCATATCTCATAACTCAGGTGTCTGAGGAGTTGTCTTATTAGAATCTGTGTAGGTTTTTTCAGCTCTTCTGCTATCTGGCTGTGTGCTCTGGAGAAGTCACTTGACTTTTCTGGGCCCCGGTTTCCTCAGTAGTGAGAAGAGCTTGCCCTTTGATCTTGAAGGAACTTCTGGTCCCAACACTCCATGCTTCTTTGAGGTCCCATTTCAAGCATGAAGTAAGAATTTCAGACAGGATCACAATATCCCAGCTTGCCCCCTTTCCTTCAATTTACCTGTCTTGAGCAGGTTAATTAATGAAATGAATGGATTTTTCTTAAGAACTTTATGTGTGTGTATGCATGTGTATCGGGCTTCCCTGGTGGCTTAGCTGGTAAAGAATCTGCCTGCAATGCAGGAGACCTGGGTTTGATCCCTGGGTTGGGAAGATCCCCTGGAGAAGGGAAAGGCTACCCACTCCAGTATTCTGCCCTGGAGAATTCCGTGGACTGTATAGTCCATGGGGTCGCAAAGAGTTGGACACGATTGAGTGACTTTCACTTGACTTGACTTGATACATATGTATATGTAAACATATACATACATATGCATATACATGTGACAATAAAAAGAGAAAAAAATCTGGTTTTTGACTTCTAAATTTTTTAGACTGTCAGTAGTGTTTGTCATTCAGTTATGTCTGACTCTTCGTGATCCCATGGACTGTAGCCCACCAGGCTCTTCTGTCCATGAAATTCTCCAGGAAAGAATACTGGAGTGGGTTTTCATTTTCTTCTCTAAATTTTCTGGACTGTCAGTTGCATTCTTAATATTGAGATGGGTCTAGTTTATGTAAAAATGTGTGTTTGTTTTTAGCTTCAGCCTGTTAGGAAAACTGGAGAAAAATGGTACTCATTACTCACTAGGAAACATCTGTCCATTTCTGAAGTATAGTATATATATTTTTAGTGGCAATATTTTACATTATTAATACACTTAGACTTCACCGTGAGTCCTCCAAACACTGGGAGATGGAGTCTCTGATGCCTCGTATGAAATGGGCCGGGGGCTGGCTGGTGAAGGAAAACACCAATTCGGTACATAGCAGGATTTGCATTATCTTATTAGAATGTGTTTGCTAAGAATGTCGATTGGAAGGGGAATTCTTAGAATTGTTACTTTTTTCTTCTAACCCTTGGGAGGAATGAATGAATATGTTGTGTTAATATGGCTTGAGTGTCCTTCTCACTCATGGCTGGGCCATCGTCAGGAGGGGACAAAGTGAATGAGAAAAGTGGGACAGGCTGGCCGATAGAAGAAGGGCCCTCCTCACTGGGAGCAGAGCCATCCGGCTCCCTCCGAGCCTCCCCCTGCCCACGGGCAGCTGGAGAGGGGAGGACACAGGTGACAACTCTGGGCCTGATGGCCCTCTGACTATCTTTATTTTTCATCTGGGGGCCGAATGTTCTCATTTAATGATCACTTGTGGAAATCAGTCCTGAATGTTCATCGGAAGGATTGATGCTGAAGCTGAAACTCCAATACTTTGGCCACCTGATGCTAAGAGCCAACTCATTGGAAAAGACCCTGATGTTGGGAAAGAGTGAAGGCGGGAGGAGAAGGGGACGACAGAGGATGAGATGGTTGGATGGCATCACCGACTCAATAGACATGAGTGTGAGTAAACTCCGGGAGTTGGTGATGGACAGGGAGGCCTGGCGTGCTGCAGTCCATGTGGTTGCAAAGAGTGGGACACAACTGAGCTGAACTGTCCTTTTGTTAATCTATTTATTCATGGCTGCGCTAGGTCTTTGTTGTGGTGCAGGCACTTTTCATTGCAGGGACTTCTCTTGTTGTGGAGCACCGTCTCTAGGGCGTGCGGGCTCCAGCAGGTGTGGCCCACGGGCTCAGCTGCTCCATGGCGCGTGGAATCTTCCTGGACCAGGGCTCGAACCCATGGCCCCTGCACTGGCAGGCAGATTCTTATCCACGGTATTGCCAGGGAAGTCCCCTCTTGTTCTTTTCAGCTCTGAGAAAAGAGGTGGTTTCTCCCTCCCCCAATTATATTGTCTGCATTTCCTGTTTTCTGTTCCAGAAAGAAAAGACAATGCAAATCACTAAGATTATTTCTCGAAGGAGTTTCTTACATTTAGAGAACCGTGCACGGAAGGAGTTGAGTGCAGACCGCCCCACTCCTGCCCAGAGTTTGGAGAGGCTGCCAAGGATGCTTGCAACCTGGGCACCAGGGAGGTATGGTGACGGCTTAGGGAGGCCGAGAAAGACGAGTCTGATGTGCCCAAGAAATAAGGAGCTAAGCCTGAAACCCCCAGACGTTACCCTGGATTTCCGTTGCATCAGTGAAAGAGCGGCCGGTGCTCCCAGTCACCCACCCACTCACTCCTCTGTCCAGGGGTCCACCGGAGCAACAGGCCCTGCTGAGCGCTTCTCTGTGTCAGGCACAGACGCCCTGCAAGTAAAGTGGAGTAAGTCCACAAGGGGAGATGCAGTAACACCAGCTTTGATTCTGAGGTTTATAATTTGCCAAACATTGTGCAAAGTACTTTCTAGGCATCATTAAAAAAATTTAATTTATTTATTTTAATTGGAGGCTAATTACTTTACAATATTGTGGTGGCTATTGCCATACATTGACACGAATCAGCCATGGGGGTACACGTGTCCCCCATCCTGAACCCCCCTCCCACCTCCCTCCCCATCCCATCCCTCAGAGTCATCCCAGTGCACCGGCTTTGCGTGATAATAGATGGTAATGATAGAGTCATCATTACCATCTTTCTAAATTCCATATATATGTGTTAATATACTGTATTGGTGTTTTTCTTTCTGACTTACTTCACTCTGTATAATAGGTTCCAGTTTCATCCACCTCATGAGAACTGATTCAAATGCATTCTTTTTAATAGCTGAGCATTTCATCTTCTTTGTGACCCATTTTTCAGATTAGAAAACTGAGACTCTAAGGACCTTGCTTGAAATCACAAGCTTGTCAGTGACAGCGCTAGTCAGTAACAGGGCCAGATCTGAATTTGGGATCGTCTTATTCTGAATCTTCCCATGAAGAAGTTGCTGCAGCTGAAAATGATAAATGCAATGATGAGGCATGCCTGGGGACTGAGGGAATCAGGCAGCAGGGATTTGATCCAGCTTTGGGGGGTCAAGAAAGGCATTTTGGACATGGTGGTTCTAGAGTGTCACATTAAACTGCGGATGTGAGAAAGCAGATTGAGAGACTGTTGGAGATTCTAGGCAGAAGGAATAACCTGTGAAAATGTGTGTGTGAGGAATTATAAGTGCTTTGGTGTTTCTGAAACATCAAGGCAAGGAGCAGTGGGAGATGAGCCTGGAGAAGTGGGGTAGGGCCAGACCGCAGCAGATCTTTCAGTGACTACAGTGTAGACAGTACCACTTGATGAGCTTGGCTCTTTGCAGGAATTCAGGAGAATGGACATGGCAGGTGCAGTAGGATGGGAAGGAGGGAAGAGAGGGAAGACCTGGTGGCTAATTTGTGGACAGAGTGGATGAGAAAAATGGATGCTTCTTAGACTTCTAGCTTGGTGTTTGGGTGGATGGGAATGCCAATGGTTGATACAGAGGATTTAGGAGAACAAGGTTCAGAAGAAGGATGCTGAGCAGTTTTATTTTTCACCAGTCTATATAGCTATAATAACATTTTATTATTAAGTTTTGATAGCAGGTTAAAATGGTAATGCATAGATTTCATACTTACTATGACTTAGAGCTAATTATTAACTGCTATAATTTCATAAATAAGAAACATCTTTCTTACCTGAATAAAATTAAATAATTTGCTATAATATCAAAAAAATAAAACATAGCTAAGTCAGCCATGACTTTATGGATACTAATCATAATAACAATCACCACACATAGTCCAGGTATTTTTCTGTGGACTTTACTTAATCATTCATCTTGCCTCCAGGGATTTTAGTTTTAAACCCAAGAGGCACTACCCTGGAGTTCATTCATGTCCTGTTGTGGATAGAAGCCTAATGGTTTGGGTCTGCCAGGGGTGGGCATGGCACAATCCCCAAGGCCCAGAGACTGAAACACAGGAGGATAGCTTTGTGAAAATAAAACAGAGAAAGCTGTTTCACTCCAAGCAGTGTAAAGATGGACTATGAACTGTCTAGGTTTGTATTCCAATAATGCAGCTAGAGGCTACATGACTTGTGAATGTTCATAGCAGCATTATTCATAATAGCCCAAACTGGGAACAGCCTAAAGGTCTATTGACTGATGAAGGGGGAGACAAGATTGGTAGATGTTCCACTGAATACAGCTCAACAATAAAATGGAAAAAGCTACTAACACATGCTTGCTACTTCATGGCTAAACAGCAAACACATCGTGTTAAGTGAAGGAAGCCAAACACAGCCACATGTTGCATCATTCCATTTATATGAATACCCAGAAAATGTAAATTTTTGTAGAAAGAAAGTAGGTTAGTGGTTGCTTGAGGTTAGGGATGGGATGGATTAACTGTAAATGGGCACAAGGGATCTAATTGAGATAAATGTGTTCTTAAACTAATTTATGGTAATTGTTGCAACCATTCAGTAAACTTACCAAAAATCATTTAATGGTACACAGGAAATAATGAATTTTATAAAGTGTAAGATGTTTTCCAGTAAAGCTGTGTGAACTTTGGCCAAGTCATTGAATCCCTTTTTGTTTCATTTCCCTTACCTGTGAAATGGGGTGATGATTGTTGTTCAGTTGCTCAGTCGTGTCCGACTCTTTGCGACCCAGTGGGCTGCAGCACACCAGGCCTTCCTTCACTGTCTCCCAGAGTTTGCCCAAACTCGTGTCCATTCCTATTTAATCTCCAGCAGCACTTAACTCAGCTTATTGTTGACTCGCTGCCCCCACCTCCTGGCCCCCATTCCTTTTTGGAGCTACTTTCTGCACTTGGCTGTCTTGGGTTCTCAGGGCGTGTGGGGTGGCTCATTTGTTTCACCTGAGTCGGGCATGCCTATGGCATGCCTCCTCACTCAGCCTCGCTTCTGGTTTGGGATTATTTGGCATTCTGCCTGAGATTTGGCAGTCTGTCTTCGCACCTACTTACTCTTCAGAGTCCCTTAGATTGCAGGGAGATCCAAACAGTCCATCCTAAAGGAGATCAGTCCTGAATATTCATTGGAAGGACTGATGCTGAAGCTGAAACTCCAATACTTTGGCCACCTGATTTGAAGAACTGACTCATTTGAAAAGACCCTAATGGTGGGAAAGATTGAGGGCAGGAAGAGATGGGGACGACAGAGGATGAGATGGTTGGATGGCATCACCGACTCAATGGATATGAGTTTGAGTAAACTCCAGGAGTTGGTGATGGACAGGGAGGCCTGGCATGCTGCAGTCCATGGGGTCGCAAAGAGTCGGACGCTACTGAGTGACTGAATTGGACTGAACTGCCTGAGATATTTTGGGACTTGTTTGGGATATTTCTCTGAAGCTTGAATATCACTTCAGTTCCTTTGTTCTCTTGGGTAATTCTATCCATCCTTTTCCACCAATTTATTCCAGAAAGTCTTCCTTGTTCAGTTTTGCTAGAGACACCTCTCCTGATATTCAAGATTCACTTGAATTCATTACAAATTCACTTTAATTTTTACATTTTTCCTGTTATTTCAATAGTATTTTGTGAGCAAGGATGTCGAGGATGCTGGGTGTGCTGTTAAGATCCTGTTTAAGACTGAAGGGCTTATTCCTCCAGCTGCCCCAGGCTGGCCCGCTTCCTGGGAGAGCCTTCCAACAATGACTCACCAACTGGAGGCTCAGCCTTTTCACCCAGCTTGCTACAATTCAGAAGACCACCCGGCCTCAGAGCTTCCTGTAGGGTCAGCAGAGGCTTACATGGAGAGTCCATCCAGCCCAGCTTCTCCTTCTGCCTATTTTTTTTTTCCCTTCCCTTCCATTCCACAGATGTTGACCCAAAGAGTATTCCCTAATAGACTTTGTTCATGCTAACCTCCAAATCTGAGTCAGCTTCCCAGAGAACCCAAATGGTGACGACAGAGGAGATTCACATGCATGTGTTTAGCCAGTCAACTGGAAGACCTTTTACAGTGCTTATTTTGAGATCAGGGGCCTTTTAAGATAAGAAAATTAAGTGTATGAATTCTTTCTATCCAGAAGGTGAGGTTCACACCTCTCTCCAATATGAGCTCTCTCCTCTTGGCCTTTGATCAGACATCGAGCTCCTCTGGGCTCCTGGCATCTCCTTCTCCCCATAGCTGGTGCTACGAGACCCTTACCTGTGGGCCCAGCCTGCTCCTTCTCAGGGCCAGACTGGGACTACAGGGAAAACGCTTCGCAGCTTGTCTTAAGTTGGATTTTCTTGAGGCAGACTGTAAGATGAAGATCTGTGAGTGAGGGCCTCATTAAGGAGGTGTCTCTAGAAGGGGGAAGGGCGGGGCGGGGCAGGGCAGAGGGGGAAGCCAAGCAAGGCTGGGGTCTCAGCTGGAGTCCTTTGGAGGTCGTGTGATGGTTAATTTGAGGTCGTGACTTGACTGGCCACAGTGGGCCCGGATTAAGCCTCATTTCTGGTTGTGTTGATACTTGTGGGTTGTTTGTGGATGAGGTTAGCATCTGGACTCAGTAAAGGACTTGCCCTCCCCAAGTTCATGTGGCTTGAGTATCGCCCAGTCCCCTGAGGGCCTGAATGGAGCCAAAGGCAGCAGGAGAAGGGAGCCGTTCCTTTCTCCCTGCGTCACTGCCTGACCGGGGGCATCTCATCTCATCTGCTCTGCCCCAGGTGGCATTTGCATCACCATTTCCCCTGGTCCTCAGGTCTTCAGCGGCAGATTGGATTATCCCACTGGATTTCCTAGGTCTCCAAGGGTAGAGGGTAGACTGGGGCACTTCTCAGCCTTCATAATCAAATGATCCAAATTCTTATTACCTGGCTAGCTATCATCTCTCATCTGTGTACCCTAGTTCTGTTTCTCTGGAGAATTCTGACTAACATGGGTAGCATCGCCTGAGCCACAAGAAGACTCTGGGCTGTAATTTATACATCAGAATTTTCCTACCCGAGGCAGAAGAGTTGGGCTTTTGTATCCTTGCACCCATTATTCAGATTGACTGACAGTGACTCCCTGCGGTGGGGCTGTGAGATACAGTGTAAACATCCAGACCCTATGGCTCTCTGCCCACGCAGGGCAAAGCCGTTCTAGTGCCATGAGGGTTTCCTCCCAAGAGCACACATGAGTGCTGGTCGCTGGGAGCCAAAGCGCGTAGAACCTAACACAGGGACATTCAGAAGTGGTAGGAGGGGTCTGAGCTGGTCTAGGTGGATCAATGACATCGTCTTCGGCATAGTTCTGTCACCAGCATCCTCCTTAGTTTGGCCTTGGTGCCAGGCTCCAGTTTTGAAGGTATTCCGTTTCTGGCATAGTATAACTTATAGAATATTTGATTTTGTGTAGGACTGTATTCCAATGACTCTGTTCGGATGAGTTAATTGCAAAGTTCTCCATTAAATAATGAAATGAGTTAATCTTTTTATAGAGTTGCTCTGTATTTAGAATCAAAATGCTGAAGTGTGTTTATGAAAAGCAGCAATCCTAGCGTTGCTCTAATTGATATTGATCTGTTCCTCATGGTAGTAATTGCCCCAAAAGCTTAGTGGCTCTTTGAGACCATTCTTAGAATGAAAACAGGACTATGTCATCAGCATAACGGAAGAGGCTATGAGAGGAGATCGTTTATTTGGGTTGTCAAAAAAAAAAAATCTATCAAATGGTTTGGGTGAAAACGAAAGAGTGGGCAGGTTAGGACACTTGCCATTTGGGGCTGAGTCTGTTCTGTCAAGAGCCCATTTCCCGTCAATTTTTGATCCATCCTTTTTGATATTACAGTAAAGGCTTTAAAGGACCATTAAAAACCATGATCAATATGAAGATCATGTAACCTGACCCCAAGATAGTTTCTGTCTATAAAATCTAAGGCTGACAGTAGAGAAATAAGTGCCACATGTCTCAAATTATTTTTAACCATTTTCTCTAACAGAAGAATTAGAGTGTAGTAAGAGTGAGTGATAGAAAAACTCTCTCTAAACATTTGTGCCCCTTCCTATTGAGTATTATATTGAGACATTCAGATGTGCAGTGTGGAAGAGCATGATGGTGCTGGGTTTTTTTTTGCAAGGATATTCTAAAAATTGGTGATAAGAAAAGATACAAGGCTGTCTTTTTTCCCTTTTATAGCAGACTATTCTTAGTCTGTTTTATATAAATTATACTTAAGGGATTAAGTCAATAGTTTTCCATAGATTGGCACCTACCGTGTAGAATAGAATTTGTGGTAGGTAAACTTTCTGCTGCATAGTTTGACATTAAGGCATTGTTTGAATAAATGAGTAGGGACATGGGATTTGAGATATAGTTCTAGGGCTCTTAAATCATGAGGAAAATGTAAGAGCTTTTAAAAATAAAAACAGAGCATCAGTTACTGAATTCCTTTAATGACAGGAGTACGGCCAAGCAGGTAGCTGTATGCTGTGGGCTACAGAAGAGTAACTTGACCAGAGAAAGGACCAGAGAGACAGAAGATTCTTAGAGAATGCTCAGGGTAAAAGGGTTAAATCAGGGAAACTAAAAGGCAAGAGCCAAGAACCACATAGCTAAGAAATTTAGTATTATTATATCAGCAGCTTAAAAAGAGACCATGTTAGCAGATGCTGAGCATATATTCGCACTCCTTCCTAATAACTCTCCTTAATTATGCTATAGAGGACACTTCCTTAATAGGATAAAGAATCTGCAAAACCAATAGCCAAGATTATGTTTGTAGAGGAGACACTTGAGGTTTTCCCATCAAATTAGAAAAGTTGTAGTCAACAATGTCAAGAAAAAGAAAGGAAACATAAATGTTGGGACTTGGATGATGTGTGAGCACAGAGATCACGGAGGTCTGCTTGGATCACCTTCCAGAGAGAATTTGCTGTGCAGCTGCGAGGGGGGCGGTTCACTGACAGTCCTCCAGCTCTTAGCGACGTCAGAGTCCCCTCAGCTTCACAGAGAGCTCTCGGCCCGTGGCCGACCGTATCTGCTCCGTGCGGGATGTTCCTTGCCCCAGGAGCTCCTCACTGGGTAGGCTGTCTTTGTCAGGTCTGCATCGTAGTCAGCCCTTTTGGCCCACTTTTTCTTCCTTCCCTGTTTATCCCACATGCTTCTTTCCTCCTTACCTCATCTGAGCATCTGCTTCAAGACCTGCCTGACACTGTTGGACGCAGGAGTGGTACAGGAAAGCAGGAGGTGAGAAGTATTTTGGGGGCTGGACCCACCAAGACTTGGGGCACAGACACTCTGATACAAAGTGGCAGTCTAGTTGCTAAAACTGGTGGAATTACCTGGTTGTTACTAAGTTGCACTGATGACCTATGGAGGCATAATGACAAGTTGAGGGTGGTTAAGAAACAAAAGAATGTTGCCAGAAAGTCTGCGGTTTGCAAAGTCCCTTATTTCCTACAATGTGGGAGCAGATCCAGCTGAAGACTAAACTCAAAGGCTTTAATGAGTCGCCAAGCTACTAAGGTGGTTGAATATAAACAAAAGATCTGTTATGCCAAAACCAAGGTTCCAGTTGGGCAAACTTGAAACCCTAACACATCAAATGAAGACATCAGGATTGAAGCTGCCAAAGATTTGGGCTCTCCATATTCCATTGAGCCCTCAGAATCGCAGAAGTGGCCCACTCCTTCCATTTGAGATAGCACTGCCCCCTGGTGGGAAGACTCTGGGATGTCTTTTTTCAAGGTGATACATCTGCCCCTCAGGATCTGCCCTTACCTCTTTTCCTGACTGCTGGGTTGATAACTTGGGTTAAGTTGCAGCAAAACCCAATTAGGGACATGCTGATAAGAGAGGAAATGGACCTGTAATAATTGGCCAGCATTGACTGAGAGTGAAGCATTAAGCTTGGGAGTTCCCACGGGGCTGGATTTGGGGTTGCTTAATCAAAAGGTTTGGAAGACAAGACTGGATAAGAGTGAGTTTGTGAACTTGGGGACAATTTTTTCAAAATACAGGATTTAATACCCTGGCAAAGACCCCCAAAACACACTGACAACAAAGGCCCATGGTTGAAAAGCTTGAATTACCGTGGCAGACAATGAAAGAAGGGAGGTGGGTATTCTAGACTAGATAAATTATGCAAGGTCAGAATACACATCCTTAGGAACTTCTCAAAATATGTTTCACAGAAACGCCAGGAGTTACACCAAGCCCAGGACAGAGAGACACCAACATTGCCAGGAAATTGAGGGGTGGCTGAGGGACTGGATATAAAAATAGTCACATCCACAACCTCTCCTGCGGTTAGCCCAGAGTCAGGACTTAGCCAATAATGGGCAGTTTCATTGTTTTTTCTTATTTCCAATTCAGGGCCAACCACCAAAAGCCAAACATGCTCCTTATACCAATTTCATACGATGCCCTCCTGGCTCGCCTACTTCCAGCTTCCTTGTGCAAACTACCTTCAGTCAGAACATACCTAAAGTCTGCCTTTATTTTTCACTATATTTTTCTACTCCCTTGCCTGCCTTTGAGTCTCTGCCAAACATGAGTGATGGTGGATGACTTCCTTCCTGTAGCAAGCTCTGAATAAGCAGTCTCTGTTTTTTATCATTCAGGTGGTCTTCATCTGTTTCCACATGGCTTACTTCTGTAGGTAAGAGCTGATGGTAGGAGAGGCTGTCACCAAGCTTGGCTCATTGATTTTAATGAGGATTGTGGAGCTTCCATGTTGTAGAGGCCAGGTGGCTACACTTAACTGCCAGAAGCCAGGGGGGTTGCAATTTTTGGGACAACTGCCAGAATTGAGTGGCAGCCAAGGAGGCTTAACCTACAGAGAATTGCAGGAGAGATAGTTAACATAGCATAAATAACATTGCTAGGGTTAAAATAGAAGAGTCAATGATGGTATTCTCAATACACATATTTAATCAAAGAAAGCAAACATGAAAGAGCAGGATACTGAGAATGGGCACCCTAATGGAAAGTCACAATTCCTTTCTCAGCGTTCAGACCCAAGTCAGTTTTCAGACCCAGAATCCAGTGCCTGAAGAGGTGGCTGAGTTCCAGTGGAAAGGATTCTGTATCACCGTGGCAAGTATGTGTGGTAATGGTTCCTCCAGCCCCTCTGCAATGGGACCTGTGGGTATTTACTTGAGTGATTGCACAATAGGGAAAGGGAAATATTAGGACATTTCAGGGATTGTTAGACATAGGATCTGACACCGATACTTGGGGACCTGCAGCACCATTATGGTCCCACTGCTAGATCTGGGATATAGGAAGACTACGAAATAAATGGAATCTTGGCTGAAGTCCAGCTTGCCATGGATCCACTGGGTCCGTGGACTCACCAGGTGGTCTTTCCCTCAGTTCCTGAATATATAACTGGAACTGAAAATTTTGGAAGCTTATCCTTAGCCTGCAGAGTAAGAGCTATGATAGTGTGGAGGGCCAAGAGGAAATCTTTGAAACTGCCTACCCACATCCGCAGCTGAGATATTAAATAAAAAGTAATATTATAAGAGAGAGAGTGAAGATTAATGCCATTCCTGATGTTCGTAAGGATATAGTGGTGGAGACCCTCATTGTATCACCATTTAAATTAGCAGTCTGGCTCCTGCAGAAACTGGATGGATCTTGGAGAATGACCGGGGACCACTGTAGACTCAATCAAGTAGTAGCCTCCATGGCAGAGACTGGCAGAGTGGATTTAGTTTGTAGAGCAGATTAACATGGCCTTGTTACACAATCTGCAGCTGCTGATTTGGTAATAGGGCTCTTTTCTTTTCCTATTGGGGAAGAGGCTAGAAAAGGTTTGCATTCACAAGGAGGGGAAAATATACATTTATTGTTTTGCCCCACAACTATGTTAAGTCTTAGATCTCTGCTGTAATATATTCTGAAAATATCTAGACTGTTGGGACATCCTGCAGAATATCAGGTGATTCATCTCATTGTTGCTATCATGCTGATCAGACAGGATTTGCAAGAGGAGTTAACATGCTGAAGATTTTGGTCCTCGGTCTACAGGGTGGAAGATAAATTCTACCAAGACTTTGCCACCTTCTACTTTGGCCAAGTTTTCAGGGGTCCAGTGGTCCTAGGAGCATGTTGAGACATCTCCAAAACATAAGACAACTTGCCTCAACCTTCATCCATTATCACAAAGAGGTCAGCAAGTGTCTACCAGGCCTGTTCAGGTACTAGAGGAACACATGCTACATGTAGGAACACTGCTCCAGCTCCCATATCATGTGACCCCAAAGACTGTCCGTTTTGAGAGGGGCCTGGAACAGAAAAAGGCTCTGCAGCAGGTGTAGACTCTGGTGGAACACAGTCTGCAGCTCTGTCACTTGGGTCATCTGCTCCAAGAGACCTAAGTGACCATACATCAAGAACTGCTTATGATGAGTTGGGTTCTGCTGGACACATCAAGCCATAAAGTTGAGCGGACCCACTAGCAATCCATCATAAGATAGAAATGGCGTACCCAAGATGGAGCACCAGGGCCATGAATACACTCCTCCCCACCCTCCTTGGAGAAGGAAATGGCAACCCACTCCAGTATTCTTGCCTGGAGAATCCCAGGGACAGAGGGGCCTGGTGGGCTGCTGTCTATGGGGTCACACAGAGTCGGACATGAATGAAGGGACTTAGCAGCAGCAGCAGCAGCAGCCTACCCTCATATCACCCACAAGGGCCAAATCTATCAGGAGGTTGAGCTGGGAAGAGAGGTGCATACACCTAGTTGAAAGGAGAGGATAAACCTGATGTTGATTTATGGATGTGTTGACTTAGTATATATGGGTGCAAGCTAAAAATGGATGGCAGATGCAATATAGCCATAAGCAGGGTGACCTTGAAAGATAACACTGAAGAAAAAAAAACTTCCCATAGTAGAGCTTTGAGCAGTATACCTGATCACCCACTTTACCAGTAAGAAGAAACGGTCCCATTTATCTGGGCCATAATGAATGGCATGGCCAGTTTGGTCAAGGGCCTGGAAGTTCAGAGATAGAGTCTAGGGTAGAGATAGGTGGATGGACATATGGAAGTTGACATATGGAAGTGTGACTTTTGTATCACTTATCAATTTGTGCTTACTAGAAAGTCTTTACCATTCTATGCACTAAAATGACCTAGGAGACAATTTTAGTCAGGCAGTTGATGTTGCCAGTCTTTTTGTCTTTCCCACTGCAGAACTACATAGTAAGCATATGAATGAAGGGGACACAGAGGCAGAGGTTAAAGTTGCTCGTGGGTTTAACAGCATAGATCCCTACTTACAAAGGCAGATAATTGCTGTTGCCAACTCTGAGTGTCTAACTTACCCGCAACGAATCTCAAAGCTGAGCTCTTGACAGGACATTATTCCCACAAGTACCTGAGATCAACCAGCTACTTGGTGACAAGCTGACTACATCAGGCTCTTTTTATCCTGGAAGTGCCAATGCTTTGCACTAATAAGAACTAATACATATTCTAAATTTAGTTTACATTCCCTTCCCACAGAAGTTCAGTCAGCACCTCTATCTGGTCATATCTGATCCATATCATTTGTACAATTAAAGAAATGAGGGAGTGGCCTTAGTATCATGGGATTCACTGGCAGTGTCTCACTGTGCACCTTTCAGAAGCTATCAGTGTGACTGAGTGTTGAATTGACTTGTTGAAGGTGCAGCCAAGTGCCTCCTTGGGGGCAAAACTCTGCAAATATGGAGTCTCTTGATGAGAAATGTTAAGGGAAGATTCTCAGGTTGATATTTTGCAGTGGACTAAATTGTTGACGTTCTCAAGGGGTATAACCTCATTATTACTCCTCTGGAAAGTTCCCTTGTGAAATGTAATCACATAGAACTCAAAATTAAATGGTCTCTTCATATCCGGTGATAAGAACAACAGAGCCAAGCTCACCGCCCCCGTGTTCCATCAGAGCTCTTCTCTCTTCCAAGTCCCCACACCCTTCTCTCCTGTTTCTGCCTTAGGAAGGACCGTCTTACAACACATGCAGATCAAATTAACATATGGACAACATTACAAATGATGACATGTTTTGGAATTTTAGCATCACTTTGAAGTGCTCACAACCATAAATGTTATATTTGCCAAAGTGAAGGTTCTGCTGAAATTATTTGTAATTGTAAATTATTTTGATTAAATGCTGGCCTTTTCAATTGTATAACTTTCCCTAGAATCATAGTGGTCTTCTAGCCAGTCATCTACAGAAGCCCATAGTAGTCTTCCATACAGTCCATGTGGAAGAACCATTTCCCACTCTTGTATTCAGGTCTCTTGTAATGTTATATCCTTTAGAGGATAAAGCAAATATGCTCAATGCAAATAATATCAAGTGGGACAATATATTTCATACATATGAATGAATTTATGGTATAATATACATATGTATCTAAGGCAAGCTTGGTTTGTCTGATTAGGAAGCAGACCCATTTACTGTGTGATAAGAAGTCCCATCTCCAGTATTCATTTGGATGCTAAAATCCTTAGAAATACATCCTTCCAAAATGATTGCCTTATTTTGGACCCAGCTGCATGTGAGTTATTATTAATCCTGTATCCGAAGGAAACACTTCTCTTTAAATATGAGGTTATTTGATTTGAAATGGATAGAGTCAGTATCAGATGGTTTTTAAAGAGAATGATTATATTCTTAAAGGAACCTGAAAGAGTGTGATATTGCAAAGAGATATAAAGACCTGTGTAAGGAAAATGATATATTAACTAGTTAAGTTAGTATTTATAAAAAAAGTAAAGAGACTAAACTTACCTCTTACCTTTAAAAAATATATTTATTTCTCTATAGGTTTTATTGAATAGTCAGAGAGAATTTTATTTGCTATTCAGTGTTAAGTATTTCTCTTTCTGTCTTTTTTCTTTTGCCACACCATGCAGCATGTAGAATTCCCTTTCTCAGGGATGGAACCTGCGCCCCCTGCAGTGGAAGCACAGAGTCTTAACCACAGGACTGCCAGGGAAGTCCCGATGTTTTGTATTTTCATTTGAGTTCTTAAAGCGATTTAACCTTTCAAAATTGTGCTGTTATCCTGAAAAAGAAGATAGTGAAACAAAACATTTCATAAATGTATTTCCACACACAGGAAGTATGTACGGGAGAGTGAGAACACAGTATTGGGTTCAGTTTAGGGATATTCCAGAATATTTTCTTACATATTAGTTTAGACTATTAGTAGCAATATGTAAGCTGCTGTGAAGTCTGAGACCAAGACTTACACCAGCAAAGTAGACTTTCCCAGCTCCACCAAATGCCTTCTTGCTCATTGGACACTGCTCTGTGAAGATCTAGGTTCCACTCTTTTGCTGAGGACTCATCATTCACAGGTTTACACTGACGACAGTAAGGATGAAGGATGAAGAACATGCTAAATTAGAATTTTAGTTTGGTTTATGATGCTTTAAAACAGCGATTTTCAAATTTTTGTCTGAAATTTACAGTAAGAAATAGTTTTCAATTGAACTAGCATTTGTGTGCACACACTCTAGTCAAAGGTTTTATGAAACAGTATTTACCTTATGGGTGGTAGACTCTGATACTTTCTATTTCTTTTCTATTCTACCATTCCCTGCTACTCCATCCTATTAAAACACTGATCGTAATCCACTAAATCAATTTAATAACCCACTAAGTAGTCATGGCCCATATTTTGAAAGAAATGTTCCTTCAAGACATTTAAAATGCAGGGCACTATATCAATTTTAACTTTCTACAGTGCCTAGAATAGTACTAAAATAAGGCTGGGTAATCTCATGTGGTAGGTTGCTGATTTGCTCCAATTCGTTACTCCCTGCACTATCATATCCATGTACATTCTGTGTAACTTTCTAGTGTATGCCTATTTTGATACACATGGCCTAGGCCATGTGACTTGTCTTAGATGATAGGAGTTGAGTAAACGTGATACATTCAGAAGCTTGAGAAGTGTGTGTACACTGGAGCTTGTCTGTTCTTACTCCGATGTCTTGTTTAGAATATGCCCAACTCTCTACTGGAGACACAAGGACTGGATCAGAGATGTGGTCAAAGCTGAATTGCTCCGGATGTCCCAGCTGAGGCTATCCTATATGAGCTCACAGCCAGCCCACACTGGCACATGAGTGAGCCCAGCCAAGACAAGCAAAGGCATCTAGCCATCTAGCTAACCACTCCAGCCAAGTGAGCAATAAACATTTATTGTTAAATGCCACCGAGGTCTTTTGGTTTGTTACATTTTATTACCATGGCAACAGATAACATGGACCTGGCTGTGCCCAATCACGGCCTGTCCATGTTTGAGTACATGAAATATATTCATGTGACTTGAAGCCTAGCAGAGTCAAAACCTCTCCCATCCTGCCTCACTTCCACTACGGGTCAAAATACTACTCTCTCCCTTTAATCACCTCATCATAGGGATTGTCCGGTTTCCTTAGGAGGTTGTCCACAAACATTCACAATATGTTTTAGCTTTCAGATATGGGGCCACTGATACTGTTAATATTTAAGAAGATTATAGAGGCATGATAATCCCAAAGAAGGCAATAGCAAAGAATATTCAAACTGCTATATAACTGTGCTCATTTCACATGCTAGCAAGGTAATTCTTCAAATCCTTCAAGCTAGGCTTCAATAGTATGTGAACTTAAAACTTCTGGATATACAAGCTGGATTTAGAAAAGGCAGAGGAATCAGAGATCAAATTGCCAACATCCATTGGAATATAGAAAAAGCAAGAGAATTCCAGAAAATATCTACTTCTTCTTCATTGACTACACTAAGGCCTTTGACTGTGTGGGTGACAACAAACTTAGGAATATCCTTAAAGAGATGAGAATACCAGACCACCTTACCTGCCTCCTGAGAAACCTGTATGCAGGTCAAGAAGCACCAGTTAGAACCAGGCATGGAACAACTGACTGGTTCCAAATTGGGAAAGGAGTACAATAAGACTGCTTATTTAACTTACATGCAGAGTACATCATGTGTAATGCCCAGCTGGATGAATCACAAGCAGGAATCAAAATTTCCCAGAGAAAAAGCAACAGCATCAGATATGCAGATTGTTGTTGTTCAGTCACTAAGTCATGTCAGACTCTTTGTGACATCAGGGACTGCGGCATACCAGTCATCTGTCCTTCACTGTCTCCCAGAGATCGCTCAGATTCGTGTCCATTGGGTCGGTGATGCTATCTAACCATCTCATCCTCTGCTGCCCCCTTCTCCTTTTGCCTTCAGTCTTTCCCAGCATCAGGGTCTTCTCCAATGAGTCAGCTCTTCAGGTAGCCAAAGGATTGGAGCTTCAGCTTCAGCATCAATTCTTCCAATGAATATTCAGTGTTGGTTTATTTAGGATTGACTAGTTTGATCTCCTTGCTGTCCAAGGGACTCTCAAGAGTCTTCTCCCAGCATCATAGTTTGAAAGTATCAATTCTTCAGTGATCAGCCTTCTTTATGGTACACCTCTTAGATTCGTATATGATCACTGGAAAAGCTAGTTCTGACTACATGAACCTTTTTTTGGCAAAGTGTTTCTGCTTTTTAATATGCTGTTAGGTTTCTCACAGTTTTCCTTCCATATATATGTGCAGATGATACCACTCTAATGGCAGAAAGTGAAGAGGAACTAAAGAGCCTCTTGATGAGGGTAAAAGAGGAAAATGAAAAAGCTGGCTTGAAACTCAACATTAAAAAAATTAAGGTCATGGCATCCAGTCCCATCAGTTCATGGCAAATAGTTGGGAAAAAAGAGGAAGCAGTGACAGATTTTATTTTCTTGGGCTCCCAAATCACTGTGGATGGTAACTGCAGCCATGAAATTAAAAGATGACTGCTCCTTGGAAGGAAAGCAATGATGAACCTTGCCAGCATATTAAAAAGTACATCACTTTGCTGATAAATGTCCAAGCTATGGTTTTTTCCAGTAGTCAAGCATGGATTTGAGAGTTGGACCATAAAGAAGGCTGAGCACTGAAGAACTGATGCTTTTGAACTGTGGTGTTGGAGAAGACTCTTGAGCGTCCCTTGGACTGCAAGGAGATCCAGCCTGTCCATTCTAGAGGAAATCAGTCCTGAATATTGATTGGAAGGAATGACGCTGAAGCTTAAACTCCAATATTTTGGCCACCTGATGTGAAGAGCCAAATCATTGAAAAAGACCCTGATGCTGAGAAAGATTGAAGGCAAAAGGAGAAGAGGGCGGCAGAGAATGAGACAGTTGGATAGCATCACTGACTCAGTGGACATGAATTTGAGCAATTTCTGAAAGATAGTGAAGGACAGGGGAGTTTGGTGTGCTGCAGTCCATGGGGTCGCAAAGAGTTAGACATGACTTAGCGACTGAACAGCAACAACAACAATGTTAATATAGAATGGCATACTTTATATAGAGCACAGAAATTTCTTATATCAAGTCCCCAATTCTGTGTTTTCAGTAAGATGGGATTACTAAACTTTCATACTGCCTTCATTTGCGGTTGAAAGACTTAGATTACACACATTTTGCCAATAAGAAAACTGTCCTCTCAAGCTCTCTTTCTCTTTTTTATTTTTCCTGTTTTTGAAAAAATCTCATTTCTCTCTATTCCATGCCCCCCTCTACCACCCCATGGCTGTTAGTAAAAGAATAAAGTAGTTTTACTTAAAATGCAAAGTATGTGACTTATAATCAAACCACCAGTATCCCAGCAGAAAGTTCTTTCTGTCCTAGTATGAAACTCTAAAGTTTTTTAAACCTAGTGTATGGTATGAAGTCAATATATAATTGTTCAGTGAGACTAAAATGTGATTTTTTTTTCTCCACTCATAGAAAGTTTGTTATTCTAACTGTATCTCTTTCTTTCTGAAATTCTAAGTTTATAAATTGCCAGGACTAAACAGGCTCTTTCCTTCTTTCCAGTCTGTCTAGTTCCAAGTACTTACTGCCATTATGTTAAATCTTCTGTGAATTCTTAAACGCAAAGGATGAACACAATATTAGTTTGGCAGGGAATTGTTTATATCTGTCTGGGTAGGGGGTTTTACTTGTGGTTATATATCTCTTTAACATGAAAGAAGCTTGGTTTAGTTTGCTTCTATTTTATTCTCTTAGGATCCAGGAAAAATGCTCAAGAGGAAAAAGGATATTATTTCACTCTAAGAGCTCATAGTGATGGAAACTTGGAAATGAAAGCAAGTATGTGTAGGTACATAGATCACAAATTTTAAAAGTCTGAATTACCTCTGGTTTATTCATCTAAAATGAAAATATTCCTCAATCATCAAAATCATGTTTATGGCTTATTTGGGAAAATTTATCTTAAAACCAGATACAGATTTTGGAAGGAAACCAGAAACTTGGACAGTACAATTCACTTGGGGTCAAAGGCAAAATTGCTGGGAGGTTGAAGTTTTCCTTGTTAAGCCTGCAATATTGATTTGGGGAATATAAAAGAAATAACTGAAAATATCTTGCTAGAAGTAACTGTATATCATCAGCTTTAGATGAAAAAACTAGGAACTGGCTTCATTTGAAAGAATAATTACTCAGCTCTCTAGAGTTTGCTTAACTGACTTCAAGGACCAAATTTATAGCTTATACCATGTGCTATTAAATCCTTTTTTTTTTTTTTTTTTGGAGAATCTGTTCAAGATGGAATACTTATTAGATTTCTGCTTGTTTATTCACTTGGTATGTGCTTACTGAGTGATTACTATATGCTAGGTTCTGCTAGGTCCTCAAAATACAGTGATGGACATGATGGCCCCTGTCTTCATGAAATTTACAGCTTAGCAGGGAAGAAAGATTGTCATTGAACAAATAAATGACATATAGTGATTTAATAACAGATGTGTTAACAGACAAAATGTACAGTGTGCAATTGAAGTAGTTAATATGGGAACTGCCTTGTCTCAGGTGTTAGAGGTGATTTTCCTTAGGAAATGATGTTTTAGGTGGCACTCATAGAATTAGTAGGCTTTGGGTCACATGTGCTGTAACAGTACGTTTTAATCAAGTCATTGAAATCAGATATTTACTTGTAGAAGAACCAATTCTATGTGATCAAATGTCTAGAAGATTTATATACGAAATTTAATTTAGGAAATCAGTGTCTCTGTGTATTCATAGAAGCCAAAGGTTAACAGGCAAAGTGGCAGGAATGACTCAGAAGGTCATATCCATTCAGTCAACGAATACTTGCACAGGGGAAACAGACAAAGACCCTTGCCTTCTGGAACTCGTGCTGAAGTAGAAGAGACAGTCACGGAATGAGGTAAACCAGAAACACAGATAGCACGTTAAGCTGTCGATAACTGCAGTGGGGGAAACAGAACAGTAAAGGTTTAGGGAGCGTGGGGGGAGGTAAGGTTACTGATGCCTACTGTATACGTAATGTCCCGAGAGAAAACAGTCTCTGGTTTAATGCGTGGACCACCTGCCTGGATCACAGTGGGCTGGAACTGGTACCATATTTGAAAGTTTGCTGCCATTCTTTAGAGCTGTCATCCCTAAGTTGTGTAATTTTTTACAAAGTGAATATAATTATCATTCCCATTTTACAAATGTCATTTTTCTCACCATTGTGACTGGCAGACTTCAGAGAGGGAAAGGGGCTGGTGTGGATGTTTTTGACTGTGTTAAAGTCAGAGCCTCATCTGTTGTCTGAGGGCCTTTGTGTGTGCAGAAGAATCAAGATGTTGATTCTGGCTCTACCATTCATTCACCTGGAAAATGAATCAACCTCTTTGATCCACAGTTTCCATAGTGTAAAATATATTCTTGCCTCCGTATCCATGGAAGATTGTTCCCCAGATTCCCTACAGATACCCTAAATCATAGTCGGTTGATCCTCCCTACCTGCAGGTTCAGTATCCTCAGATTCAACCAATTGAGGACCGATTTTCTCAGATTTTCTGAAGTGTTCCCAGAATTCTTGATCGGTTGACACCTCGGATGCTGAATCTATGGAGAGGAAGGGTTGACTGTGAATGGCTTGGACACGATTCTGTAAAACTCCTTTAAACCTTGAGACTTTCTTCTCTGAAAGGCTCTTTAGTTTTTCTATGGGGATTTTTACTTTCAGAAACATGTACCCCAGCCTTTGAAAGCACTAATACAGGACTCTGCCTGTGTTGGCTTGTGGGCCTTCTGTCAGGCAAGTGTAGAAGACACTGCACATGCACTGGCATCATTTTAATTGTAATAACAAATATTTGCACATTCCTATTGTGGAAAATTCTGAAAGAGATGGGAGTACCAGACCACCTGACTCACCTCTTGAGAAACCTCTATGCAGGTCAGGAAGCAACAGTTAGAATTGGACTTGGAACAACAGATTGGTTCCAAATAGGAAAAGGAGTACGTCAAGGCTGTATATTGTGACCTGCTTATTTAACTTATATGCAGAGTACATCATGAGAAACGCTGGGCTGGAAGAAGCACAAGCTGGAATCAAGATTGCCGGGAGAAATATCAATAACCTCAGATATGCAGATGACACCACCCTTATGGCAGAAAGTGAAGAGGAACTAAAAAGCCTCTTGATGAAAGTGAAAGAGGAGAGTGAAAAAGTTGACTTAAAGCTCAACATTCAGAAAACTAAGATCATGGTATCTGGTCCGATCACTTCATGGGAAATAGATGGGGAGACAGAGGAAACAGTGTCCGACTTTAATTTTTTGGTCTCCAAAATCACTGCAGATGGTGATTGCAGCCATGAAGTTAAAAGACACTTACTCCTTGCAAGGAAAGTTATGACCAACCTAAATAGCACATTAAAAATCAGAGACTTTATCTCGCCAACAAAGGTTTGTCTAGTCAAGGCTATGGTTTTTCCATATCATGTATGGATATGAGAGCTGGACTGTGAAGAAAGCTGAGCGCCGAAAAATTGATGCTTTTCAACTGTGGTGTTGGAGAAGACTCTTGAGAGTCCCTTGGACTGCAAGGAGATCCAGCCAGTCCATCCTAAAGGAGATCAGTCCTGGGTGTTCATTGGAAGGACTGATGCTGAAGCTGAAACTCCAATACTTTGGCCACCTGATGTGAAGAGTTGCCTCATTGGAAAAGACCGTGATGCTGGGAGGGATTGGGGGCAGGAGGAGAAGGGGACGACAGAGGATGCGATGGCTGGATGGCATCACTGACTCGATGGACAAGAGTTTGAGTAAACTCCGGGAGTTGGTGATGGACAGGGAGGCCTGGCGTGCTGTGATTCATGGGGTCGCAAAGAGTCGGACATGACTGAGCGACTGAACTGAACTGAGCCATGTGTCAGGCGCATTTCTCAGCTTTATACCTACAGTCCTCATGGAAGTTTTACAAGATGAATACTGTTATCATTCTCATTTTATAAGTGGCAAATTCAGTAAGATCAAGTAATTTTTCCAAGGTCACAGAAGTTGTAAGAGGCAGAATTAGGAATCAAATTCATGTGATCTGTGTTAATGGTCTCCAAACATTACCTGAACACACCATACATTAACAAAACAATTTTGAGGATTCACCCCAGTATATGTTTGTTTATTGATTTAAAATCACATATGTAGGAATCATAAAAAAATCCATAAAATAGAAAATAAAAATACAAAAGAAATATTTAAAATTATTTAAAAAGTTTTATTAACAGTAGAAAAATTTTTTTGTTTTCATAAAATGTGTTTGAATATACTTCATAATTTTGGGTTTGAATCAAGGCCTGCACTTTGTGATTAAGCTACTCAAAGATCTGTTTCTAAATTCTTAGCTGAAAAAGATGCCTCACAAATGCACTTGGGTCCTTATGGAAGAGGTAGATCATTCAGTCAGTTCAGTTGCTCGGTCCTGCCTGACTCTTTGCCACCCCATGGACTGCAGCATGCCAGGCCTCCCTGTCCATCACCAACTCCCAGAGTTTACTCAAACCCATGTCCATTGAGTCAGTGATGTCATCCAACCATCTCATCATCTGTCTCTCCCTTCTCCTCCTGCCTTCAATCTTTCCTAGCATCAGGGTCTTTTCAAATGAGTCAGCTCTTTGCATCAGGTGGCCAAAGTATTGGAGTTTCAGCTTTAGCATCAGTCCTTCCAATGAATATTCAGGACTGATTTCCTTCAGGATGGACTGGCTGGATCTCGTTGCAGTCCAAGGGACCCTGAAGAGTCTTCTCCAACACTACAGTTCGAAAGCATCAATACTTCAGTGCTCAGCTTTCTTTTTAGTCCAACTCTCACATCTATACATGACTACAGGAAAAACCGTAGCTTTGACTAGATGAACCTTTTTGGAAAAGTAATGTCTCTGGTTTTTAATATGCTGTCTAGGTTGGTCATAGCTTTTCTTCCAAGGAGTAAGCGTCTTTTAATTTCATGGCTGCAGTAACCATCTGCAGTGATTTTTGAGTCCAAAAAAATAAAGTCTGTCACTGTTTCCTTTGTCTCCCCATCTATTTGCCATGAAGTGATGGGACTGGATGCCATGATGTTAGTTTTCTGAATGTTGAGTTTAAGCCAACTTTTTCACTTTCCTCTTTCACTTTCATCAAGAGGCTCTTAAGTTCTTCTTTGTTTTCTGCCATAAGGGTGGTGTCATCTGCATATCTGAAGTTATTGATATTTCTCCTGATATCTTGATTCCAGCTTGTGCTTCATCCAGCCTGGCATTTCGCATGATGTACTCTGCATATAGGTTAAATAAGCAGGGTGGCAATACACAGCCTTGATGTACCCCTTTCCCAATTTGGAACCAGTTTGTTGTTCTATGTCCAGTTCTAACTGTTGCTCCTTGACCTGCATACAGACTTTTCAGGAGGCAGGTCAGGTGGTCTGGTATCCCTATCTCTTGAAGAATTTTCCACATTAGCTGCTCCTTTGAAGCTAGTCCTATTTTAAAATAAATTTGAAAGCCCTACTTTCAAATAACTAGTTTCAAAAAGGTAGATTATTAGTTGCCCTTAATTATGATATGCATTTATCAATCCTCTGCACTTTATACAAAGGCTCTTTATTGCTATTGCTTAAATTCTGCAAAAAATGTCCTATAATTTCTGCATACTCCTTGGAAGTGGGCACATTTTTGCATTTTAGTGAATGTGGTTAAAACCAGTATATTATTTTGAGGATATTGAAAGTGGTTATAATGTTTTATTTCTACTTTTTTTGGTACAGATAAGGGAGACTTTAGAGGGGACATCCTGCCTTAGCCTGGGTTTGCCAGGAAGCAGAACCTGAGTTTTATTTAGAACTGTCCACTCCCAGGTTGCAGGAGGGAGGGACACGGAGAGGGAGAGTCCGGAGAGGAGGGTAAGGATGTATTATTGAATTAGTCGTTGTCTTGTATGGAGCATGACTGATTTTCAGTTTTGAGAGTTGATCTTCACAGAGGCTGTACCAATGATTGCTTCTCAGGATAGTCCCTCTGGGAAAAAGAATGGGGAAAATGTCTCAGTTCCGTTCTCCGTAAATTCACTTTGCGTTGCACTTGTGTGGGTTCAGAAATTGGCTTTGGGTTGTGTTTTTATGGGTGCTCAGCTGGAAGCCTTTCACCCCTCCAAGTCAATAGGAACAACCTGGGGTGGGAGGCAAGAAGGAAGCACCTCAGACAAGTACAAGCCAGGATGCTGTCAACTTGGGTCTGACTGAAGGACCCCGGAGTCTGTGTCCCACCCAGGGACTGGACAGGAAAGAGGTGGACATGACCAGAGAGGTGACTGGTAGACACACAAGTTACATCTTTGGCAACAGAAACGGATAACTACGCAAACATTTTCAAACAACTAGTTTCAAAATGCTCTCCTAAGCAAAATTTTAAAAAAGCATTTACTTTCTATTCATTGTTAAAATATCACCTGTATCTACCTAGGGACAGTAAGCTGCAACATACTGCAATATATTGGTATAAAAGAAAAAGGGATGGTTCCATTGAGAACTGCTAATTGAACATCCTCCACTTAAGAGCTGGGGCTAATACTTTCTCTATTGATAGCTCCCTCCAGGCAATAGCAGCTCTCAGAGCAATGGTGGCATCCCCATCTTTCTGCTTGCGCCAGTAGGCTCTGACTTTTATCTGATACTGAAGGACGGAGAGATGGCACTTTAACCACCTTTCCATCCATACCAGAACTCCAGCCAGCAGTTCTCACAGGAAACTTAAAATTGTTTGGATCTCATCACCTTTCCCAGAAAGACCCTTTATAGTTAGTGCATGCCCCCTGATGCCACACAGACTCTCTATTTTCTGTTACAACTTTTGCAGTCTTTATCTGCATGTTTTACATGCCCTTGCTACCAGTCTGTAAATTCCTGTTCACCTGAATGCCACCGAGGCATGCGCTGCACTGGATTGCAGTCTGGATAAAGCAAACTGGTTGTATATAAACTGTACCTTCATGCATTTGTTACATGTTCAGGAAATTCTGTAGCCTTATACCTCAAAAAAATGTCTTCAAGCGTATTTCTTTTATTTAACGACTGTCTTTCATATCATGCATCTGTGAAAATGTGCAAAAATATATCTAGGCCTGTATTGAATATTCTTGACTTCCTGGACTGCTGTTCCAAGAAACACAACAAGGTGTATTGATTTTTATTTCTTCTGGGCTTTAGCCACACACATTTCCATGTAGTTTCAGACATTAATGACTGAGGCAGGCACCGGCAAAATAGTTTGGGGAATTTTGATGACAGCTTTGCTCCACATAGCTCATTCATTTTAGGACGCATGTGTCCATCTGCCAGGCCCAGGTGCTTTTTCCAAGAAGCATTCAAATACACTGAGAGTGTGTTTGGGTGTGGGGAGCTTGTGTGTGAGAGTAATACTCCAAGTTGATGCCTCAGTAACAAAGAGGACTGAGCAGAGCTCTAAGGCAGATTTAGCAGAAGTAATATACTCTCAGGAGATGAGCAGTGACACTTTTGATGAAGGAAAGCAAACTTCATACATTCCTAGCAGCTTCTCCCTTGAGAAACCACAGCTTAGCAAGAGCCAAGGAAAGGACTGAAGGTTGAGAGCCATGTTTGCTGATGTCTGTGGGAATGAAAAGGGTATACTCCAGTGAGTAATCTTCTCGAATGTTCCATAGCATTTGAGCATTTGCTTTCTCTTTTCTGGCATGGAGCCAGTTGTTTGGCCTGATCTGAAAGCCATTGAATGAATTTCTCTGAGGATCTACATTTGGCTACATGTGCACTGGAGGACTATACGATGTAATTGCTTCCTCTTTTCTTCATTTTCTCTCTTAATTAACAATTTCCCATTTCCTTCTTCTGATGAAGAGAACGCCACAAGAAACAAAGCTACCTTTCCCCCTTCAGCCTTAATTTGTGTTTAGTAGAAGAAGAATCTAACAAATATAACCAATCATACATGAATGAAACCATTTGTTTAGTGATTGGGGTCATATTTGATGCCACCTAGAGGTAAGAGCTGGAAAGTTTACCCAGCTTTCAAAAAGGTACAATATTAAACTCTGAGGGAAAGCTTCTTTATTAAAGTTCTCGTAGGAAATAGACAGGTGAATGATCTACTTTAGATTTTGCTCAACTGTTTAGTGTTGTGGTTGACTGCAGCGTTGTTTGTAGCTCCACCTTAGACTATTTGCCTGCCAATATTTTCAGAGAATCAGAGCAGGGAGGTCAGCCTGGGAAACTCATCTTACCACATGATGGATGCAACACACACACATCTTACTCGGACTATTGCTTTGAGCCTCCAATGTGTTTGCAGAAATTTATAAACTTAAGTCCCCATGCAGGACACGAAAACTATCTTGGAAAGTGATTTAGACAAACCATTAGCAAGACTCATTAAGAAACAAAGGGAGAAGAACCAAATTAACAAAATTAGAAACGAAAATGGAGAGATCACAACAGACAACACTGAAATACAAAGGATCATAAGAGACTACTACCAGCAGCTCTATGCCAATAAAATGGACAACTTGGAAGAAATGGACAAGTTCTTAGAGAAGTATAACTTTCCAAAACTGAACCAGGAAGAAATAGAAGATCTTAACAAACCCATCACAAGCAAGGAAATCGAAACTGTAATCAGAAATCTTCCAGCAAACAAAAGCCCAGGACCAGATGGCTTCACAGCTGAATTCTACCAAAAATTTAGAGAAGAGCTAACACCTATCTTACTCAAACTATTCCAGAAAATTGCAGAAGAAGGTAAACTTCCAAACTCATTCTATGAGGCCACCATCACCCTAATTCCAAAACCAGACAAAGATGCCACAAAAAAAGAAAACTACAGGCCAATATCACTGGTGAACATAGATGCAAAAATCCTTAACAAAATTCTAGCAAACAGAATCCAACAACATATTAAAAAAATCATACACCATGACCAAGTGGGCTTTATCCCAGGAATGCAAGGATTCTTTAATATCTGCAAATCAATCAATGTAATACACCACATTAACAAATTGAAAGATAAAAACCATATGATGATCTCAATAGATGCAGAAAAAGCCTTTGACAAAATTCAACATCCATTTATGATTAAAACTCTCCAGAAAGCAGGAATAGAAGGAACATACCTCAACATAATAAAAGCTATATATGACAAACCCACAGCAAGCATCACCCTCAATGGTGAAAAATTGAAAGCATTTCCCCTGAAATCAGGAACAAGACAAGGGTGCCCACTCTCACCACTCCTATTCAACATAGTTTTGGAAGTGTTGGCCACAGCAATCAGGGCAGAAAAAGAAGTTAAAGGAATCCAGATAGGAAAAGAAGAAGTGAAACTCTCTCTGTTTGCAGATGACATGATCCTCTACATAGAAAACCCTAAAGACTCTACCAGAAAATTACTAGAGCTAATCAACGAATACAGTAAAGTTGCAGGATATAAAATTAACACACAGAAATCTCTTGCATTCCTATACACTAACAATGAGAAAACAGAAAGAGAAATGAAGGAAACAATACCATTCACCATTGCAACAAAAAGAATAAAATACTTAGGAGTATATCTACCTAAAGAAACAAAAGACCTATACATAGAAAACTATAAAACACTGATGAAAGAAATCAAAGAGGACACAAACAGATGGAGAAATATACCGTGTTCATGGATTGGAAGAATCAATATTGTCAAAATGGCTATACTACCCAAAGCAATCTATAGATTCAGTGCAATCCCTATCAAACTACCAACCGTATTTTTCACAGAACTAGAACAAATAATTTCACAATTTGTATGGAAATACAAAAAAACCTCGAATAGCCAAAGTAACCTTGAGAAAGAAGAATGGAACTGGAGGGATCAACCTGCCTGACTTCAGACTCTACTACAAAGCCACAGTCATCAAGACAGTATGGTACTGGCACAAAGACAGAAATATAGATCAATGGAGCAGAATAGAAAGCCCAGAGATAAATCCACGAACCTATGGTCACCTTATCTTTGACAAAGGAAGCAAGGATAAACAATGGAAAAAAGACAACCTCTTTAACAAGTGGTGCTGGGAAAACTGGTCAACCACCTGTAAAAGAATGAAACTAGAACACTTTCTAACACCATACACAAAAATAAACTCAAAATGGATTAAAGATCTAAATGTAAGCCCAGAAACTATAAAACTCCTAGAGGAGAACATAGGCAAAACACTCTCCGACATAAATCACAGCAGGATCCTCTATGACCCACATCCCAGAATTTTAGAAATAAAAGCAAAAATAAACAAATGGGACCTAATGAAACTTAAAAGCTTTTGCACAACAAAGGAAACTATAAGCAAGGTGAAAAGACAGCCCTCAGATTGGGAGAAAATAATAGCAAACGAAGCAACAGACAAAGGATTAATCTCAAAAATATACAAGCAACTCCTCCAGCTCAACTCCAGAAAAATAAATGACCCAATCCAAAAATGGGCCAAAGAACTAAACAGACATTTCTCCAAGGAAGACATACAGATGGCAAAAAAAAACACATGAAAAGATGCTCAACATCACTCATTATCAGAGAAATGCAAATCAAAACCACAATGAGGTACCATTACACGCCAGTCAGGATGGCTGCTATCCAAAAGTCTACAAGCAATAAATGCTGGAGAGGGTGTGGAGAAAAGGGAACCCTGTTACACTGTTGGTGGGAAAGCAAATTAGTACAGCCGCTATGGAAAACAGTGTGGAGATTTCTTAAAAAGCTGGAAATAGAACTGCCATGTGACCCAGCAATCCCACTTCTGGGCATACACACCGAGGAAACCAGATCTGAAAGAGACACGTGCACCCCAATGTTCATCGCAGCACTGTTTATAATAGCCAGGACATGGAAGCAACCTAGATGCCCATCAGCAGACGAATGGATGAGGAAGCTGTGGTACATATACACCATGGAATATTACTCAGCCATTAAAAAGAATTCATTTGAATCAGTTCTAATGAGATGGATGAAACTGGAGCCCATTATACAGAGCAAAGTAAGCCAGAAAGATAAAGACCATTACAGTATACTAACACATATATATGGACTTTAGAAAGATGATAACGATAACCCTATATGCAAAACAGAAAAAGAGACTCAGATGTGTAGAACAGACTTGTGGACTCTGTGGGAGAAGGCGAGGGTGGGATGTTTCAAGAGAACAGCATCGAAACATGTATATTATCTAGGGTGAAACAGATCACCAGCCCAGGTTGGGTGCATGAGACAAGTGCTCGGGCCTGGTGCACTGGGAAGACCCAGAGGGATCGGGTGGAGAGGGAGGTGGGAAGGGGGACCAGGATGGGGAAAACATGTAAATCCATGGCTAATTCATTTCAATGTATGACAAAAACCACTGCAATGTTGTAAAGTAATTAGCCTCCAACTAATAAAAATAAATGGAAAAAAAATGCTAAAAAAAAAAAAGAAAGTGATTTACATTCTTCAGCTTGCAACTGGACTACAACCTAATATAACATAGCTTTTTTTTTTCTTTCTCATCTTGACTTTTGTATTGTGATAAAATGCACACAATATAAAATTTAACTCTTCATCATATGTACAGTTCAGTGACATTAAATGCATTAACACAGTGCAGCCATCACCACCATCTACCTCCATTACTGTTTTCATCTTGTAACTAAAACTCTAAAACACTAATTCTGGAGTAAGAAATGGCAAACCACTCCAGTATTCTTGCCTGGAGAATCCCATGGACAGAGGAGGCTGGTGGGCTATAGTCCACAGTGTCACAAAGAGTCAGCCATGACTGAAGCAACTTAGCAGCAGTGTTCTTTATGTATATTACTACACACAAATATATGTATATATATATGCATATATATATATCTTCTTTATCCATTAATGTGCTGATGGGCTGATGGACACTTGGGTTGCTTCAATGTCTTGGCTGCTGTGAACCTTGGAGTGCATTTATCTTTTGGAATTAGAGTTTTCATTTTTTCTGGTATATGCCCAGGAGTGGAATCACTGGATCATATGGTAACTCTACTTTTAGTTTTTTAAGGAACCTCCATACTGTTTTCCATACTGGCTCCATTAATTTACATTCCTACCAACAGTGGAGGAAGGTTTCCTTTTCTTTGTAGATTTTTTGATGATGATCATTATGACCAGTGTGAGGTGGTACCTAACTGTAGTTTTGATTTGCATTTTTCTAAGATGCTGAACTTGGCAAATAGATGGGGAAACAGTGGAAACAGTGGCTGACTTTATTTTTTTTGGGCTCTAAAATTACTGCAAATAGTGATTGCAGCCATGAATTAAAAGATGCTTACTCCTTGGAAGGAAAAGTTTTGACCAACCTAGACAACGTATTAAAAAGCGGAGACATTACTTTGTCAGCAAAGGTCTGTCTGGTCAAGGCTATGGTTTTTCTAGTAGTCATGTATGGATGTGAGAGTTCGACTATAAAGAAAGCTGAGCACAGAAGAACTGATGCTTCTGAACTTGGAGAAGACTCTTGAGAGTCCCTTGGATGGCAAGGAGATCCAACCTGTCCATCCTAAAGGAGATCATTCCTGGGTGTTCATTGGAAGGACTGATGTTGAAGCTGAAACTCCAATACTTTGGCCACCTGATGTGAAGTGCTGACTCATTTGAAAAGACCCTGATGCTGGGAAAGATTGAAGGCAGGAGCAGAGGGGATGACAGAGGATGAGATGGCTGGATGACATCACCGACTGTCATGGGTTTGGGTGGACTCCAGGAGTTGGTGATGGACAGGGAGGCATGGTGTGCTGTGGTTCATTGGGTCAAAAAGAGTCGGACATGGTTGAGTGACTGAACTGAACTGAGCTGAAGATGCTGCACATCTTTTCATGTGCCTATTGGCCATCTGTATGTCTTCTCTGGAGTAATGTCTATTTAGGTCTTCTGCCTATTTTTTTAGTGAGTTGTTTTCTGACATTGAGCTGTATGAGCTGTTTGTATACTTTGAAAATTAAACCCTTGTTAGACTCATCATTTGCAAATATTTGACTGGGAGACAGATTCTTAATGCTTTGTACTCCACCATCTTCCCAGAATCCTTGACATAATGAAGGTGACAAAAATGAAGTTTCTGGTGTCAAGATGTTTATGTTACTGGCTTTCAAAAATACTAGAATCTATAGCTTCTTTATGAACCATGAGGAATTTATCTCATGAATGATTTTCAAAACTCAACAATCTTCATTGTTTTATCACCATGGCCGCATTAGAGTGGACTTTTTCCTAAAGGTAATTTTCAGATGCAAATTTTACCATTTGTGTACTGCCAGTACTTCCCCCATGGGTCACAACCCGGTGATGCAGGTTTGTTGAAGCTTCACTATTTGGTAGGAGTGCTCTGTACAGTCAGCAAAAACAAGACCGGGAGCCGACTGTGGCTCAGATCATGAACTCCTTATTGCCAAATTCAGACTTTAACTGAAGAGAGTAGGGATAACCACTAGACCATTCAGGTATAACCTAAATCAAATCCCTTATGAATATACAGTGGAAGTGAGAAATAGATTTAAGGACTAGATCTGATAGACAGAGAGCCTGATGAACTATGGACGGAGGTTCATGACGTTGTACAGGAGACAGGGATCAAGACCATCCCCATGGAAAAAAAATGCAAAAAGGCAAAATGGTTGTCTGAGGAGGCCTTACAAATAGCTGTGAAAAGAAGAGAAGCAAAAAGCAAAGGAGAAAAGGAAAGACATTCCCGTTTGAATGTAGAGTTCTAAAGAATAGCCAGGAGAGATAAGAAAGCCTTCCTCAGCGATCAATGCAAAGAAATAGAGGAAAACAACAGAATGGGAAAGACTAGAGATCTCTTCAAGAAAATTAGAGATACCAAGGGAACATTCCATGCAAAAATGGGCTCAATAAAGGATGGAAATGGTATGGACCTAACAGAAGCAGAAGATATTAAGAAGAGGTGGCAAGAATACACAGAAGAACTGTACAAAAAAGATCTTCATGACCCAGATAATCACAATGGTGTGATCACTCACCTAGAGCCAGACATCCTGGAATGTGAAGTCAAGTGGGCCTTAGGAAGCATCACTATGAACAAAGCTAGTGGAGGTGATGGAATTCCAGTTGAGCTATTTCAAATCCTGAAAGATGATGCTGTGAAAGTGCCGCACTCAATATGCCAGCAAATTTGGAAAACTCAGCTGTGGCCACAAGACTGGAAAAGGTCTGTTTTCATTCCAATCCCTAAGAAAGGCAATCCCAAAGAATGCTCAAACTACCAAACAATTGCACTCATCTCACATGCTAGTAAAGTAATGCTCAAAATTCTTCAATCCAGGCTTCAGCAATACGTGAACCAAGAACTTCCAGATGTTCAAGCTGGTTTTAGAAAAGGCAGAGGAACCAGAGATCAAATTGCCAATATCCGCTGGATCATCAAAAAAGCAAGAGAGTTCCATAAAAACATCTATTTCTGCTTTATTGACTATGACAAAGCCTTTGATTGTGTAGATCACAATAAACTGTGGAAAATTCTGAAAGAGATGGGAATACCAGACCACCTGACCTGCTTCTTGAGAAACCTGTATGCAGGTCAGGAAGCAACAGAACTGGACATGGAACAACAGACTGATTCCAAATAGGAAAAGGAGTACATCAAGGCTGTATATTGTCACCCTGTTTATTTAACTTATATGCAGAGTTCATCATGAGAAACGCTGGGCTGGAAGAAGCACAAGCTGGAATGAAGATTGCTGGGAGAAATATCAATAACCTCAGATATGCAGATGACACCACCCTTATGGCAGAAAGTGAAGAGGAACTAGAAAGCCTGTTGATGAAAGTGAAAGAGGAGAGTGAAAAAGTTGGCTTAAAGCTCAACATTCAGAAAACTAAAATCATGGCATCTAGTCCCATCACTTCATGAGAAATAGATGGGGAGACAGAGGAAACATTGTCAGACTTTATTTATTTATTTATTTTTTTCCAGACTTTATTTTTTTTGGCTCCAAAATCCCTGCAGGTGGTGACTGCAGCCATGAAGCTAAAAGACGCTTACTCCTTGGAAGGAAAGTTATGACCCACCTAGATAGCATATTAAAAAGCAGAGACATTACTTTGCCAACAAAGGTCAAGGCTATGGTTTTTCCAGTGGTCATGTATGGATGTGAGAGTTGGACTGTGAAGAAAGCTGAGCGCCGAAAAATTGATGCTTTTGAACTGTGGTGTTGGAGAAGACTCTTGAGAGTCCCTTGGACTGCAAGGAGATCCAACCAGTCCATCCTGAAGGAGATCAGTCCTGGGTGTTCATTGGAAGGACTGATGCTGAAGCTGAAACTCCAATACTTTGGCCACCTCATGCAAAGAGTTGACTTATTGGAAAAGATCCTGATGCTGGGAGGGATTTGGGGGCAGGAGGAGAAGGGGGGCGACAGAGGATGAGATGGCTGGATGGCATCACTGACTCAATGGGCATGAGTTTGAGTAAACTCCGGGAGTTGGTGATGGACAGGGAGGCCTGGCATGCTGCGATTCATGGGGTTGCAAAGAGTCGGACACGACTGAGTGACTGAACTAAACTGAACTGATGCTTAAATGTGACAGGGTTGGAGTGGCCACAGAGACCAAGTTCTAACACTTGCGTTGGACTTCCCTTTAGGCACTTCTTATAACCTGGTGAGGAGAATATTGAAACTCTTTGTTAAAAGGAATTTTGGAGATTATCCACAGATTGGCTTATCTGTGGCAATTATAGAAAGGGAGAAGTTAAAAGACATTAAAAAGGATCCAGAAATTGATGACGAGGGCTCCCATGGTAGAGAAGAGGGGTAAAGGATTCTGTTGGCATTTACTCAACCTCTCCTTTTCTCCTTTTCCCCTCTCTCCCTCTTTCATCTATGGTTTCCTTTTATTCTCCTTCTCTCCACTTCTCACACTTTTCTAAATGGAAAGATATATCTGAGTGTATACCATGGTCTATTGGCCATTTTCTCTGTCGTTTGTTCCGTCTCCTATATATCTTGGGGAGATAAATTGCCTCTAGTAATACTAAAGTGTACAAAACAACTTGAAGTCTTGATTTAAAGCACACGTGGGAAAATTTAAAACTGTGGGGGTGATGTACAGGCTGTGTGTATTATTACACAACAATCATTATTATTTAATGGATGCCTTCTACATGTCAGAAGCTTTATTAAGCACTGAGGCTACACAGTGGAAAAGATTCAGTCCCTAACTCCTCAAGTAACTCATTGTCCAATGGAGGAAAAATACACACACAGGAATTTAAATGCCATGGTTATTATAATAGAAATAGAACTGTATAAGGCACTGTTGGGAGTGCCAAGAATGAGCTTTCAAGTGTTCTTGGGAGGAATGAACTCAAGAGACAAGCTCTTAGTTAAAATCTTTAGTAAAAGTTTGTCAAGTGGAGATGGGCCAGGGGCATTCTAAGTGAAGGGAGCACCATGTGCAGACAGGAATGGCAGACATTTACTGTGGGTGGAATATGAGCTGTAAGGCTAGCAAAGAGCAAGGGATGAACAGGTAGGAAGGAGAAAGACCGCAATGAGTGTCGTACATCAGAGTTCTTCCTTTGGGTAATGGGGAGCTACGAAAGGATTTTAAGCAAAGAAGAAATAGAATCTGAGTCTAGTTTTATTTAGAATGTTCTGTGTATAAGATTGAGTGGGAAAGGGCTATTCTGGAAACAGAATATTTAGGAGCTGTGACAATGCCCTCAGCAAAGCATCACTGAACTTAAACCAAGGCAGTGTTTTGATAATGAAGACGATATAGCTTTAGGACATATTTAGGAGACTAAAATGTATAGGACTTATAAACTAATTGGATATACTCAGGATTTTGTTTTGAGTGATGCACAGAAAATAGTTTTATTTATTTATTCCATAAATACTCATTATATATCTACCAGGCCCCAAGAGAAGTGCTGAGTGCTGAGGACACCTAGATGAGAAGCCACAGGTTGCCTTTAAGCAGCTTGAACTTTAGTAAAAGAGACAGACACCACCATCGACAGGTGAAATAGGGCACTTGCATTGTGGAGTTGTGACTGTTATCTCCAATAAGGACCTCAAAAAGGGTTGTAGGTGATGTCTTCACTTATGGACATGCTGAGCTTAGGGAACCTGCAAGACATCCAGTAGAGATGCAGTAATCCTTCTTCAAGGGAAGAGATGCCAGCAAATAAGACTGAGAAGAAGCTGTCATAAAGGTAAGGAACAATTGCATCTTATCTCCTATCTTTCTTAAAGTTCTTCTTTGGTGGTATTATTAATAATACATAAGGGAGAAGCACCTCTAGTATTTCTAATGTCTATTTTGGTACCTGGTATAAAACAGGTACTAAAAAGTGATTTAATTAAGTATAATATAGGGATTAAGAAATTGATTCTATCTTAACTGTGTGATTGGGCTTCCCAGGTGGCTCAAGGGTAAAGAATCTGCCTGCTGATGTTGGAGATGCAGGAGACGCAGGTTCAGTCCCTGGGTTGGGAAGATCCCCTGGAGGGGGAAATGGCAACCCACTCCAGTATTCTTGCCTGAAAAATACCGTGGACAGAGGAGCCTGGTGGGTTACAGTCCATGGGGTCGGAAGAGTTGACACGACTTAGCAACTCAGCACGCATATATGCAATAATGTGATTAATGAAATAGAGAAACAGTGTAATAGACAAAATTTGAAAAGAATGCTAGACTTTATCACTAACTACTGGGCAGATTACTTGTCCTTATATATTGGACTTGTGCTATGTACTTCATTGTCTTACTTGGTAAAATCAGAGGATTGGGTATGGAGACAAAATCCATTTTGGTTCTAAAACTCTGAGTGCAGAGACATTATTAGCAGATCAAGCTGAGGAGATGATGTATTATCAAATGGAGGTGTGCTGTCAGTTTTCACTGATCTTACAGGGACATTAAATATTTGATGGTGGAACTCTGTATATTGATTTTTTTACCCCAGTTGCAAATGGCCTTTGCTTCTGAAGAATAGTAGGTAGGCACTGCAGAGTTGTTTATACCAGTAGATTGCATCCCTGTAAAACGAATGTCAAACAGTGCATCTGGGTATTGTCTTGATAAATTACATGACTCAGTGATCACTGACCCACATTTTGTAATATGATTTTATAAAGCCCATGTGACAATGTTAATGGAGATGGATGCACTATGGGTCTTACACAGGAGAGGCCAACAGTGCTCTTGAAAAAAAAAATGAAAACAGGAAATGTAATCACAGATTTGTTATTATAAGATTTCATCTTCTACACAGGGAAGTTGTTAGAATTTCAAGCAAATTTACTGCAGGCCAACAGATAATACTGCTTTGTCAAAATAACTGTTTATTTCTTTGCTTCTAGAATCCACACTGGCATAGCACCAGGTGTGGAATAACAGGGTTGCACTCTGTACATATGCTGAGGTGCTTGATACTTTGGCGTACGCAGTCCTGGTCTGGGATTTCCTTTTTATGACTTCATTTTCCAGTGGCAGCCTACATCTGAGGATTCACAGCAGAAAAAAAGACGCTGACCTTATCCGAGAAGACTTTAGCCTCACTCATGAAAGGAAGGAGAGTACCTCAGAAAACAAATTCACCTGTGTTTATAGAAAGAGCATTAGGGGAGTTTTAAAGATTTTTTTCTTTTGAAACACAGCAGCTTATATTGTTTTGTCATGTAAACTGCCAAGATAGGAGGAATTTAGTGAGCTTCAGCCTACACGACTTATTCACAAAATCCCTTTCTAAGCTGAACATCTGAATTCCTACAGTTTTGTGTGTCTGTTCCAGTTTGGAGTGTGAGTTTTTGCTTGTTGAAAAAGATCAATTATGGACCGGCAACTGCAGCTGATTATAGCTCCTCTTCTAATTTCGTGTCTTTTAATAACGGTAGGAATCTGAAGAAACACTAGCTTGGTTTTTGCATACTTTTTAAGAACAGAGTTTCTAGTCTCTATCTGCTGAATATTCTTAACATTCTATTATTTTGTATCTTGGCTATTCATTGTCAGAATGAAAGTGGTGGCAGAGACGTAAAGCCAATACAATATAGGTTTTTAAAAGGATTTTCCCTCTTTTTTTTTTTTTTTTGATGGGTTGGGGCAAGAAAAATGATGAGGTTAGTTCTGGTCAGTTTGAGTCATAAGCCTATTGCATATGTAAGCAGAAGCGTGAGCCTAGAGGTCAGATGTCACCATCTGCAAGCGTTAGCTGAAGTTTGTGTGTGGATGAGATTACCCAAGGGAAAGCATGAGCCATGAGATAAGTCAAGTGCTGGGAGTAAAATCTTGGTAAAGATCAATTTTTAAGTGGCTGTTACAGAGAGACAAGAAAACTTAAAAAAGAAGGGACAGTCAGTCATGAGGAAAATATTGAAGGTTAAGGCAGAAGAGAATTTTAAAAAGAAAATGATCAACAAGGAGAAACATTGGAAGGAGATAAAGAAATAATTGCACAGGAACTCATCCATCCTATTCATCAACCAGCAGGATGGGAGCCAGTTTAGCTGAACAGCTGGGGCAGAAATCCAGACTGCAATAGATTGAGGAGTAAATAGGGAAAGAACAAATAGAGCAGATACTACTTTCCTTTTAGAGAAATTAGTTTTTCTTCAATAAAGTTATAGTATTGTGTGTGTTGGGGGGGGTTGGATAGGGGTTGTATATCAATATTTCAAGGAGAAAAAAGGGTTTAAGAGGGTTGTAATGATGGAAAGGAAAGTCAACTGTGATCTCTGCCAGTACCAGGGCTGGCATTTTACCAAGACAATACAATTTGACCGAATATGGTGTTGTGTAGATTTTTTCTATACAAATTTTTTATTTATATATTTTTGGTGGCTCTGGGTTTTCATTGCTGCTCGTAGGCTTTCTCAAGGGTGGTACTCAGGCTCCCCATCGCCATGGCTTCTCTTGTTGCAGAGTGTGAAGCAACTACTGAAGCCTTGTGCAGGAGTACCAGCAAGGGAACAAGGAGGAAGTCAAGGGGTTGGAGGTTGGACTGAGTTTATGGAGTGAAGTTCTTTAAACACAATGGTTTTGTATTACAGTCTGTATTATAATGGAATTCCAAGGTCATGGGTATGGAAAGATTATCCTCAGTGCCCAAAGTAAAATTCATCAGTAGCCTTGAGCACTGCAAAATTTTCAAAGAAAGAGGACCCTGGAGGTAAAAAGCTATAGAAGTGGCACAGGAATAGTTTGAAATGGGGGGTGGGGGGTGGGGATGTTTGAAATGAGTGATCTTGACAAATACCAGTGGCTGGGCTAGAATTTCTGCTCCAATGGGGAGGTCAGAGGTGACTAGAGAGCCACTTTTAAACTTGTTTCTCAAAAACCGTGTAACAGTGGCATGAGTCTTGTAAAGAGAAGGCGACTCATGGCTCATGACTAAGGTGGACAGAAAGGAAATCCTGGGTTGTGTCAAAATTCCTTAGAAGAAAACTCAAGCCCAAAGCTTTGATATCCTTGCTTATTTATATTGCAACATCTGTGACAACCCATGTGTCTGAACTTTTAAAAGGACATAATGACTGACAAAGAGATGTTTGCGACCTTTTAAAATGAATGTCCAATAGGAGGAGGAATCAATTCCTGAGATTGTGGGTTAACTACTAGATTAAAGAAGGCAAAGATTGAATGTAAATTGACAAAAGTCAGTATTCTCCATAGTCCTTTAGTGACATAGAGGTAGGTGTGGTTATGATAAATTAATAGAGTTTCAGAGTGGGAAGAGTGAAACATTTCTTCCAGTTTAAAAATTCCCTTTCAAATATCCCCAACAAACCAGGTGGACATCTCCAATATCTTGAGTAAACATCTTTAGCAAACCTCTTTGAGAGATGGTGTAAACTTCTCCAGTGACAGGAAGATCACAAGCAAGGCAGCCCATTCCATTTATAAATTCTAAATTTCTAGTCACCCAATGCCCTACAAATCCCTCAATCCCCTAAATTATCTTTTCTAAAACTGTTTACCTTATATAGGGATTTCCCTTAGTGGCCCTATTTTATTTTTTTTTTATTTATTTTTTTTTTTTTTAATTTTTTTTTTTTATTTTTTTTTTTTTAAATTTTTATTAGTTGGAGGCTAATTACTTTACATCATTACAGTAGTTTTTGTTATACATTGATATGAATTAGCCATGAGTTAATCTTTAAAAATTTAAGGGCCTCTATTTTTTTTTTTTAGCATATCTTTATACCTTTTTTTTTTTTAAAACATCATGTGCCTTCCAGGTAGTCAAATACCTTGATGTTGAATATCAGGATCTAGAAGTGGACCTAGTTCTCCAAACGTGAGCTGGTGGAGCCATTGCCCACCTTGATTCAAATACAACAGTATCACTGACAGCATTTTATTTTATTTTATTTTTTTTAATTCTGAAAGAGGGTCTAATATGATAGCTTTTTTTTTGACCTTAGAATTTATATTTTCACATGAACTATTATATAGTGGGGCTTGCAAATTTTATTCTTCTACAATAGATTATTTTTTAAACATAATTCAGTTTAAAATTTTATCTTGCTGGGTGAGGCCCTTCATCCTATCCTGCTGAAAGCTTCCCAGATCTTGATAATGTTGAACAACACACTAATCTTCTTCTTAGCTTTATATCACCTGTGAAAAGATTTTGCTTCAATTCTTGACTCGTTTGCTGAAGGAAGTAGAATTAAGGAAAGGGTGTAGAAAAATGCTAACAAAGTTCTTCCTATTTGCTAACAACTTTATGCATTGACATTTTATAGGACAGTTTTTCAAATGGTTACAAGTCTCCCTACTTTATTGTTGCCCAGTTCATAGTTCTCCACAGTATCCACCATAATATGATATTGTTATATTTCAGTCACTAAGTTGTGTCTAAGTTGTGTCTCTGTGACCCCATGGACTGTAACACACCAGGCTCTTCTGTCTTCCACTGTCTCCTGAGTTTGCTCAAATTCATGTCCATTCATGGCCATCTCATCCTCTGCTGCTCCCTTCTCCTTTGACCTTCAAATTTCCCAACATCAGGGTCTTTTCCCATGAGTTGACTCTTTGCATCAGGTGGCCAAAGTATTGGAGGTTCAGCTTCAGCAAATATTCTCCCAATGAATATTCAGGGTTGATTTCCTTTAGCATCGATTGTTTTGATCTCCTTGCAGCCCACGAGAGACTGTTAAATGTCTTGGTGAAATCAGTGTGCATTTTCTGGCTTAATATCTTTCCAAGGTTCTCCAATACTCAGAATAAAATCCACACTCTTTAACATGACTTTTAGGTCTGACTTTTGCCTGTTTCTTCTGCCTTTCTCTCTTCATGCCACACTACACTTTGAATTCTATGTCCTGTCTTTCTGAACTTTCTGCAGCTCCTTAAGCCATCATTCCCACTGTCATGAAGCTTTTCACCTGTTTTCTTCATCTGGTGAAGAAAACCAGATGTTCCTGGTCCCCTGTGCCCAGTCCTCAACTCTTTGACCTGAGAAATATGTCCTCTTATTTCTCTTTGTCCTGGTCCTCATTGAGATGCTAATCTCTTCAATTATTTTCCTTCATCTAAGACTTTACTTTCACCTTTCTGTCTTATACCCATGTTTTACCCCATGAAGAAATGACCTTGTTTTCTTTCTCTCCCTCTAGACTGAAATCCCCTTGAAGGCAACAACTGCATTTTGCTGGGCATTTCATCATTAAGACTTTTGCCGATGAACTCAAAGGACTCAATACATTGCCTTTGAATCAATCATGACTGGTTTTTGAATGAATTTTGCCTGTGATAGTCTTTCAATCTACTCTCCTTCTAATATAGTAATCATACAAAAATCATTTGCACTGAATTATTTTTGGCAACCTCATTCTCTCTAATGATCAGCTCTTTCCCTACTAAGTGCATACAAATTATCTGGTGAAGAATATACCTTAGAATGTTGCTGAGTATGAAAGTCAAACTCATCTAGTTATGGATAACGAAATTCCCTTTTTTGAAATCCGAGGCATTCACTTAGCTCTGATCTTTTGGCAATTTTCCCATTCCCTCTGATTTTTTTTTCCCAGGACACTAGCAGCTGCGATAACAGCTGCAAATTGTTTTAATTGTCTTAGATGTAATGCATCTGGACTTGAACACATTTTAAAGCTGCTAGACACTCTCTATCTCTCCTACTAAGATTTGTGCTTCATCCATTGCAGTCTGAATATCATTCTCTTTTGTAGAGGAAAAATAAAAGCAAACAAGAGACAATCGTTCTGTTTTTTTATTTATCATCTTCGTCAAGCAGCTAACTTATCCATTCCTTTGTCTTATTATTAAAAAACATAGCTTTAAATGAACAACGAAAACTTTCTTATTTTGCTCTCATCTAAGTTGAGATCTGGAAGGTTCTACCAGCCAGGTTGGTGAGGTGGGAGGAATATAAGTGGATAAACTAGAAACACCAATCATCTATATGTATGTATGTACTTGGTGCCAGATACTGTGATAGATGGAGATCTTGCCACAAATATGACCTATTCTTAAGGAGGTCATGGTCAAGATCAGGGCCTTGATGACCATAGCATTCCATTTCAGCTGTGCATCAACCTTGGTTAAAAAAAAAGGTGTTGATAATTATTTCATATGATTTAGTTTTATATCCATCCATTCACCCATTCATTCATCTAATTTTTAAGTAATGTTTCTCAACCATAGACAGTGAAAGAGTTAGTCGCTCAGTCAGGTCCGACTCTTTGTGACCCCATGGACTGAAGCCCGCCAGGCTCCTCTGTCCATGGGGATTCTCCAGGCAAGAATACTGGAGTGGGTTGCCATGTCCTCCTCCAGGGGATCTTCTCAACCCAGGGATTGAATCCAGGTCTCCCACATTGCAGGCAGATTATTAACTGACTGAGCCACCAGGGAAGCCCAGGAATACTGGAGTATTCTATCTCCTCCTATGCCTTCTCCAGAGGATCTTCCTGACCCAGGAATTGAACTGGGGTCTCCTGCATTGCAGGCGGATTCTTTACCAGCTGAGCTACCACAGTTGTATGTTAAAATCACCCAGGGATTCTAGATTGGGTAGCAATAAAGTAGGTGGATTTGTAACCATTTGGAAACATTTATAGATACAACAAACTAACTCAATCAGGATTTCTGAGAGTTGAGACCCAGGAGGCAGTATCTGTTAAAGATTTCCTTAAAGAGTTGATATTCAGAGAGCTGAGAATACTGTCTGAAGCACTTACCATGTGTTAGGGCTGTGCTAGGACATGGGGAAGGTGTGTACTATCTTATGTAACATCTATCATTGGTCTTCAAGAGGTAATACTTTATGAGTAGAGAAGACATTCTTATGGAAAGGAACAAAGTGAAAATGCAAGATTTTATTGTATGATTTTTATTGTATTTTATCATTGTATGATTAAGAATCAAAGTAAGAGGTAGAAGCAAAAAAAAAAAAAAAAAAAATAACATGGACCTTATAGATAAAAGGAGAAAAATCCTTTTGGACTAGAGTTGTGAGAGAGAACTAAAGCACAAGGGTTGAAGTTGGACTTTGAAGAAGGCATAGGATTAGCTGGGTAGTAGGACAGGGCCATGCAATTCTGACAAGGAATCCATAAATGAGCAAGGGTTTGATGTCGGGAACGAGCATGGAGTATCCTGTTTATGGACCAGATCTGCCAAAACTGAGTAGAAGCTTTATTTTGATGAGCAGTCAGACTAAGGTTATAGAAATAAAGCCAAATGTGGAGAACTCTATGCTATTTTGAGGCATTTGACTTAAAGGTGTGGGCAATATTTTTCTTAAAAAAAAAAAAAGGAATATAACCTATAATCCTTAAACATTCTCAAACTTCTTTTGAATGAATTAATATTATATGTCATTGATCAGCCTTAGCTTTGGTATTGAATGAGTTGAGAATAAGCAACACAAAGTTGGAAAAGGAGAGAAGAAGCTGGGCCTCATGGCCAGATGGAAGTATTCTCTGGTGCTCAGACTCACCTGTGCCAGTGGTGCACTGGTAAAGGTGTAATAATCAGTCCTCTGAGGGGAAAGAGCCCTGATGTATATAGTGTGATGCTTCTGAACTGTGGTGTTGGAGAAGACTCTTGAGAGTCCCTTGGACTGCAAGGAGATCCAACCAGTCCATCCTAAAGGAGATCAGTCCTGGGTGTTCATTGGAAGGACTGATGTTGAAGCTGAAACTCCAATACTTTGGCCATCTGATGTGAAGAGCTGACTCATTTGAAAAGACCCTGATGCTGGGAAAGATTGAAGGCAGGAGGAGAAGGGGACGACAGAGGATGAGATGGTTGGATGGCATCACCACCTCAATAGAGATGAGTTTGAGTAGACTCTGGGAGTTAGTGATGGACAGGGAGGCCTGGTGTGCTGTGGTCCATGGGGTCGCAAAGAGTCAGACACAACTGAGCGACTAAACTGAACTGAACTTCCATGATGTAAATATCACCACTATGACCAATATCAAGTTACCAATGGTTTAAAAATCAGTTTGCAAAATTCCTGAAGATTTGACATGGACTCTCATGAGCTGGTATGAGCTGGCTTCAGCACACAACAGCTCATCTGACTTCATGAATTCTCTCCCAATAGTGGTTTGTCTCTGGAAGAATTTTGCCTCTGAAAGACAACATTCAGTTTAACCTGAATTTGTGTAGCTCATTAAAAAATGGGGGTGGTGGACAGAATTCCTAACACGTCCAATGTAGGAAAACTGAAAGAATATTTGAAGACCCATGACTCAGAAAATGTAATTCCAGAAGCAACAACCTCAACTGAGCACCCCCCACCACTCCCACGCCCCCGCCCCAGCAGACTCAGTGTCTGGGAGAGGGGGTGGTTCTTCTCACCTTACTTTGATGGTGTTTCCTGCAGAACAGTTGAGGGTTTAGAAAGCCTGGGGGAAAATATGCATGTGTTGGCTAAACCAGATTTCCAGGCTGTTGTGTACGCCCTTGGAGGAAGACTCACGGGCAGGCGAGCTCCCACGTCGCTCACTCCTGCTTCACTGGATCCTTTCCAGCTTTGGCTCCTAAATACCCTGTTCCCCTTCGTTCCCAGATAACAGCCCCTGCGTTGCCTCTGTAAACTCTTTGCAAGACTTCAGGCACCGTCAGACCTGGTCTGGGTGGACAGCTGCCTCTCCTCAGCCGCCATCGACCGCGGTGCCCGTCAGCTACGGTCCTTCCGGCTGCGCGAAGGGGCGAGCGCGGGGTCCTTTCCGGCGCCCAGACGCCACCTGGGGCCCGCGCCCCGCCGACTGGAGCCCCCACAAGGCCCTTCCGTCCACCCACACTTCCCTATTCTCCCCCCACCTCCAATTCAAAAACAACTGATGTATGGGTAGGAAAGCCATTTAGTCAAAAATAAAGACTAAAATGTGTTTTCTTTTTTTCCCTTTCCCTTCTGATAATGTTCCTGGTTCCATCCCTCGGTATTATGCTCCATAATGCGCCGCGTGCAGCCATTTTGTCATTGCTTTGGGTCATCCTTGCTCACAATTGGTTATTTACTCAGGGGCTTTTGAAATTATTGACTTGACACATCTGTCAGACGGCAAAAGCAGAAATGCTAAAAGGTCACTTGGAGAGAAACCAGCTGCTCCAGACAAACCTTTCTGCCTCCAAATAGCAGAATCATTACAGCCTGGCAGATGGGGCCTCTGCTTTCATTTCAGGCGCCCCTTGCCTTCAGGTATTTAGCGACACTACCTCATTGCCAGGTCAGCCAGGCCTCCCTGTAATTACCCACACAATAGGCATCTCTCTGCTTAAGAATAACGGCTCCATTTTCTCTAAATAGGAAACCGGTTTCCTCGCAGATATGAGCGACTCAAGGCTTGCCACAAACTTTCCTATTAGCAGATTAGTTTTGACAGTGGCAAGGATGTTTCTATTACTTCTGCAGCCTTCATTACACCCCGGAAACATGAGGCCTGGTCTGATTTAACAGTCTGGAGGGCTTTTGAGGGTCTCAAAGTAGAGGGCGTCCAGAGAGAAGGTCTGGGATTCCCCTTTCCCTCCACCTAATCCTTCCTCATCCTCACCCCAGCTCACTGCGATGGGAGGAACAGAGCAGAAGGTGATGCCTGTTTGTGCTGCTCCAAGGGGAGGTTTCATTTAGAGGACTTTTCAGTCAGCCTGGCTTGCCTGAGGCTACAGAATCTGAAAGTGGTGTGTGTGTGTGTGTGTGTTTGTGTCTGTGTGTCTGTGTGTGCGTGCGTGCACACGTGCGTCTGTTTGCACTTGTGTGCCTTTGTTTATGGCAGTTAGAGATTATATAAAATAAAAACGAAAAATAAAAGCAAGCTGATGTTGAAGCTCAATCATTCAGGGAAGGAGGTTCATTCTTTCTTAAAGAAGGTTCTTACAAACTCCACTTTGGGGGACAATTATGTCAGCAGCTATAAGAACAGCATCTTAACCTTTTCGAGTAAAACAAGTAAGCTGATAAATGTGAGACTGTGTCTCTCAAACTTAGTGGCTATGGGGGTGGTTTTTAGAAATCCCAGTTTAAACATGTTTTTAAAAAAATTTCTTTTTGTTCCCCTGAAGAAGTAATGAGGAAAGCTGAGCAACAAACAATCGATGCTTTTGAACTGTGGTGTTGGAGAAGACTCTTGAAAGTTCCTTGGACGGCAAGGAGATCCAACCAGTCCATCCTAAAGGAGATCAGTTCTGAATATCATTGGAAGGACTGATCTGAAGCTGAAACTCTAATACTTTGGCCACCTGATGTGAAGAGATGACTCACTGGAAAAGATCCTTATGCTGGGAAAGATTGAAGGCAGGAGAAGGGGACAACAGAAGATGAGATGGTCAGATGGAATCACCAACTCAGTGGACATGAGTTTGAGCAAGCTTGGGAGTTGGTGATGGACAGGGAAGCCTGGCATGCTGCAGTCCATGGGATTGCAAAGAGTTAGACACGACTGAGCGACCAAACTGAACTGAAGTAGTAATATTACCAGCAGCAAGGTAAAAGTTTACTTTTTGTCATCAGGGATACTTCAGTGGATGTATTATAAAAGGATCACATTGGGGTGCATGTACAAGGCTGGGGGTGGAAAGGGGTATGGGAGGTGCCTCTAAGTACAGAATTCTAAAATCATCACATATTGGGTAGATCACTCGACCTTAATCTCCCCTTTCAGCCTGCTGGGGCTTCCCACATAAATAAACGTGAACTTGAGGACATCACTTGGGAAATGCTACCAGAGAGCTTCAAACAGAAAAACAATAACAAAGCCTTCAATAACACAATATTATGGCAACTCATGATTGATGTCCTAAAAATCAATGATTTCTCTTTAGTTTTCCCAGCTGCTACTTTGCCTGTTAGTCTTCAGAAATTTCCACCTTTGCATTCATTTCGTTCTTTTATTCTGAGGGGTTAAAAAGTGACTCTGCAGTGAGTTGGTGCTAGGGTTGTTGAGCTCCAAGAGTAACTGCTATTCGGAGCGGAAGTGGGGCTCTCTGCTCTGTATCTCTGTAGTCTTGTGAGAACTCAAAAAGTTGTGTCATACAGCATAGCAGAGTCTAGCAATGAATTAGGAGCTGGTGAGACCTTGGGAAGTGAGATCACCTATGTCAGCATGACCTCATGGTTCTAGGAAATTCTTCCTCAATAGATAACACTGTAAACAGTAAATAACTTTATTGCTTGCTTCAGGAAATTCTTGAAGATCTGGGCAAAGAGTTTGGTCACATGGATAAGCAGTTCTATCAGGATGAAAAGTTGCTTATTTAGGCAACAGTTCACTTATCAGATAATATTTTATTTATCACTACTTGCTTCAAGATGTGTGTTGCTATATTCATCAATCAGAAATTACTATGTCTTAAAATTTGTCTAATCACAATCATTCTCTACCATAAAAGATTCTTCCTTAAACCACATCCCTGAATTCTATAAATATCCTCTTCTGACTTCCATCTTGGAGCTATTACTAAGATACTGTCATGGTGTTATTCTTTACCATAGTGGTAAGTCTAATAAACTTAGTTTTGCTCAATCAACAGGTTTTCCTGGTGGTCTGTTGGTGGGAACCTGATAGTCAACAAGGGCTTCCCAGGTGGCTCAGCGGTAAAGAATCTGCCTGCAATGCAGGAGACCTGGGTTCAATTCCTGGGTCAGGAAGATCCCTTGGAGAAGGGTATGGCCACTCACTCCAGTATACCTGCCTGGAGAATCCCATGGACAGAGGAGCCTGGCGGGCTACAGTCCATAGGATCACAGAGTCAGACACAATTGAAGTGACTTCACATGCACACATGCACGAATAGTCAACAAAGTGGATTGGTGTCAGTATTGAAACAAATTACCACAGGAAGAGAAAACAGTCTGAGGAGATCCCAGGAGAGTTCTGATATAACAGTCATTCAGAACATGGGTCATAAGATAGATTTGGATCATGTAGGGATTCTATGGTAGTTCCCAGAAATTATATATGGGGGTAAACTGGTAGAAAAACAGACTCCCTGTGATTCACAGGACAGGATTTGGAGTCATTATAATTTTAATATTAAAAATAATTTTACCTCAGTATCTCCAGCTGTTGAAACCTGAGGGATTCTTTGGCAGAAAAGACATATTCTGGGGCTCCAGAAGAGGGGAAACACCTAAAGCAGGAGGGATGGGATCAGGAAAGACTGTATGCAGGAGGCAGCTAGCATTTGGAGTGGGTCTTGAAGGATGGTAGAACTTCCATGAGCTTGTGACATGTGTGTGTGTGTGTGTGTGTGTGTGTACGGTTATGTGGTGGTGGGTAGTAAGGACATTTGGAAGAAAGCAAGGTGAAGGAGGTAATATAATGCAGTGGTTAAGTGAATGGCCATATAATTCAGATGTCTGTATTTGAAGCCTTCCACCACTAAAAATTGTGTAGGTGATTATGGGCAAGGTGCTTGACTTCTCCAAGCCTCATCTGTAAAGTAAGGATATGATGCCTACTTTATTAGGATTGTTATGAGGATAGAAATGAGATAAAAGTATGTAAAGTTGTTAGAAAATTATGCATATCTAGTAAAGACTAAATAGATGGTAGCTATTATTATTATTATCACATTATTATTATAGGTTAACACGAGAAGGAAGAGACTGGAAAGAAAGTTCAGGGCATATTCTGGGAAAGACTGAAGCTTGGGCTATGCATATATGAATAGCAGAAAACAATCTGGAAAAGTTAGGGCCAATTGTAAAAAGTCTTGTGTATATGCTAAATCACTTGAGTCGTGTCCAGCTCTCTGTGACCCTATGGACTGTAGCCCACCAGGCTTCTCTGTCCATGGGATTTGCCAGGCAAGAATACTGGAGTGGGGTGCCATGCCCTCCTCCAGGGGATCTACCCAACCCAGGGATCGAATCTGCATCTCCTGTGGCTCCAGCATTGTAGTTACCGATGAGTCACTGGGGAAGCCTTGCATTTATTATAAAAATAGATTCAGTCAGCAGAGGGGAGCACATGAAGAATTTTGGAGCAGGGGACAGATATGATCAGAACTATGCTGATATGCTGATAGGTTGGGTGAGAGGAGAGAAAAGACCAAAGTTGCAGAGACCGATGAACAAGTAGGTTAAACAACGTTGAAAGGGTGAGAGAGCATGGTAGAGTTTTGGGTTAAAATTTCCTTTTGTGCACTCAACTCAAGCTACACAAGTCTATATAGAGCTCTAAATCCTCAATCTGAGACACACCAAAGAAATTTTAGTCTTATGTTTAAAACTAGCTCATCAAGCTGGTGTTACAGGTTATGCTCTGACCCTCACTGCTATCTGAAACTGATCCCAAGAACACACAGCATGTGAGATGAATGTATACCAAAAGCAAAGAGCTAATGCATCTGAACTCTGTCCAGTTTATATCATACTTACATTGTCTAAGAAATGACTGTGGGACTAGGGCCTTTTAAGTAGTAGAGTGGGTTGCTTAATTTTACTTCAGTTCTATAAATGCTAACCTACTCTAACTCTTTATCATCCAGGTAGCTAAATTTGATGCCCTCCCCTTCCTTTTCAGTTCATATCAATTGAGGAAGGAAGCATTTAATTGAATATAGTACTTTTTGAATCAATTCTTGCCCTGCTTTATCCATTGGCATTCAAATTTATTTAAACAGTAGGCTCTAATTTTCACTTAACCAAAAAGCCAGGATTCAGAGCAAGCATCAGGTGACACTAATGTCAGCTTAATTAGTCGATCTGTGTTAATTATCAGGTAACTTGGCTAAATAATAAAGCCATTCATGTCAGGGACAAAGTGATTTTAGAAGTCTCTCTTTAACAAGGCCTCACTTCTGTCTAGCCGCTGTTAGAGCCACAACTGTTATTTACAGTGGCTCTTTTTTAGAGATTCTATTTTCAGACAGAGGAAGAGACTTAAGAATTGGGATTTAAGGTCAGGAGATACAAATTAGAGTTAGTGGAAGCCTCACACAGGAGGGGGATTGATTTAAGGGTTTGGGTGATATTTAGAAAGGAAGCAGCATCATATGTTTCATTCTTAAATAATTAATTAAAACTTTGAAAAGTATGAAAACAATCTAGATAAAATTCAAACCACCTTCAAAATTAATCAACAAAAGGTTGAGATCCTATTGTATATATGGGTGTGGTTTTCTGATCTTTCTACTTAACACACTGTGAGCACTTTTTTCCCCCATAGTGCTAATTATTCCTCAAAAACATGTGTCTAGCTTTACAATTAAACAGGATACACCCTCAGTGACATTTTAACCTTCTTAGATGAGAAGGAAGATTTGAGTAAGATCAGGCTGGAGAAGGTTCTGCAGGGTCCAATGGTTAATTGGGAGAGCCTCAAGTAGAAAGGAGGGTAGGTGGCCCTTATATCCTTCAGTTGTGCTGGGAAGTTAACATAAAGGGATGCTGGAAGGGAAAGGTATGAGGCCATACTAACCCTAATTTTCTCTTCCTCGAATCTCTTAATCCAAAGAAGATCTTACTCAGTCACCCTTTCTAAGTTTAGGTGTTAGGACTGTTAACACAAGAAAATATAGCCTGTGGGTCAGATCTGTTCCCCTGCATGTTTGTTGATAGTCCATGGGCTAAGAATGTTTTTGTATTTTTAAATGACTGTAAAATGTCAAAAAAACCCCAATATTTTCTGACACAGGAAAATTTATGAAATTCAAATTTCTGCATCCTTGGAGTTGTGTTGGAACACAGCCACATCCACTTATTTACGTGTCATCTCTTTCTGTTGTCCTGGGTTGCTTTCCTACGGCAGAGCAGAGTTGAGTAATCGAGACAGAGACTGTATGGCTTGGAATGTCTCAAATATTTACTGACTGTCCTTCACAGCAAAATTTGTCTCTCCTTGCTCTAGAAGGTGAGTTTTTATACTCATTCTTCCTAGAACTTTAAAAGGAATTCTAGGCCCTTAATAACAGCTTCCTGACATGACAACCTTGTGTCTACTCATTACTCAGTATGTTTGCTTCAAACCATTATTCCTCACTAATAGAACATTGCAGCCTGGACTAACTTTCCATGAAGTGCTAACACCAGTCTGGTTCTTTTGCCTCACTTCTAACTTGTCAGAGCCACATGTTATCACACAATTAGAATCACTCATTAAAGGGAAAAATAACATTCATTAGTTATTTCATTAACTTGAAAAAGAAATTTTAAATATTACATTAACATAAAAATAATAGAATTTTAATATCTTTGCAAAGCCTCTTGAGAGATCTTGGAGATAATGAGAGCTGAATGTGTAGTGGGTAATACTACATGCCAGCTGGCTATTTGTTCAAACATATATTCACACACTGGAAGGTAAAATTACCTGGCGATTGTATGATACTTTCTCTCTCTCTCTCATACACACTCAACAGCTAAGTCTAAACTGGCTACTGTATAAACAGTAGTGATTGTTACCTATACAATGTAGTAAGTATTTTCATAATGAGTTAGTTGCACTGTGGCTTATATACATCAGATCTTCCCTTTGTTCACTATTTGTATTATTTATTAAATATGGGGAGAGCAACAATTTCACTTTTAGTATGTAATAATCATTTAATAAAAGTTAGCTATAATTATTATTAGCTATGTGAGTAACTAGAGTATGTCTCCTATAGTATTTTGGAGGCCAACTAATAAAATGCTATATCTGACAGAGGCAAAACAGGAATATTTCAGAGATTAGAATCTGGATTGTGATGATGTGTCTCCAAGAATGTTTTGCTATATGGAAGACCAAAAGTGAGGTGTTTTCATGGTCCATTTAGAGCAACAGAGACAGAAAAACAGAATGTGGAGTCTTGATAGAGGTTACAGGTAACAAACTTGCAGGTAACAAACTTAAACTCCCTATTTGAATGTGGCTGGTGATAGCTTTTTTCCAGTAGTCATGTATGGATGAGAGTTGGACTATAAAGAAAGCTGAGTGCTGAAGAATTGATGCTTTTGAACTGTGGTGTTGGAGAAGACTGTTGAGAATTCCTTGGACTGCAAGGAGATCCAACCAGTCCATCCTAAAGGAAATCAGTCCTGAATGTTCATTGGAAGGACTGATGTTGAAGCTGAAACCCCAATACTTTGGCCACCTGATGCGACGAGCTGACTCATTTGAAAAGACCCTGGTGCTGGGAAAGATTGAAGGTGGGAGGAGAAGGGGATGACAGAGGATGAGATGGTTGGATGGCATCACTGGCTCAATGGACTTGAGTGGACTCAAGTCGACCCAATGGCTCCGGGAGTTGGTGATACACAGGGAGGCCTGGCGTGCTGCGGTTCATGGGGGTCACAAAGAGTTGGACACGACTGAGCAACTGAACGGAACTGAGTGATAGCTTTAATTACCAAAAATAGTATTGATGAAAAATAAATCTGAGTATTTTTAGGCAAAGCATGTACTCTCAGGTTTGTCATGGTCTTTACTATTTCCTGTCGGTTAACATTAATATTGCCTTATCTCTAGATGCATCTGAATTTATAACATTGGATTAGAAATATTATTGAGAAATACATTAGAAAAAGGTGTTTTAAAGGTGTGTGTTTAGGTGTGTGTTTAGGTGTGTGAGTGCATATATCAGTAAATAATTAGTTTTGCTGCTAGATTCCTAATTTCAAAATAATATGTTTAAATAAAGCTTCTCAACTGAAAAGAACTCAGAGCAAATTCGGTGGTACATTTCTTGTGTTTGGTAGTGAAAATAAATTTCATCCTCTCCTTTTTCTGTAACCTGTCTTCTTACTCTGTACTGTGCTCAAAAGTAAAAGTGAGAGGGCATCAGCTCACAGAAAGATGGCATTCCTCTGGAAACATGTGTCTTTGGGTTACACAAATTTGCTCTGCTGATCTGATAGTACTACAATGATTCTTAGGGAAAGTGCAGAACATTTTTCTGTCTAGAACAGTTTGAACAGGAGCCAGAATAAATGGATGTCCTCTGGCAGAATGAAGAGGCCCAGACATTATGTAGACACCTGTCCTTTAACTACTTGTTAGACACAGTCCTTTGATTCACCAGTGACTCTAGGTAAATCTGCCTTCTTTTTCAATCACCTGTTGTGGGATATTCTGAGAAGATGACTTGGTTATCCTGGAGTTCCTGATGGTAAGGGAGGGAATTTTTGGATAAAGCTGGGCCCTGTAGTAAAGTTAGAAAGAGACCTTTGAAGAGTTGACATAATGGTTTTTTACAGCCAGAGACCATAGAAGAAAAGAATGCTCGGGAGGGAAAAGAAGCTCTAAAAAATGAAACATGGACTCTGACCATGGTAGGGCAGCTCAGGAACACATCTGCCCTTTGTGGGGGCGTGGCCTCTCTATGACAAGGCTGTTGCTCCCCAGAAGTTAATTAGTGCCACTTGCCTCTGTGTATGGACTTTTGATTTTAACCTTGGTTCATCACCTGCCCACTTGCCTTCTGGTCTCTGATATTAGTCAAAGCTTGTTGAACACTCATCTGCCTGTTTTTTCATCTGTAGACCTTGCCTTTGCCTGATCTGGCCTCTTTTCTCTCTGCCCTGTGTTGCAGAGAACCAACTTTTAGATCACATACTGTGCAAAGTTTTAAGATAAATAAAAGGATAACAGCTCTTACTTTTTCAGAGTTTACAGTAAAAGAGAAAGAGCCACATGTAGGTACTAAATTAGAGATAGAATGCAAAGAGCTACGGGAAAATGAAGGAGGACTTTATTCCAGATATTTGCATAGCAAACTATATTCTTAGGGGCTTCCCTGGTAGCTCAGATGGTAAAAAATCTGCCTCCAACGCAGGAGACCTGGGTTCAATCCCTGGGTTGGGAAGATCCCCTGCAAGAGGGCATGGCAACTCACTCCAGTATTCTTGCTTGGAGAATTCCATGGACAGACCTTGGGGTGGCAAAGAGTCAGACACGATTGAATGACTTTCACTAGCTTCACTCACTGTATTCTCAAGTAGCATCTTGCTTAATCTCTTCATTTTCTTGTGATGTGGGCAGTATTTTCTCTCATTGGAAGGCTAGGAGATGAAGGATTAGGAGTGAAATAAGAAACAATGTATGGAAGGTTAAAAAGCCCTAAGTGAATCTAAGATAGAAAAATAAGTTTTCTAAAACCAAAAAAGAGAGAACAGATAGTCTCATTACCAGAGGATTTAATGTTAAGATGACAGCGGGAAAAAGAAATTACTATAGCTCTGTTTGACTTCCATATTCTCTAAAAAGGAAAAAAAATCCATCAGCTGGTAACATTTCCTGAAAAGACGCTAAGGAGACTCCTTTGATAAAACAAAGCAGTAAGGAAGACAAATGCTGTAGAGGAAAGAGGGCAAAAATAGGGGTATTTATGAGGTTTTTAGGAGTCATTTTTTCAACAGCATGGCCTGATTGGGACTGGGCAAAATTCATGATGTCATTGTTCAGGATGGATGGCCAGGTGGATTTTTTTTTTCATTTATTTTTATTAGTTGGAGGTTAATTACTTTACAATATTGTAGTGGTTTTTGTCATACATTGGGCCAGGTGGATTTTAAAGGGTAAACAGTTGTGCAGTGAGTCTGCTTGGGAGGCCAATTGTCTGGGGAAGGAGTGACTAACTGATGAATGTAGTACACTTGTTCATTGTTTGGAGAAATGGATTTTCAGCATGTTCTTGAGACAAAAAGCAATGCAACTTCGTTTTCTTAGAAAACATCCTGACAGAATTTTCGCGGAATAATAAAGTCATGTTAATGCAGGCCAGTAAGGCCACTGCCTTGCAGATAGCTTCCATTTTTGGTACAAACAGGAAAGGTCAAAGATACTATTAAGAATACACAGAAGTTAAGCTAAACAAAGAAAATAAAATGAAAAAATCTGCATTTAAAAGAAATTCAATTTCTTGATAATGCAGAAGAATTATGTAGATTTTTTTTTTGTAGACATGTAAACTTACAGGTATGCAGATATTTTCCCAGACTTGTTGCCAGTAGTACAAGAGAAATTAAAATGTGAGACAGATGGCAGAATGCCAGATATGAACAAAAGTTTCCTGGATTTTCAGAAAGACAGCACAGCATGGCCTGGTAAGGCTGATCTTGAGCCCATATAAGATTCCAGATTGCACAAAGAAATGCATGACTTGGATGGATCACGAGGCATCGGGAATTCCTTGGTGAGCAAGGAAGACATAATCTTTTCCCATAAATCCTGTTGATTCCTTCTTGAAAATAAATTCAGAAACTGACACTATTTTTAAAAACTCATGTCCTTTCTGTTAGTCTGGCTCGAGCCAATGCTTCTTGTCTAGATCACAGCACCAGTCCCCTCCCTAACTAGCATTCTTGCTTTTGCCCTTGTCCCCCGTTCTCATCACAGATTTCAGAGTGATCCTTTTAAATACTTTTGTCACTCAGTCATGTATGGCTCTTTGTGACCCCATGATCTGTAGCCTGCCAGGCTCCTCTGTCTGTTCCAATCCTCTGGGATTTCCCAGGCAAGAATACTGGGGTGGGTAGCCATTCTCTTCTCCAGGGAATCTTCCTGATTCAGGGATCAAACCTGTATTGCAGGCAGATTCTTTACCATCTGAGCTACCAGGGAAGCCCTTAAATACTTTCTGAGAAATCTCAAATTATATTCTATCACTCAACTGTTCAAAATCTTCCAAAGGTGTCATCACAGAGCAAAATCTGAAATCCTTACATTGACCTACAAGGTTCTCCAACAGAGTCTACACGATCAGCTTCCCTGATACCCCACTGACCTCATTTTCTGATACTTTCTCTCCTGCTGGCTCCCTCCAACTATACTGATGTCTTGGTGCTTCTCTGAATGTCAAGCAATATGTTACCTCAGGACCTTTGTACTTGATGTCTTTGTGCCTAGGACACTTTTCCCTTACTTCCTTCAGTTCAGTTCAGTTCAGTTGCTCAGTTGTGTCTGACTCTTTGCAACCCTATGGACTTCAGATCACTTCCTTCAGATCTCTGTTAAAATATCACTGTATAAATGAATCTTTCCCTTCTTAGGAAATAGGATGGTATTTTCTATTCTTCCTGCTGTTAGTGTCAAATTGTAAGGGGCTTGTTAATATCTTACTTTGACTTTTATTCCAATTGAAATGAGGAGCCCTTGTAGGATTGGGAAAAGAGGGATGACATATTAACTTATGCTTTAGTTGGAACCCCTAAGGCTTCTGTGTTAAACATAACTTGTAAGGGGTAGGACTCATCGTAGAAACAGAGTGCATTTAAGAGACTACTGTGATAATCCAAGCTATAGATGATGGTGGCTCAAATCAGGATAATAGTAGTTGGAAATGATTGGAATTTGGATATATTTTAAGGTAAACCCAACAAGATTTTGTGATGGGTCTGATGTAGTATATGAGAGGGAGAGGGGAATTAAAAATAACTCTGACCTTAGAAACTTTTAAGTATAAAGGTGCTTTGCATTGAGATATGGAGGACTGTGAGGGGAAAAGAACAGGAATTTTGAGATGTCTATTAGATATCCAAATGGTGATGTTGTCTAGAAGATAATTATACAAATCTGGAGTCTTTGAGAGAAGTATGGCTTTTAGATATACATATATTAATATTTGAATGTCACTGGCACATGTATGGTGTCTTAGCCTCAGTTTCCCAGAGAACAGAGCCTGAAGATAGTTAAATTGGAGGGAAGGGGGAAGAGCACTACCTCTGACAGAATGACATAGCCTGAGGACAATGACATAAACTAATTAGAACCAAATGGGTCCATGATGGCAGAGAAGTCAACTTCTGCTGGACCTTGAGCCTCAGTACATACAGATTATAACACACCAGCCAGCTAAATGACCTGAATGACACACCCATAGGCACCATGACAGTTCCAAAACCGACCAGAAAGTTCAAAAAGTGGGTTGTGGCTCAGTTTCTGGAAATCCATATGTCTTCCACCAAATAGCTGGAATACTCTTCCCACTCATTCGTCTATGAAATTACCAACTCCTATAAAAACTGGCAAGCCCATGCCCTGGGGCCACTGTTGTCTTCTGAGGTGGCCCTTGTTCTTTTCTGTGGAGTGTGTTTCTCTCTAAATAAGTCCATTTCTTACCTATAACTTTGTCTCTCACTGATTTCTTTCTGCAACGAGACATCAAGAACCCGAGCTTCAATAAGTCCTGAGACCAGGTGTGTAATCTCAGTTTAAAGACCATGAGTTCAAGTCCCAGTTTGAGATACACAGTTTCACTAGTAGGAGGTGTTATTACAGAGAATGAAAACGAGGGCCAAGGGGAGGGAGGTGGGGAAGAGTAAGAGCTAAAATGAAGTATGTTATCAAGCTAGTTGCCTCTAGATGAGGCTGACTGCTTGATCTCCTGACTGTCTTGCAAGAAGTTGTATAAAGTACATTTTAGGGCAATTTGCTTGGGGGCTGTTTTAGTTGCCTTGGACTGCCGTAACAAAATGCCATAGACTGGGTGGTATAAACAACAGAAATTTATTTTCTCATAGTGCATCAGGCTGCCAACGTGGATGGGATTCAGGTGAAAGTTCTGTGGCTGTCATCCTGTGCCCTCACATGGAAGAGGGAAGACTTTAGCACCTCTTCCTCTTCTTATAAGGGTGCTAGTCCTATAGGACTAAGGGCCTTCTGACCTTATTGAACCTTAATTACCTTCTTACAGAAGAACTGAAAGAACTTGAAGAGCCTCTTGATGAAAGTGAAAGAGGAGAGTGAAGAAATTGGCTTAAAACTCAACATTCAGAATACTAAGATCACGTCATCTGGTCCCATCATTTCATGGCAAATAGATGGGGAAACAATGGAAACAGTGAGAGACTTTATTTTTCTGGGCTCAAAAATCACTGCAGATGGTGACTGCAGCCATGAAATTAAAAGACACTTGCTCCTTGGAAGAAAAGCATGACCAACAATATTAAAAAACAGAGACATTTCTTTACCAACAAAGGTCCATCTAGTCAAAGCTATGTTTTTTCCAGTAGTCACACATGGATGTGAGAGTTAGACTATAAAGAAAGCTGAGAACCGAAGAATTGATGCTTTTGAACTGTGGTGTTGGAGAAGACTTTTGAGAATCCCTTGGACTGCAAGGAGATCAAACCAGTCCATCCTAAAGGAAATCAGTCCTGAATATTCATTGAAAGGACTGATGCTGACGCTGAAGCTCCAATACTTTGGCCATCTGATACGAAGAACTGACTCATTTGAAAAGATCCTGATGCTGGGAAAGATTAAAGATGGGAGGAGAAAGGGATGGCAGAGGATGAGATGGTTGGATGGCATCACCTACTCGATGGACATGAGTTTGCGTAGGCTCCGGGAGCTTGTGATGGACAGGGAAACCTGGTGTGCTGCAGTCTATGAAGTCGCAGAGTTGGACACGACTGAGTGACTGATCTAAACTGAATTGAATCTTCTTACAGATTCTATCTCCAAATACGGTCACATTGAGTGAGAGTGTTCACATTTATGAGTTTTCGGGGTACACAGTTCAGTCCATAGCATTCTGCCCTGTCTCCCACCCCATCATGCCCTTCTTGTATGCAAAATACATTAATTTTATCTCAACAGCCCCAAAGTCTTAATTCATTCCCACATCAACTCTAAAGTCCAAAGTCTCATCTATATACCCAAATCAGATCTTCATGTCTTACTCAAAATTCCGCAGCAGAGACAGAAGGTAGGATTTATCCACAGGCTCCAATCTCTCTTTGTCCAAATTTTAACCCCTGGGCTATATACTGTTCTCAATATCCTGATTTTGCATTCCTGTATGTCTAGTAAAGAACAATATTGTATAGGAACCTGGAATGACAGGTTCATTAATCAAGGTAAATTGCAAGTGGCCAAATAGGAGATGGCAGGAATCAACATTGACATTTTAGAGATCAGTGGACAAAAATGGATGGGAATGAGTGAATTTAATTCAGATGACCATTGTATCTACTACTGTGGGCAACAATCCCTTAGAAGATATGGAGTAGTCCTCATAGTCAACAAAAGAGTCCAAAATGCATTACTTGGGTGCAATATCAAAAGTGACAGAATGATCTTTGTTTCCAAGGCAAACCATTCAATATCACAGTAATCCAAGTCTATGCCCTGACCACTAATGCTGAAGAAGTTGAAGTTGAAGGGTCTATGAAGACCTACAAAGCCTTCTAGAACTAACACGAAAAAAAAAAAAAAAAGATTTCTTTTTCATCATAGTTGACTGGAATGCAAAAATAGGAAGTCAAGAGGTACCTGGAGTCACAGGCAAGTTTGGCCTTGGAGTACAAAATGAAGCAGGGCAAAGGCTAACAGAGTTTTGCCAAGAGAATACACTGGTCATAGCAAACACCCTCTCCCAACAACACAAAAGAAGATTATACATATGAGCATCACCAGATGGTTAGTACAGAAATCAGATTAATTATATTCTTTGTAGCTGAAGATGGAGAAACTCTACACAGTCAGCAAAAACAAGACTGGGAGCTGACTGTGCCTCAGATCATGAACTCCTTACTGCAAAATTCAGACTAAAATCAAGAAAGTAGGGAAAACCATTAGGTCATTCAAGTATGACCTAAATTGGATCTCTTACGATTATACAGTGGAAGTGACAAATAGAGCCAAGGGATTAGATCTGGTAGATGGAGTGCCTGAATAACTATATTCAGAGGTTCCTAACATTGTATGGTAGGCAGAGACCAAAATCATCCTCAAGAAAAAGAAACGTAAAAAGGCAAAATGGTTATCTGAGGAGGCCCTACAAATAGCTGAGAAAGGAAGAGAAGCGAAAGGTAAATGAGAAAAGGAAAAATATACCCATTTGAATGCAGAGTTCCAAAGAAGAACAAGGAGAGATAACAAAGCCTTTTTAAGTGAACAATGCAAAGAAACAGAGTAAAACAACAGAATGGGAAAGGTTAGAGGTCTCTTCAATAAAATGAGACACACCAAGGGAACATTTCATGCAAAGACGGGCAAAATAAAGGACAGAAAAGTTATGAACCTAACAGAAGCAGGAAAGATTAAGAAGAGGTGGCAAGAATACACAGAAGAACTATACAAGAAAAAGATCTTAATGACCAGTATAACCACGATAATGTGATCACTCACCTAGAGCCAGACATCCTGGAGTATGAAGTCAAGTGGACCTTAGGAAGTATCACTATGAACAAAGCTAGTAGAGGTGATGGAATTCCAGCTGAGCTATTTCAAATCCTAAAAGATGATGTTGTTAAAGTGTTGCACTCAATACACCAGCAAGTTAGGAAAACTCAGCAGTGGGCCACAGGACTATAAAAGGTCAGTTTTCATTCCAATCCCAAAGAAAGGCAAAGCCAAAGAACGTTCAAGCTTCTGCACAGTTGCATACATTTCACATGCTATCAAGTTAATGCTCAAAATCCTGCAAGCTAGGTTTCAAGAGCACGTGAACTGAGAATTTCTAGATGTTCAAGCTGGATTTAGAAAAGGAAGAGGAACCAGAGATCAAATTGCCAACATCCATTGTTTCATAGAGAAAGCAAGGAATTTCCAGGAAAACCTCTAGTTCTGCATCATTAACACTGCTAAAGCCTTTGACTGTGTGGATCACAACAAACTGTGGAAAATTCTTAAAGAGATGGGAATACCAGACCACCTGGCCTGCCTCCTGAGAAGTAAAGAAGTAGCAGTTAGAACTGGACATGGAAAAATGAACTGGTTTCAAATTGGGAAAGGAGTACATCAAGATTGCATATTGTCACCCTTATTTAATGTACATGCAGAGTACATCATGTAAAATGCTGGACTGGATGAAGCACAAACTGGAATCAAGATTACTGGACAAATATCAATAATCTCATATATGCAGACGACACCACCTTTACAATCAAAGAGAAACTAAATAACCTCTTGATGAAGATGAAAGAAAAGAGTGAAAAAGCTGGCTTAAAATTCAACATTCAAAAAACTAAGATCATGGCATCTGGTCCCATCACTTCATGGCAAATAGATGGGGAAACAATGGAAGCAGTGGCAGACTATTTTCTTGGGCTCCAAATCACTGCAGCCATGAAATAAAAAGACATTTGCTTCTTGGAAGAAAAGTTATGACCAACCTAGACAGCATATTAAAAAGCAGAGATGTTAGTTTTGCCAACAAAGGTCCATATAGTTAAAGCTATGGTTTTTATAGTAGTCATGAGTGGATGTGAGATTTGGACCATAAAGAAGGCTGAACCTTGAAGAATTGATGTTGGAGAAGACCCTTGAGAGTCCCTTGGACTGAGGAGATCAAACCAATTAACCCTAAAGAAAATTAATCCTGAGTATTCATTAGAAGGACTCATGCTGAAACTGAAGCTCCAATACTTTGGCCACCTGATGTGAAGAACTGACTCATTTGAAAAGACCCGGATGCTGGGAAAGATTGAAGCAGAAGGAGAAGGGGACAGAGGATGAGATGGTTGGATGGCATCACTGACTCAATGGACATGAGTTTGAGCAGGCTCTGGGAGTTGGTGAAGGACAGGGAAGCCTGGCACGCTGCAGTCCATGGGGTTGCAAAGAGTTGGATGTGACCGAGCAGCCGAACAAAAACAACAAATATGCCTAGTCGGGCCTGCCAGCATCTAGAGGGAAGCCCTGGAGGTGAAGTGAGAGGCCCAAGTGTGGCATGAGACAAAGCTCTGTCAGGCTGGACCAGCAGGAAGCTGTCTGGAGCCCATGTGGGCCTGGTTTGTGCACTGGTGGTTGAAACAGAGGACTGTAAGCCAAAGGGATCAGAAGTGATGTGTAATAGGGCAGATTAGTTAGAAGAGGCACTGTTCTTTGTCTCTACCATCTCTTAGCCAACTTAAAAGTCCTGTGTTTAAAAATATTTCTGAAAATTTGTTTATGATGCTGAAATTTAATGTGGAAAAAGCACTTTATTCCAAAATTAGATATGAAAGTTTGAATTGTAAATTGATATGTTAGGAAATGCACTGACCACAAATCATCCCACTGAAGAGTTGTTGTTCAGTCTCTCAGTCATGTCTGACTCTTTGTGACCCCATGGACTGCAGCATGCCAGGCTTCCCTGTCTTTCATCATTTCCCGGAGTTTGCTCAAACTCATGTCCACTGAGTCGGTGATGCCATCCAACCATCTCATCCTCTGTCGTCCCCTTCTCCTCCTGCCTTCAATCTTTCCCAGCATCAGGGTCTTTTCCAGTGAGTCGACCCTTCACATCAGGTGGCCAAAGTATTGGAGCTTCAGCTTCAGCATCAGTCTTTCCAGGGAATATTCAGGGTTGATTTTCTTTAGGATTAGTTGGTTTGATCTCTTTGCAGTCCAAGGGACTCTGAAGAATCTTCTCCAGCACAATTCGAAAGCATCAATTCTTCAGCAATCAGCCTTCTTTATGGTCCAAATTTCATATCCTCACATGACTACTGGAAAAGTCATAACTTTGAATATGTGGACCTTTGTTGGCAAAGTAATGTCTCTGCTTTCTAATATGCTGTCTAGGTTTGTCATCTTTTTTTCTTCCAAGGAGCAAGTGTCTTTTAAATTCATGACTGCAGTCACCATCAGCAGTGATTTTGGAGCCCAAGAAAATAAAATCTGTCACTGTTCCTGCTTTTCCCCTTCTATTTGCTGTGAAGTAATGGGACCAGATGCCATGATCTTAGTTTTTTGAATGTTGAGTTTCAAACCAACTTCTGCAGTCTCCTCTTTCATCCTTATCAAGAGGTTCTTTAGTTCTTCTTCACTTTCTGCCATTAGAGTGGTATCATCTCTCTCTCTGAGGTTTCTGATATTTTTCCCAGCAATCTTGATTCCAGCTTGTGCTTCATCCAGCCCAGCATTTTACATGATGTACTCTGCATATAGGATAAATAAGCAGGATGACAATATGCAACCTTGATATACTCCTTTCCCAATTTGGAACCAGTTCATTGTTCCTTGTCTGGTTCTAACTGTTGCTTATTGACCTGCATACAGGTTTCTCAGGAGGCAGGTCAGGTGGTCTGATATTCCCATCTCTTTAAGAATTTCCCACAGTTTGTTGTGATCCACACAGTCAAAGGCTTATCACAGTCAGTGACGCAGAAGTAGAGGTTTTTCTGGAATTCCTTTGCTTTCACTGATCCAGTGGATGTTGGCAATTTGACCTCTGGTTCCTCTGCCTTTTCTAAATCCAGCTTATACATCTGGAAGTTTTCGGTTCACGTACTGCTGAAGACTAGCTTGAAGGATTTGGAACACTACCTTGCTAGCATGTGAAATGAGCATAATTGAATAGCAGTTTGAATATTCTTTGGCATTGCCCTTCTTTGGGATTAGAATAAAAACTGACATTTTCCAGTCCTGTGTCCACTGCCGAGTTTTCCAAATTTGCTGACATATTACATGCAGCACTTTCACAGCATCATCTTTAAGGATTTGAAATAGCTCAGCTGGAATTCCATCACTTCCACTACCTTTGGTCATAGTAATGCTTCTTAAGGTCCTCTTGACTTCCCACCCCAGGATGTCAGCAATAGGTGAGTGACTCCTCTGGGTCCCCTCCTCTGACTGCCCTTGTTTATAAATCACTGCCCTCTCTCTTTCCTCCTTGGGAACTTCTCCTCTTCCATTGCTACTTTGTCTTTATCTTTTAGAAATGCTCAAGTCTTGGCCATCTTATAAAAACTCCCGCTACATCTAAAAATCCCCCTACATCTGATGACAAACTGTTGCTGTCATCAATGTCTTTCATCTCATCCATAGCCAGACTGAGGCTTATCTCTCCTTGTGGTTTATGTTTTTCTATCACTTTTATCCCCCCTCCAGTCTTGATTCCACACCACCTCTCCACAAAACCTCTTTCTCTCAATTCACAGTGATTTCCTCTTTACCAAAACTGACTCATACGTCTCAGTTGTCATATTCTGCAACTTCTCTGAAGTTCCTTTGAAAAGCTCTCCTTCCTAGCCTCCACAATGGCATTTGTTCCAGTTTTCCTTCCTCCCTCGGTTTCCTTTGTCTTTTTCTGGTTCCTAAATGTCTTTATTCTGTAGGACTGAGCTTCTCTATCAGCGTGAATAGTGATCCCCACAGTCCTTGCAGTGGCGAGAGCCTGCAAGCTTGTTGCCTACAGGCTTGAGCTGCCTTGTCTGTCTAACCTCAGTGAGCTGCACAAATATGTACGTGTCCTCACCTGAAAAAAGAGGGAAAGCATTGCCTTAGGATTGCATCTTCAGCCCTCCTCATCTTGTATTCTAGGTAATTTTAGCAATCTCATTCACTCATTCAACTATTCCTTATATGGAAATGAATTCCGAACACATATTTCCGGCTATCATTCCTCTGTTGAATTCTATGTCAATACAATCTAACCAAACACCTCTTCCTGAATGATCTGCAAGCTTAATATGCTAAATATTAACCCTTTTAGTTCCAATTCTGGTCTTCTCAGTGAATGATATCACCCACAATCTACAATTGTGGAAATGATTCATATTTCACTTCATTGCTCTCACATGTAGTGAATACCAAATATTCTTGATCTTGGCTTTAGTCTATCCTATGTAGTCTTTTCTTGTCATCATTCTGGTACCACTTCAAGTGTTTATAATTCTTTACCTGAAATACTGTTGTAGATTGTTCTTTCTTGTGGGAGAACTGTGTATCCCTACTTTGATGAATTCAGATAACGTGGTCTATGATTTGCTATGGCTGAAGAAGTGTGAATGGAAGTTACTCAGAGTTAACCCCATCCTGTAAGGTTTGAGGGCACAACCTACCAGGCTGAGAATTCTACTTAAAACTTCTTATGCCAGCTATAAATTTAGAGGGAAGTGTTCACACAAGACCACCCTCACTTCTAACACTAAGTGCAAGTTCAGGGTTTCCCCAAATCACTCTCAGTTTTCATATTTGCTAAAAAGACCCACAGAACTCCCCGAAAGCTACTGTATTCTTGGTTATAGTTTATTATTGGAAAAATATATAGATGAGAAATCAGTGAAAAGAAGCCATGTGTAGAACAGAGTTTCTGAGAATTCCTTCCTGCTGGGGATGTGTCACCCTCCCAGCAACGGTGGGAGACATATGTATACAGTATTGCCCACCAGGAAAGTTCACCTGAGCTTTGACTTCAGAGTTTTTATTGAGGCTCCTTTATTTAGCCATGATTTATTAATTGCCCGGGTGATTGATCTGAAGCACCCATCCTAAGTCACATGGTTAGTTTTTCGGGCATGGCCACCCCCACCTGAAGACTATCAGGTGCTGCTGACCACTCTCTAAGGTTCATGTAGCCAGCCCTTGTCCTAAATGAAGATGCTCCTGTGAGGTGGGACACAGATGGTCTCCCAGAAGCTGAGGGCAAAGGTAAAATGGCTCTTTGGGCAAAGTCAGATTCTTCGCTACATAGAAGTGAAGTGGGTCCCCTCTAAACAGCAGATTGAAATACCAGGATGGGATTCGCTAAATCTCATTCCCCTCTGCCATCTGGCTGGCAATATCTCAGATGAATTAACTTGGTCCTGGAGTTGGGAGGGGGTGCAGAGCTGAGTTGTAGCTGACCCAGCATGACTCTGTAACATGAGGAAGAAATAATCTTCAGTGTTTGTAAGCCCCTGAGATTTTGAGATTGTTCATTTCTACAGTGTAACTTCTAGGACGGGATCAGCTCATGGATGGAGTATTTGGCATCTGCCTTTACTGGTTAGATTTGCTAGACCTGTCAGAGCTCAGTCTTTGTGGAAACCTGTGTCTTCACTCTCCAGTGGTGAACAGACCAAGCAACACACATCCCCGGCAGATCTGACCAGATCTCTGCTCACATGGTTCCGGCTTCTCCTCTGGCCGAAGGCTGCTTGAGCCAGTCGCAGTTAGGATCCACTCTTCAGGAGGGATTTCCAACCCAGCTCTCAAAACAGTAAATCACGAGGAGCGTGGATGCATATGCACTAACTTTTGCAAACGGATAGCCAACGGGAATTTGCTGTGTGGTTCCAGGAACTCAAACTAGGGCTCTGTAACAACCTAGAGGGATGGGAATGGCGGGGGTTGGAGGGGGATTCCAGAGGAGGCGACATACGTAACATACCCATGGTTGCTCATGTTGATGTTTGACAGAAATCAAACCAACATCGTAAACCAATCATCAGTCAATTAAAAATAAAAAAATCAAGGATTCTGATTCCTCTCTGGTTGCTCATGTCTGCTCTCACATGGTTCAGAACCCAGAAAGGGAAAGATGATTGCTTACCAACCCCAAACCCCAACACTGGTCCCAGGGAAGACCAAATCTGCTGACTTTAGTACTTGCTGGTGAGCAGGACTGGGGCAGGTAGGAACTGAGAGTTCACGTAGATATCATTGTCAATCCATTTTGAATACAGAAGACTATTCCAAGAACGGAAAAGGGACAAAAATCTGCTTGCTATTAGGACCAACAGGAAGGAGCTTGTGGGGGTGTTCCAGGAAAGAATAAACACTTTGGCTTCATCATTTTGGTCATCTTCTAGGATGGACTCAGTTAATGGATGAGGCAGTTGGCATTTTCAATGAGGCCGAGGCTGTCGTGAGCACAGACAGGGAAGCCAGAAAGCGGCTGATGGGCTGGCCATAGCACAGCTTGTCAAGAGGGCAAGAGAGCCTCTGAGAGGGCGCTGGAGTGCTGGGTGGCCCTGGAGAGGAAGCCAAGAGTCTATATTTGATCTAGGGGGTAAAAGGACAAAGTGGTTGAAACGATTCACAGAAGAATTAATTTCCAGGGAAACAGGATACTTAGCAAATTGTCTCTTTTCCTGAATTGACAGATATGATAGGAGCTATAGTAATACATCTCAAAGGATGAGCAGTTTATTCCCAGGGGTACTTTATTTACTGAAAAATAAATCTCACTGAGAACTCAGCTGGAAATATCTTTTCATTTACTATGCTCTCTGCCTGCCTTGCCTTTAATAGAAAACAAGCCAAGAATGTTCTCAAATAAAACCGAAGACCATACGGCCACTAGTGAGTTCCAGAGGAACATTTGTAACAATAACTGTAGACAGAAGATCATTCTTTCGGGGATCTTGGTTCCCAGACCTCCTTGATGAAGGGGAATAGAAAAACACTGGGCAACGCTGGGCTTGATGTTTCCTGTAAAGTTCAAAGGTAGTCCCTGGGGACTTAAGGGGAGAGGAAATGTGGACAGCAGGACAATATCCAAGAGAAGGATCTCTTTTAAAGGGTAGGAGGACCTTACAGGAAGTATGTTGAGCAATTTAATTAAGTCTTGAATAGCTATAATTTTTTTCTCTCTGTTTTCTTTTTTTCTTCCTTCTTTGGCACCAAACTCTTTCCTGCTTCTGTCTCCACAACCCTAGAAGCCCCAGTAACTATCCCAGGGCAGAAACAAAAAACAGTACTACCTCTAGGAACACATGCGACTTCTTTGCAAAACCAGCAGAGGAATGAGAGTGATGAAGGCAGGAGAGTCATAAGGAAATAACCACATATGTAGAGGAACTGTCTTCCTTTTACATGGTTAGCTTCATGTACTTGGCATGGCGCAGAATGTAGACTTGCCTTCCTTTTCTATGGACAGACAGAGACAGTAGCTCTTGAGATGGTTGTGGTGGGTTTGAAGCCACTGAATGGCTCATATATTTCAAGATATCCCCTTTCCAGGCCTCAGAATCTGAAAGATGCTCTTCTTGCTACTAAAATTATTTTTTGAGTGTCTGCTGAAGACATGCAACTTTAACTAAGCCAAGCTGTTGGGGCTATGGCATTATCTGGAGGGATTGAATGCAAGTGTAGAGTATGATGTGGTCAGAGAACTTCCTTCTCCCCTTTGGCATCGTTTCTGTGAGTACAGCAACCCTGGGGAAGTGGAGCATAGGGTGAGTAGGTATTTATGGCAAACCAAGGTCTGGGATATGGATGAACTCCTGTTAGAAGGATGGTGCAAAGCTCTGGTCAAGCATGGGGCAGCAGGAGGATGATGTGTGTGCAGGTTGGCAGTACAGAAGGGGGATGGAGAGTGAGACATGAAAAGGACCAGTTTGTGAGACAAATGTTTTTAATTTTTAGCAATGCCACTTACTTCTTGATCATATCATCTTAATTTATGAGTTTTTCTCTCATGGTTCCTCTAGGAGGAACACACACACACACACAAACACACACAATTGTTCAGTTGCTCAGTTATGTCTGACTCTTTGAGACCCCATGGATTGCAGTATGCCAGGCTTCCCTGTCCTTCACCAATGGTCAGAGCTGGCTCAAACTCATGTCCATTGAGTCAGTGATGCCATCCAACCATCTCATCCTCTGCCGTGCCCTTCTCCTCCTGCCCTCAATCCCTCCCAGCATCAGGGTCTTTTCAAATGAGTCAGTTCTTGCCATATGACCCAGCAGTCCCACTTCTGGGCATACACACCAAGGAAACCAGATCTGAAAGAGCCACATGCACCCCAATGTTCATCGCAGCACTGTTTATAATAGCCAGGACATGGAAGCAACCCAGATGCCCATCAGCAGACGAATGGATGAGGAAGCTGTGGTACATATACACCATGGAATACTACTCAGCCATTAAAAAGAATTCATTTGAATCAGTTCTAATGAGATGGATGAAACTGGAGCCCATTATACAGAGCGAAGTAAGCCAGAAAGATAAAGACCATTACAGTATACTAACACATATATATGGACTTTAGAAAGATGGTAACGATAACCCTATATGCAAAACAGAAAAAGAGACTCAGATGTATGGAACAGACTTGTGGACTCTGGGAGAAGGAGAGGGTGGGATGTTTCAGGAGAACAGCATTGAAACATGTATATTATCTAGGGTGAAACGGATAACCAGCTCAGGTTGGGTACATGAGACAAGTGCTCGGGCCTGGTGCACTGGGAAGACCCAGAGGGATCAAGTGGAGAGGGAGGTGGGAGGGGGGACTGGGATGGGGAATACATGTAAATCCATGGCTAATTCATATCAATGTATAACAAAAACTACTGTAATGATGTAAAGTAATTAGCTTCCAACTAATAAAAATTAAAAAACAAAAAACAAAAAAAAAAAACAAAAAAAAACACAAATGAGTCAGTTCTTCACATCAGGTGGCCAAAGTGTTCAGCTTCAGCATCAGTCCGAATGAATATTCAGGACTGATTTCCTGTAGGATTGACTGGTTTGATCTCCTTGCAGTCCAAGGGACTCTCAAGAGTCTTCTCCAACACCACAGTTCAAAAGCACCAATTATTCGATGAGAGTTCTGACAAAACGTGGTCCACTGGAGAAGGGAATGGCAAACCACTCCAGCATTCTTGCCTTGAGAACCCCATGAACAGTGTGAAAAGATATGATATATATATATGTACATATATATAAGTATATGGACATGAATCTGAGCAAACTCTAGGAGATGGTGAAAGACTGGGAAGCCTGGTGTCCTTTAGTCCATGGGCCTACAAAGAGTCAGACCTGACTTAGCCACTGAGCAGCAACAACAGTAAATATATAATATGTATTACCTATATAGAATTTATACTAACTAGTAGACTTTATTTTTAGAGAAATTTTAAATTTTTAAGAAAACTTGAGTATGTAGTACAGAGATTCACACCCACCCCACAGAGTTCCCCCATTATTATCTTGTATTTGTGACGTTTGTATGCTAGAATTAGTAAACCTGATATAAATCCATTATTGACTAAAGTCCATAATTTATATTGCTTCACTCTTTGTTTTGTAAGTTCAGTGGGTTTTGTCATGTATCCACCATGTATCATACAGAACAGTTTCACTGCCTCAAAAATACCCATGCTTCACCTAGTCTTCCCTCTCTCAAGATTCATTTTTTAATTGAATATTGTAAGAGTCAATTAATGTATGTGTGTGTGACACATGAATATGCAAGTATATGTGTGTGTATATATACACAAACATGCAAACTTGTGTTTAAGAGACACAATTTCCTTCTGGCTGATTTGAAATGATCTCTAATAAAATAAGAAGCTGCATATATACATATATGCTCTACCTTGAGTCTAAGGTGTTTTCTTTGATGGGACAGTGTTATCGTCTATCATTAAATCCATTGGAAGGTCACACTTATCACCTAGACACCATCACTGTGATCCTCAAGATGTTCTTATAAAGGCTGGGTGTCATGGCAACCAGTATTATATATTAGGATTCAGTGCTGCTGAACTCCTCTTAATAAATCAGGCATAACTGGCATATATGCATTATAATTAATTAAAAGTTGTTCAAGTGGAATAATTTTATATCATGCAATATCATGTCATTAAATTTGCAGGTCCTGATCTTCCTTCAATGTTGGTTTTTTGTTTTGCTTAAGAAAAACTTCATATTTTACTACAAGTGCTTTAAAAATAAATAGTTATAATAGCATATTGTGAAATAACTCAAAACATTGTTTATGTATTTATATATATGTATATAAATACATGGACTTTTATATATATGGGTTTCCCTAGTGGCTCAATGGTGAAGAATGCTCTCGCCACTATAGAAGACCTGGATTTGGCCCCTGGGTTGGGAAGACCCCCTGGAGAAGGAAATGGCAACCCCCTCCAGTATTCTTGCCTGGGAAATTCCATGGACAGAGGTGACTGGCAGGCTACAGTTCATGGGGTCGCAAATGAGTCAGACATGACTTAGTGATTAAACAACAAACAACAGCAACAACAACATCTATATCTATATCTATATATGTTATATATATATATATAATTTTTTTTTTTTTCTTTTGAGAGTTAGGTTTAAATCCTGGTAGGTTTAGCTCAGAGCTGAATGAGTTGCAAGCTGTCATTTTTTCTTTAGTGACTCTGGGTGGTCAGCCATGGTGCTAGTTATCCCCGTGGGTAAACAGCTCATGGACTGAGTGCATGTGCCAGAAGTGATTCGCCCACCACTATGGTCTCATCTTAGAGAAGATAAGGAGTGGTTGGCTACAAACCTGGAGAGGTGCCCAGAAGAACTGTTGTTCAAGGCCTAAAGGCATGCAGAATTTAGGGAGCATGGATGGCTAGGGGCCCTGCCACCCCAAGAAGAGTCAGAGGGTGAGCACATCCAGCTTCTGGGGGCCTGTGAGGAATGAGGGATCCCAGGCCCCTTCCCAGATCAACTCCGTCAGGACCTGCTTGTAGTCACGACCGCCAGGCAATCTGTGCGCACAGTCGTGTCTGAGAGGCACCGGCTTCGGGGTTAAGAGCACGCCTTCCAGAGTAGGAAGACTGTGGACCTGAGTCACATCTCCACGGCTCTTTAGTGGTAGAAATTGGACAGATTTCTCCGTTTTTGTTTCTTCGTCCATCAGGAATCCATGGGATTCCCTGGGAATCACAGTGTACTTACCTGTTAGGGGCAAAATGCTATCATGGGTGTAGTGTCCAGCAGACTGCCTGGTCCAGAGTGGCACTCATGTCAACTGTGGCTACAGCTGGTGGAAGGGTCCATGTAACCAGGGAATCCCAACACACGTGACAGAGAATGAGCCCCAGCTGGAAAGTGTGAAAATCAGTTAAAAAAAATGATGAACAACCTCAGAATTTAGGGGATGCCGAGGGAGAGGAAACACTCCAACCAAGTTCTCTGGTGACTGACAGGGCCAGGGGCCACCTGACTAGTACATTTCAGCTTCTTTAGTATGTGTGAAAAGTCTCAAGTATTCAGGAATTCAGTATCACTGAAGGTTCCCAGGCTCTCAGAAAATAGGAAGAAGGTGAATGGGCAGATGAGAAAGGATACGTTCCCTTCGAATCACAGGAGGCCGCATCTGGAAGGACCTGAAAGGTTGTCTGGGCCAGACGTCCGTTTCATGTTTCAGTTCCAGGGAGGCGTTGCCCAGTCTGTGATTCGTGTGCTGCCTGTGACCGAAATGCCACCACTTCTGTGGAATTCACCGAGACATGGCTGCCGTCTGTGGGCAGAAAGGTGTTTTAGAAGTTGGCTGACTCAGGCATGTAATATCTAACACACAGACAAGAAAAGCAGAGAATTTCAAACACTTTATCCATGTTTGCCCTCACATTTGTTGAAACATCTACTTGTTTCAGGCATCAGGTTAGGAGCTGGGGACAAAAATCTGAAGACGACGAAGAGATCATATGTCTGTTCGTTCATAGCCTAGCTGACGGATAGACACCTAAGTAATAATTACAATGCACGAGGGCTCAGGCATGTCCGACTGTTTGGCATCCCGTGGACTGTAGGCCTTCAGGCTCCTCTGTCCATGGGATGCTCCCAGCAAGGATGGTACCAATGCTGGAGTGGGTTGCCAGACCCAGGAGTTGAAAACTGCGGCTCCTGCATTAGCAGGTGGACTCTTAGCACAGACGTATCTGGGAAGCCCAGATTAAAATGCAATAAAAGCAATCACAGAAGAGTGGATAAGTGGGCAGGGTAATTGAGAAAAGGGTCATTCGTTTTGTTGAGTCCTGTTAGGGATTTGTTGATAAGATGATTTTTAACTGGGTCTTGATTATAGACCGCTAGTGTTTGCTGAATGAATAGATGGGCATTTGAATTGTGTGGATGTGTGCATGCATGTACGTGTGTGTGTTTGAAACTGTATATGTGCTGGGATTCCCCGTGCTCAGTGGTAAAGAATCCACCTGCAATTCAGGAGACGAAGGAGATGCAGTTTTGATTCTTGGGTTGGGAAGATTCCCTGTAGGAGGAAATGGCAATCCACTCCAGTATTCTTGCCTGGAAAATCTCATGGACAGAGGAATTTGGTGAGCTACAGTTCCTAGGGTTGCAAAGAGTCAGACACATCTGAGGGGCCTGAGCACATGAGCACCAAAAGGGAACGTAGAAGTCTAGTATCTCGTAGTCTAGTATCTAGGATCTTGTAGACTGGCTCTTACTCCACCCTTCCTTTACCAGGTGATTTGGAAACATTATTTCTCATCTATGAATGTCAAGTGTAAACAAGAACATTTCTTAGTGTTTTCTAATAAATAATACTGCTTTCACACACTCAGTGTGTGATAATAGAGATTCATGAGACCTAAGTTAGAATGTGATTAGACACAGAAAATCATTCTCCACTTTATAGAAAGATTTATTTCCAGACTGCTATGATTTCTCTTTGGTACATTTCAAATGTAATTTAACTTTTACTCTCCAATATTTTTCACTTAACTTGTTTTCATTTTTATTACTCTCCAATGTTTGGAATCTCTGTACATTATCTTGTGATATGCTAGCTATTTTCCTTGCAAATATTTTATAATTCATCTGATACGTTTCACTATGTTTACCTAAGAAACACTTGTAAATATCTGAACCCTTATAAAGCTGTCTTTGACTTTTTGGACATCAACTTAATACAAAACAGCACTTTATTATAAGAAGTGTAAATGACTTAGAAACATGGATTACATTTCTGTGAATAAATACAATTAAAGGTTTAAAAGCTTGGATAAAAATAAATTCTAAGAACCAATGGCTGAATAGATAGGTTGAGAGGTGTGACCAACCTCAAACAGTTTTGGATTTCCTTTCAAGTTCATCTCAAAGTGTGCTTTGGTCACTCATGTCTGTTTATCCACACACGGTCAAGGTTGGGTAGTGTTTGTACCTAACTTGGAGCTCCTGGCCCACAGAGGAAAGAAACTGTACTTTCAACCGCTTCCTCGCAGCTCAGACCTCCTAGGTACAGCAGTCAGGGATCACTTGTCATTTCTAGCTCTTGCTTCTGCTGTCAATGCATCCTTGTGTCCAGCAATTGATTCCTTTGTGTCTCTGGAGTGGGTGTGATTGAATCAGGTCCAGAGTTTGCTCAATTAGATGGGACCAGTAAGCTGAATTCCTGAGCAGACCTGATGTTTGTTATCCAGAAGAGGGCAGTAGGACACAGATTAAATCCCAGTCAACAACCACTACAAGGAACAATAGCTGCTAGCAACTACCCAGCATTAGACCCAACACTTACCTTCCCTTTGGCACACAACGGGCAACATGACGTTACTAAGAGAAGACACTAACACTTTCTGCAAGCCTACTATGTGTCAAGCACTTAGGCATTTTTCATACGTGTTAAATCCAAACCATCTTGAAACCTAGGATATATAAATGAGAAAATAATATAAATGAGAAAATGAGAAAATCAATGCTCAGAGAACTCAAGCAACTTGCCTGAGGTCACACAGCAAGCAGTAGAACCAAAATTAAAATCCAGACCTAACTCCATAAACTCTGTTCGGCTATATGAGAATTTGATTAATAACTCCATTACTCATAAACCTACTGACCTTGGGCAAGTAATTTGACCATTTGGTCCAGTTTCTTAATCTTTAAGATAATACTAACAATATACTCTTATTCTTTAAGAATGATTGTCTGGATCAATTTTTCCATGATAATCCTGAAATTCAATTTTTCCATATTTATCCAACAGAATAGGTTTTGTTCATTGATAATATTTTAAATTAGAATAAAAATTATACAAAATTAAATCTAGAGAGGACATAGGAGAGCAATCCAACACTTTCATCTTAGAGATGATGAAAATAAGCCTGGACTGTTTAGGTAACCTGCATGTAATCAGAAAGCTTGAGAGTGACGGACACTGGAACTACGGACGGGCAATCCTCAGCCAGCTTTCTTCTCTCATCTTTCCATGTCCTTTGTTAGGGATATAGAACATATGGAGATGATGATAGTGATGTTGTTGATGGGGGGGGGGGTGGTGGTGAAGATAACAATAAATGTGCCTGAGGAAATTATAGTAGAGTTATTTCATTTTAGAGGGAACTTATTTTGTTGTAAGGCCTGCTTTCCTTGCTCTGTTCCTGAGGAAGGCTAATATTTGCCCAAGACTACTGATTGACAGGGGGCTTCCCGGGGCAGCTCAGCTGGTAAAGAATTGCCTGCAATCCAGGAGTCCCAGGTTCAATTCCTTCCTGGGTGGGGAAGTTCTCCTGGAGAAGGGATAGGCTACCCACCCCAGCATTCTTGGGCTTCCCGCGTAGCCCAGATGGTAAAGAATCCGCCTGCAATGGGGGAGACCTGGCTTCGATCCCTGGGTCGGGAAGATACCCGGAGGAGGGCATGGCAACCCACTCCAGTAATCTTGCCTGGAGAATCCCATGGGCAGAGGAGCTTGGCGGTCTAGAGTCCACAGTGTCGCAAAGAGTCAGACAACTGAGCGACTAAGCACAGTACAGCACTGGTTGACAGGAGGGTGGAAAAGAGCAGGATATGTGCATTTATGATACTTTCTAAATAAGAAATGATAAAATGCAGACTCTAGTCAATGCTTATTTTGAACTTACATGATTCTCTACCAGTCAATCTTGCAAGCTTTCCCAAGAAACCATGATGGAGAAGTTGTCTATTTGGAAACAGTGTGGGAGATTGATCTAATGTAGCAGTGACTCCTTCAGGAGATTTTTAGTTAATCCACCATATGTTATTCCATTTCTTATAGTCTCTTCCTTTTTGAAATTGGTATAATCTTTCTAGTCTTTCAAGACTTCCACTCATAAAAAAATTGGAAAGGAGGAAGACAGAAAGAAGAAAGAACTGAAAGAAGAATGGGAGGGAGAAAGAAATGTTATAGTTTTATCATCAAGAGACTGAGAGGCCAAAGCAACCTTGTATCAGTGAATAATTTCCCAAGTTCCACTGGCTTCTGGATTTACAGACTGGAGGTGAGTAAAGATGATAGCCAGTTAAGCAAATGCAGAGAGCTTTCTACTTAAAGCACCTGCAATCAGAATGACTGGTTTCCTTAACTCACCCAAAGATGGCTTTGTGTTAAAATTGTTTAAAAATAGAGATTTATAATAGTTGAAGTGATGTATCCCATTGCTCATCCTGGGAATAGTTTCCCGGGACTCATTCACTTCTTTCATTCCATCAGGTCCTTAGGACTTTTCTTTCCCCTTGCAGTGCCAGGAAAAGAACTTCTCAGGTGTCTGGAGAAAGGCAACTTGGGTGGTGAACATGATGTTTCTGGAGCTTTTGCAAGGCTCTTCTGGAGGTCAAGGGGAAGGACAAGTGGAGACCAGTGATGTTATCAATTCCAAATTCAGCACATGAACATCTGCATTGCTCATTGTCTGTTAGTCATAAAATTCCTCCTCCAGTTTTCTGTTATCATTGGCCAAATGTTGTATATGCATACCTCAGAGATATTGCAACTTTGGTTCCAGACAACTGCAATAAATAGAATAGTGCAATAAAGTGAGTCACACAAATTTTTTGGCTTCCCAGTGCATAAAAAAGTTATACAATACTGTGTCTATTAATTGTGCAACAGCATTCTGTCTAAAAATGTACGTACCTTAATTAAAAAATCATCTATTTAAAAAAAATCATCTATTACATGTGCAATAACATTATGTCTAAAAAATATATATACCTTAATTAAAAAATCCTGTATTGCTAAAGACTGTTAACCATCATCTGAGCCTTCAGAAAGTCATAATCTTTTTGCTGGTAGAGAGTCTGGCCTCGATGTTGATGGCTGCTGACTGATGAGGGTAGTTAGATGTGGCAATTTCTTAAAATAAGACAACAATGAAGTTTGCTGCATCGATTGACTTTTCATGAATGATTTCTCTGTAGCTTGCCATACTATTTAATATTTTATCCACAGAACTTCTTTCAAATTTGGAGTCAATTCTTTTGACCTCTGCTGCTTGTTTATCCACTAAGTTTATGAACTATTATAAATTCTTTGTGTGTCTGACTATTTGTGACCCCATGGACTATAGCCCACCATGCTCCTCTGTCCCTGAGATTTTTCAGGCAAGATTACTACTGTGGGGTTGCCATTTCTTGTTATTTCAATAGTGTTCACTGCGTTTTCATCAGGAGTACATTCCATCTTTGCTCATCCATAAGAAGCAACTCCTCATTCATTAAAGTTTTATTATGAGATTGCAGCAATTTTGTTGCATTTTCAGGCTTCACTGCTAATTCTACTTCCTTGCCATTTCTACCACATCTGTAGTTATTTCCTCCTTTGGTGTCCTGAACCCCTCAAAGTCATCCACAAAGTTTGGAATCAGATTCTTCCAAACTCTTGTTAATGTTGATATTTTGATCTCTTCTCATGAATCAAAGATGTTCCTAATGACATCTAGAATGGTGAATCCTTTCTAGGAGGTTTTCAGTTTATTTTGCCCAAATCCACCACAGAAATCACAGTGGTGGCTATAGCCTTATGAAGTGTTATTTCTTAAATAATACCTGAAAGTCAACATGATTCCTTAATGCATGGACTACAGAATGGGTGTTGGGTTATCAGGCATGAAAGCAACATTAATCACATTTTACATCTCCATCAGAGCTTTTGGATGGCCAGGTGAATGTCAATGAGCAGTAATATTTTGAAAGATACATTATTTTATAAGCTGTAGTTCTTGACAATGGGCTGAAAATATTCAGTAAACCATGTTGTAAAGAGGTGTGAACTTATCTAGGCTTTGGGGATGCATTTATAGAGCTCAGGTGGAGTGGATTTAGCATAATTCTTAAGAGACCTAGGATTTTCCCAATGGTAAATGAGCATTGGCTTCAAATTCAACTCACCAGCTGAATTAATCCCTAACAAGAAAGTCAGCCTGTCCTTTGAAACTCTGAAGCCAGGCATTGACTTCTCCTCTCTAGCCATGAGATTTACAGATGGAGTCTCCTTTGAATATCAGGTGGTTTCATCTCCAATGAAAACTCACTGTGTAGTGTAGCCACTTTCCTTTATCATTTTAGCTAGACCTTCTGGATAACTTGCTGCAGCTTCTAGTTAGCATTTGCCGCTTCACCGTGCACTTTCATCCTATGGGAATGGCTTCTTTCCTTAAACCACACGAACCAACCTCTGCTAGCTTCAGACTTCTCTTCTGCAGCTTCTTCCCTTCTCTCAGCCTTCGCAGAGTTGGAGAGAGTTAGGGCCTTCCTCTGGATTATGCATTCCTTTGGTTTAAAGGAATGCTGTGGCTACTGGATCTTCTATCCAGACTATTAAATGTTCTCCACATCAGCAATAAGACTGCTTTGCTTTCTTATTATTTGTTTGTTTACTGAAGTAGCACTTATAACTTCCTTTAAGAACTTTGCCTTTGCACTCACAACTTAGCTGTTTGTTGCAAGAGGCCTAGCTTTCAGCCTGTCATGGCTTTCTACATGCCTTGCTCCCTAAGCTTAACCATTTATAGCTTTTGATTTAAAGTGAGAGACAACAAACCATTAGCAAGACTCATTAAGAAACAAAGGGAGAAGAACCAAATTAACAAAATTAGAAACGAAAATGGAGAGATCACAACAGACAACACTGAAATACAAAGGATCATAAGAGACTACTACCAGCAGCTCTATGCCAATAAAATGGACAACTTGGAAGAAATGGACAAGTTCTTAGAGAAGTATAACTTTCCAAAACTGAACCAGGAAGAAATAGAAGATCTTAACAAACCCATCACAAGCAAGGAAATCGAAACTGTAATCAGAAATCTTCCAGCAAACAAAAGCCCAGGACCAGATGGCTTCACAGCTGAATTCTACCAAAAATTTAGAGAAGAGCTAACACCTATCTTACTCAAACTTTTCCAGAAAACTGCAGAGGAAGGTAAACTTCCAAACTCATTCTATGAGGCCACCATCACCCTAATTCCAAAACCAGACAAAGATGCCACAAAAAATGAAAACTACAGGCCAATATCACAGACGAACATAGATGTAAAAATCCTTAACAAAATTCTAGCAAACAGAATCCAACAACATATTAAAAAAATCATTCATCATGACCAAGTGGGCTTTATCCCAGGAGTGCAAGGATTCTTTAATATCTGCAAATCAATCAATGTAATACACCACCTTAACAAATTGAAAGATAAAAACCATATGATGATCTCAATAGATGCAGAAAAAGCCTTTGACAAAATTCAACATCCATTTATGATTAAAACTCTCCAGAAAGCAGGAATAGAAGGAACATACCTCAACATAATAAAAGCTATATATGACAAACCCACAGCAAGCATCACCCTCAATGGTGAAAAATTGAAAGCATTTCCCCTGAAATCAGGAACAAGACAAGGGTGCCCACTCTCACCACTCCTATTCAACATAGTTTTGGAAGTGTTGGCCACAGCAATCAGGGCAGAAAAAGAAGTAAAAGGAATCCAGATAGGAAAAGAAGAAGTGAAACTCTCTCTGTTTGCAGATGACATGATCCTCTACATAGAAAACCCTAAAGACTCTACCAGAAAATTACTAGAGCTAATCAACGAATACAGTAAAGTTGCAGGATATAAAATTAACACACAGAAATCTCTTGCATTCCTATACACTAACAATGAGAAAACAGAAAGAGAAATGAAGGAAACAATACCATTCACCATTGCAACAAAAAGAATAAAATACTTAGGAGTATATCTACCTAAAGAAACAAAAGACCTATACATAGAAAACTATAAAACACTGATGAAAGAAATCAAAGAGGACACAAACAGATGGAGAAATATACCGTGTTCATGGATTGGAAGAATCAATATTGTCAAAATGGCTATACTACCCAAAGCAATCTATAGATTCAATGCAATCCCTATCAAACTACCAACGGTATTTTTCACAGAGCTAGAAGAAATAATTTCACAATTTGTATGGAAATACAAAAAAACCTCGAATAGCCAAAGTAACCTTGAGAAAGAAGAATGGAACTGGAGGGATCAACCTGCCTGACTTCAGACTATACTACAAAGCCACAGTCATCAAGACAGTATGGTACTGGCACAAAGACAGAAATATAGATCAATGGAGCAGAATAGAAAGCCCAGAGATAAATCCACGAACCTATGGTCACCTTATCTTTGACAAAGGAAGCAAGGATATACAATGGAAAAAAGACAACCTCTTTAACAAGTGGTGCTGGGAAAACTGGCCAACCACCTGTAAAAGAATGAAACTAGAACACCTTCTAACACCATACACAAAACTAAACTCAAAATGGATTAAAGATCTAAATGTAAGACCAGAAACTATAAAACTCCTAGAGGAGAACATAGGCAAAACACTCTCTGACATAAATCACAGCAGGATCCTCTATGACCCACATCCCAGAATTTTGGAAACAAAAGCAAAAATAAACAAATGGGACCTAATGAAACTTAAAAGCTTTTGCACAACAAAGGAAACTATAAGCAAGGTGAAAAGACAGCCCTCAGATTGGGAGAAAATAATAGCAAATGAAGCAACAGACAAAGGATTAATCTCAAAAATATATAAGCAACTCCTCCAGCTCAACTCCAGAAAAATAAATGACCCAATCAAAAAATGGGCCAAAGAACTCAACAGACATTTCTCCAAGGAAGACATACAGATGGCTAACAAACACATGAAAAGATGCTCAACATCACTCATTATCAGAGAAATGCAAATCAAAACCACAATGAGGTACCATTACACATCAGTCAGGATGGCTGCTATCCAAAAGTCTACAAGCAATAAATGCTGGAGAGGGTGTGGAGAAAAGGGAACCCTCTTACACTGTTGGTGGGAATGCAAATTAGTACAGCCGCTATGGAAAACAGTGTGGAGATTTCTTAAAAAGCTGGAAATAGAACTGCCACATGACCCAGCAATCCCACTTCTGTGCATACACACCGAGGAAACCAGATCTGAAAGAGACACGTGCACCCCAATGTTCATCGCAGCACTGTTTATAATAGCCAGGACATGGAAGCAACCTAGATGCCCATCAGCAGACGAATGGATGAGGAAGCTGTGGTACATATACACCATGGAATATTACTCAGCCATTAAAAAGAATTCATTTGAATCAGTTCTAATGAGATGGATGAAACTGGAGCCCATTATACAGAGTGAAGTAAGCCAGAAAGATAAAGACCATTACAGTATACTAACACATATATAAGGAATTTAGAAAGATGGAAACGATAACCCTATATGCAAAACAGAAAAAGAGACTCAGATGTGTAGAACAGACTTGTGGACTCTGGGAGAAGGCTAGGGTGGGAATGTTTCAAGAGAACAGCATCAAAACATGTATATTATCTAGGGTGAAACAGATTACCAGCCCAGGTTGGATGCATGAGACAAGTGCTCGGGCCTGGTGCACTGGGAAGACCCAGAGGGATTGGGTGGAGAGGGAGGTGGGAGGGGGGACCGGGATGGGGAATACATGTAAATCCATGGCTAATTCATTTCAATGTATGACAAAAACCACTGCAATGATGTAAAGTAATTAGCCTCCAACTAATAAAAATAAATGGAAAAAAAAATAAACTGTATCATTTTTGTCAAAAAAAAAAATAAAGTGAGAGACAGGTGACTCTTCCTTTTACTTGAACACTTAGAAGCCACTGTAGGGTTATTAACTAGCTTAATTTCAATATTGCTGTGTCTCAGGGAATAAGAAAGCCCAGGGAGAGGGAGGGAGATGGGACGATAGCCTACTGGTGGATCAGTCAGAACTTACACTGTGTTTTTTACGTTCACTGTCTTATATGGGCACAATTTGGGGTGCCCTGAAAGAATTACAATAGTAACATTAAAGCTCAGCATCATAGATCACCATAACATGCATAATAACAATGAAAAAGTTTGAAATATTATGAGAATTACCAAAAGGTGGGGCAGAGATGGGAAGTGTGCAAACGCTTTGGGAGAAAAGGTGCCAATAGACTTGCTCAATTTACAGTTGCCACAAGGCTTTAATTTGGGGAAAAAAAAGCAATATCTATGAGTAATAATAAAGTGAAACACAATAAATAAGATCTGGTTGTACTTCATTTGTGTTTTATGGTTCAATATTTTGTCTCCATCATAGCAGTGCCCAACCTCAACTCATGCCCAGCACCTAGAATGGCACCCTAGACACAGGTTCGCTGTTCAGTCATGTGTGTCTGACTGTTTGCGACCCCATGGACTGTAGCGCACCAGGCTCTGTGGATTCTCCAGGCAAAAATACTGGAGTGGTCTGCCACTTCCTTCTCCAGGAGATCTTCCCGACCCCAGGAGCAAACCCACATTTTCTGCACGGGCAGGCATATTCTTTACCACTGAGCCACCAGGGAAGCCCAAACACGGGTTATGATAATGCTTAGTAATAGTTTCGAATGACCTTCTGATTAGGACAAAATTTCTGCTTCTGTCCCATCTGTATGGACTGACAGGGAAAAGGGGCTGAGGGTATGAAATATAAAGAAATAGGAAAAAAACCCAGTGGATTGATAGTTCATTTCAGTCACTCCGTCGTGTCTGACTCTTTGCGACCCCATGGACTGTAGCATGCCAGGCTTCCCTGTCTGTCACCAGCTCCCAGAGCTTACTCAAACTCGTGTCCATCGCGTTGGTGATGCCATCCAATCATCAAGGTAACTCATATCTTTGAATGCAGAATTTAGTGTATTAACAAATGACAGTATTGCCTCTGAATTGCTGAAATAATTCCTCATGTGTTGCCTGCTGAATGGTAGCACATTGTCGGACAGCGCTGCTGTTTGGGGTGAGAGAAGATAGGTGCTGGAGCATGGAAACCGCCCACTCCTCACTGCTTTGAGGGCCTGGTGCCACAGGACACTATCATTTTAGCATGATGGATTTGCTGAAAGTTATAACAATTTTATCTTCCGTAGCATTCCTGTAAGGAAGTTGATAAAATACATACATACACTTACAGATGTGTGTGCATAATTTTTCACTAGAAAATCTGGTTACCCACAGAGGTGCTGAAATTTTAAATATTAGATTGACCATAGAAACCAAGAGATAATAGAATATGAGAGTGAAATGATCACAATAAATATCAAGTATTTGTATTGTCTATGATAGTAAAGAAAGTGCTGTTTCTCCTTGAAACATGGTCACTCATATAAAAGGTTAACATAGCCAGTGGTATTTAATAAGGTCAGTGGTGTGGTGAGTTATGAGAAGAACAAAGGTCTGACTTTGCCATTTGTACAGTAGGCCCAATGATGGATATTCAGAATATCTTGTATCTCATCATTCTGTAACACCACTATCATTTTTATCATAAAAGAATTATGTTACTCTATATATGAAAAATGCATTCTTGAACCACCGTGAATTAGTTTTTAATGTACTGTGACCTTGGATTGCCCTGGGATATTAATGCTAAGTGATTACTTCTGAATGCTTTTTGAATAGCTGCATAGTGCAATTAAATGTGCAATACATCATGGATGACATTGCTAAACGCCTCTTCTGGTCAAGGAACCCAAAGAGGTCTTGGGAATGATGGTAATTCTGCCCTGCTGAGGATGGGAGAGAAAATAATCTCTTGTTAGTACTGAAATAAGTACAGACAGAAGTAGATGATAACCTTTTCCTGGGGTTAGTCAATGAGAAATAAATTTTTGATTAAGAACTATAAAGGAAAATGATTTTTGATCACTGCCAAAGTAGTGTCCCATTATATCTGCCAAGTGCCCAAGGTGAATAATTGTCATTAGTTTTCCTGAGTGACGAGTCGCCAAACAGCATGTATGGATAGGTATATGGGCATGCCTCTGTGTGTGTGTGTGTATGTGTGTGTGTGTGTGTGTAAAGGTGTAGATAAAGGAATAAAGAATTTGGTTCATATTCGAGCCCTTTTTTGAGAATGGCTTCTATTGAATTACAATTTGTCTCGGTGAAGAACCTCATAAATCTTAGACTTAATCAAATCTCTTTTCATCCAATTATTGGGCCTGGGGCACCAGTGACTGATGAAAGGGTGTTGTGGAAGAGGCAAGTTGTGGTAGAGGGCCTTTAACTTATTGGTCAGTGGTTTAAATCCAACCTTGTTGGCCAGCGGCTGAGAGTGATTTACAGTCCTGCTGGTCGTGAGCTGGTGGCCAGAGTCTAGTTGTTAGCTGACTAATAGTCTTCGGAAATTCCTCGAACCCAGCCAGAACTAGACTTACTTGTCTAGCAGATGACCTTTATCTTTAGGTGAAGGAGCTACTCTGTGAAAAGGTTGCTTCAAAATGGCCCATCACTAATGCTGCTGGGTGAGTGATTTGTGGATTTCAGTCTCTGAGGTAGCAGCAAGGTGGAACCTACAACTAATGAAGAACTCAGTGTCTCTTTCACTATTTTAAAAAGAGCTATTTTAAAAAGAAAGCACCAAAAAGGGTTTTGGTTGTTTCATGAAAATAAGCTGCAACTGTGCAAGTTAGTTCAACTTCAGAACTCAGCCCTAACTGCATCAACCCTACTGGGCCCAGTCTCGCCGTGGCCTCAAGCAAGACCTCCTGGAGGCGCTGAATCAATGCTGAAATGTTCCAGTGATTGCCTCCGAGTGATTCCCTGGGTGTTACAACTTCTGGGACCCAGAGACGGAAACCACATTTCCAACCCCAACTCCCTGGCCCTACAATTGTAGGCCTTGCTCACTGTTAGGAAAATACAACCTTGTATTTTAAATGCTAGTGTTTTGGGGTAATTGCACCAGCTTAGAGGTACCAATTTTTCTTTTTTATAATGAAACTCCCCAGACATCCTTCTCTCCTGCTCCATTACTCTGTGGTAGCCCACAGTACGCAGACAAGTCTCTTGTGATTGAGGGATGCTGGTCTCGGCTTTCACCAGTGGTTCAGTACCTGCAGGAACTCTTTTCTTCTATCTCTGATTCCCTGGTGCTCACAGAACTTACACAGAGTAGATGCTTAATGAGTGTGTGTTGAGGGAATCAATGTCCTATTCACTCCCTGGCGGCACTTCAGTTGGCAGCTGTTGACAGACACTGAAGTGTGTAGGGATCGAGGGTCAAGTGTAATGGAGAGAATGAGGGAAGGACAGCTGATCGGCTGAGGTCAATTGATTAGTTAGTTGTCAAGTCTTTGTTTTACTCAGTATCAAATCTAAAGCAAAACCAAGCAAAACAAAACAAAAAAGCCACTAGAAGAAAAGTGTGTGTAAGTTGCTCAGTTATGTCTGACTCTTTGCGACCCCATGGACTACACAGTCCACAGAATTCTCCAGGCCAGATACTGGAGTGGGTGGCCTTTCCCTTCTCAGGGGGATCTTCCCAACCCAGGGATTGAAGCCAGGTCTCCTGCATTGCAGGCGGATTCTTTACGAGCTGAGCCACAAGAAAAGGTGAACGTTTTTTGGCTGGGCTGCTGCTGATGTGACCTTGAATGATTTAAATGATCTCCACTTACTTTGAAATCCCATATTTCTCTTACAGGCCAGACTTTATATTGTGGTTACATATGCTCTCAGTTTGTTGTAGCAGTCAGCTTACATTAAATTATACTGTGTAACAAACAACTTCAACATCTTCTCGGCTTACAACAATGTCTGACATCTTGCTTGTATTGCATTTCCATCATGAGTTGTCATGACTCTGCTCCTTGTCAGAACCCAGGCTAATGGAGGATAAGCCTGAGTTCTCTCTGGGATATTGTTGGGCTCATGGTAAAGGAAAAACAGAAATCAAGGCAGAGTTCACATCTAGTTTTTAAAAAATTGAAATATAATTGACATCAGTTTCAGGCAAATGACATAATGATTTGATATATACATAATATTATGAAATGATCACTACAATTAGTCTAATTAATAACCATCCTCATATATTACAAAATACAAATTTACATATTTTTTTTCTTTTGATGAGAACTTTTAGGATTTTTCTCTTAGCAGCTTTCAAATATACCATATGGTCTTATTATCTATAGTCATGAAACTATACATTATATCTTCAGGGCTTATAAATTTTATAACTGAAATTTTGTACCTTTTAGCCACCCTCCCTACCTCCTACTTCTGGAACCCACCAATTTGTTCACTGTATCAGTTTGTTTGTTTTTAGATTCCACATACAAGTGAGATCACATCTGGCTTAAATTCTTCTGCCTTGAAACACTGCCCTTGTCTGCATTTTCTTAGCCAAAGCAAGCTGTAAGTGGAGATGTATTATACTACCATGGGAAAGAGGGGCATCAAATACTGAGAACAGGAATGCAGTTTTTCATACTCTCCCACTGAACTGTGAACCCTTGGAGGGCAGGAGCTTTTGTGTTCTCTGACTTACAAACTTGGACACTTGCCAAAGCATATTACTTTTTTTTTTTTAAATAAAGAGCAGAGGTGGTATGCTTCAGAAATAATGAAGATTTATTTGGACTACCTCTCTCTTTAGTCATTAATTATATTTCAGCTAGGGCTTCCCTGGTGGCTCAGAGGGTAAAGCGTCTGCCTACAATGTGGGAGGCCTGGGTTCAATCCCTGGGTTGGGAAGATCCCCTGGAGAAGGAAATGGCAACCCATTCCAGTACTCCTGTCTGGAAAATCCCATGAAGAGAGAAGCCTGGTAGGCTACAGTCCATGGGATTGCAAAGAATAAGACATGACTGAGCGACTTCACTCACTTTCACTTTGTGTGATACCAATTATTAATTTTTTAATGAAATATTTAATGATTGACATGACTGAATATGCTAATCAGTTGCTTGCAATAGAATTCTATATCATTGCCATAGGTATGTCCCATTTCCCCAACTAGTCTTAACCAGTTGCTTGACACTAGTTCTCCATTACTTCCTCCATAAGAAATCCCATAGCTTGTACTGAAGGCCCTGTGATCTGGAACTAAGAGACATTTCTAACTTTACTGCTGGCTATGCATCTGTCCCCTGTGGCTCAGGTAGTAAAGAATCTGCCTTCCAATGCAGGAGATGCAGGAGACGTGGGTTCTATCCCTGGGTCGGGAAGATCCCCTGGAGAAGGAAATGGCAACCAGCTCCAGTATTCTTGCCTAGAAAATTCCATGAAGAGAGGATCCTGGCAGGCTATAGTCTTGGGGTTGCAAAGAGTTGGGCATGACTGAGCACGCACACACACACACACACACACCACGTCTGAGTACAAAGAGTCGCCCCCTTTCCCTATGTGTGCTCCATGCTTTCTCACCTTAGTGTCTTTGCTCTGGTTGTTCATTCTGCCTGGAATGACTTTGTCCATCAGCATATGCTCAATTCCTTCTCAATTTTCACAGCAAAGGTTAAGTACTACTCTCGCAAAGTCTTCCCTGATCACTTAGGTGATGTACTCAACACCCATATGCATACTCTTTCTATTCTTCTTTTTGGCAATTAATCTGCTTTATCTTGTCAAGGAGGTTAGGACATAGACTTTGCACAATTCACACCTAGGGTCTGCCACTGAACCGCTCCTCAAAACTTGGTGAATTTCTTATCCCATGAGTCTTAACTACTTCACTGTAAATAGAGAGTAGGAATAATAACATAGTATATTGGATATGTTGTGTGAAGTGATTTATCATCATCCCTGACATACAGGAAGTACTTAATAAACAGAAGTCTTTACCTAATATAGTTGCATACTTACAGGATTTCTTGGCTTCACCTTTTATATCCCTCAGCGACATCACACAGAGTAGGTGCAATGTAGATAATTGCTGAGAATTATGAATGAATGAATGAGTGAAATGATGGTAGGAAAATGACCATGAGGCTTGTCTTTCTGTGAAATCAGTGATGCTAGACTGAGTCTTGGGTCTTTTCTCTGTGGCTGAGTTTGCCTAGATTTTTAATAACTTAGGTCCAGTGGTGGCTGTCCCATAGGGAGAGAGGTGGGGCAAGAGTTGAAAAGTTACAAAAACACTCAGAAGATTCCCCTGGTGGGGGATCAAAGAAAGTGGAATGAAATATTCTCCCAGCATGTTTGCAATAAGAAATTACTGTCCAGTGAACCCAGATAATGCTTTTTGTGTCATCCAATAGTTTATTAAAAGTGGCTTGTTTTTTTCTATCATTATGGCAGACTGAATAAATAGTTATATCAAAGACTGGGCCAAAAATTTACATTGTAAATCCTTCATGTACTGCAGACATTTATTGAATGGTAAGTGGCAAGTCCAGAGCAATCATTAACCAGGTCAAGAGAATGTTGTTTGGAAAATCATAAGCTATATATTTTGGAAATTTTGTAATACATTGAAAGTGAAAGTGAAATTTCCTCAGTGGTGTCCAATTCTTTGGGGCTCAATGGACTATCCATGGAATTCTCTAGGCCAGAATACTGGAGTAGGTAGCCTTTCCCTTCTCTAGGGGATCTTCCCAGCCCAGGGATTGAAGCCAGGTCTCTCACATTGCAGGCAGATTCTTTATCAGCTGAGCCACAAGGGAAGCCCAAGAATACTGGAGTGGGTAGCCTGTCCCTTCTCCAGGGGATCTTCCTGACCCAGGAATCAAACCAGGGTCTCCTGCATTGCAGGCAGATTCTTTACCAACTGAGCTACCAGGGAAGCCCTGTAATACATTAATGTTTTCAAATAAATGCAATTTCTATTATATAAGCCATAAAAATATCATAGTTCATTTTATAATGCTACATTCAACTCTCCTAAAGATGACTCTTTTAAATCAAGATAAATTTCACTCCTTTCTTAAACTGACAACATTGTCAAAGTTTTGGATTACTGTCTCCCAACAAGGACAACTATAGAAACTACCTAAGTGCCAGCGGAGGAGTCTAGGTCCTAATTAAGCTGGAAGCCTCAACTCAAAGCCAAAATGGTGCTCAGCCCCTGAGTTGGATCTCAACACAGAGCTAACTTGGTCTTCAGACACACTTTTCAGTAAACCAGGTTCTTTCCCTGTTTTAATTTTCTGTTGTCAGCGTAAGAAATCGCCATAAACATAGTGGCTTGAAACAACACACAATTTTATTCTCCTATCGTTGTGGAGATCAGAAGTCTGAAATGAGTCTTATCAGGCTAAAATCAAGATGGCAGCAGGGCTTGGTCCTTCTCAAGGCTCAAGTGGAGAATCTTCTTTACTTCTTCCACTTTGAAAAGCTGCTAGGGTTCATCTCTTCAAGAAAATTAGAGATAGCAAGGGAACATTTCACGCAAAGATGGGTTTGATAAAGGACTGAAATGGTATGGACCTAACAGAAGCAGAAGACATTAAGAAGAGGTGGCAAGAATACACAGAAGAACTGCCCAAAAAAGATCTTCACGACCCAGATAATCACAATGGTGTGATCACTCACCTAGAGCCAGACATCCTGGAATGTGAAGTCAAGTGGGCCTTAGAAAGCATCATTACGAACAAAGCCAGTGGATGTGATGGAATTCCAGTTGAGCTATTTCAAATCCTGAAAGATGATGCTGTGAAAGTGCTGCACTCAATATGCCAGCAAATTTGGAAAACTCAGCAGTGGCCAAAGGACTGGAAAAGGTCCGTTTTCATTCCAATCCCTAAGAAAGGCAATCCAAAAGAATGCTCAAACTACCGCACAATTGCACTCATCTCACACTCTACTAAAGTAATGCTCAAAATTCTCCAAGCCAGCCTTCAGCAATACGTGACCCGAGAACTTCCAGATGTTCAAGCTGGTTTTAGAAAAGGCAGAGGAACCAGAGATCAAATTGCCAATATCTGCTGGATCATCGAAAAAGCAAGAGAGTTCCAGAAAAACATCTATTTCTGCTTTATTGACTATGCCAAAGCCTTCGACTTTGTAGATCACAATAAACTGTGGAAAATTCTGAAAGAGATGGGAATACCAGACCACCTGACACCTGCCTCTTGAGAAACCTGTATGCAGGTCAGGAAGCAACAGTTAGAACTGGACATGGAACAACAGACTGGTTCCAAATAGGAAAAGGAGTACATCAAGGCTGTATATTGTCACCCTGCTTATTTAACTTATATGCAGAGTACATCATGAGAAACGCTAGGCTGGAAGAAGCACAAGCTGGAATGAAGATTGCCGGGAGAAATATTAATAACCTCAGATATGCAGATGACACCACCCTTATGGCAGAAAGTGAAGAGGAACTAGAAAGCCTGTTGATGAAAGTGAAAGAAGAGAGTGAAAAAGTTGGCTTAAAGCTTAAGATTCAGAAAACTAAGATCATGGCGTCTGGTCCCATCACCTCATGGGAAATAGATGGGAGACAGTGGAAACAGTGTCAGACTTTATTTTTGGGGGCTCCAAAATCACTGCAGATGGTGACTGCAGCCATGAAATCAAAAGACGCTTACTCCTTGGAAGGAAAGTGATGACCCACCTAGATAGCATATTAAAAATCAGAGACATTACTTTGCCAACAAAGGTCTGTCTGGTTAAGGCTATGGTTTTTCCAGTGGTCATGTATGGATGTGAGAGTTGGACTGTGAAGAAAGCTGAGCACTGAAAAATTGATGCTTTTCAACTGTGGTGTTGGAGAAGACTCTTGAGAGTCCCTTGGACTGCAAGGAGATCCAACCAGTCTATCCTGAAGGAGATCAGTCCTGGGTGTTCATTGGAAGGACTGATGCTGAAGCTGAAACTCCAGTACTTTGGCCACCTCATGCGAAGAGTTGACTCATTGGAAAAGACCCTGATGGTGGGAGGGATTGGGGACAGGAGGAGAAGGGGGTGACAGAGGATGAGATGGCTGGATGGCATCACTGACTCAATGGGCATGAGTTTGAGTAAACCCAGGGAGGCCTGGCATGCTGCGATTCATGGGGTCGTAAAGAGTTGGACACGCCTGAGCGACTGAACTGAACTGAACTGAGCGTTCCTTGGCTCCTCACGGCTCTCCAGTCTCTGGTCCTGGGGTCACGTCGCCTTCTCTTCCCCTGTAATTGAAACTTCCTCTATGCTCCTCTTATAAAGACATTGCGATTGCATTTAGGGCCCTCTCCAATAATCCGGGATATTTCCCTCTGGCAAAACCCTTATAGTTAATCACATCTGCCAAGCCCTCCCCTCTTTGCCATGTAAAATAGCATTCACAGGTTCCAGGACATCTTTGAGGCACCGTTATTCAGCCTACCACATGTTGCCTTTCAAAAGCTTTTCTGTGTCCAGATGATCATATTGACTTTTGAAAACAAAGGAAAAGTACTGGCTTTCCCAGAAGGGAAAAAAGGCATTTCAAAAGGTTATCGGTTAGGAGATGGGGGGCAGGTTGGGAATATTCTGATTTTACCTCTAGAAAAGTGTGACTCATGCAGGTTGGCTACCACAGCACAGTTCGTTCCTGTCATTGTGTGAATTTGGATTTGTTTCAATGCTCACATCCAAGGGGCACAGATCCACTGATGTGATGTTGAGGTATGAGAAGCATCCCAGGACTCATCTGGCACAGAATAGACCTGCCAGCACTTCCTGGTCTAATCAGGTATTTATACAGCTCCTCCCCCACAGCAGCTGTGGTCACCCACAATCCCAGGGCACTAGGATCATGCTGCAAACCTAGTAAATAACTGTTCAAAGTGGAGTTGATTCTTCATCTGCTTGCAATGAAAAATTCATCTCCAACTTCTTCAATTATCGTATCTTTCCTTCTAACCCTGGGTAGAGAAGAGCTTAAACCTTAATTCTGATGGTTCTGAATTTTATGAGTTTCATTAAAACCCCGGAGAATCATTTAATTTGACGGGGTTCAATGCTAATATTCAAATGCATTTCTTCTGCAATAGATTTTTACCTTGTATTATAGAGATTGAGCTCCCATTTTTAACACATATGTTCTTAGCGCTTATGCTAATTTCACTGCTTATCTTTAAAATTGGCATATCATTGTTATTGTTATTATTATTATTGTTATTATTATTATTGTGTATTGACCAAGTTGAATGCCTCATTCTCAAGGGATTGCTGTCAGAGTTATATAATATGCGAACAATGGGTGAATGTTGTTCATTTTAAATGTGAAATTATAAATCAATTACAGTGGTGGCTAAAACCCCTTCATGACATGCCACAATTTACTTCCAATGACATTTAAACCTATCTCACATGCTGAACAATCTGTAATAAATTATGATTTTTTTTTTTTGCTTCTGAAATGAAGCTATAATTATGACAGTTGAATTCTTGTTCTGGGAAATAAGGTGGCATTTAATTCCTTGAGAACAAATGACACTCACAAAAGAACAGTTAATTATTCTCAGCTGCAAAGGAAGGGAGGAGGGGAGAGAAAAATTATGAAAAAGAACATGGTAGCACTTTATGTGAAGTATCTATTAACTAATCCTTAACTAAGGCTGAACTACAGTTGAACTTCTGGGCTACCCCTGAGACCAGGTAACACTTTTTGTTATTTCATTTCTCAGTAAAACCCAAACAAGAAGAATTAGCAATATGAAACTTTCTCTGTTCCTTGCACATGATAATAGAAATATCCACACAATCAGTCTTGGTTCCACGAATGCAGGTCTACATTCTAACTCAGTTAAATCAGACCCAGGGGGTGGCATGGGGTTAGTTTTCAATTATAGCCATCCTAATTCAGGTCTTTAACTGTGGTAGTCATTCGATCCATATTGCAAATAAAAGGAAAGGGAAGCATTGCACCCCCAGAATTTGTTGTATTGTTGTTTGTTTCTAGTTTAAACAGCAACTGTGCTTCATTGGCTTTTCTCCGCTGGCCCTTTCCTGTTCATTCTGGCAAGAAGCCCTCGTGGCAATTGAATATGCCAGCAAACAGGAGGCCGCTCTTTGGTGCTATCCTGACACCATCAGCTGCGATGTTAGCAGCCTGCTATTAGAGATGCCTCTTTCTTTGACTTCCCTTTCTTCCTGGGGAGGAACAGATACTCTAGAGAAGGGCTCTGCTGAGTGGAATTCCCCATTTTGACTGCAATTAGGGATTGTGACTTGATTGATTTGGGGGCTCTCTGAAATGTAGCAGGATCAACACAGTTGCACACAAAACAAGGCATAATCCACTGGGTTAAATTAACGTTAAATCAGAGATGATTGGATTAATTGCTATTACATTTTATCTTCTCTGCACATGTGCTGTTGGCAGGCTTTCAGAGCCTTTTTAAAATTAGCTTAGAACTGGATGAAAATGGTACAGGTGCAGATGATTTGTGCACTGGGTCTTTCAAGTACACAGTGGGCTCATAAGAAGGTGCATTTTTTTCCAAATCTTATTTTGGATGTGATTTACGAAAAACTGCACTGAGAATAAACTTGGCATCGCTATACAAAAGCTATAGATGTGTTAAATGGCAAAAGGACCCTGTTGGCTAGAATATAACTTGGAAAATGGATCTCCTGCCTGTTGTGGCCTTGGCCCTCTTCCTCCGTTCAGTCTGCTTCCCTTACAGGCTTTTCTGTGCTCGTGGGAGTCTGTAGGGTCCTGGGGACCAATGCGGCAGAGCCCTTAGTATGGCATCTGATCCTCTGGGATGTATCCTTCACAACCTACATCCCTTCAACAAATATTAAAGGTGGAAGTGGACATGATGGTTGTTAACAGGGTGAATCTGCTTAATAGAAACAGTGTGGAATGATCAGGTCAAGGGTAACAAGGCAAAGATAATCAAAGCCTGGTATCTTTTATGAACTCGTTTGCCCACCAGCCAGTAGCTCAGGCTCACTGCCAGGCTGATGGTCTGAAAACCTGCTGAGCCACTGGGAGGAAAGTTTATTTTGTATACTTTAGGAAATGGGGTGAGCCAACAGTTTCTTTTCAAGACCGCTGTGTGCATAACCTTACACACAGGTACTGTGGAGACAAAGACTTCGTTGGGTGGGTGGGGGGGGGGGTCACATTTTGGATCAATACAAGTAAAAAGGTGAGAGAATGGTTTTTTCTTTTCCTGGGCTCATTTCACTCTGCTAGTAATACCTGGTTCATGAGAGTGAGCAGTGGACTCCACAGGCATTTTCCCGCCCAGGAACGTCTCCTTTCTGCAGGCCCTTTGCGTCTTATGTGTTTGCTGTTGTCTAATTTCCCTGGCCTGAGCATCCTGGCTTCTTCTCTGGCCTTGCCTGGCTCATTCCTGCTGCAGGCCTTGTTTAGACAGGTTAACTTCTCCACATGTCCTGGCTTCTCAGACCTGTCTCTGCTTGGCCCCTGTCTCTCAGCCTCCCTTGTTACGCTTCATAGACACTCGTTCCCAGTCTCTGCTCCAGGCTGTGGAGGAATTTCCCCAAGAAAGGGCATTTTGATCCATCCAAATGCAACGAGAATAGGGAAGTGGGCTCTCAAGATTATTTCAGCTTATTAAAAATAAATCTCACTTTTTTACATATTACTTTGAAAGGTGACATAGTTGCGATTGTGTTCACATGATGCCAAGAGGTACACTGAAAAGTGAGTTTCCTTCTCATCCACGACCTCTGGTGTCCTCACTTCAGAGACAACCACTGCTACTGGGTTTTATTTTTCACCTGTTCTTCCAGAAACATTATCTGCATATAAAATACACATACATGTATCCTTCTCTTCAGTTTTACACATATTAATGATGAAATGAAAGGATGAATGTGTGTGCACAAATGAAATGATGTGCATGGTTCTACATCTCTTGCTTAATGTTTGCTTACATCGATGTTGAAGACTGTCCCATATCCATACCATTCTTTTTAAAGTGTCCGCAATGTTCCTGGATGTATTATAATTTATTGAAACTGTCATCCACTAATGGACATTTAAGCTGTTTTCAGTTTTCTGCTTTCATAATGCTTGAACCTGATTGTTAATATGCTTCTGCATTATATCTACCTACAAGTAAAATGCCTAGAAAATGAATTTAAGACTGTTATTACAAAACTTCAACCCCATTGTATGTGAAGTTATCTCACTAAAGAAAAGGGCACAAAACTCATGAGCAGCTCAGCAAAGCTTCGTCAGTGGAAAGCCTGCGCCACTGCCGTTGGGGTTAAGAAAGACTGTTACCACCAGCCCAGAAAGCCCCTTCCATTTTTCACCCGGTTCCCTCCTCCACGTCCTTATCCTTTTTTTTTTTTCCATTTATTTTTATTAGTTGGAGGCTAATTACTTTACATCATTACAGTGGTTTTTGTCATACATTGAAATGAATTAGCCATGGATTTACATGTATTCCCCATCCCGGTCCCCCCTCCCACCTCCCTCTCCACCCGATCCCTCTGGGTCTTCCCAGTGCACCAGGCCCGAGCACTTGTCTCATATACCCAACCTGGGCTGGTGATCTGTTTCACTATAGATAATATACATGTTTCGATGCTGTTCTCTCGAAACATCCCACCCTCGCCTTCTCCCACAGAGTCCAAAAGTCTGTTCTGTACATCTGTGTCCCTTTTTCTGTTTTTCATATAGGGTTACCTGTTTCCCTCCTCCATGTCCTTATCCTTAATACTACAGGCGTTCTGGCTTTTGAACTCTGTGTAGTTGATTTATATAGTGCTATAGACAATGTTTGGAGAAGGCGCCCCACTCCAGTACTCTCGCCTGGAAAATTCCAGGGACGGGGGAGCCTGGTAGGCTGCCGTCTGTGGGGTCACACAGAGTCGGACATGACTAAAGTTTAGCATGGGCAGTAGCATAGACAATGTTTGTGTCCCCCCAGATCCGTAAGTTGAAACCTAATGCCCAGCGTGATGGTGTAGGAGGCAGATCCTCTGGGAGGTGACTAGCTCATCTGCATGCAGCCCCTGGGAATGGGAACAGTGCCATGATAAACAGGGCCAGAGAGAGCTCTCCCACTCCTCTGCCTTTGGAGGACACAGTGAGAAGAAAGCCGTCTGGGGACCGGAAAGAGGAATCTGACTCTGAATGTGCTAGGAACTTAATCTTGTACTTCCTGGCCTTTAGAACCTTGAGAAATAAATGGTTTCCGTTTAAGCCACTCAGTCTAGGGTATTCTGCTATGGTAGCCTAAACAGGCTAAGACATAAATCGTGCAATTTTTGGGTCTGGCTTCTCTCATTATATTTGTGAAGTTGTCTTGTTTCATGTAGCTGTAGATGGGTCATTTTTATTTGTGTGTATTATTTCAGTGGATCTCCTTGCAGTCCAAGGGACTCTTGCAAGGTCCCTTGGACTGCAAGGAGATCCAACCAGTCAATCCTAAAGGAAATCAGTCCTGAATATTCATTGGAAGGACTGATGCTGAAGCTGAAGTGCCAATACTTTGGCTACCTGATGCAAAGAGCTGACTCATTGGAAAAGACCCTGATGCTGGGAAAGATTGAAGGTGGGAGGAGAAGGGGATGACAGAGGATGAGATGGTTGGATGGCATCACTGACTTAATGGACATGCATTTGAATAAACTCTGAGAGTTGGTGATGGACAGGGAGGCCTGGAGTGCTGTGGTCCATGGGGTCGCAAAAAGTCGGACATGACTTAGTGACTGAACTGAACTAATTATTCCATTGAATGAACACACTACAAATTATTTATCCATTCTGTTGGGGAACTTTGAGTTCTTATCAAATTTGGCTAATTTAAATAGTGCTGCATATACTGCTACTAGGTATTAGCTCTGGGAATGGAATTGTTGGATGATGGGCTTTATGTAAGTTCAACTTTAGCGTATAATGAGAAGCTGTTTTTCCAATTTATGTTCAAAGCAGCATGCATAAGAATACCCATCGCTCTACATTCTTGCAACTAATCGATAGTCATTCTTTCTTATTTAGACATTCTGGTAATTGTGCAGTGGCATATCTCTGGGGTTTGAGTTCATATTTTCCTGATTATAAAGAAGCTGAACATGACTCCTTACATAGAAGTTCTCTTTGTGAAGTGCCTGTGATAGTCTCTTGTCCATTTTTCTTTTGGACTGTAAGAACGCTCAGAGTATTTTATATACTCTTGCCTTTTGTTGGTTTTGTGGATACAAAACAAACATTTTGTTCCAATCTATGGTTTGCCTTTTCACTTTTTTAAAGTTGTATTTTGATGAAAATGGTTTCTAGTTTTAGTGTAGTCCAATCCAAAGAGTTTCCCTTTAGGGTGATTTTTCTTTTCTTTTTTTTTTTTTGTGGCATGTGTGTTGCTTAAAAAGTATATTCTTAGTTCAATGTAGTGAAGAGTTTTCTCTTATATTCTAAAGTGTTATTAGTTGCTTTTACCTTCCGGGAATTGGTATTTTACTTGGCAGGAGGTAGGAGTCAAGTTTCCTTTTTCCCATGAAGATATCCAACTGATTCATCACTGTTTACTGAAAAGACTAGTCTTTTACGTCTGGCTGCATTGTTATGTTGTCATAAATCAAGTGACCGTATATTTGTGGATCTATTTCTAGACTTTCCTTTTTATTCCACTGATCTTTGTAAAACTGTCGCCAATATTGTGCTTCTTAAGATAGTAGTTTTATAATAATAAGTCCTGCTATCTAGTGGAGCAACTTGTTTTTCTTCAAGACAGTTTTCATTATCTTAGCCACTTGGATTTCCATATAATTTTAGAAAAGGCTTGTCAGTTTCCTCAGGAATGAGTGTTGGGGTTTTAAATATGATTTCTTTGACTCTACAGAAAATTTGATGGAGAACCAATATTTTTGTAATCTTGAGTTTTGCTGTCTCTCTATATTACTAGAATGCTACGCTCATGAGCAAGATTGGTCCATAATTTTCCTTTCTTATAATGGTTTTGTCAGGTTTTGGCATCATGATAATGCTGGTCTCATAAAAATGAACTATTTCCATATTCCCAAATGGGCTTGTGTAGATTTGTAGTTATTTCTTCACCAATGAAACTTGGATCTGGAGTTTTATTGGTAGGAAGAATTTTATTTACTGATTTAACTAATTTAATAATTAGAGAACTATTTTTGTTTTCCTATTTGTTAGAGTTTTATTTAAGGATTTGTGCATTTCACTATATATCTAAAGATTTATTTTTAGAGCAGTTTGAATTTCATGACAAAATTTAGAGGAAAGTATAGAGATTTTTCGCATACCTCTGCTTCCACAAATGCATTGTCTTTTCCACTTTCACTCACCAGAATGGTACATTTATTATCAAGGATGAACCTACACTGATGCATCATAGTCATCCAAGCCTATAGTTTACCTTAAGGTTCACTTTTGGTATACTCTGCATATATTTGCACAAAAGTATGATGATATACATCCTCTGTTATAGTATCATAGACATTATTTTTACCAACCTAAAAATACTCTGTCCTCTTCCTACTCATTCCTCCCCCACCCTTACTCTCTGGCAATTACTGATCTATAGTTTTACCTTTTCCAGAATGTCATATAGTTGGAATCATATAGTATGTAGCCTTTTAAGATTTGTCTCTTTCATTAAGTAAAATGCATTTAAGGTTTCCCAGCTTCTTTTTGTGGCTTGACAGCTCATTTCTTTTCAGCACTGAATAATATTCCACTGTCTGGATGTACCACAGTTTATCCATTCACCTATTGAAGGACATCTTGGTTACTTCCAGATTTTGGGAATTATGAATAAAGCTGCTATAAACACCCATGTGTAGGTTTTTTGTGTGGACATATATTTTCCACTTCTCTGGGTAAATGCAAAGGAGCGTCGTTGCTGGACTGTGTGGTAAGAGTGTGTTTACTTTTGTAAGAAACCACCAAACTATCTTCCAAAGTGGCTGCACCACTTTGTAGTTCCATAAACAAGAGAATGTCCTCTTGCTCCAAATCCTTGCCAGCATTTGGTATTGGCAGCATTCCAGGCTTGGGCCATTCTAAAAGAAAGATTTGTGTATGTGTGTGTGTTAGTCACTCAGTTGTGTCCAACTCTTTGTGACCCCATGGACTGCAGCCCAACAGTCTCTTCTGTCCATGGAATTTTCCAGGCAAGACTACTGGAATTTTCCAGCCATTCCCTTTCCCAGGGGATCTTCCCAACCCAGGGATCAAACTCGAGTCTCCTACATTGCAGGCATATTCTTTACTTTCTGAGCCACCAGGTGAGTCCCATAGTAGTATCTAATTTTTGTCTTAATTTGCATTTCCCTGATGGCATATGATATGGAACATCTTGTTATATATTTATTCGCCATCCATATTGTCTTCTTTGGTAAGCTGTTAAGATCTTTGGCCCATTTTTTTTTTTTTTTTTAAAGGTTACAAAAATGATCATTTTATTAACATTTTCTGATTATAAAACTACTATATAATCATTTTATAAGATATGGCAAGCCCAGGAAAGTTTAAATCACCAAGATAAAAAGCACAATAATCTCAACTTCCCACAGTAATAACTGTCCACACTTTGATATACCGATATTTCCTTCCAATCCCTTTTCCCTACAGTCTTTTTTTTTTTTTTTTCTTTTTTTTTTAATTTTTATTAGTTGGAGGCTAATTACTTTACATCATTACAGTAGTTTTTGTTATACATTGATATGAATTAGCCATGGATTTACATGTACTCCCCATCCCAGTCCCCCCTCCCACCTCCCTCTCCACCCGATCCCTCTGGGTCTTCCCAGTGCACCAGGCCCGAGCACTTGTCTCATGTAAAACTTGCTTGTTTTTTTTTCTTATTGTTGAGTTTTAAGATTCTTTGTATATTTTACTTGACAAGGCATTTGGTTAACATCCTTTATCAGTTCTATTTTTTTTGCAAGTGTTTTCTTCCAATCTTTGGCTTGTCTTCCAATCTCTTGAATTGTCTTTTGCAGATAAGTTTTTAATTTTAATCAAGCCCAGCTCTTCAACTATTTCTTTCATGGGCCATGCATTTGGGGTTATATAAAAATAGGTGTCACTGGAGCCAAGGTCAGCTAGATTTCCTCCTTTGTTATTTTCCATGAGTTTCATAGTTTGCATTTGACATTTTGACCTATGATATATTTTGAGTTAAGTTTTGGAAAGAGAGATTTGTGGCTAGATTCTTTTTTTGTTGTTGTTGTGTGAATCTCTCATTGTTGCAGCATTATTTATTTCTTGAACAGATCATCTTTGCTCCATTGTATTATCTTTTTGCCCTTTGTCAAAAATCAGTTGTTGATTATATTTATGGGAGTCTATTTCTGGGCTCTCTATTTGGTTCCATTGATCTATTTGTGTATTATTTTGTCAATACCTCACTCTTCATTATTATAACTTTATAATGTTTTGAAGCTGGGTAGCATCAGTCTTCCAACTTTGTTCTTCAATATTGTGTTGGTTATTCAAGGTCTTTTGCCTCTTTCTATAAACTTTGGAATCAGTTTGTCAATAACCATAAAATGACTTTCTGGGATTTTGAATGAGATTGTACTAAATCTGTAGATCAAGTTGTGAAGAACTAACATTTTGACACTACTGAGTCACCCTATCAATGACATGAAATATCTCTCCATTTACTTTGCTCTTTATTTCATCAGAGTTTTGTAGTTTTCCTATAAATTTTGAACATATTTTGTTAGATTTATACCTAAATATTCCATTTTGGGGGATGCTGATATAAAGGATATTGTGTTTTTAACTTCAAATTCCACTTGGTCACTGTTGGTTTATGGAAAGGCAGTTGACTTTTGCATATTAACCTTGTATCCTGCAATCTTGCTATAATTGCTTATTTGTCGCTGAAGATTTTTTTTTTAAGTCTTTGAGATATTTTACACAAACAATCATGTCATTTGTGAACAAAGACAGTTTTTTTTCATCTTTCTTCTCAATTTAAATGCCTTTCACTTAATTTTCTTGACTTAATGCATTAGCAAGAATTACCAATACAACTGTGAGAAAGACTGGTAAGCAGTTTGTTATGGTTTCAACAATATCTTCTTAAGATCTTTTTCACAATATCATCTTGTCATTTTGTTAATGTCTTGTAATGTTTCTTATTTCTAACCTAAATTGTTATTTTTGTTTTCTTGCTCTCTACCTTTTTAAAAAAAATCTGCATGATGGAGAGGTTTATCAAATATATGGATTCTTATAAAGTAACTTTTGGTCTTATCAGTCCTTTTATTGCATGTTTGTTTGTTCAGTCACCAAGACATGTCCGACTCTGCAACCCCAGGGACTGCAGCACACCAGGCTTCCCTGTCCCTCACCATCTCCCAGAGTTTGCCCAAGTTCATGTCTATAGCATTGGTGATGCCATCCAACCATCTCATTCTCTGTCACCCTCTTCCCCTTCCACTTTCAATCTTTCCCAGCATCAAGGTCTTTTCCAATAAGTCAGCTGTTCACATCAGGTGGCCAAAGTGTTGGAGCTTCAGCTTCAGCATCAGTCCTTCCAATGAGTATTCTACTGCATATATGTTTTCTATTATATCAATTTCTACTCTTATCTTCTGGTTTCTTTTATTTAGGTTTGCTTTACTGTTCTATTACTAACTTCATGAGACAGATGTTTAGCTTTTGCACTTCATCTTTTCTTTTTTTGTAATGAATACCCTACATTTCCCTCTGAGAATGGGCCTAGCTGCAGTCTTTGATTATCATAAGTTAATCAAATAATAAGCATGCTTATTAATTCACATATAAATATGGAGCTTTTTCTAGGGCTTTTTGTTGCTGTTAGTGATTTTTAACAGAATTGTAGTTATTAGAACATATTCTCGTCATTGAAATCCTTTGAAATTTGTTGAGTTTCCTTGATGACTCAGCATGATCAATTTTTAACAAGGCAGAGTAGTGTGTGCCTGAAAAGCGTGGGTATTAAGGAGTTGTTGGGTTGTGTTTTCTGCAAGTTTATTGGTTACAAGTCTATTAATCATGTTGTTCAGATCTTCCAAATATTTCCTGATTTTTTTCTCTATGTCTATCATTTGCTGAGAAAATTGTGATTTTGTTTCTCATTGCACTTACTAGCTTTTCCATTTCTCCTTGTAGTTCTATTTATTTCTGTATCTTGAGATGTATGACATCAGGTAAACACAAACTAGGAATGGGTTAAGGCGACTGACATTTTCTTACAAGGTTTCCCTCTTGCCTCTAGATGTGAAAGTGCTGCACACAATATGCCAGCAAATTTGGAAAACTCAGCAGTGGCCACAGAACTGGAAAAGGTCAGGTTTCATTCCAATCCCTAAGAAAGGCAATCCCAAAGAATGCTCAAACTACCGCACAATTGCACTCATCTCACACGCTAGTAAAGTAATGCTCAAAATTCTCCAAGCCACGCTTCAGCAATACGTGAACCGTGAACTTCCAGATGTTCAAGCTGGTTTTAGAAAAGGCAGAGGAACCAAAGATCAAATTGCCAACATCCGCTGGATCATCAAAAAAGCAAGAGAGTTCCAGAAAAACATCTATTTCTGCTTTATTGACTATGCCAAAGCCTTCGACTGTGTGGATCACAATAAACTGTGGAAAATTCTGAAAGAGATGGGAATACCAGACCACCTGACCTGCCTCTTGAGAAACCTATATGCAGGTCAGGAAGCAACAGTTAGAACTGGACATGGAACAACAAACTGGTTCCAAATAGGAAAAGGAGTACGTCAAGGCTGTATATTGTCACCCTGTTTATTTAACTTATATGCAGAGTGCATCATGAGAAATGCTGGGCTGGAAGATGCACAAGCTGGAATGAAGATTGCCAGGAGAAATATCAATAACATCAGATATGCAGATGACATCACCCTTATGGCAGAAAGTGATGAGGAACTAAAGAGTCTCTTGATGAAAGTGAAAGAGGAGAGTGAAAAAGTTGGCTTAAAGCTCAACATTCAGAAAACTAAGATCATGGCATCTGGTCCCATCACCTCGTGGGAAATAGATGGGGAAACAGTGGAAACAGTGTCAGACTTTATTTTTTTGGGTTCCAAAATCACTGCAGATGGTGACTGCAGCCATGAAATTAAAAGATGCTTATTCCTTGCAAGGAAAGTTATGACCAACCTAGATAGCATATTAAAAATCAGAGACATTACTTTGCCAACAAAGGTCCATCTAGTCAAGGCTATGGTTTATGCAGTAGTCATGTACGGATGTGAGAGTTGGACTATAAAGAAAGCTGAGTGCTGAAAAATTGATGCCTTTGAACTGTGGTGTTGGAGAAGACTCTTGAGAGTCCCTTGGACTGCAAGGAGATCCAACCAGTCCATCCTAGAGGAGATCAGTCCTGGGTGTTCATCAGAAGGACTGATGCTAAAGCTGAAATGCCAACACTTTGGCCACCTCATGCAAAGAATTGACTCATTGGAAAAGACCCTGATGCTGGGAGGGATTGGGGGCAGGAGGAGAAGGGGGCGACAGAGGATGAGATGGCTGGATGGCATCACCGACTAGATGGACATCAGTTTGAGTAAACTCCAGGAGTTGGTGATGGACAGGGAAGTCTGGAGTGCTGTGATTCATGGGGTCTCAAAGAGTCGGACACGACTGAGCGACTGAACTGAACTGAACTGAACTGATGTGCTTTATCTATTTTGATAATAAGTAAGTTAGTAAGTAAAGTCACTCAGTCGCGTCCGACTCTTTGAGACCCCATGGTCCTACCAGGCTCCTGTGTCCATGGGATTTTCCAGGCAAGAGTACTGGAGTGGGTTGCCATTTCCTTCTCCAGGGGGTATTCCCGACCCAGGGATCGAACCCGGGTCTCCTGCATTGGAGACAGACGCTTTACCGTCTGAGCCACCAGGGCAGCCCATTTTGATACTAGTATAGCTTAATCAGCCTTTTTGTATTAAACAATCATTAAGATGGCAGGCTGTGTGCAGCCCTAGTGACGGTGGGGGCTGCTGCACCCCACCATGCTACTGGCTCGGGGCTCCGTCGATGGGCTGGGAGAGAGCCGCTGGCGGCGGCCAGATACCCAGCGGGACGATGCCAGCAACCCGGGTCCCTCCCACCCCGGACCGAAGTGCAAGGTGGGAGGCAAGCTGACATCTTGCGGGACAGAGGAGGGAACCCCGACGGCAAAAGGAGATCTAGGCTCTGCGGAGACCCCAGGGGAAGCCGGGGAAGGAAGCCCAGGACCCTGCCAACAAGTCCGAAGACAAGGAAGGCGAGAAAGACACAGACGCAGAGACGGCCAAGGAAGACGGCCCGACGGCACAGTCAAAGCCGACGGAGGCTGCGGAGGCGCCGGCGGCCACCTCGGGGCCTGGCTGCGCTGGGCGAGGCCCCCAAAGCTTTGCAGACCCAGGCGGCGGAGCCCGCGGCCCCCACCCAGGCCCCCACCAGCTTCAGACTCAGAACCCAGCAGCACCGAGGCTGCCCCGTCCTCCTAGGAGACCCCGGCAGGCACAGAAGCGCCCAGTTCCACGCCCGGAGACCCTGGCCCCTAACTCTGATTAAACGGTAGCAGTGACAGTAAGGAGGTCAGCCCATGGGAAAAAATACTGCTTAACAACCACCTATCTCTACGTGTGCGACTCTCTCTCCTACACTAACTTGTTTCAAATTGGTAGTGATGATATTATTGCATAGGAAAAGGGATCTGGTGTCATAAAGGGAGGGAGACAGTGGGAGAATGGAAATAGTGACTTTGGGGGGAAATATCTAATGTACCTTCAGGCAACTCTACCAGGCAGTCCTGGATTTTGAAGATCAGTATCTGAAAGCACAGTACAACTTCTGTACCTGAATTGCTGTTACCTGCCTGTCCACCACCAAGATCTGAGCATCTTTCTTGCCAGCGGAGTTGGGAGTGATGCCTTTGATTCTGCCTGCAGGGCCTGTGCTGAGGGAAAGGGATATTTATGAAAGCAGTATTTTCTGTGTTTTCTTTTTCATTTACAGCCTTTCTTATTTTGATGTTTTTCAATGTTGTGGATGAATGCCAGCTTTCAGACAGCTCGTGGTAGCCTGTCCACATGTGTCTTGATGTCAATACTCCATTCTTCCTCCCCAGGTCCTTTTGGGAGAAACAAACATTCGTCCTACACTTCTTTAGATTTCTCACTTGTTAATGCTTGTCCTTGGTTGGGTGTACCAGTAGTTCTGTTTACAGGTCAGTGGAAATGAAAAAAAGTGTGTTCACTGTAGTTCCAGTTTTTCCTTCCATTCTGTGTCATAGACACCAACACACCACTCACTGGAAACTGGAAAAAGAATTTTAAAAAAGCACAATGGATGCATTGAAACGATATGCAATTGTATAAATGATACAACTGTAATACAGTTGAACAGTTAAAAAAATTTAAAAGATTGCAGGTTGTATCTTTTCCATCCTTTTATTTCCAACTTTTTATTTTGAAATGTATTACTTATAATCAATAAATAGTAAATTGTACAAGTTCAATATGACCACTTTTGTCTTTTAATAGGAGCATATAATTATTGATATTTTGGGTTTAAATTCTATTTTATATTCATTTTCAATTAACGTGACCTTCTTTATGTTCTTATTTCTTACCTTCTTACCTTCTTTCTTACCTTGTTTTTTGGTAGATTTTTCTTAATATCCTATCTTTGCCCTACTCCCTCCAATCAAAATCAGGTTGGTAGCTATACAATTACTATTCTTTCAGCAGTTATCCTGAGGAATACAAGGTGCATCTTTAAATTATCAAAGACTATTATTGCTTGCTTCTTTTATTCATTTTCATGACATTTTAACAGTCTTGAAATACTTTAACTCCACTTTTGTGCTGTTTTTATCAAATTTTGTGCTGTTTTTGTGTTGTATCTCAATTCCATACACTGCTCCTTTGACTTTCTGTGTTTCATCTTTATAATTTTCTTCTTATTTTACTTTCAAAACCAGAAAAACCCTTATCTTTACAGAACTTATATTCCTATTGGAGAGAGAGTCAACATACAAATAAATAACTAAAATGTATAGATAACTAAAACCACCAGACATCAGATGGTGATAAATATTTCAGAGAAAAGCAAAGCAGGAAAGGAAAACATGGAAAGTTGGAAAGCATGGTTGAAATTTTAAATGAGGTGATCAGGGAAGACCACCCCAGACAGCTGAGGTTTGAGCAAAGGTCTACAGGGATTGAGGGGCTAAGCCATGAAGACATGCATAGAGGAGTGTCTGCAGACATAGAGTGCTGCAAAGAGAAAGCCTCCGAGGTACCGCTGTAGTTGACGTCTTCCAAGGTCAGTGAGGAGGCTGGGGAGGCTGAAGTTAGATGAGTGCGAAGGAGTAGAAGTGACATATCCCACTATCAGAGGGGTAGTGAGGGTGTTTATAAACAGGCAACCAGCGGGAGTCAAGTAATTTCACTAGGGCTTCGGTAGAAGGAATTTTGGCTTATTATTATGATATAAAACCCAAGGTAAGAGAAGCAATTGCATTTGAATGCAAAATGCAACTTTTTAGCTTATAGTTTTAGAGGGTTTATTGTATGCCAGGCACTGTATAAAGTTCCTTATGTGTAAGATTTTATTTCATACTCAGTGTATAAGAAGAAGGTAGATCTCATACAGGTTAATTAATTTACCCAAGGTCACAACTTATATGCAAAGAAATCTGAGTCACATTCATGTGGTCTCTTAATTCTAATTCTGTGTTCCTCTGAGTTGCCACTGAATGACTGAATAGTTACCAGTCATCTGGAGAGATCTAGCTCTGAACTCTGTGAATGAGTTTTTCTACTTCCTTTTCGTTCAGTGCGCAGAGCATTAGCGAATGATCCTAAGAGGCTCGATTGGTTCACCATGGGGATCACTTTTGTTCTCTGTTTTACTGACACAACGCTACACACTTAAATTGTGGGACTTTTTTTTTTTTTTCCCAGAAGGGCCTATTGCCAATCCACAAGGATGGAAAAAGATACCATAGGTGTATATATGCAGATTAAACATCATTATTAAAAACAATTGTGTCCCATAGAGGACATTGGTATATGAGTTATTTTAAGCTACTATTTGATCTTTCACCTATATCTGAGTGACCTGTTATATTCCTTTTACACTTTATATAATGTAAAATATGAATTAAACAAACATACAAGAAAAACCTGCCCTTGAAATAATCCAATGTTAAATTTGTAATGTCACAAATGAGTAGCATATGCATTCTTTAGTCTATCATCTTTATCTTCATACCTGATTAGCCCCCCTCAGAAGGAAGGATGCTGGCTAACTCAACCCCTGTGGAACAATCAGGAGGCTGTGTGATTCATTTTATTTTGTACACAATTTGGCTAGAAAGCTGAAGATTTATTGATGCAATGTAAAATATTAGCTGGCAGGTAAAAATAAGCCTGTTAATGAATGTGATTAGAACAGCAGCTGGAATGAATTGCAGTGTTTGCAACATCAATGGAATTAATAGACCTTAAAATATTCAGGGAATCAATTAAAAGTCTTCTTTGGGATTCAAAAAATGTGTGTTCATGTGCTGAACTTTAAAATGAGCACCAGGAGAAGAAATGGCCAAACCTTCTGTTAGAAAAGCGTTTAAAGATTCTCAGGGCATCTGGCTGTTTCTGGGTCCAGCCAGCTTCTGAAGGAAGCTCTGGTGGGCTGAGCAGCAGGCAGCTCGAAACGCAGGCTTCAGACTGTGCTTGCAAGAATTAAACAAGAGAAGCACGTGAGAGCAATTGAAATGGGTGTCCTGGCCGCACTCCCTGAGGTTCTGCAACCTCGTTAACCTTTGAGACGAGCACAGCTTCCTACCAGGATGAAAGAAGAAAAGAAGGTGATGGTTTCTTAAGTGTATTCTCAAATGGTCACCCCGAAGACCTTGAAAAGTTTCAAGCCAGAAGTTTTAAGATGAATAGTCTTATATAAAAGTCTTTGGGAGGAATTAATTGGACAGCATCATGTACAAGTAATGGAACAAAGATATTATCTAGCATTCCCCAAACTAGATTAATTAACCCCTACTCCCCCCGCCCCCACTAACAAACAAATTAAATAGGCTTTTTAGTTACACCTTTATACCTTTACCTCTGGGGGAAAGCATTTATTGTCCATATAATTGTTCTATAATGCAAAGTTGAAAGTTTCTCTTTAAAGTAGAAGCACAAGATGATAAAGTGGGAGGAGATTGTTTAGTTCAGACTATGATGGTCTGTAACCCGATTTTAATTTTGGGAATATTCACACCTTATTCCATTTCTCAGTCCAAAGGCAATCTACTTGTTCACAGGTTACTTACATTCTGCACAGTTTCTGTGATGTTTTCTTCTCATTGCATCAGTAGGAAGCTGGGTAGAGCCAGAAATCCTGCAGCCATAAAGACTGGTTTTGGAACGATGACTTCGTCCTCTGGGCCTGTGAAACTTCCTCCCGGTTTCTTAGCGTCCATGGCTCCAAGCTTTAATGTTACCTTAGACACAAGCAGCCAGTGTCCTACCTTGGCCCCACAGGCTCATGACCATCTGCTGGCTGCTCTTCGTGGGGACAGGAGTTTTTCACTCCTTGGGTAAATACCAAGAGGCATGATTGCTGGATTGCATGTTCAGAGTATGATTACTTTGATCAGAGGCTGAAAAACTATGTTCCGACGTGACAGTATCACTTTGTGTTCCCACAAGCAACAAAGGAGTGTTTCTCTTGCTCCAAATCTTGGCCAGAATTTCTTTTTTTCAGGGAGATGGCTGTGGGGATGCGCCCACTCAGTGCTGACTCCTGTTCTAGACCATGCTCTAGGAAGCGGAACCCCCAAATTCCTGCTTAAATCCCTGAGCTGGCTTTTAGGGTCGCAGTGTGTTCTTAGAGGAGTGGACTGTGAAGCTTTGGGTGGATGTATCTGTAAGTCTAAGGGGTGGGTGGTGGGTGGCTGCTTATTATGGAGGGAGACTGCTCATGGTGGGTGAATGGAGTTTAGACATGAGGATGCAGCCAGGTCCACGGAGGACAGTGGGAAAATCGAGGCTGGCCACATGCTTAGGGAGTCTCCATCTGTGCTGTGTACCCCAGGCCCCCCAGGCCCTGCCAAGCAGCAGCAGCCAACCATGGCCCTAGCCATAGAGGAGTTGAGTTGTCTATGCCTTGGGTAACTAGAAAGGGCCCTGAGGGCACAATTTGCCTTCTCATCAATTTTCTCTAGTCTTCTTGGGCAACTGAAGCACCCACTTGAAATTTACTGCTGAGACGATCAGAAGCCACAAGGGGGAATCTCCCTGTTTATTTGACCTTCCTTCTGGTCTCAGCAGCTTGGTTCCTCTTTTCGCGTCTCCTATGGCTCCCCTATTTGCAGACATATGACTTCACTGGCAGAGTCTCCCTTCATGGTCCAGCCACCGTACTTCCCCTCATCCCTGTCACCATCCATACAGGTTTTTTCTTGCAGTATCACTCCCTCTGATCTTCCACTTTGGCCTCACAAGCGGCTTCTATTATCTTTCCTTTGTTCTAATTCACGGTTTGCAGTGGTGCAATTTTCAGGTGGAAGGGGAGTGTGGTGCAGTCCTACTGTGGGTAGCAGAAGGAAGAGGCAGGGGGAGAAAGCACTGTGGATATTTAGCAATGGATACCTTGAAACCACAGACTATTGAGGCTACATATTCTTCTAGGGCTTATGATATTTGTCAATTAACCATTTGAAGACCCATAAAAAGAAAAATGCATTCCCTTTGAAGAGCACTAAGGAGAGCAAAGTATTATTTTTTTTTCAGGTAAAAAATGAATAATTAAGATGTAAACCTCTTAGTCAAGAGCTCAGATGCTGATCTGGGGACAGGAGGGATATGTAGGTATCGATAGAAGGTAGGTTTAAATCCCACTGATTCAGGAAAAATAAAAGACAAGTTGGGACCAAGAAAGTACATGCATCATTGAGTGGTGAAAACTACACTGAACTGTCACCAGGGAGGAGGACTTAATTTTGGCTTTTATCATCCACTACCTGTGGGGTTTTGAACACTTTACTTTCACCTTCAGGTTCCTCATTTGTAAACTTAGCATATCTTCCTTGATACTGTACAGGGTGGTTGTGAAAAATGAAGTGAGACATTGACCATGAAAATACTTTGTCTACTGGCACATACTATACATACATGTTTGGACTCCAAGTTCTCTCCTATGTTCAGATATGTCTGAGACCTAGACCCAGTCAAGGCTAGTAAACCCAGCTTGTGTTTTTCCCATAAGCTGCTATGCTGAGGTCACAAAAGCTTTTTGGCACAATGATTATAATGCAGATAATATTCTGCTTCTGTTGCACAATCCTTTATTTCATTTTTTGTTTTGTTTTATAAATAGAAATATGCATATGTTATGATGAGCCAACAAGATCATATGAACGATCTCCCCAATAGATCCTTAAATGGGAAGGATAAGCTGTCTTCCCCAAGGAGGCCTAATTCTATGAGACATCAGTGATTTAAGGGTTAGAACAGCAACTTGGCCATTATACAGCTCTGATGGACCTTGGGCATTATATTATCTAGCCTACTGGAAGCTAGTTTCCTTGGCTATGAAAATAATACATTACCATAATTTCTAAAATCTCTCTCAGCTCTGATTTCTGATTCTAAGTCTACCATACACATACTTAGTTTTTTCTTTTTAAAATGATGAATAGGCAAATGCAAAGCCAACCAGAACCTAACTCATCAAAATCATCAACTGATTGATTAAATATTCTATTTGTTCAACAGTTGTTTCTTTTTTTTTTTTTTTTTTAATTTTTATTAGTTGGAGGCTAATTACTTTACATCATTACAGTAGTTTTTGTTATACATTGATATGAATTAGCCATGGATTTACATGTATTCCCCATCCCCGTCCCCCCTCCCACCTCCCTCTCCACCCGATCCCTCTGGGTCTTCCCAGTGCACCAGGCCCGAGCACTTGTCTCATGCACCCAACCTGAGCTGGTTATCCGTTTCACCCTAGATAATATACATGTTTCAATGCTGTTCTCCTGAAACATCCCACCCTCTCCTTCTCCCAAGAGTCCACAAGTCTGTTCCATACATCTGAGTCTCTTTTTCTGTTTTGCATATAGGGTTATCGTTACCATCTTTCTAAAGTCCATATATATGTGTTAGTATACTGTAATGGTCTTTATCTTTCTGGCTTTCAACAGTTGTTTCTTGAACGTCCTCTTCATGCCGGTTCCAGGTGCTGGGACACCTGGCAAAGTAAGAGACACACAACCCCTGATCTCATGGTGCTTAGCGGGAAGGAAAACAAAGAAGTGGATAGTGAATAAGGAAAATGTTGAACAGAGACATGTGCTATAAAACGGGAAATTTTATGTTCACCAACTAACTATACCTCCTTCCTCCCGTAAATCCCAAGATTTCTGATAAAGTAATACCTTTTAAGTAGACTTAGAGCATTTGGTTTGCCTGTATGGTGACAAAAAGAGAAAATAAATGGAAAAGGGTTTAGGGAATTCTGAATCTTTGAGATTTGTAACTCTTTCCATTTGTAGAGCAGGAAATCTAGACCCCAAATGAACTTGGACTTAGATATAGCTTCAAATAGGTGGGATTTGTCTGTGGGGAAAACACTGACCCACATAGTCATCGAGCTACCATGGGTCAGAATCTAGGCAGACTTTTGCATCTTAGTTGAGTCTATTGATAAGAAAAATATCCCAAATGTGACGGAAATAATTTGAAAGCTTGCAAAGCCGTATCAATAGTCAGTATATATTTGCAATTAAAAAAGAGAGAGAGAGAGAGAGAGAGATAAAGCCATCAGTTATAGTGCTAAAACACAAAGTTGAAAACTTAAAAATAGGTAAGAAATAGTTTTGAATTTAATTGAGCATCAGCACTAGAGAAATTGGTCAAACAAGAACATATTACCTTCAGTTAGAGAGGAGTGTTTGTGAGTGTTTTTGAGCTCAGTGGTTGAGGTGCTGGTCCCTTATCACACCATATTTCTTGTCTAAATATATGGCTTTGTTTTCCCTTGATTTAGTGATGCCATGAATGCTACTCTTGTGCTTGACAGTCATGACCACAGTCCTTTTATTTGACACATAAATAGAACAGAGTAAGAAGGGAGAAAAGAGTAGGAAAATTTTCTGAAGAGAGGAGTGTATGTGGACACTTGAGAAAGAAGTCCAGACAACCAGTAGATAACCAGGTCCTGGAGGTGTAGTGCACGGCATAGTGACCGCAGACCAGAACAGCATATTGTAAACATCAAACTCAGGAAAGGACTAGATGCTAATTATTCCTACCACAAAATAGAAACGATCACTAGTTGATGAGTGGAGATGTTCGCTAATGCTATAAGGGCAATCATATTGCAATGCAGAAATGTATCAAATTAACATGTTGCGCACTTTAAACTCACATGATGTTACATGTTAACTATATTTCCATTATGGAAAAGGAAGACCTGTTTCAAATTTACCCTGCTGTGAGGGGTAAAAGGCAAGAAACGTAAGTGAGGGCGGGGGAAAGAGGGTATTTATCTCATGGCCAGGAAGGAAAAGGCAGAGACTGTCACCAGGGTGGTGGAAAACAGTGCTGAGTAACATCACGGGACTGGTGACAGACTGCAACCTGCAGTTTATATTTGGGGATCTTTGTCAATCAGCTATTGGTGTGTTAAAATGTGCCTATTTTTGAACATTTACCTTGGATGTACCAGTGTTCTCAGCCAGGCTGCATCTTCTTTAAAGACAAGCTTAATGCTCTCTTTCATCATTCAGCACATCTACTGTCAGAAGTGAATGAGTGGCTGACATTTTAGCGCCAACTCCAATCTATCTTCCTCACTAAATGCGGAATTAGAGACTTTATGCACACACAAAAATATGGATTTCAAGAAATTACCTGAAGTGGTTAATGTGCTTAAAGGTCAATGAAGTAAGGTGTGTTTTGGAAGAATATAATCTAAAGCATTAAAAAAGTATAGATTTGAGAGCTCTTTTGCAAGTTTTACAGTCTAAAATGCAATACTTAGTTTCTGTGAGATTAATACATCCACAAAAGAAATCGTTACTTGTACTTTGACTGAGTTGTTTCTGAAGCCACTGTAACACCAAATCTATACTGAATAGAATATGCAAGGGCAACAGTGAAGCTCTAACTCAACCTGGTGTGATTATGATGTTTGAGTAGAAAATAAGATTCAGGGAAAGTGTTTTGCAACAATGTCTCCTCCAAATAACAGAGTATTTACTGATTCACCAAGAAAACGCCAATTTTCAAAAGGGCTGTGGATGTCACAAGCAATTAGTGTGTCTACGAAGGATCTTCTGCAATTCCGAGAGGAGACAGGAAAATGTTATATAGAATGTGACATGTAGGGGTCATTTCAAAAGTAATGGATACCGACACAGAGCTACAAACAATTTTAAGGTTTACACATCACTCAAAGAAATTGGATTAGAGCCAGAGAAAAAGATGTTTTATATTACAGTTTCCAAAAACAGTCTTAAGGTCATTTGATACAAGACAGGATAATATCTACCATCTTTTGAAATGGAATGTACATGAAGGCAAAGGGTTGTATGTCATTTCTGAGGTAAAATGTTACCATTTTGAGCATATTTCTTTCCAAAAGACTTCATACCAATAATAGCCTATACATATTAAAATAGTTTACAAGTGGCATGTAAATAAAGTACCTGAATCCTAGTGTTCAAAAGTCTTATCATCTGCTGAAAGAAATGCTCATCAGCTGTTTAGACTTTGTCTAAATTCTCAAATAGGAGCGGACTGTCATTTGCTTTTCTTACTAATAGAAACGTGGTTTAGTGCTTTGACTCAGAGTTGGGATGACTTTTGCATGCATTGGTTGGGAGAGTGATCCTTTGAGAAGAGTTCTGGTAGCCGTCGTGAAAGTTACTTTTACTTCTGTGGGCCTTGAAGTGGTTTGAGTGGTGGCCTTCAAAAGTTCTTTGGATGGTGGCCTTCAAAAAGATATGCTTACATCCCAGTTACTGAGATTGACAGATGTTACCTTATTTTGGAAAAAGTGTCATTGTAAATGTAAGCCAAGGACCTTGAGATAAAGAGGTTATCTTGGATTATGTGAGTGGACCCTAAATCCTTATGATGTTTTTTATGAGAGAAAGGCAGAGGGAGGTTTGAAACAGAAGAAAGGACACAGAGAGTAAGGCACTGTGAAAACACAGAGGAGAGTGGAATGATGTGGCCACAGGAAGTCAAGAAATGCCCGTGGCCAGCTGAAACTGGAAGCGGTGAGGAAGGATTCTCCCCCTGGAGCCTCCTGAGGGAGCAGGGCTTGGTGGAGACCTTCAGTCTGGACTTCTGGCCTGCAGGAGTGTGGGAAAATAGTTGTTTGTTGTTTCAAGCACCAGGTTTGTCGTATAGTTTATCTATAGTGGCCACAGGAAACTGACACAGAAACCTTTACCTCCTACGATTCCTGAATACCAAAAAAAGCCAAGGGTACCACGTAGCATGTTATCTAACTTGCCCATCCTCCACGGCTCATTCTGCACCCAGATGAGGTCATAAGCACACTGCGAGGTGGCAGAAAAGATAGAGCAAGTAGTTTTCAATTCCAAACATGAGGAAAGAGAGAAATCATTTCTATCAGCTTTCTTACCACAACGCAGCTCCTTCTTGCCTTTCTACTTGCCTCCTCTCCACCTTTTCGGTCTTTGGAAGAGGAAGGCAGGTGAGACCTACGAAGAGGAAGGGACAAACAGGAAACTAGGAATAAGCTGAAAATGGTAAGGACTCTTTTCTGACAAGAAAATGCAATTATGGAAAATAAAGAAGCTGAAAAATAAATGCACAAAGAAGCAAAGAACACACACATATAGGATAGATATAAATTAACACAGAGAATGAAGTGACTTTTTTTCCACAACCTTAACATTTGACGAAGTAGGTGGATTATACTATCAAACTAGGAGATAGAATATTTCTATGTTTTGTCAAAGTTGCTGAGTTGTTGTTTAGTCGCTCAGTCGTGTCCGACTCTTTGCGACCCCATGGACTGTAGCATGCCAGGTTTCCCTGTCTTTCACTGTTTCCCGGAGTTTGCTCAAATTCATGTCCATTGAGTAGGTGATGTCATCCAATCATCTCATCCTCTGTTGTCCTCCTCTCCTCCTGCCTTCAATCTTTCCCAGCATCAGGGTCTTTTCCAATGAGTTGGCTCTTTGCATCAGATGTGTCTGGTGGTGAAAGTAAAGTCCGATGCTGTAAAGAACAATATTGCATAGGAACCTGCAATGTTAGGTCCATGAATCAAGGTAAATTGGAAGTGGTCAAATAGGAGATGGCAAGAGTGAACATCAACATTTTAGGAATCAGCGAACTAAAATGGATGGGAATGGGTGAATTTAATTCAGATAACCATTATATCTAGTACTGTGGGCCAGAATCCCTCAGAAGAAATGGAGTAGTCCTCATAGTCCATAAAAGAGTCCGAAATGAAGTATTTAGATCAATCTCAGAAATGACAGAATGATCTCACAAACTCTGGAAATCTTTATTTCCAAGGCAAACCATTAAATATCAAAACAATCCAAGTCTATGCCACAACCACTAGTGCTGAGGAAGTTGAAGATGAATGGTTCTATGAAGACCTACAAGACCTTCTAGAACTGACACTGAAAAAAGAGACGTCTTCTTCATCATAGGGGACTGGAATGCAAAAGTAGCAATTCAAGAGATACCTGGAATAAAAGGCAAGTTTAGCCTTGGAGTGCAAAATGAAGCAGGGCAAAGGCTAACAGAGTTTCGCCAAGAGAACACACTGGTCATAGCAAACACCCTTTTCCAATGACACAAGTTGCTGAAAAAAGAAACACAAAAGTGACTGCCTAGCATCATTTAACTTTTTTAACACTTAGAAACATTTTACTTTTTTATTTGGCTGTGCCAGGTTTAGTTGCAACATGCGGAATCTTTAAGTACAACGTGCAAACTCTTAGTCGCGGCTTGTGGGATATAGTTCCTCAACCAGGGATGTAACTTGGGCTCCCTGCATTGGGAGCGTGGAGCCTTAGCCACTGAACCACCAGGGAAGTCTCATAACATCATTTAATTTTACACAGAATTTGGGGGTGGGGTCTGGAACAGTTAGGAGCATATTGTTTTAGCCCTTATTGATGTCAGAGACTCTGTTCTTGGTCTCTGGTTTCTTTTCTCTCTACCTCTCTCTTTTGCCCTACCTTTGAGGCATGGTTCTTCAAATTTCCCTTAAGGGGGATAAATCTTCTCAATCTTATTTCTAGATCTCCTCAGTCAATTCAATTTAGGATGTTAATTCAACAAATTAACTTGTCTCTTGACTAGTATGTTTTGGCTTTTGGCCCCTTGGCTTTAAATATTGGGTTTAAACATTGATGTTCTACTAGAAAACTTTGACTTCATATGGGCTTCATAAGGGGCTTCCCAGAGAGCTGGCACGAATGGCCAAGAACCCGCCTGCCAATGCAGGTAGACGTAAGAGACACAGCTTCGATTCGTGAGTTGGGAAGATCCCCTGGAGGAATAAATGGCAACCCACTCCAGTATCCTTGCCTGGAGAACCCCATAGACCGAGGAGCCTGGCGGCCATAGTCCACGGAGTCACAAAAAGTCGGACACAACTGAAGCGACTTAGCACGTGGCATGCACGTGCTTCATAAAACAGCAGTGCAGTGCTCTAACATCTAAAGTGGTGGAGGTTCCTCTCAGTGAAAAGAAACATACAACTAGACAACCCTGCAGACTCACTCGGGCCAGCTCAGATTCAGGTGCCATGAGGAGACGGGGAATGTTTGGGGTTACTCCAAGGTAACTGCTTGGACAGCTGCTACTTGTGAGGGAAATCTTATCTTCTTTGGGTTAAGGAGAAGAAGGCAAAGTGAAGACAGGTTCAATTTGCTTCAATGCAAACAGCTGTAGGAATAACTTGATGAGTCAGCACACTGCAAACGGCTTTGTGGGACGCCCCAATGTGGACCAGAGTTGCTTCGGAGGATGTCCACTCAAACAACTCAGCTGCTGTGGTCTCAACCTGGATCTTCCTGTCTTTCTGACCTGTCCACCATTTTTCTGTCCTCGACTGGGTCTCCCTGCACCCTTCCACTTGACCAAGCCTAGACAATTAACAGTGATGTCATGCTCCTGGGACTTTATCAGAGACACCTATCCCTTCATCCCTGCCCAACTGAGATCCTGGGCATTTCAAGGCCCTGCCCAACCCAGACCTCTCATAGTTACGACTTCCTCCTCTCCAGTCAAGTCACACTGCTGGAGCCGGTTCTCTCTTCTGTCCTGTTTCACAACTGACGCTCTTGCTTTCTCCCACTGAACTGCAACTTCCAGGGGCCTTGTGTCTTGCTTGTCTTTGTATAGCTGACAGAGGGCTTTTTCTCTTATATCTGTTCAATAAACATCATCTAATGATTTAAAACAACAACCACAACAAAAACAGAAGGGGCTTCTAGAGAAAATTGTGATTTGGACAGTCACAAAATAATTTTAAAACTTCCAGAGTTTCTGGAGAACCCTGAAGGAATTGCTTGGAATACCCAGAAATCAAGTAAACATTTGAGAATTAAGAAAGTAGTTCATTATCCATAATTAGATAGACAAAAACTTTTGGAACGAGCTCAGAAGTTGCCTTGTGCAAGTTACTGTAGATGGGAAAACCAAAGATCATTGTTGCCAGACTCTTAACAGTTTAGAATGTCTTGCTTGGATTGTGGCAACAGCCTCCTGACTGGTCTCTGTCCTTCATGTCTCCCCCAAACCACATATTTACAAAGTGATATTTATAAAATGAAGAGGTGACGCTGCCTTGGTCCTGCTCTCAGGATGATGTCCAGACACTCTGGACTGGCATGTAGGATCTTTTGTGACCTTCCTCCTCCTGCCTTTCCAGTCCTGTCTCGGTAGATTATTTATGTTCTTCTTTCAGATTCATTACTTCTTCTCTGATTCCATGCTCTCTTAGGTCTCTGCTTTTTGAGGGATTTTTTTCTCCCTGGAATTTTCTCCCCCTTTTCATCTTTCAAAACAAACTCTTACTCTTTCAAATCCATTGATGCAGATTCTTCAGGCTGAGTATGCTCTAGGTGCAAATGTTATCCTAGCGCCTTTCAGGACAGCATTTTCTACACTCCGTCCTATTAATTGATGTTTGTTATTCTTTTTCCTTAAGAAGGTCAGGACTGTGTCTCACTCACAAGTCTGGGACCTTGGGAATCCCTACCACAGAGGAGCTATTTTAGGCAATGATGCCAATGAGGTTTCCCAGGAAGAGTCTATGGACTGAAGAGAGCATCAGGCTGAGAATGGAGACCCAAGGAAGACCAGCTTTCACAGGGTCAGCAGAGGAGAAGCACCCACCAACGGAGACTAAAAAGGAAGAGGAGAATCTGACAAGAAGCAGGTTTGGAATGCAAGGGAGGAAAAAGTTTCACACTGAAAAAGTTTTCAGCTGCGAGGAATATCATAAAGAGAACGGAGTAATTAAACACAGGAAGGCGCTCATTGGGTTTGGTGTTTAGGAGCTCATTGAGTGGCCTTCACAGTAGATCACAAGGTCTTTGGCAAGGGATTAGAATGTACATGAAAAGCCACACCCAGATACAAGACATATGATCTGCCTTGAGACCGTAGGATGTCTAATATACTTCTGTAATCAGGGTCATAGTCCTGGCTCTCAGCACAAAGAGATATTTGGCAAAAGTTGATGAAAAGGAGGATATACTTCTGTGCTTTGGATACAATTTTAACCCAGTGTAATCTTACATACCGCATCAGATTCTCTAAGCCTCACCTGCTTGCCGCTGGGACTGCATGGTCCCCTGTGGGCCTGGGCACTCTTGCCACCTGAGGCTGGCATGTTCAGCCATGGCTGCAGCCGGCCACTGAAGCGCTGGGCTGGGCTTCCCCACCAGCCACTGAGGGAGCTGGGTGACCTGACTTGGAACCTGGGGAGGGAACTCCGTGTATGGTGAAGCTGAGAGATGGGCTGAGCAGATAAACTGACTCTCCTTCCTCTTGAAGAGACGGCTTTGAGCAGCTTTTCTGCACAGGCTGTCTGGAGACATCTCCGGGGACTCAGTGACTGCACCTGCTGACCGCCAGTGGTGTATCTCTGTGGCTTTTGGTGAAGTGGTGGCCAGCGCAGGGACAGCCTGTAGCTTCCCAAACCTGCTGCATCACAGTCCCCTCCCGTTAACTCTATCGCCGAGGGACTCCACTTTTCAAATCAATCATCCCTCTTCAGGCTCTGTTTCTAGGCTGAGACATTTGTCTTCCACATCTCTAAGGGTGCCGGCGATTGTGGCAGTACCAACAGCAAAACCCAGACCTTTCTACTCAAGAGCTGAACTGTCCTTTCCAGGCCAGAGGACTAGAGTGGATTGCCATTTCCTACTCCAAGGGATCTTCCCAACCCCTCTTGTGTCTCCTGCTTTGGCAGGAAGATTCTTTACCACCACATCACCTGGAAAGCCACAGTGGAATACTACTCAGCCATAAAAAGGTGAAAATAATGCCATTTACTGCAACATGGATGCAACCAGAGATTATCACAGTAAATACAGTAAGTCAGAAAGAGAAAGACTAATACCATATGATATCATTTTCATGTGGAATCTAAAATATGGCAATTTGGGGTTTGTAGATGAAAATATTACACTTAGAATGATCAACAACAAGGTCCTACTGTATATCACAGGGAACTATAGCTAACCCTTCTGGGATAAACCATAATAGAAAAGAATATTTTTTTTTAAAAAGAATGTAGGTATGTGTAAAACTGAGTCACTTTGCTATACAGCAAGGGTTGGCATGACATTGTAAATCGACTATATTTCAGAATAAAAAAAGACCTGATTCTTTGAACTTGCATTCCTTTCCGGTAGCAGGCAATCCAACTGTGGACCCGAGAGACAGGCCAAGGCCTTGGAAGGCCAGTAGCTGAGCATTAGGGAGGCAGACCACGTGGGTTACAGGCATTTTATGTCAAAACACAGGTTCAAAAGCCATGTATGTTATAATTCACTGAACAAATTTAAAATGTAGCTGCAACAGGGGCAACCTCATTGGGTTATTAAAAGACATGTTTCCATAGCCTGGAAAACTACGTTCTAAATTTCAAAGCTAATTTCTGTCTTCTCCAGATCTAAACCCTATGTGTCCAGAAACCATGTCAAAAGGGCTTTTTGGAGAATAGGTTGGTCTGCGTCCCATCTCCCAAGGTCCACTTTAAAAGAGAATCAGCTGGGTACTGACCAGTGCTGCTCTGGATGGGAAACAAACAAGATCTAAAGTCAAAGTCTAAGATTGCTCTGAGATTCCAGAAGTTCTCTGATTTGGGAATAATTTGAAACTTTTCTGTGACCCTGATAAAAGTGGATTCTTTCTCCAGAAAAAGACACACAAAAATGTGTAAATAAAATGTTGTTTGCTTTTCTTTAAGGAACCATGGACCTCAGGTTTCATAATATATCAAATCTAATTTTATAGCAATAAAAAGCTCTGACCTTATTCAGCGTTAACGTCTTTCCTCCCAAAATGTGGAACCAGAGCCTGGGTCTCTTTCAAACTGGAGGCCAAAGATTATGGCAGGCAAGGGTTTTGACTGGCTCTTTTTTAATTTCCACTGCACACTCATTTATTCTCCCTGATCCTGCCAGCTCTGGTTTCTGAGCTTGTGAGGGTTGGAACAGGTGAAGAAGAAGAAAAGGAAGGCCAACAGGAAAGACCCTGTCGACAGGTACTGCTGTGATCTGGCTTTAAGTTGATAATACTATTGCTATTCCACTCCTTATAAGATTTAGTAGACTCCAGAAGAGTAACTGAGGTAATTTTTGGGCAGCAGATGCTGCTGGTAAAGATTTGGTGAATTACTATCCCTGTGGTTGAAGATCAATGACCTTCATGAAGAAAAGGAATCCTATCAATGTCTCTGGCTTGCTTGGACCATTGACCCTAGTAATTCTGAACATTTATTAATAATACAGTCTTTCTTTGAAAGAATGGGCATATTCTGACTTGACTTTCCCCATCATTAGCTTGGGATTCCCAGGTGGTGCAGTGTTAAAGAACCCACCTGCCAATGCAGGAGATGCAAGAGAATCATGAAGATCCCCTGAAACAGGAAATGTATTCTTGCCTGAAAAGTTCCATGGACAGAGGAGCCTGGCGGGCTGCAGTCCATGGGGTCGTGAAGAGTTGGAAATCACTGAGCATGCCACCCCATCATTAGCTTTGGAGATGCTAGTCAATTTTAGCTGGAAATTCTCTGTACATATCTGAGCCTGCTGTCTACTCTCTTTCTCTCTCTCTTTTTGCACACACACACACTCCTTGTTCTCCTTCTGTACGTATACAATCCTTGACATGGCCTCTGGCTATACCCTGTCTACTTAATGGAGTTGAACAAACATAAGGAGTCAGTTTGTACCTTTCTAGATGGATTGGGGGAGAAAGTTTAAAGAGTGGGAGGACTGTAGGCCTTGAGACGAAAGAAACCACTTTCCCCAAACTGCCTTTACCCTTTACCAGTCATGAAACCTTGATGAGTCATTTATTATCTCAGTGGTTAGTTTTCTAATTAGAAAAGAATGAGCACAATAATAACCACTTCGTGGCCATATTGGATAATCAGGGATAATGTCTATATGGTGTCTGACCTTTGTAGGCACTCAGTGAATGATAGCTATGAAGGTTACTTTGAAAACACACCTCAAGTCCCTTTGGTGCAGATGTTCACAATCACAACATATCCATACCCCTTCTCAGTCTATCAAATAGTCAGTGTGGCCTCCAACACATTAACTGCTTTAAGAAACAAAGCAATGCTAAAGCTGAGACTGTTTTTCTCTTGCACATGTGGCTTCTCATAGTTCTACATGTGTGGCTTGGTTCTTGGATTCCACTCAGTTCGTTATGCAACATCCTGATGTTCCCAAGATGCTGTGTTGGGGAGAGAGGTACATTTCAAACAGACAGAAGGAGCAGAGGCCAGCTCAGTGGTGGCGGCAGGAGATGAACTTGACCAGATGTTCCCCAACCTCCCACAGGCCGTGACTCACAGGTGGCCCCTGGTGCTGTGTGCAGCAGCCCTGGAGATAACCTGTTCTCCCAGCCGAGTCCTCCGTCATGGTTAGGTCAGAGCCCAGATTTATGAGCTCCCGGAGAGGTAGAGTACAGATGGAGAAAACGTCAACTTTAGCTTTTGTGGGAGGATCAGGAAGGACCTTGAGGAATTGCCACTGCCATGACTTATGGGAGACATTATACTCCTGAACCCTGTCTTTTGTGTGACTCCCCTCCACTGCTGATTTCTTCCCCTTCTGCCTCTGCACAATAACTGATTATGCCTATGGATTTAATCCTTACTCTTGACATCCTTCTCTATTGCTATTTGTTGGAAGCTTCTTTTATCTACCCTTCTGGATGCATCTGAAACTCCACATGACCATGCATATTCCAGATTGAGTGCAGAACTCAGAATATGGTATTGCCTAACTCAGAGAGTTTGCAAATGGAAGTTGCCTTTGCTTTCTTCCCCTCACTGATCTTGGTCTTGCACCAAATGAATTGTTTTTCTTGGGCGTGCTTTGTGATGCTGACGAAATGTGCTGCTATTGAACAATGTGTCTTGCTGCACATTTTGGTATCCTTTGTCTAGAGAAAGGGAGAGAGAGAGAGAGAGAGAAGGAAAAAGATACAAAGGAACTTATTTAGGAACAGAACCAGACTCACAAGCATAGAAAACAAATTTATGATTGCCAAATGGGGAAGGCAGTGTGGAAGTGATAAATCACAAATTTGGGACTAGCAGATACAAACTACTACATAAAATAAAAAAACTAGGTCCTACTATATAGCACAGGGAACTATATTCAATATTGTGTTATGAGCCACAATGGAAATGAACATGAAAAAGTATATGAAATATATGAAAAGTAAATGAAAAAGAATATGAAAACTACTTTGCTGAACACCAGAAATTAACCCAACATTGTAAATCAACTATACTTCAATTAAAAAAATAAAAAAAAATTTCATGTGAGTTGCCTGTTTTTCAATGGAAAGCAAATTAAATATTCTAAATTCTTCCTTGAATGAAAAAAGGCTCAGTTTGGGAAGTAGAACTCACTTTCCACCAAATTCAGACACATCTCTAGACGTGGTTCTGTTCCACTGCTAGCCTTTTTGGTGTATGACTCCCCAGCCTCCATTCTAGCCTACAGCTGCTGGCAATTTTGCAATGAATCTCCCCTTTAATTAATCAATTGGGGTCCACATGGAGGAGGTCTGTATTTACTGTGTCAAAATTTGACAAAAGCATGCATGAAAGGGAATCAGGCATGCACAAAAAATCCAATTTCTTTTTGACTGTATTCAAATAGCAATCAGAAAGCTGCATACAGGAAACACACAACTGCCTTTGCATAGACAATGAACGTGAATTTTTTTTTTCTAAAAAGGGGGGCATGATTGGTTACTAGAATAAACACAATGGTACTATAAGATCAAGAATGGAATAATATGTTTGGGGAAGAAAAACAAAGGTCATAAATCTAAGAACTGGAATAACTCAGAGTTGTTAGGCAATGAGAACTATGGTGGAGGGGGGGCAGTTATCATTCTACACCAACATAAGCAGAAACACAAGCGGCAAATATGTCTTGAAGTGCCATTAGCTCGGAATTGTTTTGCTGACAGAGAGTGAAGGACAGCTGGGGAAGAAGGAGGATTTGAAGCCCACTTCCTGACACACTGTAAGGCATGTGTAATGTAGGAGAGTGAACATCCTTATCTGAAAAGGCAGCAGGGTTGGGGTGCCTCACGTGAGAGCCAAATTCCTCTGAAGATGGGCAAGGAGAAAGGTGTTCCATGACGAAGTTCAGCATAGAAGTGTTTAACAGGGGAAGGGCTTCCAGGAGCAGCTACACCATGGAATGCATTTTGCTTTATTATTTGCCACATGCCACATGCCAATATATGTTGCAATATTTGTGTGCCAAGATGTATGTTGCCAATGTGTGTGTATGTGTGTAAGTATGTATGTTTCTGTGTGTGTGTGTGTGTGTGTGTATATATATATGTATAGTCTTATAACCTTACAAGTTTATCAGTTTTAATAAAGAAGTAAAGTTTCCACAACTCAAAGCATTTGCAAAGGCTAGAAAATCTCTGTAACCAAGATACCTTTTAAAACCATAAATTAGCTGAATGGAAAAGGAAACTGAATATGATACAAGACGCTCTCTGGATAAATGAGTAAATGAGTGTCGTGCGTTTATACACACACACACACACACACACACACACACACACAAAATATGACAAGTCTGGACAAGATAAAAGAAGGCAGTCAGGAACTGATGCGGTTGTGCAGAAGCGTCTCTCTAGATTCCTAGGGCTCCGCAATACCCTGGTTTCTACGTTTTCTAACCCTGACCTCCAAGGTCAGACAGTGCCACTAACAGGGCCTCTCGGGCCGAGTTCCTGGCAGGGGGGTCAGGAGGAGAGAGAAAGGGCAAAGACTCCCGCCAGGATGATCAAGGTACAGGCTGGGTTTTCTCTCTCTCTCTCTTTCCCCCCCGCCTCATCTACTGTTTCTCCCTCGTTAGAAATGACGCTGCTGACAGTGTTCCTTCTCGGCAGTTTGCACGGCCCAGAATGTGCTGAAGTCGTCCGGCAGCGCCCGAGAGGAGGGCAGTCATCTTCGCAGACGCGTCCTCCGCACCTGCGCCTCCTCCAGCGCAGAGTCGGCGGTCCTCACCCCGCGCCTTCTCCCCTGGCTCGGTTCAGCCCATCGCCCCTGGGGAGCGTGCCCTGAGGGATGCGGGGTGAATGGGCGGGAGACCCAACCCTCGCTGGTCCGTGTGCTCCCGGTTCTGCATGTACTGGGCGCCTGGGAGGGCCGGAAGGCTTCTTTCATGAAGAGTAACGGGCTGTCTCACGCAGAGAGTGAACACAGAGCACCCGGCTCTGCCGGGCGGAACAGAGGTGAAGTCACAACTGCAGCGTGGGAAGCAGCTGCCACGTGCGGGACTAACTTCTGTTTCTTGCGGACTATTCTCAGAAACATCACCAAAGGCTTATTCCAAAGGGGAGCAAAGCCACTGCTTGAAACACAGTCAGTCCATCAAATGTGACAGGCAGTGGCTGATGGAGTCCTCTCTGCTCCAGGACACTGCTGAGGGGACGCCTAGGCCGGCTTCCAGGAGCTCGCAGGGGGAAATGTAGGTGACAGGCACTTATTTTCTGTTACAGAAAACAGGTGCTCCAAGAATTAAGAGGAGGGTGTGTCAGCTGCGGGAGGTGGATAGGATGACAGATGGGGAAGGAAAGGCAGGGTCAGCACCGGGGCAGAGAAAGAAGCATCACGAGAGAGCATGGATTTTCAATTCTTCCAGCCCACATTGGATTTGTTGGAGTTAAGGAGACTTGTTAAGTCGGGAGCCTCTCTCCCCAAGACAGCGGGAAGGGGCAGGTTTGCAGGGGAGGAGGAGTTACCTTAGCAGTCAGGTTCCTGCCCTGCAGAGAGCCTCGGAGCAGGAACAAATATGAAAAGGGAGAGGCCGGAGAGGATAAGCCGGAGATGGAGGGAGGGATTAATGACTCCCCCAAAAGGGGAAATTAGATCTTGAAATTTCAAGAACTGAGACACTGTTGTTCTTAGAAGGCTTAAGAAAATGTTACACCAGTGTTTTAACAGGTGTGAATTCACCTGCTAAAACAGCTGGAAAGAAGCCTGGAAAGGAGTCCCTGTCTTGGGCTGCGGCTTGAAGAAGAGGAGGTAAGGGAAATCAAAGAGCAAGTTAGGAAATGACTTCACGGGGAACAGCATCACATAGCCTTCCTTTTGGCTGCTGCGACTTTTTTTTTTTAAACTATCTGTAGAGTGATTCCAATTATTTGGAATCTTTTAAAATGCGTTAGCTATTTTGTTGTCTTGTTGCAGCAAGGAATGCTTTTCCCTGATGGAAATGCTAGTAAAGAGGCTGTAGGGTGTGGAGCTGCGATTGTTCTCTTAAGAAATTCAATCCCTCTGTCTCTGATAAAGTAACAAGCCCCTGAAAGCTTTTCTGGCAGATGGGCGGGCATTCTCAGCCCCCAGCTGCCATGTTGTACTTTCCCCCTCCCACTGGCCTGCAATGAGCTGTCCCATCTGAAAGGTCCTCTTTTTTCTACTCCTCTCCACACCCATGGCAACTGTCCACACTAAAATGTCCCATGTCTTTCACCTGGGCACTAGCGTTTCCTTTCACCCCAAACAGCATCATTTAAGCATCCATGTAAGAGTTGGGATTGTAATGATGCATGAGACACAGTCCCTGCTTTTAAGTCACCCTTAGCCTAGTTAAGGAGCAGAACAAACAAGCTGATAAGGGAAATATTATTTTAGTGCCAAGAAATGGAGAGGTTTTCAGTACACATCGAGGGCCACCCAACCCAGGCAGGGGTTCAGGGGTGATTTCCTGGAGAAAGAGGGATGCCACAGTAGCTAAAGGAAGCAGGTGAAAAGGAAGGGACCCATGCGGCAGCCTGGAGGTGTGAGTGAGCATGGCCCATTCAGGGAACTGTGAGAGTTTCTGAATAACATAGCCTCAGGAAAGTGGGTAACAGGAAGACGGTAGCTGAGCAAGGAGACGGGAGCCGGCTGTGTTGGGTCTGTGTTACATTCATTTGTCATTGTCACTCATCTGTTCATGGTTTTGGGTGTTTGCTATGCACAGAGCAAGAGACTAAGCACCATATCTTTAAGGGAGCTGAGAATAATTTCAAAAATTTGTTGGTGAGAACGATCACAGGTGAGGTGTTGGTTCTGGATGCAGAGAGGAGGAAGGGGTTGATGCCTACCTACTGACCAGCTTCCTAGTCTTGCCCTGGATGTCCCCAGAGCCCATTTACAGAGTGCAGCCTCCGTGATCCTGCAACTGCATGACAGGTTACCTTTCCTTTTCCCTTATGAAAATATAACTGTGGGAAGGACAGTGGAGCATTCAATAGTGAGGAAATGAGTCAGGGACTGCGTACAAGCCAGCTAGATGGTTGAGCAATTTTCTTAAATGATATATGAAAGGAGAATCTTGAAAAGGAATAGGATTTGACTTGTCTCCTTACTCAGAACTTATAAACATGCTGGGCGATGTGCACTCAGCAGACCATCAATGCATTAGAAGCTATAATCTAGTTGGGTTTCTACAAAGTAACTCCAAGAGAAATGAAAAATGAGGGTGTTCAATTTCTGCAGAATCAATTTTTGAAAAAAAAAAAGTAGTGAATAATGGATGCAATAGAATGGAATAACTGAATAATACAATGGGAAAGAATTAAGAGCCAAAAAGGGAAAAGAGTGTTCAAAGATAATCTGATCCATGGCAAAGGGTTATAAACTACCCTTTTTAGCAATAAAGGTACTTGGCTGGCAAAATAATAAGAAAAATAAAAAGTAATTTAAGATGAAAAAAGAAGCATGTGAAATATTAAACACTTGGGCCATGCAAAATTGAAAAGATGGAGCAAAATTAAAATAATATATAAACTTTGACAGTTCCCACTTTTTAAAAAAAAGCCCTGTTACCTCAACCTGGCTCCTGAAGTATTGCTACCTTCCTGACGGCCCCCATTCAAAGCCCCTTGGCAGAAACGCTGAGATCTGCTAGACTTTCCTAGCTCTGTCTTCTCAGGCAACTCAGAGTTACCCCTTCTCTCTGCATCCACCAGGCCAGCCACTCAGTTGGATGAGTTCCTGCTCCTGTTCTTGGAATTCTGGGATAAGAGAGAGTGCTTGTTTCTGAGAGAGCTGGCCAAGGTTCTGGAGATAAGACGATGAAGTGCGTTAATGGATAATGAAGGTTCAAAAGAGATGTGATCCTCTTCTTCTGGACTCTGTGTTCTGGTGCCATCAAACTCGCTTTGCCTTTTGATCTCTTCTCTCAAAGGATTTCTCTGCCTCAGTAGTCCTTGAAGTATAGCTCCCAGACCAGCTGAATCTGGGATCTTATTGGTGGTGGTGGTTTAGTCGCTCAGCCGTGTCCAACTCTTGGGACCCTGTGGATTTAGCCTGCCAGGCTCCTCTGTCCATGGGATTCTCCAGGCAAGAACACTGGAGCTTATTAAGAGTGCAGATTTTCAAGTCCCACCCCAGACCTACCGAACAAGAAGCTGATTCCGGGTGAGGCTTAGAAATCTGTGTTTTGAGGGTTCTGACATGGGTGCTTCCGCTGTCCATTCACCTGTGAGAAGCCCTGCTCCATCTTCAGCCCAGCCTGTCCTAGCCCCTTCTATCCCCAACGAAGCCCTCCCCAAAGCCCCAGGCTTGGCACATGTGCTCTTTCTTAATCCTCAAAACCACCCTACGAAATATGTCTTTGTTATTCGTCATTTGCTCAGTAGACAAAACTGAGACTCTATTCGGAGAAGGTGCTTACTCCTGGAATCAGTGATATGTTAGGAAAGAAATTTGAGTCTATGTCTGGTCAGTTCCCAAGTCCACCCTGCTTTCTCTACGTGTTGATGTTTTCTCTGAGCATCACAGCCTCCTCCGACTTTTCATTTTCCAATCAACAACTTCTCCCTTTTTAAAATCTCCTATATCTACTTCAAAATACATCTGTCCTTGTCTGCCCTTCACCTCCTCCTACTTAGAGAGAGGGAAGGAGGCTGTTTTCTAAAGGTGAGTCTTCCAGTCTATGCTCTTCATGGCGGTTCTTCTTCCTCCTGTATCTCTCTGCTGTTTCTCTTTCCCTCCTTTATTTTCTCTTCGTTAGCCCTTCTGATCCTTTTTATCTCTTCCCCAAATTAGTTGTCTTTTTCCTCCTTTTGTTTGTAACCATCAGACTCCCTTGTCTTCCCTTCTTTTTTTAAAAATATTCTCTCACTGAGTATCTCACCCATTCCCAGGATTTCTTTTTGGATGAAATCCACATCTATTTCCAGTCTTGCTTCTTTCCCTTGGTCCAGATCCATGAATCAAGCTTCTTCCTGGACTTCCTGTTCATCCTCAGCCCAGCATGCCTAAAACAGAGCTCATGGCCTTTCTCCAGATCTGCTCCCGATCTGCTTGGCGAGATCATTCTCTCTCCATTCTGTCAGGAGGGAAAATCTTGTACTCAGCCTTCTCTTTCACACTGTTTATCCAGTCAGTCTTCTTTCAATGGCCTTCAGATCTGGTCCTCTTACATCTCCCAACTAGACTGCAAGCCCTTTGAGGGATGGACAGGATCTTATTCCCCTTATCTCTCTACATCTAGCTTATTGCTTTGCAGGTTATCGGTGCTCAAAAATTATCAAGTGAATGTACAGAAAAATTAAAAGATTAAAAAGTAACGTTTGTTATTCTCAGAGGGAGAGGAGAGAAATAGACCCTCTAAAGGTAAGTTAAAATAATTTATTGACAGCCAAGGTGACTGTTAAAATGCTTGCTGAATTATTAGTCCCAGAGAGCAAGAGGGTGGAGACCTGAAAGACATATCAAATAATGAATCAAAGGATGCTCCCTGTAGCTTTCTGTTAAGAGGGAGAGATATTTCAGCATCTTAAGAATCAAGTACTACAATCTTTTATGAGACTAGAAAATCACTGTAGGTCTCATAAATTTCCCTCTTCTTATTGTTCCAAAGGCTTAATTTAGGATGAGTCCCTCCATAAATCTAGGCAAAGATGACTAATGATTATAATAACAATATCATAAATTATATAGTGCCTTTCCTCCAAAGGAAAACTGGATCTAATTTATTCTCACAGTATTCCCTATTGGTTTCTAGGGCCCAGGATCATTATTTCTATTCTTCAGCTGGAAGGTATGGAAACATGCCTTCCCATTTTTCCTCATTGCCATTCCATACACTATGACTCTATCCTTATGCCTAGCCAAGTTTACTTCCAAGTGGATTCCTACTGTTTCCTCACCTTTAGTCACCAAGACTTAGATGGGTTTTCTTTCCTTCTGTTTGTCATACCACATTCCCAAGCAGTAAGAACAGTATTGTAACTTATTCTTTGCCTAGCATTGCCCCAGAAATTCAGAAAACTTAACCAAAGGTAAATAAAAAAAGTAAAAATCTATGCAAAATAAATAGTAGGTCACTTCCCTGGTGGCTCAGCGATAAAGAATCCAACTGTAAGGCAGGAGATGTGGGTTTGATTGCTGGGTTGGGAAGAGCCCCTGGAGAAGGGAAAGGCCACTGCTCCAGTGTTCTTGCCTGGAGAATTCCATGGACAAAGGAGCCTGGTGGGCTACAGTCCATGGGGTTGCAAAGAATCAGACATGACTGAATGACTCACACACAACACAGCAACACTTTCTTATAATAATGATAATGCAGTCCTCTTTTATAACAGATTTTACAGTTACTGCAATTGAAATTTTCCTGTTTGATATATTTATTTCAGATAGCCCAGCCTACGCTTTTCTATTGGCTATTAACTCCACTATTTATCAAGTTGTATAAGAAGGATATTAAGCACATATTTACTAAGTGATCTGGTTAAAGTCACAGGTTCAATAATACTTATAATAGTACTTGAGTCATTAGAGCATGAATCCATATCTTTTGATACTAAGTTTTATATTTGGCCCATAAATCTACTATTTTATAAAAATTTAAGCAGAACTTTAGAACATTTTCCCTAGTAAATCCTAGCAATGAGTTAATCTTGAATAATTATTTTAGGAATATAATGGCAAAATGTAATGCCTTGAATTTTAAGTATTATTTCTTTATGAATTCAATTTGCTTTGTGTATATTATTTTTAAATAACTTTATAAGATAGGAAAAGACATATTCTTATGTTTCCCATCAGAGATGGAGTTGATAATACTTCATTCATCCATTCATTTGTTCTAAAAATATTTGTTGGTTGCCAGTTGTATGCCATGAGGTCTGCTAGGATCTGAGTATGTAATGTGTTAGTCAGTCATGTCCAACTCTTGATGACCCCATGGACTGTAGCTCACTAGTCTCCTCTGTCCATGGGATTCTCCAGGCAAGAATATTGGAGTGGGTTGACAGTCCCTTCTCCAGGGGATCTTCCTGACCCAGGGACCGAACCCAGGTTTCCAGCATTACAGGCAGATTCTTTACCATCTGAGCTACCAGGGAAGCCCAAGTATGTAATAATGGATAAATTAAATAGTCTGTTTCCTTGAGGAGCTTAGAGCAAGATACAGACGTTAAGTGAAGAAACACATAAAATGATGCATACCTTCAGATCATGATATGTGTTATGAAGCAAAAAATTGAGAGGCATTCAAAAAGGTCCCTTTGATAAAGAAAACTTTGCTGTGAGAAGAGCAGGAGTTGGGCTGAGTGTCGTGTAGATGACTCAACACGTGCAAATGACTGGGATGCAGCTGAGAACCTGCAAAGCAGAGAATGGACTGATGGTAGAGAGAGGAGGGGCGTGTCTCAGAAAGAGGCAGAGGAAGAGGCAGGAAGGGACCCTGCCAGATAGGACATCGGCTTGTTGTTCATAGTAAGGGAAATCAACCTTGAATATTCACTGGAAGGGCTGAGGCTGGAGCTGAAGCTCCAATACTTTGGCCACTTGATGCGAAAAGCTGACTCACTGGGAAAGACCCTGATGCTGGGAGAGATTGAGGGCAGGAGGAGACAGTGGATGAGAGGGTGGGATGGCAGCACTGAGTCAACGGACATGAGTTTGAGCAAGTTCTGGGAGACAGTGAAGGACAGGGAAGCATGGCGTGCTGCAGTCCATGGGGTTACAAAGAGCCAGACATGACTAAACATCAGCAAAGGGTTTGAGATGTTATTTTAAGTGCAAAGGAAAACCACTGAAGGATTTTAAGCAGAAGAATAGGTAGAATCAAATTTTTATTTTAAAGGAGACTTCTGTTGCTTTGAGGGACATAGATTAGAGAGGTATGAAAGTGAAGGGCCAGTTAGGAAGCTCTCAATTCAGTCTAGGTGCATGAATTTCAGGGCAGTCACCAGAGCGGTGGGCAAATTTAAGCTATATTTTCAAGTCACTTGAGTAGAACTTAGTGGTGAATTGGAAGGAGCTGAGGTGAGCAATTTGGGAAAAGGAGGTGCTCTGAGTTACTGAGTCTCCGAGGTTACAGCCAGAAGGAGCCTTGGATGCTATTGATTTCATGCCCCATTTCAGAGAAAACAGAACTGAGGTTCCATGAGGTGAGGTGATTTACCCACATAAGTAGTGAATGTACTATAGGTAAACAAATACCTATGTTTCAAGAGAACAGCATTGAAACATGTATATTATCTAGGGTGAAACAGATCACCAGCCCAGGTGGGATGCATGAGACAAGTGCTCAGGCCTGGTGCACTGGGAAGACCCAGAGGAATCGGGTGGAGAGGGAGGTGGGAGGGGGGATCAGGATGGGGAACACATGTAAATCCGTGGCTGATTCATGTCAATGTATGACAAAAACCACTGAAATGTTGTGAAGTAATTAGCCTCCAACTAATAAAAATAAATGAAAAAAAAAAGAAGAAATAAGTGTTGTTCAAGGTCGGGAGGAATAGGCAGGGGAATTAAATAGAGTCTGTTTATATCTAGTTCTTTTCTCTAAGAAAAATACTTGGAACAACTATGATGAGAAATGCACCACTTATTTTATAAATATTTGCAAGGGGTCTGAGCACGTAGGAAAACGTTTCCAGTTCCTTTCCCTGTAAGTCTAAGTGGCTCATTGGTTGGGAGAGTGGACTCCTCAAATGATTCTAAGTCCTTGATATTGGCTTCCCTGGTGGTTTAGCGGTAAAGAGTCCACCTGTAATGCAGGAGATGCTGGTTCGATTCTTGGGTGGGAAAGATCCCCTGGAGGAGGGCATGGCAACCCACTCCAGTATTCTTGCCTAGAAAATCCCATGGAATGAGGAGCCTGGTGGGCTGTAGTCCTAGGGTTGCCAAGGGTCGGAGATGACTGAAGTGACTGAGGAGGAGCACAGGTCCTTGATATTCAGCCCGGGTTTTCACTTGTGCGATGTCAGATGCTACATTTTATTTGAAAATATAATAGAAGCCAGTATTTCCTGGTCTGCCCCTTAAAAGAAGACAGGGGGCTTTATTCTTTATGTGAGTTATGTTCATCAATGCAAATTTAATTTCTGTGTTTCTTTCTTGCTGATGCAAAAAAGAATTGACTGCTGAGAAGTGAGTCATAGTCCTTAGTCCTACTTTGGTTGATGTAGCCTATTCTTGGAAGGTTTGACTATTTGTTAAAATAAATTGTAATTTTCAATGATCCTCTTTGGCAGCATAAGGCCCATATATTCAATGATAATAATAAGTGTTAATGTTTTAATAATAGTAGCTAAAACAAACAGAGCCATTTCCTATATGCCAGGCACTGTATCAAGACTGTTAACATACACTATTTGCAAAGTCATACAGCTAATGTTGACAGAGCTGACATTCAAGCCCAAGTCTTTCTGACTATAGATCCCAGGTCCAAACCCATTCACCTGTACATCCATTCATCCATTCAGTAAATGTCAAACAACTGGGTGCTAGGATTGTTCCAGGAGCTGGGAATATTGCCATGAAAATATGGATAAAAATCCCTGCTTTCATGAACTTATATTCTACTTGGGGGCAGAAATAGGTAAGGTAACTAAGCAAAATAAATAAGTAAAGTATATAGTGTTTTAGGACTGATGCTGAAGCTGAAACTCCAATACTTTGGCCACCTCATGCGAAGAGTTGACTCATTGGAAAAGACCCTGATGCTGGGAGGGATTGGGGGCAGGAAGAGAAGGGGAAAACAAAGGATGAGGTGGCTGGATGGCATCACCGACTCGATGGGCATGAGTTTGAGTAAACTCTGGGAGTTTGTGATGGACAGGGAGGCCTGGAGTGCTGCGATTCATGGGGTCGCAAAGAGTCGGACACGACTCAGCGACTGAACTGAACTGAACTGAATAGTGTGTTAGAAGGTCATGAACACTGTGTTAGTCACTCAGTCGTGCCCGACTCTTTGCCACCCCATGGACTGCAGCCCACCAGGCTCCTCTGTCCAGGAGATTTTCCAGGCAAGGATGCTGGAGTGGGTTGCCATTTCCTTCTCCAGGGGATCTTTCCAACCCAGGGATCGAACCCAGGTCTCCTGCACTGCAGGCAGATTCTTTACCCACTGAGCTACAAGGGAAGCCCTATGAATGCTATGGAGAAAAATAAATGCAAGTGAATGGAGGTGTTGAAAATGTAAATTGAAGGGCTGAAGAGAGTGTTTCATTGAGAAGGTAATATTTGAGCAAGGACTTCAAGGAGAGAAGGGCTGAGCTCCAAGGCTCTGGAGGGGAAGAGCATTCCAAGCAGAGGGAATAGGAGTGCAGAGCCTTCCCTTAGGAGCTGCCTGGCACGTTTGGGCTTGAGCAGGGAGGCCGGGGCGGCGGCAGGGGCAGAGCAAGCGGTGGGCAGTAGATGCTGGGAGTAGAAGGCCAAACTGACCTGTAGGGTATTTCAAGCCAGGGTAAGTTTTTTGTTTTTAACTATATAAGATATACAAATGTCTTATATCAGAATGCTCTTTGTCATGCTGTTATGAGGTTAGGCTTGCTCCCATTTCACTGGATGTCTTTGAGAGGCTTCCGGTTCAAGATGGCGGAGTAGAAGGACCTGCGCTCATTTCTTCCTGTGAGAGGACTAGCTGTCCAACAGCTAGCTGTTGAACAACCATTGGCAGGAGGACGCTGGGACCCACCAAAAAGAGATAACCCACATCCATAGACAAAGAAGAAGTCGCAGCGCGGCGGATGTCTCTGAGAACTGACAAACGACAATGACGCTGCTCTCTGAGCTTTGCTGGCCTCCTGAGGGAAGCTATGGTTTTTCCAGTAGTCATGTATGGATGTGAGAGTTGGACCATAAAGAAAACTGAGCACTGAAGAATTGATGCTTTTGAACTGTGGGGCTGGAGAAGACTCTTGAGAGTCCCTTGGACTGCAAGGAGATCCAACCAGTCCATCCTAAATGAGATCAGTCCTGGGTGTTCATTGGAAGGACTGATGCTGAAGCTGAAACTCCAATACTTTGGCCACCTGATGTGAAGAACTGACTCATTGGAAAAAACCCTGATGCTGGGAAAGATTGAAGGCAGGAGGAGAAGGGGGTGACAGAGGGTGGGATGGTTGGATGGCATCACCAACTCGATGGACATGAATTTGAGTAAACTCTGGGGGTTGGTGATAAACAGAAAGCCTGGCGTGCTGCAGTCCATGGGGTCGCAGAGTCGGATATGACTGAGCGACTGAGCTGAACTGAGGAAGCAAGGCTGACTTAGGAAGTTAGTTGTGTGGCTGAAATTTTGGTGGCCAAGAGGAGGGTGGGTCTTATTCAACTTTGCAACTTGTCTGTCAATTCAATATTTATTGTGTTTTAGAGCAGTGTTTCTCCAACTCAAATGTGCACATCCACTACCTTGATGGTGTAGAACGAGCAGATTCTGATTCGGTACATCTGGGGTGGAGTCCAGGAGCCTGCATCTCTGACAAGCTCCCAGGTAAAGTCAGCGCTGCTTAGGTGGTGGTCCCTACCTTGAGAAACAGGACTTTATAGAGTCTGCAGAGACTTTCCTATCCATCATCTCATTTTAATTTGGCTCTTCATCAAAACCCTGAGTTAATTGGTTCAAATATTATCATCTTCATTTACAAATGAAGAAATTGAAACTCAGAGGGGGGTGAGATGACCTGGCAGAGGTCATATGGCCAAATGGCAGAGTCGTGACTTGAATTAGTTCCCTGGCTTCTAGACAACAGCTGCCCTTGATGGCTTTTAAGCTCCGATACATAAAAGCATGCTAATGAATGTTTTTGGCTGGTGCTTGCGTGCGCGCACACACACACACACACACACACACACACACACACACATGCGAGGCCAGGGCTGGGAGGGGTAGAGAGGGGGATGATATAGCCTCACTGAAGCTGCAGCTGCCCAGAGGCCCGCCTTGGCAGCAGTCTCTGGAAATGATCCAGTCATCATGCCATGCCCTGGAAAAATGTCTTCCCATGTGCCTCTCTCCCATGCAAGGCTCCCCCACCTCTGGCTGGGAACATTTTCTCAGCGTGTACTTTACCCATGAGCTAAACTGCATGGACCTCTGAGGTAATCTGGCCCTACGCTCATGCCCAAGTCGCAGAGTTATTTACTGTCAAGCTGGGAAATACTGCTCTTCTCACCGAAGGAGAGCGCTGTTTTCAGGGAGAAAGCACATCGCTTCATACTGAGCTCCAGCTTTCGGGGATGAGCGGAAATCTTTGAAGCGTTTCCAACCAAATCCTTGGAGAGGTGAACAGATTTTTCAGCTGCAGGATTCCAGGTGAAGGAAGTGTGTCCCCCCACTTGTTTACAAAGCAGCGCAGCAGCTGTTCGGAGGCCCCCACCCCCCTGGACAGACAGGCGTTTGGAAGCTGTACTGAGCCCTCCAGACAGTCTGCTTGGGCACCCCCAACCCTCCCAGAGCCCTCATCACCGTCAGCCACTGTCAGCCCCGAGAGCTCAGTGCAGGAATGGCACGACGGCCATGCTTGGCTTCTCGGATTCAGTTTTGCTGGGCTCTCTTTTTAATGTTAAAAAAAATCAGGCTACCTCTCAAATACGATGCTTCGAGAAAAACGACCCACACCCTTTCTTGCCTCCTGAGCCCTATGGAGAAACTTGGCTTCGGAGACACAGGCATGAGTTTCTTGGCCGCTGCTCTGAGAAGAGCTCTATCCACCTGCCTCTGCCCGTGTGCCCGCCCTTACAGACTCAGCCCTGGCCCCGTGTCCTCTGCCGGATGCTTCTGGGACACATTCTGCACAGTGATGGCTCGCTTTCCTAATTCCTAGGACTCAAAGGCTTTTACTGCTATGGGACATCCATCTTGCACTGCCTTGGATGGCTATAGTAATAATGGAGATGACAACAGCTAGCCTCTACAGTGTAATTCCCATTCATTCCACATTGTGCTAAGCACTTTGCATGAATTGTCCCATTTATCCTCAAAATGGACCTCATCAGGTTGGTATTATCATCTCTATCGTAAGATGAGGGAATTAAGGCATAGAGAAATTAGGACTGGAGTTTGCCCAAGGTCATATAGCTCCTAAGTCTGGGTCCAGACTAGAATCAGGTGTGTTTGGATACTTTTTATCTTTCAAATATGTAAAGATAATGCTGCTTCTGCTATTATGTGGTTAACGCTCTCTGATGAATAGCAGTCTTTAATAAACATCCCTGTCTGTCAGCAACAGCTACTCTGAAGGCACTTCACCTTAATGCTACTACTTAATACTACTGCTATTGTTAGCAATACAGCAACTCAAATGATTAAGTAACTGTAGTGGAATGTATTGTGTGGATGTGTGTTTGGTTGCTTGCTTCAGTTATCTTTGGAGAAACCACCATGTTTCCATTCTTAGTCCTTGTGATGAGGTTTAGTCTGAACTTCTCATCCCCTCATTCCAAGCTGGCACTTGGTCCTTGCCAATTACAATAGTCCATACCACTGGACATAGGGATGGATAAGGACACTGATACAAGAGCATCAATTTGAGATTGTGGGTACAAAGAATTATATGAGCCTGAGTCTATCTGGGGCCTCCTTTGCCCCCATCTGGGTACAGCAAGTCTAAGAAGAAAGCCAACATTGGAGAGAGTAGGGCTGAGACATGCAGAGATACAGTTTTAATGAGAAGTTTGAACCCCAGGATCCAGCTGAGATTTATTCCTAGATTTTTTCAGTTATAAAAACAAATGCCTCTTCTATTTTTGCTTAAGCTATTTCTGAGTTGGGCATTTTTCCCCTTATAGTTGGATGAGTCATGACTAATACAATCCATTAGGGAAAAAATTCACGTTAAACAACAAAGAAGATATAACTAAATACATTATTTGATCCTGGATGGTTGCATCCTGGCCCAGGAAAGTGTGACGTTAGTGGACCTGTTGGCAGAGTTTGAATACGACCAGTAGATTATTTAGTGGTATTTATTGGTGTTATTTGAAGGAAATGGAAACCCACTCCAGTATTCTTGCTGGGAAAATCCCATAGACAGAGGATCCTAGCGGCCTACAGTCCACGGGGTCGTAAAAGAGTTGGATGCGACTTAGCAACCAAAAAACAAGTATCAAAGCACATGGCCTCTTTTCCTTTAAATAACAGTTACTGACCAGCAAGGGTTGCTCTCTTTTTAAATCTAGATTTTAGATTTTAATCTAGATTTTCTGCAATGATTGGGGTGTTCTAGACATGGTCAAGATCTGCGCTATGCAATACGATAGTCACTTGTCACATGCACTATTGAAAACTGACTATTGCAACTGAAGAGCTGACTCTTTAATTTTACTTACTTTTACTTAATTGGAATTTAAATAACCACATGTGGCTAATGGCTATCCTATTGGGCAGCAAAAATCTAGACCATCTTTGCACTACATGCATGATTATAGTGATGCCTTATGACTGCAATAGGTGGGATCACAATTTCTTCACCCTGTCTGTGGTGGCTTTCCAGGAGTCCTTCCTCTGTTTCTGAATCCGAAGCTCATGTTCTTCCCCCGGAGAGAGCTCAGAGAGGTGAATTACTTGTGCAAGTCTTATGGCAAAGGCCTTATCAGCTTGGCTTGTGCATTGGTGGGTGAAAGGAAACTCCCACTTTCCAAACATATCTATCCTGCTCTGTTTCCTCCACCCTGAGACCTGTGTGAGACAGGCCCTGGGATGTCATTACAGCTCCTCATGGTCCAGATCATGTTAACTCTTTTGGTAGAAATGAATAAAGAATAATAGACACAGCAATATCCAGGATACTCTCATTTGTCACCTATGTCTTCATCTAAGTTTGCAGAAAGAAGGTGGAGACAAGTCTTAAGATATTACTTAACTAGAAATTCACCTAGTTGTTAAGAGTTTTGGGCATTTAATTCTGATTCCATCATTTAGCACACGTGAGACCTCTGTGGAGCCATTTATCCTCTATGAATGATGAGGTTTTGCAGTTGAAACAATGCACAGTAGTATTTATCTCATGGTGGCTTAGTGAGTGCTAAGTGAAACAGTACATATGGAAGATGGAGCAGAGTGCTCTGTAACCATCCACTGTCCTCACTGTTTCATACTATTGCTGACATCCACAGGGTAATGAAAGTAATAAAGTGCACAAAACATAGTGATGATTCCCTAACAACTTTCCACACTAGGGCTCTGCACTAGCCTGCAGCATCTTTGATCTGAAATTTTGCTGAAAGTCTGTCTTTCCACAAACAGCTGAGTATCGGCTGAAGTAAAGTTAATGAAGATCTATGGTCAGAAAGATGAATGTCTGTCTGGCCCTGTTGCTACTTTTCACGGCTTGGCACCTTCCTTTTCATCTTTCAAATGTGTCAAGGGTTCTTGCCTGTGGAGTTTCAAAACAGTTGTTGCTCTTCTTTTCTCTAAGTTTGAAGCACTGAACACTTCGAAACCTAGTGAGGAGGCCACGTCCTTGCCCAGAGTGCCAACGTAGATGCTGTTCAAAATAATTCGATTGGAGTTCAGGAAGCATTTATTAAAAAAATATTTATTGCACACTTCCTACATTATGCTGGCTGCTGAGGACTTAGTAATGAACAAGATAGACACAATGTACAGCTACCCTCATAGTTTGTGATCCAAAGACGTTGCCTGATGACTCAACATGGGTGATGGTTCAGCACCTTCTTTATAGAATACCAGTTATCTTCCCCAAATCATTTTCTCATTAAGACAGCACCACTGATGAAGCCTGCAGGAATGTGTACATGGGTTGAGAGAACATTATTTGTCTAGATGCGGAAGCTTCTCATGAGTTTTTTATTCTCATCATGCAAAGACAACACTTCTAGGTTTACATGAAGTAATTTAATGGCTGGATTCATGTGCAATGGCGCAATCCCATCCATTAGAGGAAGGAGGAGCCTTGTAAGGTCATATTGTCACATATTTTAGTCCCACAGATTGTCAGCTCATCTTATCCAGATTTCTGTCATATTCACTTTAAAACAGAGAGGAAGCACTTCAGCATATACTCATTGGAAAGCAGGTTCACTGGCATCAAATATCTCAATGGCTAGAGTATCCATTTAGAGTATTCCTCCCGTGAACATGAACACAGTACCCCTGTTATGCCAGACGCTGGTAGGATTTTGGAAGCACTGAGTTTGCTTTGTTCTTTGGGAGGCATCTGTTTTCACTAGTTTGAGAGTAATGCAGTTCTGTAAATTTATATGTTCACAAAAATTCTCTTAATGGGACCCTGTTCCCTGTTTCCCAAAACTGCTGTGTTAGGATTGCAATAAAAGAATCAAGGGATCAATGGGTGTGCAAAATCAGGCTTTCATGTCTCATGGTCTCTTTTGACTTAATTATCACGTGTACAACTGTGATAACTCAAAAAGACAAACACATGGAAGTTTCGACCTCCTTTAGTTCCTTTTATGTTCTCGGACACAGTGAGTCACGTGCCCTATTAAGTACCATGAACAATAATGCGCATTTACATGGATTGTCTTACATCCTTCCAACCCCATTCTTCTGACATAGGTATTATATTTGTTGCCATTTTATGGATGAGGATATGGGGACTCAGGTGTTAAAATGACCTGCCCTGAGATGATAGACCTGGATTGCATATTAGGGTGTTTGACCCCCAAACCCATTCTAAAAACCTGTATACCTGAGGGCATGCTTGCATGTTCAGCTTCTTTATAGTCTCTGCTAGATGGACAGACATAGTTAAGATCTCAAGAAATACTGGTCAGTTATCAGTTTGAGGCTCCATGGCAGAGTGCAGTAGGGGATGGCAGAATTGAGATTTAGTTAATATTTTAAAATATTTGTTTTCAATACCTACTTGATCGTGCTGTGACTGGCCATTTCTCTCTAATATTTGAAATGCAGAGAAACTGGATTAGACTCACCAGCTCTACATGCTGGGTAATGTCTTTTCTGATCCTTAGCTTTATTCTCCTGCTTCCACACAGGTTCTACTTCTGAGCCAACTTGATGCAAAATTCACCCCCTGCAATTTTCCAACAAGACATCTAACCTCACAATACCATGTTTTTCTACTACTCCTCCTGACAGATTTGAGGTCACATTGCACAGTTAAAATATTTTGCTAGTAGCCTGCTGGCAGTTGGTTCTCAAACTCACTTTCCCCTTCTGCTGCTCTCCGGCCTCAGACACCCACGTCACACATTTCCCAAGTCTATCAGAAATCCATGCTTGAGCCCCCGGCCAGGAGACCTCTTCTTGCACCTTCCCTTGAGCCAGTGTCTATTCTCCCTCTTTATTTTTCCTTCTTTGGAGAGCTGATGAATAAATTCCTCTGTGTTTGGACCCTCAACAATTTTATGCACATTCTCATTTAATCCTTACACTCACCAGGACTTTTCCCTGGTGGCTCAGCTGGAAAAGAATCTGCCCTCAATGTGGGAGACCTGGGTTGGATCCCTGGGTTGGGAAGATCCCCTGGAGAAGGGAAAGGCTACCCACTCCAGTATTCTGGCCTGGAGAATTCCATGGACTGTATAGTTCATGGGGTCGCAAAGAGTCGGACACGACTGAGTGACTTTCACTTCACTCTTTTTTGTCCTGATTTTATGATGAAAAAACAGGCTTGGGAATGTTTTGGATTTTGTCCAAGTCCAGTTGTCACCAGGGGACCTGTGTGGGGAACCTTCGCCCTTGACCTGGATTCCGCTGCTCTCTCCACTCCATCCTGCCTCCCTGGTCTGAGGGAGGTGTAGTGGAGAGCACGGATGACTCTGCCTTAGCCAGTCAACTCCATCAGTGTTTCTCAGCGGAGGGAACTGACATTTTGGGTGGGAAGATTTGCTTCAGGGAACTCTCCTGGGCTTTGCAGGATGTCTGGCATCTCTGAAAAGTGAAACTGAAAGTTCAAGTCGCTCAGTCATGTCTGACTCTTTGTGACCCCATGGACTTTACAGTCCGTAGAATTCTCCAGGCTAGAATACTGATGTGGGTAGCCTTTCCCTTTTCCAGGGGATTGTCCCAACCCAGGGATTGAACTGGGGTCTCCCACATTGCAGGCAGATTCTTTACCAACTGAGCCACCAGGGAAGCCCAGGAATACTGGAGTGGGTAGCCTATCCCTTCTCCAGTGGATCTTCCTGATCCAGGAATTGAACCGGGGTCTCCTGCATTACAGGCGGATTCTTTACCAGCTGAGCTATCAGGGAAGCCCCTGGCATCTCTGGTCTCACCCATAAAATGCTCCAGTCATTGTGGCAATCAATGTCCCTATATATTTCTGAAGATCACCCTTTGGGGAGGGGTGGTACCGCCCCCATGGAGATGAGTAGACCATCCCTATGGATCAGCAGACTAATAAATCATTTCAATGTCAATCAATGAGTTGGAAGGCGGGCATGAATATATGCACCGCTACTAGTGTAGAAGTGGCATTGTGAAGCAACATGGGCAGAGGAGAACAGAAGACAGTAGGAAAGCAGTGGCCCTCCTCTCCCCGTGCCCTGCTCCCCCCTTTAACACAGTGATCCCATGGAAGGCCCAGACTGTAAGGTCATTCTCATTCCCTGAAAGTAAACTGTGTGTGGAATCCAAGACAGCAGGGAATGCAAGACCCAGGAAGTGGTGCTTTGGAAAGCAGCAGGAAGGGAGGAGCCAGCTTTTAGTGGTGGAGAAATCACTTGGCTAGGGGAAGGAGGCCTGGATCCAGGGATGACTACAAGTCCTCTTGGCCTTGTTTCCCAGTTTGGGGACCTTGGGAGATCAGAAATGCTGGTCATTTTATTTACTGAGGGTTCTTAATACTTTGATTGTTATGTACAGCTTAGCCTGCTAATGATTTCCACATTTCCCAGCTGCTTCAGCCTGAGTCATCTTTATCCCTTAGGAAGAAGGAAAGTCCAGGGCCATGATTTGATTCTGTTTAGAAACCATAACCCTCGGGCCCAGGCTCAGGACTTGGGCTGCCCTCCTTATCCCTGCTGGCAAGTCTCAGGCTCTGGGTTAGGGAGATACATGATCTTAAATGTTAGCAGAGTCAGATGTGCCCAGTGGAAACAGTCTGGCTAACTCACAACAGATTCTCAGCTCTCTTGGCTGTTTTCCAGAAATCATGTCTGGTAGGATTTCTGCAACAGATCTGGTAGTTGCTGACTTGGAGAACTTGTAAGCTGTTTATGAATTCACGGTGAATGGCCCTAACTCCAGACGCAAATTCCCATTGACAGTAAGAGACTGGAAATGTACAGAAAATGCACTGAAAGCTTTTTTTGTGAAGTGTGTGTGTGTGTGTGTGTGTGTGTGTGAAAGAGAGAGAGAGAGACAGACACAGAGACACAGAGAGAGAGACAGCAGCAAGGAGAGTGTGTGATATAAAAATAATTTAGGTTGGTAGAGGCTGGACAGCCTCTAAGTGGAACATTTTGCATAGATGGCTACTTTGGGAAGGAAGTCAGACTGGAATGATAAGTTCTAGTGATTTTCCTAACACTGAACATAACTTAACCTCTCAATACATTCTACCAAAACATAGCATACTCTACTAAAAGGCTAGTTTATAACTTTTGATAATTGAGAGAAACAGGATAGGCAGACATAGGATATAGGAGAGCTGATAAAACTTACCGGAATTTACAGATTGTGTGTGTGTGGTGTTTTATGGCACATTATGTAAACATTTTTGGTAGAATATCAGATTATTTTCTAAGAGCTTTTCTTTTTTGAAGCACCAGTGACTTCTTATGTTTTTCTAATTTATACAGTACATGCGTCTTAGATTCTGACTCCATCTCAGGTACCACTGACACACTACTTTTGTGTGTATGAGTATGCCTGTGGTGTGTGGGACAGACGGTAAGTTATGGAATTAGGAGAATAGATGGGAACTGGCTATTGCAGATTTATTGCTTGTTGGCTAAGCAGTGATTCCAAAAGAGCAGAAGAAAAATCATATGTATGCCTAATAATTGATTGCATGATATCATTGATTGGTCAGAGTTCTGCTGTTAGCTTCTCTCTGGAAACAGCTTCTTAGGATGGGCAGATGTATGTAAATAATTGTGTGGAAAAATACAGCATTGCTTCTCTGTAGACCAAATAGTGTTTGAAGAGCCATCTTAATTCTTAGAGTGAGTCTAGAAAATTAAATTGCGGGGGTCAACTCTTAGATGAATGATGCTGGAAAGTTAATTTTGTGAACCAGAACTTGGGTTTACTGGTAGGACATGCCTTCTCAGCCGGTGTCATTTGAAGATGATGTTAGGAGCCTTTAGAAGGGTCTTAGCTCTTTCCAGTGGCAGGTTAGCAGTGAACATATTTATCTAGTATTAACTTAATAACATCTAAATAGAAACTTAAATGACCTGAAGGAGTTAAAATAACTCCTCCTATTGTTCAATCAAGTGACCTACGATATACAGACAGACTACTCTGAGTAGAACAAAGTCCAGTGAAAAAAATAAGAACAACAAATCAGGAATCAGTCATTTGTTTGAGTGTCTTCATGCTTGTTCTTGTTATCTAGTATGATGTGCCAATCACCTCTAGATGTAGTGGTTCAAGATAATTTATTAATTTTTTCTCATAGTTCTGTGGGTTAATGGGGCTCAGTTGGATGCTTCAATTTCTCCTGTCTGAAGGCTTGATCGGGCTGACTCACTACACGGCTGGCATGATAGTGGCTGTTGGCTAGGAATTTAGCTTGGATTGTGGACTGAAGCATCTGCACATGTTCTAAGGGCATGGCCATGTGGCTTGGGCTTCTCACAGCTTGGAAACTGGGTTCCCCAAAGAAGGATCCCTTGAGCTAGCATTCCAGTAGTGCCAGTCTCCTTGTGATCTTATTTCCCAAGTCCCAGGGTACCACTTTGGCTGCGTGGCATTGGTCAAAGGCAAATCAGGCAGGCCAGCATAAGTTTAAGGGGAGGGACATTAGATTTCCCTCTGTGGTGGGGGAGTGTCAAGATCACACTGCAGAAGAACATGTGGAATGGGTGATGTTGTTATGGTCACTTGTGAAAAATGTGATTTGTCATTATACTTATAACTTGATACTCATATTATTTCATATATACAGTCACACTGTCATTGTTAAGACATTTTTGGGAAAGGATGATGGTAAGAAGATATAACCCAGTGAAATAAAAGGAGAATTGTGGAGTGTGCTGACATCAAGCTCACTTGGTTCTGAATCCTGATTTCACTCCCCTGAGACCTGTGGGACACTGGTCAAGACCGGCAATATAATTTGTGGGGTCCAGTGGAGAATCAGCTATTTTTTTCAGAACAAGAAATTTAAGGTAGCAGCATCAGATCATTAAACCAAACATGCGTCCTTTTAAGTGTGTGGCCCTGTGTGACTGTACAGATTATGTGTCTAGGACCACCCCTGGTCAAGATCCATAACCCCGCCGAGCTTCAACTGTGTCTTCAGATTGAGAATAATACTACCACCTAGCAGTATGGTCTTAAAGAAAACTTGAGCTGATTTTATGCGACCATGTTTATTAAGAAGAGGTCATAAAAAAAGGAAGAAGTCGTTAGGGTGGGCTGTAATTCAGTAAGACTGGTGTCCTTCTAAAAAGGGGAAACGAGGTAGATTCAAATATAGGCAGGACACCATGCACACATTGAGATCGCCATCTGCGAGCTGAGGGGACAGGCCTGGAGCAGATCTTCCCCTCAGAGCCCTCAAAAGAGACAGCCTGCTGACACCGTGACTTCAGACCTCCAGCCTCCAGAATTGAGACAATAAATTTCTGTTGCCGGAGCCAACAGTTTGTGGTACTTCCTTTTGGCAGACGTAACAAACTAAGACAACCTAGACAGCATATTAAAAAGCAGAGACATTACTTTGTTAACAAAGGTCTGTCTAGTCAAAGCTATGGTTTTTCCAGTAGTCGTGTACGGATGTGAGAGTTGGACTATAAAGAAAGCTGAGCGCCAAAGAATTGATGCTTTTGAACTGTGGTGTTGGAGAAGACTCTTAAGAGTCCCTTAGACTGCAAGGAGATCCAGCCAGTCCATCCTGAAGGAAATCAGTCATGAATATTCATTGGAAGGACTGATGCTGAAGCTGAACCTGCAATACTTTGGTCACCTGATGTGAAGAACTGACTCATCTGAAAAGACCCTGATGCTGGGAAAGATTGAAGGTAGGAGGAGAAGGGGGCGACAGAGGATGAGATGGCTGGATGGCATCACTGACTTGATGGACATGAGTTTGGGTGGACTCCAGGAGTTGGTGATGGACAGGGAGGCCTGGTGTGCTGTGGTTCATGGGGTCACAAAGAGTTGGACACAACTGAGCGACTGAACTGAACTGAACAAACTAAGAGAGGCCCTCCCAGCACGGCACTCACCCCCTTCTCTTAGCTCCTCCTCAACATTGAAAGGCTCAAAGCTTGTGTGGGGACAGTCCTTCTTTTCACACCCCAGAGCACGCTGCCGTCCCCACAGGAGGTTTACTTTCAAGTCCACAAGCACACAACCTGCTGAAGAGCGTCTGTCTTGAGCTTCGCGGGCCCTTGGCTTTCTTGAGACTCACTTCTGAAGGAGCTCCTGGGCTGAGGGCCACACCTCCAGTTGTGTCCAGATGGTCTTTCCTTTGTGTAAACAGCATTCAGTCAATGTCTTCAGACCATCCTTTCCTCCCGTCACTGGCTTCCTCCTATCTGGAAGGAGTGAAAGCAAGTCAGCTCTCAGGTCCCCTCCCGTGAGGAGTTGCCAGTGGCTTCATTACTAGGGTGAGTGGGGCCAGTCATGCCATCGGGGCCACAAATCAAACGTAGCCGATTCTTCACAGTCAGATACAATATTGTTTCCTCTGCCCTCCCTGTGAGCAAGTGGTCAGAGCCATAATGACTCCTGATGGCAGGTGGCAGGACTACATCACATCTTGACATTAGCTTTTAGCTATTTCTCTTTTTTTTTTTACGGCTGCCAGCGCGCTCAGTCAAATACCTGTCTGTCATCACAATCAGACAGGTCTTAATGTCTCTGCATTACAGAGGAGGACCTCGGCTCCCTTCCAGTCCGTTTATTATGGTCCCAGCGTAGCATTTTATCACACATTCCTCACGCATAGCCTCCTCTCCACCACCACGGAAATCTTCCAAGTTGGCAGCTTTAGTGTCTACTGCCATTAATCTTCACTAGGCTGGGATCACAGGGCAAGGGATGATTTATTGCAATTACCTGTTCCAGTGCAGAGCTCAGGTGAGCTGGGCTCACACGCATTCACTGGGCTCCCTTCCATTCTCCCACAGCCAAGGAGCAAAGCCTGCCTGCTTTGTTTCCATGTGTATCTTCTTGCATTTAGCTCATCAAATGTTAGTTAATTAATGGAGAAGTGAGGAAATAGATTTAGATAGTAGTAGGGTTATGTATAGACATGGTGAAGCCTGGCTGTTCAAAGTCAGAGCTGACACTGACATTTGACAGTCCATTTAATTTCTTTGTTGTTTCTGCATTTTAAGAAAGATCCAAAGGAAATTCGAAACTGCGCTTACCTGCCACTTTCTGCACCATCTGTTCCAGGTGATTAAAACCAATCTGCATATCGTGTGTTTCATTTCCAATTTCTCGCTCCCTAGGTTGGCAGGGGGCAGTGCATGAAGTGGGGATAATGTGTGCTTAGGTTCTGTTGGTGAGGGAGAAGGGGGGTAAGGGTGGAATAACAGGGGAGAAGAAGTTCCATGGAAAGCTCTTTGCAGCAGAAACAAATGTGTTCCTAAAAGTGGCCCTCTGTTTCTCCATTACCAGCTCTGATGGCGGCTCCTTGTCTGCTTTAAGTAAAAATGTCCTAATACTCTCATGCCCCTGGCCTGATGAAAAAGCGACTGTTTTAAGGATAGGTTAAAAAGCGTTTTTTACAACTGTATCTGGGATCTGATTCATTCATGAGTTGGATGTAATCTGTAGGAGACACCATTTGGTGTCTGTATGATGGATAGCAATTAATTTGTTTCCTAGTGGGTGGAGTTTGGGTTAAATGATCCTTTTCTCCTCTACTCTTCCTTCCTTGCCCCTGTCCCCTTCTCTCTGATGAAGCTAGTTGCTGTGGTGTGAGCTGCCCATGGAGAGACCCATGTGGCAAGGGACGAGGAGTGACCTTTGGCCAGCAGGTCTCCTGCTGGCCTCCTTCCAAAGTCCTGTGAGAGACTGATTCTTCCCCATCACGTGAGCTTGGAGGTAGATGCTCGTCCAGTTGAGCCTTGAGATGCCTGCAACGCCGATGGCACCTGGCTCAAAGCATGTGAGTGAAAGACCCTGAGATAGAGCCTCCCCCAGATTCCTAATTCAAGGAAACCATGAAAGGATGTGTTGTTTTAAAACATTTTTTTTGTGGGGCATTTTGTTACATAACCGTAGATAGTTCAGTTCAGTCGCTTAGTTGTGTCCGACTCTTTGTGACCCCATGAACCGCAGCACGCCAGGCCTCCCTGTCCATCACCAATTCCTGGAGTCCACCCAAACCCATATCCATTGAGTCAGTGATGCCATCCAACCATCTCATCCTCTGTTGTCCCCTTCTCCTCCTGCCCTCAATCTTTCCCAGCATCAGAATCTTTTCAAATGAGTCAGTTCTTTGCATCAGGTGGCCAAAGTATTGGAGTTTCAGCTTCAGCATCAGTCCTTCCAATGAACACCCAGGACTGATCTCCTTTAGGATGGACTGGTTGGATCTCCTTGCATAGATAACTAATACAGCATAGATAACTTAAACCCACAGGAATATTTCTAGAATTCTCTTTGCTATAGAGAGGACTCTGGGAAAAGGTATATTTGCCTTAGAATTCTGTAAGGAGTACAAAATGAGGCCAACAAAGTAACGATGAAGATGTTAAACAAGTCTGGATGGCACAGACACCCAGCGAGCAGAACGTAGCCTTGTCACCGGGCAGGTGCTGGAGGCCTGCCCTGGCACCAGGACTGTGGTGCCCTCTGGCTGTTAACTTGTGGGGGTGGGTTCCATGTGGTTCTGGGAGTAGGGGTGTGGCAACTTACAGGTACTTGTGGGGCTCAGAGACGGGCTGACATCTCTCCCGGGATGAGTATGTCCGTGTTTTAACATCCAGTGTGCCTATCCTAGCGTCCCGCTCCTGGATACCAACCTTGGGCCAGTTCAGACAAACTCATTTCAGGTCACATCATCTGAATCAGAAGGCATGGAACCTGTGGTGGGGGAGTGGGGGGTGGTGGGAATCCCTTTTTGTTCTTCTTTCTGACTTACCGAGGAGACGCTTAATGGGTTCCAAGTCTCCAAAAGGCCAGAATCCGCAGGCTTTTCCATTTGGCTTATCTGTAAGTCATCTATGACGAGCCCAGAGGTTTCAGAGAACATCCCCTTCCCACAGCTGGAAGCCCAGGCTTTGCTCGACATCTTGTCTCACGTTTTCATGCATTAGTGACTATAATTCTTCAGCCGTGCAGGAACCTGGGCAAGGCAGGCCTCTTAAACATTCAGCTGCATGCTTGAACTGGGGGAAATCACAGCTGCTTCTCGCTTTTGATAATGCCAGGGAAATTGGTAAATAAATAAATAACCGGGGCCCAGGGTTCATTTACTAAATACCCCAATATGTGCAAGCAAACCGCATCAGGGACATCAAAGGAAAAGAAAAGCCTAATTTAGTAATAACATGGTCTCCTGCAGCCTCCTGCTTAACTCAAGTGTTAAGTTAAAAGAGGTAAATCAAGGGTTTTGAAGCACAATTTTATACTTAGTCTTCTTTTTCTTTTTTTTTTTAACCAAAAGAACAGGATCTGGAACCACTTCCTCTCTTAGCAGGGTCTGGCATAGCTTTCCTTCCTGTGAAAGGGGAGGCTTTTAGAAATAATTGTTGTTAATTATTCCTTATTTGCCCTTCAACTAGGGAATCCCCTCATGGAAGAAGCATGCCCGTGTTTAAAGCGTTTGCAAGTTTTCGAGGGGACATCACATTCCCCATGTCCAGGATTGGTTTTCAGCCTGGGTGTGGGTGAAATAGTGCAGAGCCCAGACCCTGACTGAGGAGGCTGGTCTGTTGGGCAAAAGGAAATGGATGGTGCGCTTGGGGAGCGAGGTAGACGCAGTGTCTCCTGAGATGCCTTCCAAATTGCCTACCCCCCAGGGACATCCAAGACTCTGGCTCCCGGGTATCAAGCAGGAGACCTGGAGGTGGGCATGGCAGCCCACTCTAGTGTTCTCGCCAGAGAATCGTGTGGACAGAGGAGCCTGGTGGGCTGCCGTCTATGGGGTCGCACAGAGTCAGACACGACTGAAGGGACTTAGCAGCAGCAGAAACCCTCCATCTGAGCACCGGGTCATTTCACTTCCAGCATACCACATGGTTTGATAATTAAAACTGCTTCTTCTGTACGTCCTCCAAACTGAAAGGACACTTTCCATTTCCTTCACTCAACATGTCCACTGAATGGAAATGCGTGGCCACTGGAGTCAGTTTGCCTAGGCTCAGATACCAGCCCTCCTACTTATTAGCTGCATAAGTTCAGTTCAGTTCAGTTCAGTTCACTTAGTCGTGTCCAACTCTTTGCCACCCCATGGACTGCAGCACGCCAGGCCTCCCTGTCCATCACCAACTCCCAGAGTTTACTCAAACCCATGTCCATTGAGTCAGTGATGTCATCCAACCATCTCATCATCTGTCTCTCCCTTCTCCTCCTGCCTTCAGTCTTTCCCAGTATCAGGATCTTTTCAAATGAGTCAGTTCTTCGCATCAGGTGGCCAAAGTATTAAGAGTTTCACCTTCAACATCAGTCCTTCCAATGAACACTCAGGACTGATCTCCTTTAGGATGAACTGGTTGGATCTCCTTGCAGTCCAAGGGACTCTCAAGAGTTCTGCAACACCATAGTTCAAAAGCATCAATTTTTCTGTGCTCAGCTTTCTTCACAGTCCAACTCTCACATCCATACATGACTACTGGGAAAACCATAGCCTTGACTAGACGGACCTTTGTTGGCAAAGTAATGTCTCTGCTTTTTAATATACTGTCTAGGTTGGTCATAGCTTTTCTTCCAAGGAGTAAGCATCTTTTTGTTTCATTAGCTGCATAATCTCAGGCAAATCTAAGCTTTGGCTTTCCATGATTAAAATGGAAATTTCTCCAAACCTCATTTTTCTTTTTTCTTTAACTTGAGAACTAATAGTCCCTAACTCATAGGGTTGTTGTGAGAATTAAATGACACAACACATGTGAAATGTTTCACATTCTGACTGGCCACATAGGGTGCCCTTGGTGATTGATATGCATGCATGTGATTTAATACTTCTCTACACCGCAAATTGGAAGTTACCTGGGACTCTTGTCATGTGTGAAAACCAGAAGCATGCAGATATTACCTAGTTTGTGTGGCCTGAAGAGAGTTTTAAAAATAATTTGAATTTCATTGCTATTTGATAAATCAGGAGGTTTCATGTGAAAGTCTAGATTTTTTGCTTTTGTTGAAAAATGGGGAATTCTGGTGACGGGGGACCTGAATTTCCATAGACAATAACTCATCAGGGCTGTGTGAACACCAGCTCCTTAGACAGAGGCTGGACTCCCAGGTTCTACCCACTCCTGGGTAAGACACTTTACACTGTCTCTTGGCTCTCAGAATTAGTTCATTTGCCACTCATCTTGACAGTCGCTTTCTTGTTTGTCTTACACTCTATTGCTTTTTCCTGTTCTATGTTGCTTTCTGTTGTTCTTGTACTTGACCCCTTTGCATTACTGCAAGCTTGCTATTTAATTTGTGATCCCTGCTTTAGGTAAATACCAAATACACATCATTCAGCAGTTTAGAGTTGACCTAGCCCATCAGCTGGGAAGGAGACCTTTTCTACAAGGTGGGTTACTTACTTGGTCAACCCAATTGGGGCTCCACAAAAGTGATTCTAAATGTCTTTTGGGCTGTAATCTGGTTCAGCTGTCTCTCCTGAACATCTAAAGGGGTTCTTTTAATTTAGGACTTTATAAGGGCAACTGTATGTGTGAGTGGAGAATACGAAACCACAATACATAGAGTAGAATGGCTACCTGGTTCACTTGAATGATATCTATCTGTAATACCTAGTAGTGATTCATACTTGGCATCTAAGCACATCACATCCATCATCTCATTAATTCTTCATAATAGCCCTGTGATAATATTGTGATAACTGGGGATATTGATGTTAGGGAGGACCCCATTTTAGCCAACATTTTACAGGGCGGAAACTGAGGAACTGAGGGAATTAGCGGTCATCCACATCACCAGCTGCCAAGTAGCAAAGCCGGGGCTTCCAAGCCAGCAGCCTAATTCCAGAGCCCGCTTCCTTAATCACTGCCTGCCCTCCCCTGCCTTCTTGTCTTCCGGGGGAGGAGAAATCAATAGCAGCTCCAAGGCACGTCAGGCCGTCTCCTCAGGTGTGGAATTTGTGAAGAGTGAAATGAGGGGCAAATGAGTACCTGTTAGAAGATCCCATGGTGGAGTGAAAAGTAACAGCACACAGCCCCCCTGGTAAATCAGATTGCGTGTGAGCGCTCGGACTTCGGCGACAGGAGACAGCAGCGTGGGCGGAGTGTCCCGCAGCTTTTAGCCAGAACCCGGGAAAGACCGGGTCCGGGCGGGGCTCTAGCGCGGCACTCCCTGGTGCTGATGGCGCTTTGCGCCGTGACCTCTGACCGCCTCTGCCGTGCCGTTTGCGGCAATGCTGGTGCCGGCAGCAGCTTTGGCGTCGAGGATGAGACCGCAGAGCTGCCCACCTAAGGACGGCTTGTTAGAAACACCGCCACCGGCGTCCTGAGTTCTGCTGTGGATGTGGGAGGCCTCAAACTCCGCGTTACTAGGCCAGGGCGTAGTGTGCTATTCGGATTAAGAACACTCTCTCAGGGCTTGGGTGGGACCTGCGTTTGGATCCTAGCTTTGTTGTGTGATGTGGGGCTTGTTAATTAACCTCCCCGAGTGTCAGTTTCAGGCTTCCCTGGTTGCTCAGCCGGCAAAGAATCCGCTTGCTGTGCCGGAGAGTCTGGTTTGATTCCTGGGTCAAACCAGGAATATATAAAATATTTTCTATCTTCATATATATTAAGATTTGTCTTATATATCTTATTGTCTATCTTATATGTTAAAATATATAAGATATATAAAAGACACTTTATATATCTTTCCTGGTCTGGGAAGATCCCCTGGAGAAGGGATAGGCTACCCACTTCAGTATTCTTGGGCTTCCCTGGTGGCGCAGACAGTAAAGAATCCGCCTGCAATATGGGAGATCTGGGTTTGATCCTTGTGTTGGAAAGATCCCCTGGAGGAGGGCATGGCAACCCACTCCAGCATGCTCCCCTGGAGAATTCCAATAGACTGAGGAGTCTGACGGGCTACAGCCTACGGGGTTGCAAAAATCGGACAGGACTGAGCGGCCAAGCGCAGCAGCAGTCAGCTTCATTGTTCCCAAAATAAGGACTAATGTCCTACCTACTCTGTAGTATTATTCTGATGATAAATATGATGATTAAAAAAATCACTGAGTGTAATATCTGGGTATGTAAGTAAATGCTTTGTTGATGTCAGTTTTATTTTAAATATTATTTAGGAGCAGATGGAAAACATTTGTAGGTCTCTTTTACCCAGCACCATAAGAGGAAACATTAAACCACATTCTGATTCCAAGTCACCCTCGACTGTAGCGTCCTAAATTTGGGGGAGAAAAAAAGACACTAACACACAGGACTGCTTGCAAAGCTCGTCTTAATTTCATGTGTGAAACTATGAAAACAGTTTCTTAGGATCACATAAATGTGATTGATTAAGTCTGAGTCATACCTGATCAAAAAGACCTTGCTTTCTTACTCTCCCAGAATAATGTCCAAGGGAACTGAGCCCAAATGAAGGCTTTGTTTTCGTCATTTCTCCCATAAAGTCTTTGATGTGCCCCTGTCCATTCTCTTTCTCAAACTGTGCTGTAGCAGAAAGAACTCAGGTTCTTTCTGTTTATGGCCACTTTCTTTTGATGAGCCTCAGTTTTTCCGTCTGTAAGATGGGCTAGTACCCGCCTATGAGGTTGTTGTGAGAATTAAATGCGATAACATAGACAAGTCACCAAGCCTAATACCTTGTCCAGAGAAGGAGTCCATATATTTTTAACTGCTCCTTCTTGGTTTTACATAGCTGTGTGCTACATGGAATAGAATTAAGCTACTTGTACACAAAGGAAGTGGCATGGAATGACGTGGGGCATTTCTGAATTTTTTAAAAAGTAGATCATTGAGAACTCTCGGCCTGTGTGTTTAGCCAGTATTCATTATGTGATAAACACCAAAGTGATAAGCTGGCTGCAAAGATTAATTAATTTATTTCACCCCAAATTAATTTTACTACCTGCTGGGAGGTAGCCTAGAAAATAGGTTCTAGCTGGGGTCGGCAGAAGAGGGGCTCCTCTGATGAACTGGCGAGTGTACAGGCTCTCCGAGGCCAAAGCAATCAACAAATGGCACTCCTAGAGTTGGGTTTTTCATTTATTTGTTCAACTGTTATTTTTTAAAAGTACCTCACCTTTGCATGCAGTACTATGCAAGGCTGGGGACAGATTGATGGATAACAGAGCATGTGGCCCTTGCCCCGTGGAGCTTAGAGTTGAAAGCGAGAGACAGGCAATGGACAGGAAGACAAATCAACGTAGAATTATAAGCTGGAATAGTGCTGCGAAGGAAAAGAGCAGGATGCAGGGAATCACCAGAAAGCATGGGATGGCCAAGGAAAGCCTCTTAGTGGCCCTGACATCTAAACTGGAAGAAATGCCAAGCAAAGCACAAAGAGAAGAGTGTTCTAGGCCGAGGGAACTGCATACGTGGAGCCTCCAGCATGACAGAGCTGGGCACGCTTTGTCGTTTGCCGTTTCAGTCTCGTCCGGCTCTTTTGAGACCCCGTGGGCTCTATCCTGCCAGGTTCCTCTGTCCATGGGGTTCTCCAGGCAAGAATACTGGAGTGGGTTGCCATTTCCTCCTCCAGGGGATCTTCCTGACCCAGGGATCGAACCTGTGTTTCCTGCGTGGGCAGGCGGATTCTTTACCACCGAGCTACCCGGGGAGATTTAGACCTGAAAACATGCCGCTGGGCAGTAACACAGTGACCAAGGGGCTGTTCTCAAACCACTGATTTGCTTATTACTCCAGTCATATGTTGAGCTGAACCTAAAAGAATAGTTATAGTCCAAATAAAATACTTGAAATTCTGGGGAGAGCGTGCAGGAAGTGGGAAGCGCAAGGGAGACCCAGAGGAGGTTGGTCGTCTTTTCCTCTCATGGTGCTGCTGGTCCGTTGACATGTCCACACGTGTCGCCTGTGCGGCAGTCTGGGGACACTCTGCTCTCCAGATGTGAGGCCCCCCGAACGAAGCCGAGATGCCTGGGGTTTGGTTTTTTCCAGCTGGTACTTACATCCTCCCAGCTGTATCGGGTCAACAGGCTGCTGACCTGGATCAGACCATCCTGGGGGCAGTGAGCTCAGAGACTAGCAGAGAAGAAGTTTTTCTTCTACTGCAGAGGATTGGAAATGGTTTCTTTCTCTTTTTCTCCTAGAGCAGTGCATTTAGTAGGTGCTCTACTCTGAATGTTTCAGTTCAGTTCAGTTCAGTCGCTCAGCCGTGTCCGACTCTTTGTAACCACATGGACCGCAGCACGCCAGGCCTCCCTGTCCATCACCAACTCCTGGAGCTTGCTCAAGCTCATGTCCATGGAGTCGGTGATGCCATCCAACCATCTCATCCTCTGTTGTCCCCTTCTCCCACCTTCAAACGTTCCCAACATCAGGGTCTTTTCGAATGAGTCAGCTCTTCACATCAGGCGGCCAAAGTATTGGATGTTTGTGTCCCTCCAAATTCATACACAAAATCTTAATGCCCCCTGCAGTGGCATTAGGAGGTGGGGCCTTTAGGAGCTACGTGGATGGTGAAGGCAGAGCCCTCATGAATGGGGTTAGTGCTCTTATTGAAGAGACCCCCACAGAGCTTGCTGGCGCCTTCCACCCCGAGGAGACACCGGGAGAAGGTGCCATCCATGAACCAGGAAGGAGGCTCTCACCATAGTGCCACTGTGCTGGCACCCTGATCTTGGACTTTGCAGCCTCTAGAACTGTGAGAAATAAATTTCTGCTTTTTGTAAGCTACCTGCTGTGGGGTATTTTATGATAGCCTCCTGAATGGGCTAAGCGTCAGATTAAAAGAATTTCTATTAAAAAAATAAGTTTGGGAAATTTGGGGGCATGGGTAGTAAACAACATTAAAAATTATTTTATTTCAAGATTTTCTGGAACCTTTCGTAGTCTTCGATTTCCCCCAACAATGTAATGAACATTTATATTTCTGTTAGGGTAATGTCAAGTAAAAGGAAAGCTGAAAAAATTGTATTTAAAATTCATTTAAAAAAAGATATTGAGAAAAGACCCAATTTATTCTAACATATGTCAGCCTCAAGATCAATAGCAATTAGACAATGAGACAATTAGAAGTACAGAGCAGATATATGTCACAATATAAGGAATTAATGGAATGGAATTTAAGCTGGGGCATTAAAGACAATAGTATTTATATAAGTTTTGAATTAATTCCCTTTGGAAATAAACTCCATCAACCATGATCAGCAAGATACATCCCAGTGAGTATGTGGGTGCCAAGGGGCGCTCATCTACTTGGAATCAAGGCTATATTTGAGAGAAAATAGGGTCGTTCAGGGAGAGTCTATAAATAAAATGCCCTCCATGAGAGTAGTCTGAGCTGAACAGGAAGGGAGATAGAATTATTAGGAGAGAGGGTGGAGACGAGCCTCGCCATATGGTCAGTGCCACAGCCGGGCAAGCCTGTCAGGGTTGGAGCACAGGCGAGAGGGAATTGTCCTGAAAGAACCGTGTACATTCCGCCACGAGGAAATGAGGCCAGAGGGCTGTGGGCGAGAAACCGCTCAGTGACTGACACTTGCGCTGATCGGAGCCAACACCGGATGTTGAATCATGTCCACACGAAGTTGATTAGGATGGATGGGAGCCTTCTAATGCCCTAAAAACACTCAATCCAGGGCAAACCATACTCATCCATAGTGCCATAGACGAGACTGGCTTCTGTTCTGCAGTGTATGTGACTAAATTTGCTCAACTGATTAGAGGCATACGAGTAGATCTACCAAGAAAGTCCTCTTTCTCTAACCACTCCTCATCCCAAAGGTCTCACTATAGCTCTCATTTCTCCATTAAAAAGTAATGTTGTTTATGTCACAGCTTCAAGTTTTCTGGATTAGATGGAAAACAATATTCACTTCAAATGACTTTGCCTATGCACATCCTGTGCCTTGTTGCTATGAATACATTACAATTTGCTAACAGTATTGGTGAAAAAAATTGTTTGCCTTCTGCTTGCATCCCGTCGGGAGACCTGGGTTTGATTCCTGGGTTAGGAAGATCCCCTGGAGAAGGGAAAGGCTACCCACTCCAGTATTCTAGCCTAGAGAAATCCATGGACTGTATAGTCCCTGGGATCACAAACAGTCGGACACGACTGAGCAACTGGCACTCCTTCACTTATTCCATCCCATCAGCAGGAGTTAAGTGTGGGGTTGTTACGAGAGGCTTGGTAGCTGATCGTCCCCCCCATTCTCTTTCATGCTTATGGAAATGCAGCCAGATACCTGGAAGAAAGCTCTGGGTTTTCCAAATGAAGCTTCTTTCTTGGAATAATGGATATATATTGATTTCTATGCTATTCATTCAGACTTCTAACATAGCAGCAAAAAGATTTTAGCTTATCCAAGGTTTGCTTTGCCTCCTATTCTCCACCACCCATCCACTGTGCTTTCAAAGACACGCCTGTTCATGACAAATGACAAACTCCTGAGATTCTCAAGCTGACCTCATGGGCTTAGTCTCCTTAGTGAATTAGCCCCTCTCACTCCTGCACACTCACACACACATTATAATCTTTTAATGTTCTGCTGGAAGGATTACTTGAAATATTTGCACAAAAGAATAATTATCACAGTCATGGTTACTTTATAATATGCACAAATGACCTTAATGTCATGTAAAAGTGTATATCCCCAGGAAAACTCTTGTTTCAAATCCTAATAGTAAAATTGATATTATGAAGCAAGGTATTTTATGACATAATAATGGGTTAATTTACTCACAACCCTGTTAACAGTTGCTAAAATTAAACTATCCTTTCGCTAGGGATAATGGTTTAAAATATCTTGCCTAAATATATTTTGTTGTATTAGAATATGTAATGTCTGGCATAGTTTTTTAGATCCGTGAATTGTTTTCTTTCAAATATAGGCAGCTATGAAAATTCTTTTTGCAACAAAATCTAGTTCTTCTCTTTTAACATATGTGGTCTTTAGGAGTGGAGCATGTTATGACATTCCAATTTTCTCCTGTGATGTCTAAGACGTCTTCTTAGAAGGAGAGCCAAGGAAGGGAATAGTTTGGTATGAAGTATTCAAAATGGCATTGGCTGATGCTCTAAGTTCTCTGGTTTTAGTACATAACTTGGGACAATAAATTGTGTTCTGGTGTTTGGATTGGATGCCAGATCCCTTCTGGAGGGAAAATGCATCTCCTCTGTCTCACTTGTCCATACATTTTCTTTTTGGCCAAAAAGCTGTCTCTCACTTTCTTTTTTTATAAATTCCTTCTGGATCCTAGTTGCTTTGGCTTTAGCAGGCTTTACCGAATTTGCCTAACACTAATGTTACTATTCAAATCTATACTTGTGTCGGAATAGAAATATTAAAAACTTGGCACCCTAAAACAGGTTTGGGCAAGTATGTCACTTAATCAGTACATAGCCACACATGAGAAGGCAGGTGGAAGAGGATTCAGGATTGGGGGGACACACATACCTATGGCCAATTCATACTGATGTATGGCAAAAACCATATCGCAATATTGTAAAGTAATTATCTTCCAATTAGAATAAATTACTTAAAAAAAATCTGGGATTCCCACTTAGTCTACACAATTCCCTGACTCTAAAAGAAAAAAAAAAAAAACACTCCAACCTACTCTGAGATAGGAACCTGATCCCATGTTACTAAACCCACAATTTGACTATATAATGGTGGTCTTAGGGACTGTAGACTACAATTATACGACTGATAAATATTTTGAGAAGATGCTCGAGAAATTTTTAGGAAACTACATGTCATTTTTAGGTTATCAAGGCTGTACTTTTTTCATATTGATTGCATTTCTAATGTAGACATCCAGAGATTAGTGCATTAATATAGACATCTAGAGATTATTACATTATTCGAATGTAGACATGCAGAGATTATTGGTCTCCCGCTGTGCACAAGCTTTTTCTGGCTATTCTTTCTGGGTTTATTGAAGTGCCTGTTAGGCACAGTAAGAATGAAGATCGAGGTTTTATACTGATTCTTTATTCCCAACCTGAAATCTAGAAGTTTATTGCCATTTTGCCTTGAATTCTTCAGTTCAACTTGTGTTTATAAAGCACCAGCTGTATATTCAGTCTTCGGTGATGTGAGGAGTTCCCAAAGGCATTCAAGACTCGGTCTCTGGGAATTCACAGGCAAGTTAGGAGGCAAGACTCACTAACATTAAACAACCAAGAGATCGTCACTGTAATGTGGAGCCAACACATCTGATGTGGTGACCTTAGTCCTCCAAGTGTGAAATGTGGACTAGCAGCGTAGCATCACCTGGGAGTTTGCTACCAACGCAATCTGAATTTTAACAAGATCTGTACATTAAAGTTTAAGGGGCTCTCATGTAAATAGTGAGCACCAGAGAAAGCTTGCTCTGGGTGAGGTCGGCATAGACTGGAGTTGTTGGGGAAGGCTTGACAGACAAAAAACAGAGATTCAAAAAAACAAAACAAAAAACAGAGATTCTTGGAAGGGAGTTAGGGTCTGGGTGATGTGAATCAGTATTGAATAGTCGCCTGCACAAAAGCCACTCCTTGTGGTTCTTGTTTGACAATTCATAAAACTCCAAACCCCCTCCAGAATAAGAGTCTGTAGGCGGGCCCTAGGAAAATGTATTTTTAACAAGCTCCACAGGAAACTTTCTAAACTAATTTCCATAAATGTAGGTGGAAGGGAGTGCATCCATGCAGGGAAAACTTGTACATTGCCTGCTTCATCTCTCCCCTGTCCCCCTTAGAGTTTACCCTCCTTACTGTTGCTGAAGTGAACTATCTAAAAACAAGTAAGAACACGTCTTGCCCGTTGCAAAGCTCTGCTCTTGCCTAGAGCTCGATTCTTGCTCAGTGTGGGAAGGCAGTCCAGCCAGCGCTGGCCCTGATGTCCTTCACTTCAGTTCCCAGCTCTTCACCCTCTTGTCCAGGCAAAGCATGCGTCTCACCTGCCCAGAACCTGCCCAGAACGCTGGGCTCTTCCATGCCGGAACAATTTCCTTTTGATGCCCTTGTATTCCTTCTCTGTCTGGCAAACTCCCAATCCCTCACCCTCAATAGTCCTTCTAGTAGAGATAACAATAAGTTGTCTTTTTGCTGAGCTGTTTGATGTCCCTGTTCTAGAGCTGGCAACCAGATGAAGAGGTGTTGCTTCTCCTTGGGGTGGGGGACAATGGAATAGGCTTTTGATTATGCAAAGGCATAAAGGGGCAATGGGCTTAGCTCCTGTTTATATAAAATCAAGTGTGAGGGTCTTCTTAGAAACTAGAGACTGTTGTCATGTCACCTTTTAGTTTGTATTTGCTTGCTTTCTCTATGTGGCAGAAAAAGCTAACAAAACAGGTCTAGGTGAGGAGATGGGAGAGCAGGAATTATTATTGTCAGAGCACAGAATGATCAGAGCAGGAATATTCTGACCTCCCACTAGCTCTGTGGCAAAGTCAGAGATGGAAACAGAGAGGCAGCTGAAGATGCCCCTGGAGGCATGGGCTGGTGTCCCATGATAATCTGAGAGCCACTTTTCACTCAGCTTCTTCCAAGTCATTATCCTCAGGTCCTTGGGTAAGCTGGCCTACTTTCCTTGCTCCCTTTGACCTTAAGTTAGCCCTAGGTGGCACATCAAAAGGACCTGCTGTATCCATATTTCAGAGCAACAGCAACATGGAGAGTGAGGAGTCAGCAGACTTAACCAAGGAAAAACTCTGGTCCTTGGTCTGGAGACAGAAAACTCATGGAGTAACAGAGCTGATACCCTTTTGTCATGAGTCTTCAAAATCGTTCATTTATTCAGTCAGCATTTGCTGAGCCCTTACTGTGTCCATGGAGAAAAGAACACAACTCTTAAAATTGTTGTCAGACTGAGGATTTGAAGCTCAGCGAATTGTTTACTCATTTCTGAGCGGCTTGAATTTTTAGTCCCCTATAATAGTTAAAAAATATGACTATTCTTATGCAACTGCCTAGTCTCTTGATTCTTGCCTTGTCCTTCACGAAAGGTGAAGAAGAATTTCTCCTGATGCCTGTCCTTCTGCTTCAGATGTCTTTTCCATCTTTATTTCTTCCTTCTTGAGGAAAAGGTGGCTTAGGATTTTGGAGTCACAGCTAAAATCAGTGAGAGGACAAACAGCTCAACCAAGAGTGGGCAAAAGTACGAGTGAGCATTTCTCATCCGGGGAGGCCCATCTGGGTCCTTCACGCATGAAGCGGCCACAGCTGGGACACCCACTTTGCTGGAGCACCAGCTCTGAAGTCTTTGGAGACTTTGCTCCCATCCTCCATGGTCTTTGGCTTCAGTCTCTCCCACACGACTGGCTCCTCCTCACCACTGTACCTCATCAGCAGATTGCTTCCCAAATACTACCAGGCGCTCTCTGCATTTCTGCTACCACAGTTCTTGAAAGCCCAAACACATTGCCTGTCTCCTCGTGACCTCTACAATCCCCATCCTCCTGCGACCCAGCTTCCACCGCAGTCAGTCCCAGAAAATTCTGTGCAAGGTCACTAATGACCCTCTCACTTCCAAATCCAAAATCCTTCTAAAAATCCTCACATTACTTAAGCCTTAAATCTTGATCTCAAAGCATTTGTAACTGTTAGTCACTGGGCCACAACCTTCTGAATTTTTTCCTTAGTGTTCTTCCTGCTTCTGTGTTATTTTCCTCAGCTTCTTTCAGCTCTCTCTCTGCCCACCTTTCCCCAAACTGTGCCTCAAGATGCATCCTTGGCCCTCTGCTTTTATCTCTGTAGCTCTCTGTCAAATACTTTCTCTGAACACGTTTTTTTTTTTTTTTTCCTTCCTCTAGGCATGGGCCACCACCCATATGCATTTGGTTCTCAAAAGTCCAACTTTCCATCTTTTGAAACAGCTAGGTCACATTTTCAGCTGCAATGAAATTGGCTGTAAATATAAAAATAACTGCAACTTAAAGTTGTTGTTGGGATGGACTGAGATAATGACTGTAGAAAGGTTAGCATGATGGCTGGCATATTGTGAGCCCTCAGTAATTGTGAGCTGTCTTATCCTTCACTAAAGCGAGAGTATGACAAAAGCCATCACTGCCTGTGATGGCTACCAAAAGAGGTCACAAGACGTAGGGCAGTGTCAGATAGATTGAAGCTCCAAGTCAGCTGTGGGCGTCAGGGCAAACCGTCAAGGTCCACTGAAATGGTCTTTCTTGTGATGTGAAAACTAACTCTATTTCCTGAATGTGTCCAGATTTCTGCCTCTGGGCACTGATATAACAGCATTTCTGAGGGGTTGGTGGGGCTCTGTTGACCAGCTGTGGCTGATGAGTTGTGCAGAGGTGATGTGTATCATTTCCGGAGTGAACTTTTAATTGCTGATGCAAGGCTTTCCAGAGCATGCTTCCAGATGATGAACCAGATGAACCAGATGATGAACCAGAAAGTTCCAGATGCTGGTTGCTCTCTCAGCCAGGCTTCTTGGTCCTTAGGGACACATGGCATGCCTTTCCTTTAGGAGGTGGATTCTGACCGATGACTAGATTTGGTCTACATGGGCTTCAGCGGCAATTTACCGCTGCACTGCATGGCCTGGCTCCAAGTTCATGAAGCATCCCTTGTCATCGGCGTGACTGAGCTGGTTGTTGCTTTCAGTTTTTATTCTAGCTTTATTCTTGCTATTAATGATTAATTAATGTTAACTTGGTTTCTTCATATTATTTTCATTGATTGTGTCTTGTTTAACCACAGTGTGTAAGATACATATTTATTTCAGCAGTATTTTTGGCGTCTAATTTTCTAATAACTTAGTGATGTTACAGTTCAAAGGTAAATAACCTGTATATTTTTCTTGAAGAAAATATATGCATTCTCCATCAGAAATTTGTTTGCATCACAGCACTTTATTGGGATATGCTCCCTTTATTTCATGATGATTCTGAAATATAAGCATTCCTATTTTTCAGAAATGTCTACAGAGACAGAGGTAGGATGGAAATTTTATGTGTAAGATCATATTTTTATCTATGGGTTAAAAACTGAGCAATGATGCTGTTGACAATGTTTATTAACTTTTAAATTTTTGTCCTCTGTAATTGTTCTTTATTACTAAGTTCTGGAACTGTGGGAAGGATCACTGGTCCTGAGAAGGGGGCTGGAATAAAAACACTTGAAAGTCACTGGCAGGTAACTGCTTAGTAGCCTGGTGAAGGGCTCAGTCTCTGGTGTAATCTTGTTTAAAACATCTTCAGGTTTTAAGGATGTGAAGGAGAGAAGGATTAGATTTATTTTATGCGGCCCCAGAGAAAGGTTGCAAGCAAATGACACCCACAGTCAATAAGCAGATAGTGTACACGACTGGGTTGTGGACTGGATGACTAGAGGGAGTCCTGGGCATTTCATGAAAGACTCATTGAAAACCGTTAAAAAACCAACTGAACAAACAAATTAACCAAAACACAGCATAAGAAGCATGCAAGCTGAATTCAGTTCACAAAACCAGAGTTAGCACTCTGATCCAGAAATTCCAGACACAAGTCCATCAAGAGAGAGAATGTTGCAGAAATGTTGGTGCTAGTCCAACATTAGATTCAGTTTCTAGTTGTAACTGCAAAAAGTTAAAAAGGAGATGCACGTAATTTTATTAGGTGTAGAGACCAAGGCCTACTCATCTTTAATCCTAAGTCTCTAGAAGCTACGTATTTTATTTTTCCTTGAAAAGATGAATTTTGATGTATTAACTTAGCTATTTTTTTCTTAATAGTTTCTGCCGTCCCTGCCCCTTCTCCCTTTTGGTAGCTCCACAGGCAGCATCTGATACTTCTGGAGAGGCAGGACATACTTTGATATACTTATTTGCCTCAGCTAGTAAAGACTCTGCCTGCAATGCAGGAGACCTGGGTTTGATCCCTGGGTTGGGAAGATCCCCTGGAGAAAGGCATGGCCAGAAGTATTCAGGCCTGAAGAATCCCATGGACAGAGGAGCCTGGTGGGGGTTGCAAAGTCCTACAGTCCGTGGGGGTCGCAAAGAGTTGGACGCGACTGCACAGCTAAGCACAGCGGAGCCGCAGTCCTAGAAAGCAAATACTGTTATAATTCTTATATCACCATGGGGAAAGCCAAGGTCTAAAGAGGTTAGAGTTAAAAAAAGCAACATGCTTAAAGTGTCAGAGTCCAGATGCAAACCACTATGTATCTGACTTTGAAATCTGTGCTCTGGATGTTTGGTGACCCTTACCCATAAATCGTCTATGCCAGATTGGCCATGGCTTTTGGCAAGTCTGTCCATGAGCTCCTTTTGGAAGGTCTATGTTATACCTAGTGATGCTGCTGCTATGCTTCCCTCCATTAGCCTGACCCACTTTTCTCCTCGTTTCTTCATCCTCTTCTTTTAGTAGATGCATGCGACTAGATACCTCTGAATTCTTAAACATGAGACGTCCCTCTAAGTTTATAGTTTCCTAGGCGGTTACCATTCTGATGTGTTGAACTCCCCTTTCACACTTTGATGTATTTTAATGACATCTTGGTCCCATTCCACAGCTTTCTAGTCCTCTCCCGTGATTAATGCAGCTTCAGTTCAGTAATTAAGTTTTAGCCATGCTGACTTCTAACCTTGTCTTCGACTTGATCCAAAGCTGTCCTCTCTCGGGACGGGGGAGAATCTCCAGCCTGAATCCAGAGCAGAGCAGGGGTTGTCCTCTTTTCCCTCTCCCTTTGTTCTTTCTTTGCCGAGGTTTTCAGGGTGGAGCTAGGAAGGAAAAAGGGGGGCAGCCCGCCATGTTGCTTGACTGTCTTTGGGGTTTCTCTTTCCTATCTGTGGGTCACCGTCACAGCCAAGTGCATAGGAATAGATGGTGATGGCTAAGTTTAGGTGTCAGCTTGGCTAGGCTGTGGTTAGCAGTTATTCAATCAAGAAATAGTCTAGATGCTGCTGTAACTTTATTTTAAAGATGTGATTAACATAGACAATCTGTTGACTTTAAGTAAAGCAGATTGCTTTCCATAATGTGGGTGGGGCTCCTTCAATGAGTTGAAGGCCTTAAGAGAAAAGATTGAGGTTCCCCAGAGAAGAAATTCTACTTTCAGCCTGCATGATAGGAATTCCACCTGAGTTTCCAGCCTTGAGGACTGCACCATCAACTCTTGTCTGAATCACCAGTCTCTCTCTCTCTCACCTCTCCTCTGTCTTTGCGTGTGTGTGTGTGTGTGTGTGTGTGTGTGTGTGTGTGTGTGTGTGTCTGGGGACAGAACTCTTATTGTTTCTGTTTTTATGGAGAATCCTGACTAGTGCAGTAATGACTCCTCAAATGGACTATATAAAATGGGAGGTTTTTACATATCAGGGGAGGCTCAAGACTCTTCATTGGGACGTTGCAAGAAAATATTAGAACTTCTCCCCATAGATTTTTTAAAATTCAAAGAAATAAAAAAAAATCTACTCACAAATGTTTGATATGACATTGACACCATCACCTTCCCTGGATCCACATACCAGATGGTCACATTTTACATACGCGGTCTGAAGTTTCATGGGCAAGAAGGAGCATTCTGCAAAGCAAAGAACTTAGCAGTGTTGTCTTCGTACATTCATTGGCCTTCAGTGTATTCAGGCACTGTGCGATTAACTAAAAATACATTTATGCTTAAACACATTTATGGAAAATATTTTCTAATTTTATCTTACCCAGCTCTGATACAATGGGCAAATGGTTTCAGATGATCTTTACAAAGAATCCACGCCCAGGCTGAAGTGAGTGCTAATAATGCTGGTACACACGGCCAAGAGTTTTCACGCCCCCAGTGTAAGAGTTTCATCATCCTATTTCAAGATAAAGATAAAAAATCAGAGACATTCCAATCAGATATGACAAAATGGTCACCAAAAAGTTTCTCTAATTCTCTATAAGACTATTAGAAATATGGATTTATAGTCACACCGTTGTTTGCACTATTATGTAGCTACTTCTTATATACTTGAAGATAAGTAGATGGAACATAAGTATGTTCAGACCTAATTATGTTGCTTACTTCCTTTATTCTCTGATATTACATAAATAAATGGAAGGAAGGGTAGGACTCCAAGATAATTTCAAGGTTTTAATCCTGGATGAAAGGGTGAGATGTGTTGTGGAGAGTTGAGAACTCAAAGTGGATGATGTGTTTTGAACAAATTAAGTCTGAGGCTAAAGACATACAAGAAAAACTTGAATAATTCACCTATGCACACACAATAGTACACATAGAGAAAGATACATAAAGAGTTCCATTGTGAAGAACCTCGAAAAATTTGTAAATTTAAATTTTTATAAACAGAGGTGTATTAACACAGTATGCCAAAGCCATGTACTATATTATTTTTTTAATATAGATATTAACTTTATGTATATTTATAGATAACACATTTTGAGAAATTGTCAGTTTTAAAGTGGTGGTACACAAAAAAGTACAGATACCATGACATTTTAATTGTTCATTTTGCAAATAAAACACATTCATTTCAGAATGTTTTTTGTTGCTCATTTAGATCATATATAATGGATCTGATATATATTTCAAGTGCTTTCTTACTATAGATATACGGACTGATGAGAGCATAAGGTGCTAATGCCACTGTGAGCTCATCAGGGAGAGAAACCAGAGGGCACTCAGGCAAACCAGTGTATTTTGGCTAAGCTCCATGCATTTCATGACTGGAACCTGTGTATTTGTGTGTGTGTGTGAGCTTAGTCACTCAGTCGTGTCTGACTCTGCGACCCTATGGACTGTAGCCCCCCAGGCTCCTATGTCCATGGGACTTTTCAGGCAAGAATACGGGAATGGGTTGCCATTTCTTCCTCCAAGGGATCTTTCTGACTCAGGGATTGAACACATGTCTCCTGCAGCTCCACATTGGCAGGCAGATTCTTTACCACTTAGCCACCAGGGAAGCCCATGAACCACCTATAAGGCAACCCCCTGATGCTAAAATCAAGCCTTTTTTCTCCATGGTCCTCACCTCTTCCCTGCCTAGACGCCTTTTCCTGCCATGTATGCAACTACTGATGAAGTGCTGAACAGCAAGCAAATAAAAATGAGTTGAATCAGTCTGAGTTGAGGGCTTTTGGCTCCATGAGAGTTAACTTGATCTGACTTCATCTCACTCATCCACTTAGTCAAAATTCTGCAAATGTCCTATAGAGGCAGTGAGAGACCAGTGTCCCATGTAGCTTATGTGTGTACCCTGAATGCATTAATTGGACAGATCTAGTCCTTAAAAAAAAAAAAGAAAAAGAAAAAAGAAAACATCCCAAATCACACAGTACCATGAGGCATAATATCTGATTACAAAGTCTAAAACTGCTTTGTGTATGTAATTTTTCAAAAGAAAAAAAAATTACAAGCCAGCAGCAATGAAGTGCTTAGTGCAAGATTTCAGTTTTCAACCTTGCAGCTATTACATTTCAATCTCAGCAGCAGGAAGATTCTGCTGATCCTAAGCTAACGAATGTCAAGAAGGAAATGGCTTTCTTTCTTCTTTTAGCAGGTGGTTATTGTTTTAAAAATGAAGAGCCTTAAACCTGGCTGGAATCCAAGGCATGTCACATAATCCTGATCTAGAGATATGCAGTGAGAATCCCCAGCCCCCAAATATTTGATTAGAGCATATGTAAATCGTCCTGTGTTCTTGGCATGGGCTGAATCAGGAATGACAACATGGATTATGATGTTCTTATACAATCAAAGGTTATTATTACTATCCTTTTTCCCCAAAGGAAGCAAAACTTGTTTAGTCGGGAGGTTTGATGCTTCTTGGGGTGGAGGGAAATTTCTGCTGATATTCAATAAGGAAATAAACAATGAATATAACAGTTCATGACACTTGATAAATATAACTTAGCTCTCTTGAAAAGTTAATAGCTTAGCTAACACTGAAGTATGTAGTCATTCAAAGGACTATGAGCAATTTTCTTTATTGACCCCAGTTTCTGAGGGCTGTGGTAACTAACCCTGACCCCAAATCAGAAAATTAGATTTCAGAACTTCAAATAGGTATCAAAATATTCAGAGACAGTGTTGTAGTTGGAATACAATTTTTCTTGTTGTATAATGGTGGTCAAGGAATTTCAACATTTTATCTACTATGTGTATAGGACAGCATTAAGAAGCTAAAATTGCTGTTATCTTAAATGTTTAAATTTGAGAATTTGCAGAAAACAGCTCTATCCTCTTACTAATGTGTCCAATTTGTCCTGATTTGATCCTACACAGAGTGTGTGCCCTCACCCCAATCCAAACATAGTTAAAGTAATACTTGGCAATGCTTTTCTTATCATAGTGATAAAGACACACAGGAGACTGAATTCACCAAGAAAATAACTTTGCTGGGATTTAACATGATGAAAAAATGGAATTATACATATTTAATACAATGTGCCATCTACAGAGAATTACTGTTTGTCTAGAGAGCATTTTACATGGTCATTTCACGTATATCTCATGCATGATTGGGGGACAACCAGATATATGTTTATATACCAAAGTTGCCAGTTTTTTAAAAAAATGCAGGTGAAATCTTTTGGGGTGAGTTCTGTGAGTAGTTAAATTATTGGATTAAAACTGTTTCTTCCTCATAAGGATTAAGAGGGGGAAGGGATGGAAACAGTGCAGACAAGGATCAGTCTTGCCTGGAGGTACAAATGGATGCAATGCCTCTGAACAGACAATAGAAAGCTAATGAGGTAAAAAGTCTGGCATGATTGTGATCTGATTTTCACAGATTAAACTAATGTCAGTGAGGAGAAAAGAAGAGTGAATGAGCCTAAATGGCTTCGAGACACCTGCAAATAATTGTATTTCCAGCATTAGATTGCCCGTGCATTGTTTTACAAAGCATTTTACAACGGAAGGACTGGAGTGGGAGTCTGGATGACGGTAGTCTTTCCTCCTGGAGAAGGCAATGGCACCCCACTCCAGTACTCTTGCCTGGAAAAATCCCATGGACAGAGGAGCCTGGTAGGCTGCAGTCCATGGGGTCGCAAAGAGTCAGACACGACTGAGCGACTTCACTTTCACTTCTCACTTTCATGCGCTGGAGAAGGAAATGGCAACCCACTCCAGTGTTCTTGCCTGGAGATTCCCAGGGACGGGGTAGCCTGCTGGGCTGCCGTCTATGGGGTCGCACAGAGTCGGACACGACTGAAGCGACTTAGCAGCAGCAGCAGTCTTTCCTCCCCACTCCAAGTATGCACTGTCCATAAACCCCCACAGCAACTGTGTCCCTGGAGGAAGCTGCCCACCACCGATCCCTCTGCCAGTTTCATAGATTATATGATTTGATTGATAAAAAAATCATTGAAGATGGAAGCTGTACCTCGACCATTAGGAAAAAATATTTCTAGTGTTAATATTTCATAGCACGTCTATACAGTAAAGGGTTGCAACCCTTGGCAGTATTCTAGGGACTAATTTTGATTCATTCATTTTCTTCTCTCTTCTTTGGGCCCCTGATCAGATATTTCTGGTACAAACTTTACTTAGAATTCAAGTGAGCTCCTTTTCTAAGTAACTGAAAATTTGGACTCACAGCTCCATAGGAGGGGACATATTCCCATTCCAATAGGCAACACTTATGAAACAAAGTTTTAAACAGTTCTCTAAAGGCTAGATGAGAAGAGAGGAGGAGGTAAAATCGCTATGTCTAAGTGCAGGAGGAGAAGGGGATGATGGAGGATGAGCTGGTTGGATGGCATCACTGACACAATGGACATGGGTTTGGGTAGACTCCGGGAGAATTGGTGATAGACAGGGAGGCCTGGCGTGCTGAGATTCATGGGGTCGCAGAGAGTTGGACACGACTGAGCGACTGAACTGAACTGAACTGAAATCTCTTACTTCATCTGGGAAACTGTAAAAATGAAAAGGTGATCATTGTAAGGCCATCCCACTATTTGGAATCTGGTAATGCAAAGAGTTGACCCTGATGCTGGGAGAGATTGGGGGCAGGAGGAGAAGGGGACGACAGAGGATGAGATGTCATCACCGACTTGATGGGCATGAGTTTGAGTAAACTCCGGGAGCTGGTGATGGACAGGGAGGCCTGGTGTGCTGTGATTCATGGGGTCACAAAGAGTCGGACACGACTGAGTGACTGAGCGACTGAACTGAACTGAACTAATCACTGCTGTGGTAGATATGTGGTGAAACCTTTATTTCTAAGCTTAACCGTATTCAACTAAGTGTCTAATTAGCTTAACATGACTTCATCTGCCTAGAAAACAGTTTGTATTGTCGTGAAAATATAATTTGATTTTAAAGGAAGAATCATAATCCAACTGGGTTAGCAAACGTGTGCTGACTTTCCCACGATTCTTTTATTTTTTAGGGTCAGATTTATTTGACCTATGATTTGGGCTCCCCCGGTGGCTCAGACAGTAAAGAATCTGCCTGCAATGCAGAAGACCTGGGTTCCATCCCTGGGTCAGGAAGATCCTCTGGAGAAAGGAATGGCAACCCACTCCAGTATTGTTGCCTGGAGAATTCCATGGACAGAGGAGCAGAGCAGGCTACAGTCCATGGGAACACAAAGAGTCGGATGTGACTGTGAGACTAAATTTCACGTAATTTGCCTATATGAAAATACCCCCTTTGAGTGTGAACTCTGATGAATATACAACCAGGTAACCTCTGCCTGCAATGCGGGAGACCTGGGTTCGATCCCTGGGTCAGGAAGATCCCCTGGAGAAGGGAAAGGCTACCCACTCCAGTATTCTGGCCTGGAGAATTCCATGGACTGTACAGTCTGTGGGATTGCAAAGAGTCGGACACAACTGAGCGCCTTTCACCTTCACCCACTGCCACAGCACAATGGAGCCCTGTTCTCTTACCCACAAAGATTCCGTCTTGTCCCTTTGGCATCAGTTCTGCCTCTTTGACCTCCAACTCTGCTAACTGCTGATCTGTTTTCTGACCTTTAGTTGACATAATTTTGTCTTTTCTAAAAATATCATGTAAATGCAGTCTTACAGTATACAGCTTTTTGAGTCTAGCTTCTTTCTTTCATTTAGTGTAAATGTATTTGAGATTCATCTACGTGTTGTATGGATCAGCGGCTCATTGCTTTTTTCTTGCTGAATAGTACTCCACATGGATGCGCTTTGAAAATAGGCATACATGTGATGGCCAGTCCTTCCACTTGGTTTATGGTGGAGTCAAGGGCAAAGAGAGACTTATCAGCTGGCCGTGTGAACCTCCTGGCAAATTCTCCAGTGAAAAAACCACTGGACAATACTGTTTAGCCTCGGAAAACACATACCAATGAAGCATGATGTTATGTACGTGAACTGTGCTCTCATACCATTTGTGGGATGATTTTGATAATAGAATAGTGGCTAGACTGAGGTAGATACCAAACCAAAGTTCCCCTGGTACCAGCGATTGATTTAAAAAAATAATATCTGCAAATAACTCAACATTTGTGGTTTTCTTTAAAAAAAAAAAAAAGAACCATGTATAGAAAGCAATTGGGGAATGTTATTAAAAGATGGTATTTAAGATATTGCTTTTCAAAAAGCCAGTGCACATATTCGTCTGGCACTTCATAATATTTAAAGCACTTACCACACATGCTATCTCATTTAATTCTCATAGCAACCCCAGGAGGCTAGCAGGGAAGGTGCTGTTATTCATAATTTACAGGAGCAGAAGCAGAGTGTCCAAAGACACTGTGCCTCGCTCAAGGTCAAACAATGGGTAATTACTGGTGCTGGCTCCAAAGCCTAAATTCCTGGCTCCCAACATAGTAGAAACTGGCAAGGCCAATTCTGAACAATGAATTTAAGCAGAGGCAAATGTTGTCAGACATAGTATTTAGGGTTTTAGTAGCTAAACTCACAGGAAAATTCAGCCGGCAGTCTCTGGTTAATTCATAAAAGATTGAAATGGAAAAAAATACAATCTCACCATGTTATTAGGTTAAGCACTTCTAGAACAAACAAGCAAACAACTATGTATTGTAAATTAGACCATTCTGGAATTTGTGCAATTTAAATGGTTGAGTTATTTTATGTTAGGGAAGTGACTGCACAATATTCATTAGCTAATTTTCTTGATGTTTTGGTTTTTTTTAAAAACACATTGGGCCAAATTACACTTTCAGCGATGCCCACAGAATTTTAATTAACGTAATAGATCTAATTTCAGTTCTTTATGTGGTGGTTTCCTTTTGATTCAGGGAGGTGTTGAGCATTATATTAATAATTTTCCCTTTTGTAAGGGAAGAAAGTCAGTTTTTGCAGGCTGTGTTTCATACCCACAGTGGGACAACGTATCATATAAGAGTTTATCACTGGCATGCATTTTATGAAAGTGAAATTTCTGCCCTCATAATTTGGCCAAAGGTAGTAACACCGAAAACATCCACATGTGTCACAATGAGTGGCTTAATTATGCTAACATCCCCCTTTCCCCTACCCCAGTTGTCTCACCTGTTCTCTTTTTTTGTTCTGTGGACATGTAAGAATCATGGAAAGGACAAAGATCTGAGTAGATTAAATGAATGTCTTAAAATATCCAGTAGAAAATATTGTAATAAAAACAAAATCCACCAAAGCTTTGCAAAGACTTTAGTATCAACTGTCACCATCCTCCTGGGAGGTAAGTAGTAATATCTATAAGCCAACGAGTTCATTTGAATTTAGTTTTTCACATGCATATGATTTTTTACTCAAAGGAGCTTGATAATGAAAGTATCACTCTATAAAAAATAACCTACCCTATGTCATTTTCATGTCTGAGGGTTTCAGGATTTGAATATAAATGTTTAGCATCTGACAAACTGCATACTAGGGTTAGAAACTTCCAGGAAAACGGAGTCAACTTTAGCATCTTGAGCTAAGATGGATATCTAGTTAAAAATATATATTTATATGTATTAGCAGGAACTAGGGAGCACTGACTGCTTAACACAAGCAGCTGTTAATTATAAAACTGCAGTCATTTGTATTTTACTAAAAATGTTGGTATGGCTCTCAAAGAATTTTTAAGAAGACATTAAACCTCTTTCATCTCTGCATCTGATTTCTACATTTGCTATCTTCTTTCCCCTAAAGAATGCCTATTCTCCCTTCAGAGTCCTATGCAGGCTCATAAAACCAATAAAATATCTTTTTTGGAAGAAGCCAAAATGTATTTGAAGGAATTAGGGTTGATCTGGGAGATGCAATGCTGGTGTTATAGCAAATTACTTCTGTTAAATATGAATAGGATGAGTGTTCTGAATATTGTTCTGCAGTAAAATTTACGGTCATGGGTATGCGTGTAGATGAATGTAGTACATGTACGGAGAAAGCTGCTTGCAGGTATCAGTAGGTGTTTAATCATGGTCATGCTACAAGGAAATGAAAGATTGCCCAAAGACAATAGATTTTTCTGTAGAAGCTATAGACACCAGTACAGTATAAGATACATTTCTCATATTCAAGCCTGTCTTTTATTTTGTTTACACAACAAAGTTATTATGCTAATTACATGGTAATATGCTGCCCCTGAGGACATTCTATGTTGATAGCATCTACTTGAGGATGCAGATTGGGAGCCAATATGTGATTATTACTATTGCAAAATAATATGATTGGAATGACAGTTTTGCCTTCTAGGGGAGTCCTCACTAGGCTCTTTGTTGCTGAGTGAGGTGTGTAATAGTGAACAAGAGGAAAAGTCCAGGAGAGTGTGGGGAATTTTTTCATACTGTTTTAAAAGAATGTGGGGCTGGACAACATTTTGGATTAGAGTCAAGTGTGTGAGAGTGTGTGTGTGTGTGTGTGTGTGTGCGTGTGTGTGTATACACAAGAGACCTCACGCAGCAGAAATCTCACGCTAATGTGTGTGCAACCTCACTAGGGGGAGCTCTTGGCTGGCTGTTCAGAGGCTTGACCATTGTCTGCAGGAGACAATTTTTCTTTGTTTGAAAATTTACAAATCATCAATGAAAATGCCACAGATAGCAGAAACTTTGGGGTTAAGTCACTGTCTCCCAGTTGTGGCTTCAGTGGGATGGTGTTGGGGATGGTGGGGATGGTGGTCATGATGTCTTTGCCCCCTCTGCCCAGCAATTATTTTCGGGTTCTTATCATTGAACAGATTTCAGAACTATTGTAAATATTTCTTCTTACCAGAGGTAAAGCTTCTCTGAAGCCTATTCTTTTTGAAAGGCTCCCCACTGAAGCTTGATGGTGACAATGAAAAAGTATACATTTACGCAAGCCTTTTCTTTTCACTCTATACTCAGATCAATTAATTAAATGAAGACAGAAACTTGATTGCCATGGATGACACGGTCCTGCTGGTTTAAAAACTGGGAACTCTGTGATTACAAATACGTCTGGTTACAGGAGACATTGTGGGGGAAATGGTCAGCTGAAGAGACTTAAAAATTATTTGAAAATCTTTATAATGTGATCATTTTGGAGAGGAAAAGAGAAGATGCAGTGCTAAGATAATGGTGACACTGCCTCAGGCAATCTGTGGACAATTTTATTGTTCTTATTCTCCAAATGTTCCCTTCTTACCCCTCACCAGTTTTTCTTTTTGTCTTTTTAAATTGGAGGAAAAAAAAATAAAGCAAAGTGCTTCTTTCCCTACCCATGTTCCTTCCCTTTTTTCTCCACTCTAATGACATTTGGCAGGCTCGGCTGTGTAATGCTTGACTGGTTTTATTGTTGTCTGTTCCCAGTGGGGAATAGTTGACACTGCTCTCTGTTTCCAATTGATATCCATTTTCAACAATATTGCTTTCTATTAGATTCCTGCACAGTTTGTGCCAAGCAAACTGAATATTTACTGGGCTGACCGCAAAACCTTCAAATCAACAAACACTAGAATAAGCAAAATATGCATTTTTAAGATCAAATGTTTTCAAATGCTTCTTTCAAAATTATTATTTTTAAATGCACTGTGAACTGCAGATTAAAGGATATTATATTGCCACTTCTGTCAGCCTATTTTTATTTACTTATTTTTCACACATTAAATAATAGGATTAAACATTGAAAGAATAGTTGTTTACACTACCTAGGCAAAGTTAAAAGCAATTCAGTTTTCTCATATTTAGCAATTCCTCCTTCTGAGCAATAAAGCATATTTGCTCATTGCTTTTTAATACAGGTATAGTTAATAGTATCATAGTGAGTAGAGCAACTGAGTCTGACAAACCAGAGGACAGACAACCATTTCAATCATCCTTGGTGGCCAAGGGCTGTGTGTTAGAACCGAGGGGTAAAATACTGCATTTTAGCCATAAAGAATATCAAATGGCCAGTGAATGACATAAAAATTTCCCATAATTTTCCTTCAATTTGCTAGCAGAGTTTTCAGAATCTTAACTGTATACCCTACCTACCTCATAGTGCATCTGGCATATAAGAGAGAAAGCTGTTTGGTTTTTGGAGATTATTAAGAAAGGGATTAAAAAATAGAAGATGTTTTATGATGAACTCCTCAGAAACTATTGCAATATAGTCAAACCTATTTACTTTTTAAAAGCCTGTAATTCTTTCATAATAAAGTTGAAAGAGATCATAATAGACAGAATGTGTTTTTGCATGACATTTATTGGTTAAGTTGATGTAATTATTGGTAATTCAAGCAAAGAAACCTGCACAGTGAGGTAGAGTTGGCTTATGTTAAGGGCAGTCTTAAGAAATGTTACCACCAAAATATACATTTTCAAATGGTGTTTTAGATCACCAAACTTCCACGATACAGAAAATAAAACTGTTTTACAGACTAACAAGTCACAGGAAAAGTATTGTGAACCAGATTTTCCATCTAAAGGGTTTTCTCCTTCTCCAATTCCTTTCTTTCTTTCACAATGAGTATCTACACCAGCAGCCTCATTTCTTTCCAGGCAGAGACTAATTTCCCTGTTACCATTTCTTGTGGCCACAGTACCTGCCAAGTGCTTTCCAAATATATCCTTTACTCCTCACAACAACGTCATGCCCTGAAACCTTTATTTTATTACATCTCAAACTATGTGCGCACTGCAGTTGAAGCACATTGGAACCTGTAATGACTGTCTGCCATTTGAAGCATCTTAGAAAATGTGGTTAAGTCAAGATTGTGCAGACCTGGCAAATAGCGGCCTGGGTCTGATATGCTGGTTGGTTCAGGGAAAATCCCTTACTCAGCTTCATTTTTCACCATCTGTGTCTCAGTTTTTCTATTTGTAAACCAGGCATAATTAAAACTGCCCACTGGGCCTTTCACAGGCGTGTAGGGAGGATTAGCAAGCGGCTGCAAACCTTCCTTAGCTCTTTGAAATAGAGGCGCTACAAGAAATTCAAGGCAGGTATCTTTCGTGCAAGACCTTGGCTGCATTTATACTTAAACCTCCCCTTTTTGAAATGAGATGTGGCATTCTTTGGCTAGGACACAGAGTACAATTCATCAACGGGGTCTCAATCAAAAAGACAATTTTCACAGATCCTGGGAATGCCTGGAAGCTCCTGGCCTAAACTGAACCAGCATGATAGGCAGATGATGTTGGGTGTTTTGGATGGGTGTTCATCAGGCTCAGGGTTCAATCCAATACTGTCATTAACTAGCTGTGTGAACCTTGGCAAGAGGCTTTCCCTCCTTTAGCTTCCTCACTCACAAAATAATGCACTTTCTGATAGTCTCGCAGGGTTGCAGATGGAATAAAAGTAAGAAACATGAAAATATTCAGAATGATACAAAGCATTATTTTTTTTTTTTTTTTTTTTCCAAAAGCCAACTCCCCCTGCTGAGCAGGGGACAAGAGCTTTTATTTATTTATTTATTTTTTTAATTTTTATTAGTTGGAGGCTAACTACTTTACATCATTACAGTAGTTTTTGTTATACATTGATATGAATTAGCCATGGATTTACATGTATTCCCCATCCCAGTCCCCCCTCCCACCTCCCTCTCCACCCGATCCCTCTGGGTCTTCCCAGTGCACCAGGCCCGAGCACTTGTCTCATGTACCCAACCTGAGCTGGTTATCCGTTTCACCCTAGATAATACACATGTTTCAATGCTGTTCTCCTGAAACATCCCACCCTCGCCTTCTCCCAGAGTCCACAAGTCTGTTCCATACATCTGAGTCTCTTTTTCTGTTTTGCATATAGGGTTATCGTTACCATCTTTCTAAAGTCCATATATATGTGTTAGTATACTGTAATGGTCTTTATCTTTCTGGCTTACTTCGCTCTGATACAAAGCATTATTTGCATCAAATGTGTACTATTTGTGACTTTGGAAAATGGGATGAGATTGTCCCAAACTTTCCCCTTTGACTAATTGGAATTGCATTAAAATATTGCAATACAGATTATTTAAAGAGTAAATAAACCCCATTCTTCCCATCATTTCTTATTCAGCTTTTCTGTCTTTAAAGTTTGATTGTCTTTCTGGTTGAGTATAGAGGCAGCTAGTAGGACAGCTATTTCTTTCAGTGGTTTGTTCCTAAATAGTGCCATCAGATGGAAGATGCGTTTCACTCTTGTGGAAAATGTACATGACTTTTGATTCGAGTGTTTTCTGTCATAAACCTTGTCCAGGAATCTGCAGATAAAATCTACAGTGTGCTAACTGCACACATGATGTTTTTAGTGTCCCTGGCACCATTTTCATATCCTTGCACCTAAGACCATATGTCCCAATGGTATCAGAATTCAATTATGCTTTACTTTATTCTACTCCTTTCCAAATGCAAGTGATTATTTATCAAAGCAGTGAGTGTACAAATGGTAAGAGAGATCAATTCCGTTGAGATCTGTTACTTTGGTGAATATTTCATTTAAATTGGATTGGTAAGGTCAAACTTCCATTTTCTCTCCATAAGTTGCAAGTCACCCTTGGGAAGTGGACTTGAAGCCAGACACCAGGGAAGATTGATGACCCGAAGTGCTGGTGGTGGACACTGTAACTGCATGGGTGTTAAGCTGATTACACAGAGAAAAGTATTAGGCAAAGAAAAAAAGACTGGAGGAAATCACAGTCTGTTCCCTTAATTTCACTTAGGTGAAATTAGGTTAAAACAAATTCTTCTATCCTAGAAGAGGAGCAAAGGCAAAAAAATTTTTGTTTTAGTTTTTAAAGGCCAAGGGTCAGTTGCATGCCAATTCTCCTCCTTTCCTTCTTGTATGCCATGAGCCTCTGTTGCTCCAGATTGTTAAAGTGCAGGTATTAATCCAAGGCACTGGTCTTCCTTTCACGTCATGCTTGTGTGGGGTTTAGAATCCTCACACATCCCTTGGAAGTATTCAGAATCTGGGACTGAACCATGGCTGGGGTGTGCTACTGTGTATCCGGGGTTCTGTAGCCCAGGAAGGAGGGAGCCCAGAGGTAGATGCTGCAGGAGATGAGACACTAGGTGTGGCGACGGCGTTCTGGGGGCTCTGAGCGGAGAACTGCACTGTGGGGGTGGCAGAGGTTAGACGGAAGTCAGGTCGAGGAAGCCGACGCGGGATGCAGGAGCCCGCAGCGGGCCTGGACCAGTTGCGGGGCTGTCACGACAACTGACTTAGTGAGGAACCCTTGGTCAGGAGCTCAGGCTCTCTGTCTCTAAAGAGGGTTTAGAAAAGAGGGCGATCTTCAGAAAAGTTGGAAGTAAGAAGTAGAATAGTGTGTGTAAAAACATTTTGTCCAAACATCAAACAATGGGCAAACCTAAAGGCTTCTTGGGACTAACTGTGAAATTGGCACAACTATGGAAGCAGGAGGGCAGCCTGAAAGGTGTTGAGCTGTGGTGTTGGAGAAGACTCCTGAGAGTCCCTTGGGCTACAAGGAGATCCAACCAGTCCATCCTAAAGGAGATCAGTCCTGAATATTCACTGGAAGGAGTGATGCTGAAGCTGAAACTCCAATACTCTGGCCACCTGACGCGAAGAGCTAACTCACTGGAAAAGAGTCCCTGATGCTGGGAGGGATTGGGAGCAGGAGGAGATGGGGACGACAGAGGATGAGATGGCTGGATGGCATCACCGACTCAATGGACATGGGTTTTGGTGGACTCCGGGAGTTGGTGATGGACAGGGAGGTCTGGCGTGCTGTAGTCTATGGGGTCGCAAAGAGTCGGACACGACTGAGTGACTGAACTGCCTGACGGAAGCAGGAGGGCAGTCTGAAAGGTCTCCCTCGGCCTGCAGCCCCGGTGCCCCTTCCTGCTCCGCGCTGAGTGTGTCCACGCTGCCTGGCCCAACGTCTCCTCAGCACTGCTGACCCCACGTGGAGCCTCAGTTTAGTAAGGACAGAGGGACTGTGAGCACCTAACTCACACACACAAAACAATGCTCAGGGGTAGAGCTTTCAAGATCTAACCTCCGAAACAGCTCAGGAAGCCAGCCAGCAAGGCCCTCCACCCGTGAAGTGACTTGGGGAGAAAGAGGCCAACTTTAAAATGTCTTCACAAAGGAATAAAATGTAATCAGCCCAGAGACAGATGCTGTAAAGTCCTGGTTTATTGTTTGCGGTCGGCTGAATTTCATAAAATGAAGAAAATCAAACCAGAGGTCTGTTTGCGGAGTCGAGGCGTGATTGTATTTTTAGTTTTCTTAACTAAATAAATCCATCAGTTGACAAAGAGGAGTGTGTAGTGGATTAGACAGAGAAGGTATGATTGAAGACTTGAAGGCAGGGTCAGCTCCAGATACATTGATCACAGTCTCATTAGGGCCGGAACAGAAGCAAAAATGAATTTGAAATGCGGAGAGAGGGAGCGGGGGCTGAGAGGAGGGAGACCAAAGGGAAATATCGCTACATTTTCCAGCAGTATGATGCGCAATACACAGATGAACTCAGACATTGAGATGCGATACATCGGTTACATTCCTGACAGATACTGATCCAGGGTAAGCTGTTTCTATCATCTCAGTTTCTCTCTCTCTTCTTGTCTTCCTTGGTAAAGCAGCATGAAATAATTTTTATAACATTAAAAAAAAGGTTTCCGCTCCTGATAAGTATCTTTAATAGTGTAAGACTGCAAAATATATTGCAAGTGAAGTCAAATAAAGTAAGGATGCTGTCAGAGACAGATGAAATGGGCATGGGACCATTATTACCACTGGGAGTTCATTCTTCTGATTCAGATATTAAGAAGCATATATTAACAATAAAAAAGATCTCCAAAAGAGTCGGTGGCGTATTTCATTAAACTGGAAGTGAAGCTGATCACCAAATTGAATATTAGGAGAAAATAGAATAGGTGAAAATCTAAAGTAACGCTTATTAAAAACTTAAATTTTGTCTTCAAGGCCCTTCATCAACTGCTCCATGGTCCTGTCCCTTGTCAAACTTCATCCCTCGTTATTTTTCACTTGAAAAACTTTGTTCTTCAAACTCATCTTCCATTCCACTGCATCCTTTGCCCTTACGGTTTCCTCTGCCTGTCTTCTCACTCTCTTTTGTTCTGTTGCTATCCCATCCTCTATGAGCTGGGGGAGAGCTAGGTCTCCACGAGTAATCCACTTTGGGGTTCAAGGGAGCGTAACAGTAAGCACTCCCCTTCCCTTATTGAGGTCTGAACTAGTTGAGAAATATTCAGAAATAGTACAGATAAGCCTAAAATATGATCTTTATTCTGATAAGGCTGGAGAATGTGGCCAGTGGATCTCCCAATCCAGGATCAGAAGGCCATGCCCACCCCACCTTGGGCAGAGCCAGCCCCCCACAGAGACCCACACCTTCAAGCTTAGAGCAAGCTTACCCTGGGCTTTCGGCAGGTGGGCTCACTCCCAAGAGTAGGAAGCAAGGGCAGGGTGTGCAGAGCCACTTCCTTACCCCAAGCTCATCAACCGGTGGTATATGAGTAGGTGGGGGAGAGGCCGGGCGGTTTCACTGGTGGGGTTCTCCTGCACGGAAAGACATCAGGAGTAGGGAAAGAGCTATTCATCAACAGCAACCCTGTTCAGAAAAATTTCTTCAGGGGTTGTTCTGTCTGTGATGTCCTATTTTCATATATTTTGGTTCTGTTGAGGTCATGAGCATTAGGAGATAAAGAATTTATTACAGACACACAGCAATGGGAGGAACTGAAGTCTCAAAGGGAGAGTCGGGTCACGAACCGTTCATCGTGAAGCACTGGGCTGGGTGGACAGTCTGGGAAGGAGAGCTGAATATCTGACCACTTCCGGCTGCCACCATGAGACCGTGAGGAGTAGAGTGTGAAGATTTTCTGGGAGGCTGCTGCCCTGAGTAGCTCCCGCCTTTGCAGTCTTGTTGCCAAGAATCTGGCGGTGGGCTGGGGGCTGCTGTGGGCCGCAGTGCACAGTCGGGGGGCCCCGGGCCTGGGGGGCCTCCCAGCGCTTGCCATCAGCCTGTCGTCTCGTCTGTGAACGACTTGGGGAGAAACGGATACTGCTTCTCTTCCAGTTCCTCCTTTGGCCAATTCCAGCCAGATGGAGAGAGGAGGCGATTCCAGGAAAAGAGGTTCTCAGCTTCAACAAGCTGGCGATACAGCAATCCAGCGGTCAGCACCTTGACACCATGACATCCATCCGCTCCTAACCACGCTTATGTCAAAGTGAAGACGAGATAAATCCTGCTTCCACTTAACACAACTAAAAATACCACACCTGTCCCCCTAGAAATCTCCCATGGCCCCAAATGTCAATTTCCTCATCACTGGGGGATGTTCATTCCTTTCCCAGCCCAATCATATTCACCCACTGGTATCCGGTAACGTAGATATTGATATATAATGTTAACCATTATGCCTATATCTTATGTTTGCTACTATGGGAATCAGAAAGGAAAAGAAAGTGTGTATATATGTATATATACACTCAGATCAAAATAAGGAAGAAATGCTAAGTACTACAGTCCTCTTTTCAGCGACTGGTAACCATGTCATGTTCCCCTGGCCTTGGGCAAGTACCCTAACTCACCAGTTTGGCCTGATGACGGAAGGCAACCTTCAAACCTTTACTGCCTCCGCGTCTGTGCTATTAACAGTCCATCTATACTGGGCTATTGTAGTTTCCTATTTACTTTTATCCCGGAGCATAAAATATTAAAAGGCCTCTGCTTCACTGGGGAGTAGTGTGGTATAATAAGAAAAATACTTGGTCTTTGTCCTGATTCCTGGCATAGATCTCCTAAAACCCTTGAGATTTCCTGAGTGATAAGAGTGATAGGAGCATTTTTGTTCAAATAAGGGGACTCTTGATGGGAAGAAGCTTCAGGATGGAGGTTGGTGATCGGAGGAACCATGTTTTAGAGGGTTGGACATTTCAGCCCAAGCCCCAGTCTCCGGGGAAAGGAGAGTGGCCAGAGAACTGAGTTAATCACCAATGGCTAGCAATTCAATCAATCATGTCTATGTAATAAAGCCTTCATTAAAACTCCTGAGATTCTGAGTTGGCTAACTCACGTTTGTGTTGGGAGGGTGGTACAGCTGAACTCCTTGTGCAGGGGTGCCTCTTCCGTTTAGGACTCTGCTGGGCATCGCCTTATGTGCCTTAACATGTCCATTTTTACCCTCTGTGATGATCTAATAGTAAGTATAGCATTTATCTGAGTTCTGTAAGTTGGTCTAGCAAATTATCAAACCTGAGGAGGGGAGTTGTGGGAATGCCTGGCTTTGGAGTCAAGTTGGACATAAAGGTAGGTAACCTGGGGACTCGAAATGTGGAACTGGCATTGGAAGTGAGGGGAGTCTTGTGGGACTGAGCCCTTAAGCTTGTGGGCCTGAGGCGCATTCAGATCCTGTCATTATTGAATTGAATTGTAGGGCACTTATTGGTGTCAGAATTGGTGGGAAGGAAATTCCCTCACAAGTAGTAAACCAATTTCCTTTTTAGAGAATCAATCACTGAAGCAATGAAGTAAGTGCCTTCTGTGACTCTCGGTTTACTGACATGCCCAACACTGTGAGGATAGGATGCACATTTTTCATAGTAGGTGGTTAGGAGTAATATGAGAGGAGTTTTTCCGTTTCCATCCCTTGGTTCTCAAGCCCCTGAATCCCGTGTGGGGAGAAACAGCACAGTGTAACAGTCACTACTCTGGAGCATTCGCTACATCCTGGAGAACATCACACCATGCCCGTGGAGGATTGGCACTCAGCTGGCACCAAGTCTTCAAAGGCGTTTCCACTTCTCTCGAGCCAGTTGTTTCAGAAGGATGAGGACCAGGGTCATCCCAGTAAATTTCATGAGCATGAGCCCATGATCCACTTTTTGCTGAAGAACTAGCTCCCTAATAAAGAGTAATACTGTGCAGAGTACTCTAATAGTGATGTCTAAAAGGGAGTACAGTTCAAAGTGAAAAGATGATTTTGGGACCTCAAATTTCTTCCCTATGAGCAAAATATGTACTTGTCTAGATTCTTGAAGTCCTATGGATCAATGAATCCTATGTGTTTCCCATTTCTCCTTTTCTTGAATGGAAAATTTTATTATAATTATCTCACTATCACATGTTGGGTATGTGGAAGAAGGGAGCAAACAGACTTGTCTATTAATCACAGATTTCTAGATTAAGAGGAATCACATGCAAGCTGAACCCAAGGGATGTCATCTACTGCTGTGCCAGATGCAGTTTCTGAGATACTGGACTCAGGGTTCAATTTTTGGCTGACTTGTAAAACGGTGAATTCTTTTGACATGTGCCTGTGTGTGTGCTAAGTTGCTTCAGTCATGTCTGACACTTTGTGACCCTATGAACTGTAGCCCGCAAGGCTCTTCTGTGCATGGGATTCTCCAGGCAAGAATACTGGAGTGGGTTGCCGTGCTCTCCTCCTGGGGATCTTCCCGACCCAGGTATCGAACCTGCGTCTCCTGCATTGCCAGAGGATTCTTTATCAACTAAGCTATCCCGATCTCATCTTCTTCCCAAGGGCTGTTCAAACTCAGAAGGAAGGGATGTCCCCTCCAAGTTCATCTTGTTTTTTCTGTGAGGACACCCTCAAAAAATGCTGCAGAAATGAGCAGAGAGGTGGCTGGAAACCTAGGGAGTGACTCGATGTCCACGGCTATATCTCCAGGCTATTGGGTCCCGGAAGTCGTTGGCTCAAGTCAAGGCTGGCTAACCAAACAAAGGGAAAGAGAATACTCTGCTTACAGTTGCAAACAAAATTCCCTCCTGAAATTATCATGAAACATACCCAGTGAGTTTTCTCTTGCTAGAGTTGGAGTGATGACTCCCCGGCAGCGCACGCCTTAGCGCAGAGGGTGTCTGCAGAACCGAGCTGGGGGTGTTTGTCCCTTTGGTCACCAGGCAGCGCGGTTTCATTCTGCTGTAAATATGGATGATGCTAAGGGGGACCCTGTCAAAAGATTCCACTGGATTCAACATAAGGCTGAAATACAAGCTCACATCCTTCCTAATTTTTTAAGCTAACAATTTTAAAGGCCATGTTATGACTTTGAATTCCGTAATAAAGTCACAAGGTGACTCGTTCTTTTAATGGTTATTTGCAGAGTCACACGTGAATCTCTGTAAAGTGATAGAAAAAATGTGGATGGGCATAGACAGCAAATGACAATACCGCCTTTCTGGATGTGAGGCCTCGTCAATACTTCAACCTTCACCCAGAGAGGGAAGGGCATGTGTTGCTCAGTCCCCTCACCGCCTGGTATGTGCTTGCTGGATGACTGCAGGTGTGCAAGAGCTTTCCTGTGTGAAGCCACGTGTCTCTGCATAGAAGCTTGGGTTTGGGAGTGCATTTATCAACGCAAGCCAGCTCCTGCAAAACTCCCTGAGAACACAGTAGAACACCTGCATACTAATGGTTTTTATTGTTGGAATTATTTTATTGCACAATCAAAAACCTACAGTCGTATCATAGAAGTATGCTACACGGCTCCAGCTACAGAAATTGGCTGTGAACTTCACTGCTGACACTTTATTTCTTGTAATTAAACTTTTAGTTTTATTTCACCTATTTTATCCCATAAACAGGGAAAGAAAATAAAGCATATGGAGGGAACGGCAGGATGTTGTGGTTTACTCCATGTTTTGGTATTTTTAGCTGTTCCCAATGAACCTAAAGGCCTGAAATTTGTACTTGAAGTGTATTAAAAAATAAGTTCATTACTCAAGGAATATGGAAGAGGTGGCTGAATATTTAGGTTGGAATCTTCTCTATTTCCTTGTCTTGCAGAAAGTAACAAACCACCATTGCCTGTATTTTCTTTCTTTTCAAAACCACTTCTGCTCCAAAGACCATGAACCTGAACTGAAGAAACAACTCTTTCCTGCTGGCGTGAGATAATTCAGTCTCCATGATGTCTTAATCCTGGGCCTCCCTTAATTGACTTCTAACTGTGCTGAACTGTGGCTGCTAGGAGTTGCAATGTGGATCGCAATTTACGAGGCACTGGAACTGTTTGGAATCGTTTCTTGTCCTCAAATTAGTCCTGAGCTATACTTGAGAGAGATTAAAAAAAAAAAAAAAAAGGCTTTACCTTGCTGGCTGTCTTGACACCTCAAGTGAGACTTTCTTACCATCTGAGAATGGTTAGCTGTCTTTTAACAATTTAGTTGGGCACAGAAAGGAAAAAATATTAGGGCTGTCAATACCTCATCAATTTTGTCTTAGTAAAGTTGCCTTATATAGCCTATCTTGTCCAGGGGAATTGGAGAACTCCTAATGCTTTTAGACCTCCCTGAAGGCTGGTAATTATCCTGAAACCATGTTCTGTGAGTGAATCCAAGGTAGAGTAAAGATCATCTCATTTTTTCCCCCTATGAATATCTATAAGATAGATTTATTAAGTAAGAGGTCTTCTAAATTTAGGCAGCGAGAAAAATAAAATGAAAGGAAGTTTTTTCTTTTATGGATTCTTATGACTGCAGTCCATGGGGTCGCTAAGAGTCAGACACGACTGAGCAACTTCACTTTCATTTATCACTTTCATGCATTGGAGAAGGAAATGGCAACCCACTCCAGTGTTCTTGCCTGGAGAATCCCAGGGACGGGGGAGCCTGGTGGGCTGCCGTCTGTGGGGTCACACAGAGTCGGACACGACTGAAGTGACTTAGCAGCAGCAGCAGCATGGCTACTTTACATTTATTTCTACTTATTCTATCTAATTTCTTCCTTTTCATCTTGGGATCCCAACTTAGAAAGCCATGATACATATACACATATACAGTGGGTGTAGGCACTTTGTTATATCTTGAGATAAATAAGACATGGTTAGAGTCCTCAAAGAACTCATGGTCTGAAAGGGAGATACATACATAAATGATCACAATGATGCCATTTAGGAAAATATGTGTGAAGAGTGTTTACGGGAGCATGGAGGGGTGGGTTTCTGGAGGAGATGGCAACAGAATCAGCTCTTAAAGAACGAGTCAGAACCAGACAAGGAAAGAATGTATTTAGGCAGATGAAATTGATGAGAAATACATGGGGAAGGGAAACGTGTAGTGCAGGAACCACAGCAGTTATATGTAGGGGAAATATATTCGAGGAGTGGGAGGTAATTAGACCCAGAAGTACATAAGGGCCAGTTATGGGGGTCCCTACATGGCCTGCCAATGCACCTGGACTTCGTCCAGTAGATGAATGGAAATGGCCAGATTTGTGCTTTATGTAAGCTGTTCTGGCAGCTGGGTGCAGAGTGAATTCACACAAAAGGAAGGCTGTGGTCACATAGGAGCCTAATGTGAGTGTCCAAGATAAAGCCCTGAACTAGGGTGGTGAAAGCAAGATACCCAATGGTTACAGTCAAGAAATAGCTTAAACTGGCAGGCTTTAAACTGAGTGCATAGATTGTGACTTACTGTCCATTCAGTTCAGTTCAGTTCAGTCCCTCAGTCATGTCCGACTCTTTGCGACCCCATGGACTGCAGCACGCCAGGACTCCCTGTTCATCACCAACTCCTGGAGTTTACTCAGACTCAAGTCCATCAAGTCAGTGATGCCATCCAGCCATCTATCCTCTGTTGTCCCCTTCTCCTCCACCTTCAATCTTTCCCAGCATCAGGGTCTTTTCCAGTGAGTCAGTCCTTCACATCAGGTGGCCAAAGTATTGGAGTTTCAGCTTCAGCATCAGTCCTTCCAATGAATATTCAGGACTGATTTCCTTTAAGATGGACTGGTTGGATCTCCTTGCAGTCCAAGGGACTCTCACGAGTCTTCTCCAACACCACAGTTCAAAAGCATCAATTAGGTCTATAGAATTGCCATGGAAGGTACTCTGACTTCAGAGAGACTGGATCCTCAAGACCAGAAGCATCTCCATCATGCAAGAGTGACTGTAAATCTCTAATGGAGTGGCAAGGCTGGTGGGGCTGACCTTAATAAACCAAGGGTTATGGGTGGATGTTCAGCTATAAAATCAGTTCTTACAAGAATTCCATGAAGTCTGGTCTTTCTCATTCTCAGGAATTTTGGGACATTTGTGGGGTAGCTTTTATGGAGAACTGAGGATAAATGGGGCTGGGAAAGCTGAGACCAGTTTTTGGCTATGCAGCCTAGGATTTCTGTTTCTAAATGTTTCCTGATTGAGAGCCATGTCTTTTGTCATCGGAATGTCTTTTGGCTCCCAGAAGGGTCCCTCAATGCTTTCAGGAGAAAGTTCGTGTTCTGGGCTTTGTACCCAAGCTCCTTTGATGGACTGCTTCAGTTTGTTCATCCTCGTCTCCTGCCACCCTGCACATGATCCTTCCTTCAAGCTTGCCATTTGATAATTCATGGATCTTAGAAAATATTGTTCCTATTTCTGAAATTTTCTTCCAGGGATTTTTTTTTAAATCTAAGTACCTTTTCCTCACCTTCAAAAAGCATCTTGTTGCTTGGAAACCTTTTCTGAGTCCTCATTCTGATTTATATCCATTAAATGCTAAGCTTGTCCACACCCTGATCTTGCACTTACCACACTGTTGCATCTTTCTCTAGTTTTTCTGTCAGTCCTAGTAGATCATAAGGCCTTTAAGAAGGGGAAAAAACCTTGCATTTGTGTTTACATTTATGTATACTTATTTCCAGTGATCAGCAGAATGCTTAGCAAATAGAATGGATCATTATAAAGCCATAAAAAAGAATGGAATCTTGCCATTTCCAACAACATGGATGGATATAGAGCATATTACTCTAAGTGAAATAAGTCACACAGAGAAAGATAGATTCCTTACGATTTCACTTATAAATGGAGTCTAAAAAAGTGAACAAAAGCAGAATTATAGCCACAGAGGACAAGTGGACAGTAGCCAGAGGGGAGAGGGTGGGGAGAATGAATGAAATAATCAAGCGGATCAAGAGATACAAACTTTCAGTTATGAAATATATGAGGATGTAATATACAGCATAGGGAATACAGTCAATAATAATATAATAACTCTGTGTGGTGGCAGATGGTTACTAGTTTTATTACATGATAAATTTGTAATGTACATAAATGTTGAATCACTATACAGTCTACCTGAACCTAATATAATATTGTTTCAACTATATTTCAATAAAAATAACAAAAAATGCAAAATGATGTGTCAGTGCTTACAAAAAATGAAAATTGATTTACTAAAATACATTATTACAGTAATAAATGCCATGCTTATCCACTTATTCATTTATTTCATACTTACCTGGCAAAATTGTGGACAACATACAAATAGAATAAGTAGGGTGTAGGGTGAGTTTGCGAGATTTACCTGATTGAAGTCCAGATCTTCTTTGGAAGATTAGAAGTTCAGCTATAACATTGAAAGTTTTTACTGACCTACAATGTACAGGATGTATATTGTGCATATTCTCTCCATTATGTATATTGTAAGGAAGCTAACTCTGCATGGGGTGCTGGAAAGTGCTTGTCCTATAGGGTGGAGATCTGAACTCTAATTAGCTGACTGACTTGAGCAGAATACCTCTCCCAGTGGCCTGGCTGTAAAACGGGGTAACCCCTCCTGGGGTGTTGCGCAGTTCAGTGAGACCACGGGAGCTGATGTGGGTGTGGATATAACTGGCACCAGGGTCAACTTTGAGTGTGTGAATGGGCAGTTGCAGGAGGTGTTATCCTTGGTTTAACATTTTTCTGTCGCCATATTGAAATTCTTTACAATCATTGAACAAAGGGCCTTGCATTTTCATTTTTCTCTGGGCCCCTTAAGTTATGTAGGCAATTCTGCCTGACACGTAATAGGCACATAAGAGTGCTCTCAGAATAGTCCTACATCCTCAACCTGAGATTAAAAGGGAAGCCGAGGGCCACCTCTAATGAGTGTTGGAATTTGATGATGTCTTCATTCTTCTCCTGAAGGTGAGCTGTTGCTCCTTCTTCTATTCCCACACAGCTTCCTGTGGAGTATACAGATTTTCAATTGTGCCATCCACTTTCTCTCATTTATTTAAAAATTCCATATGAAATCATTCTTTTATCGTTAACTACTATTTTTAGCCCCCACCTGCCCCCTCTCCCTACCAAGATAAACACATTGGCCACCAGCTGTACATAAAATTAAAAAAAAAAAAAAACTTAAATTCCTTTCTGATTCCATCAAGGTTGAAGTAGCAGCTTTGTGTGTGTGTGTGTGTGTGTGTGTGTGTGTGGTGTTAAAACACCTTCAAAAATGTAAATTAAAAAAAAATAACCAAGTCATTGAGGTAGCTTGATTTTGGCACCTGCCGTATAACTTTAAGGTTTTAATATATTTCTTGATCATAAATTGACTCTGAGTTTTGCTCTCATGAAAATTATTTGAGCCAGAAAGCTACACTGGGTTGAAATGTTCTGCCACAATAATCCCGATGGATTACAGCATATTGAAGTACAATCATGGGAAATAGAATGCTTCTTTTAAACCATTGAGCCAACAAATGAGGTCATTTGATACTGAGAGACTATGAAAATCCACGAAGGGGCTCGTTCACAGGTAACATTAAGCTGCTTTGGGCTGGTCCATCCTTTAGTTGGTGGTGGGAATATTAAGGGTTTATTTTTCATCATCCCCTTTGCTTTTTATTTTTCCAAGTTGTGAGTTGTAAGACAACAAACTAAAAGACTGTTGAATCTATACATGGCTAAAACTAAGTCAACTTTTGTACAGATTTTACTTCCTTAAAATTTTTCTGCCTAAATGTTTTTAAAATGGCAACATGTTAAAGCATTCTAAATGGGGGAAGATTTCAAGTGTCATTTCTAAATGACAATTCAGAAATATTTACTTTGCATCCCCCTCAAAGGCTTTAAGATGGAAAATTGAATGAAAAGAAAAATGGGAAAACAAAACAAATTGGAATCATGCCTGGCTTGTTTACTTTAGGAAATCTCTTAACACTCATTTTAATCAATTGAAAAGAGATGGTTCATCAGATCATAGAATTTTAGAGCCGAAAGGAGCCTCAGAGCTTGTCTCATCCAGCTCTCTCATTTTATGGATGAGGAAACTGGGACCCAGCTAGGCGAGGATGGCTTCCTAGCATTCCATGGCTAATTAGCAGCTGGGCAGAGAAGCCAAGTCTCCAAATACCCAGCCTGGTGTCTTTCCCAGTCTGGATGACTGCCTCACTTTCATACCAGTTTAAAGTCTTAACATATTTCCAAATTCAAAAGGCTTATAAAAGTAACTGAATGAATATCTCAGTTAGATAGAAATAATATCTTTGTCAATTGAATGAGGGCTTTCAAGTACACTTCTGAATATTGACTGGTATAGGATATAGATCTATTTTGCACACGTGATGCGTGCATACTAAGTCGCTTCAGTCATGTCCGACTCTTTGCGACACTATGGACTGTAGCCCGCCAGGCTCCTCTGTCCATGGGATTCTCCAGGCATGAATACTGGAGTAAGTTGCCGTGCCCTCCTCCAGGGGAATCTTTCTGACCCAGGGCTCAAACCTGCATCTCCTGCATTGGCAGGCAGGTTCTTTACCACTAGCACCACCTGGGAAGACCGTTTTGCACACAGTAGACAATAAATATTTGTACATTGACAGAATTGCTCAGATGTTATTTAAAAAACCCTAAACACATATATCTAATATCATATAAGGAAAAAAGCTTATACCTGATGTCAAAGAAAATAAATCCCCCAAGGAAAAAAAAATCCTAACTTCATTTTCAGATGCCCTTTCCAAAAATAAAAAGAAACCTAAATGGTGGGATATTCACAGATTTATCAAGAGAGTGGACCATACAATTTATTGTCCAAACTAGTTTATTTTTGAGAGTGGAAGTGGACATTATAAATATTTTTGTTTAGGCCACAAGGGTAAACTGGGGCTTCTCAGGGGGGTTAGGACATGTGGCTCACCTTACATAGGAAATGATAAAAAAGCTTATATTAATTAAGTGGTTACAATGTGCTAGGCAAGACCTTCGGGACCTTCATACTTCAGTGTCTCTTTTACTGGTCAAGCAGGGGAAGTCTTCAGGTTTTATTATGAGGTTCAAATACTACATTAAAAGGTAGAGGTGTGAGATCTCATTGTTTTTGTCACCTACAATGAAAGGTCCAGACCCTCGAAGCCTCTTCTGTTTACCCAGGTAGAAAGCAACAAAGATCTATGTGTTCTTCCAACTCTCCATTCCCCCCCACCCACTGCAATTTATTCCACCAAGTCCCCCTTTCCAAGACTTCTATGAGAGGCAAAATTCAAATAGGATTATTTGAGTCAGCTTCCTGGTGAGGAAGTTTTCTTTGTCCTGACAAGAGAGGTTGCTGCTGAATCTGCCTTTCTCGCTTTTAGTTGGTTTTATAATGCAGTTGTTGAAAGCAATGAACAGTTTAGAAAAATACCCTTGGTGCTGTGAAACAGGAACCATCACCAAAGCTTGTTCAAAATCTGACTACATCAGCAATTTCTCAAATCCATTGTGTTAGCTTTGTAATTTTGCTTCCATGGCCCACAGAATCTACTGATGTGGGCAGAGACTTTTTTTTTTTAAGGAAGAGAGAAAGACTTGTCTTTCTTTGGAAAATGCAATCTTGGAAAAACTTGGAAACAAAAGATTTCTAGTTTGGTCTAAAGAGTCAGATCCAAATCGACCCAATTTGTTTGTGATTATCTGCAGTGTGGAGAGCTGGATGTTTGCCCTGATAGCTCTTTTGGGTTTTAGACAGTCCTTTAAAGAAACAGGCACAGGCTGGGCTCCTAGAAGCTCTTTCTTTCTAAATGTAGCGGAGAAACCTTGACGTTTGAAAATAGCTTTTATGTTTATTGAATCCAAAATGTGCTTAGTCCTTAATATCCAATGTGTCCCTTATATGTTCTCATCTTGCCTTCAAACAATCCTATGAAAATGTAAACCATGATTTGCCCCAGTCTACAGGTGAGAAAGCTAAGGCTGAGAGAGGAGGCCTCGCCCAGAAGAGGCAGAACTGTGATTTGCAGGCGATTTTGTCTTGTTCCAAGGCTGTTCACTAGGCTTATAACTAACCACTCTTCTGGGCAGTCTTTCAGGACTCTCTTGGATTTATCTCAATATTGAAAGAATTTTCTCCATAACTGAGTGGAAGGTCAACCTCTCCATTATCAGAGCTGGACCATATGTCAGCTGTATGGACTGAACTGTGCCCCCACAAAAGGATCTGTTGGAGTACTGAACCTCCACACCTCAGAACGTGACTGATTTGGGCAGAGTCTTTTCAGGGGTAATCAAGTTAAAGCAACACCGTTAGTGTGGGTCCTAATTTATTGTGACTTTTGCCCCTATTAAATGGGGGGGGGGGAGGGGGATCTGGACCTAGAAGGAAGGAAGGCAATGAAAAGAGATGGAGGAAAAAGATGGCCATTTCCAAGCCAAAGCTACAAGCCACCTACAAGGAGACAGACCTGGAATAGACACTTCCCCAGCTCCTTCTGAGACAGCATAGCCTTGCCAACCTCTTGATGTCAGATATCTGGCCTCTGGAGCTGTGAGAGAGTGCATATCTGGTGTTCCAAGCCACCCAGTTTGTGGTATTTTGTTCCAGCAGTCCAGCAAGCTAATACACGTGTTCTCCCACATTGTGGGTGATGACTTGCTCCTGGGGACCAGCTGTCTCTTCTAGTCTCTCCACCGACTCTGGCCGGTTCAAGGAGCAGGTATGGACCAGGTCTAGGCGGAAAGTGTCTGAGTTAGAGCTCCAGCCAGCTGAAACCATTCCAGGCTTCAGGACTAAGGTAGACCCCTGATTGCCCCACCACGGACAGCATCGGGAGCTGAGAGGGGTCTGTTTGTGCCTCTGATCTCACAGCCCTTAGAGCAGACAGCAGTGGTTCTGAGCAGACTCCTTCCTCTCCCTCTCCTACCCGGGGTGGTTTCTAATTCTAACTCTAGTGACGTTAATTGATGGGAGAATGATCTGTCAGAACTGTTGAATAATGCACACATTGATGATTTCTTAATAACTTAAAAGCCCTTATGATGGGGCGAGGAGACAGAAGAAAACATGTTTCACCTTCTGCAAAGGGAGAACAAATACTTTCATTCAAGTCATTCACAGAAAGACCCCTAGACAGGCCAGGTGAGCCTTGACCATCAGCTTCTGGAGGAAGTGACCTGGTTTTATCAAACTCACCACTGCCTCTAAGCGCCACCAGAAACACAAGTCTACTATTAGCTAGAAATAATAAAATGCTCAATAAACCCCAAATTATGAAGGCCGAGCCAGGAAACTCACACACACTCATGCTTACAGCACACCTGGTGAGAACTTTTACTGTACAGTATAAAATCTGCCCTTTTAAAAATAGCATAGAATTGGTGGCACGGTGCATTTATGCCCTTTAAGCTATAAGCCAGAGTCTGCAGAGTTTATAAATTCCTTATAACCCTTTGCTATAACATAAAAGTTTAGAATAATAATAATAGTAACTTGACGAGCTGAAGAGGTCAAAATAAGCAGCCTGGGTTTCTCGGTTGAAGAACAGAAAACCAAAAGGGGACCAAGTATTGTTGTGGAATTGGTTTGGCCCAGGGGGAACAAAGCTGATAAAGAGAACTCGAATCCGATAAATTCCATCTTCTCTGATTTTCCCTGGAGAGTTGAGGGCAAACTTCTAAAGAAAACTGTTGTTGAATAAGCTGTTAGCATAGTGGTAACCCACCTTAGGCTGACGTTCCATTAAGCCCATCCAGCGGGACCAGGTGGAGATGACCGTGTAGCCTTCCTCTCTCTGAGCTTGAATTTCCCCTAGAGATGTGTACTATTTTGTGGGCCTTCCGAGTCTAGAATCTTCCACGCTCACACCGAGTCACCTCACGTTTCATCCTCTGAGCTCTCCTCTTGGCCCACCTCTAGCTCTTTCACAACGTTGACGTTAGAATCAGGGACCCCAGGGACGCGCAGCCACCCACCACTCCCCAGATACCTCTCTTTTCCTCTCTGCAGTCCCGGGGGTCACCCTCCAAAGGCAAACATTCTCCTGAAACCCTCTGTCCCGGCTTGGGTCGTGGGAAACAAACTCTGAGATGGAGCCGGGGAGAAACTCTCAGGACCACCCTCTGGGGGCGTACAGAAGCCAGGCTGGGGCGGAGAGAGAAGTGGACTACAGTTCAGTCACAACAGAGGCTCATGGGGACCCTTCTGAGTCGCTCCAAATGGAGGCAGGGGAGCTGGGTCTTTGTAAACTGACGACAAGCTGTACCAAAGATGGCCGCTCTGGGCAGGGCGTGGCCTTAGGTAAGGCAGCTCCCGTGACTGAGGGCCGCTCTCTCCTGGGAAGGGTCTTAGCTGGGAGTCTTCAGTTGCCCACAGGCCTGGCAGCTGGAGGAGTGAGCGTTGGGTCCCACAAGGGTGCATCTGGGTGGGCACACTGCACCCACCATGCCCTTGTTGTAGAATTCCCATCGGAGGAAAACAAGACTTCACGGAGAAATGAAGGTTGCAAGTAAAGGTAAGAGGAATCTCATATTTATTCTTTACCTTTACTGAAATATAACAATAAGATAGATGTTATCAAGGCTATTTTCCACATCCTAAATCAGTAGTGATTAATGCTGTACAATAAATTTACTATTTACCTCCTTCAGGGTCTCCCTCCTGCTAAGCTTTAATAAGCTACTAATAAATATGTTTTCCTTTGTTACAAATAGTACAGAAATAACTGCTATTATCTGAGCATATGTTGCATTGCAGACATTTATTATTTTCTTCAATTATCATAAAACCCTGTAAGAAAAATACCATTATCCCTATTATGGATGGAAAATGCAGGACTAAAGAGAACAAATTCCTTGTTTGGCTCACACACATGTCAGAACCTGGGTCTGAACCCAGCTGACCCCGGAAGCTCTATTCTTTTAACTCTATCATGTTGCATTTTATCCTGATATGGAAATTATTTTCCTTTTTGCTCCTCTTTTCCAATGTCCGATGCCTCTCTGTTTTTTGTTTACCCTCCTAGTTAAGAAATCCATTTCTGAAATCTGACTGTTGTTGTTGTTCAGTTGCTCGGTCGTGTCTGACTCTTTGAGACCCCATGGATGGCAGCATGCCAGGCCTCCCTGTCCATCACCATCTCCCAGAACTTGCTCAAACTCATGTTCATCAAGTCAGTGATGCCATCCAACCATCTCACCCTCAATCTTTCCCATCATCAGGGTCTTTTCGGATGAGTCAGCTCTTCGCATCAGGTGGCCAAAGCATTGGAGCCCCAGAGAAAAGACAAGGAACAGAGAGTAGGAACACATACTTGACCTCCCTGGAGTAGCTACGTGAGCGTCCTCAGCTCCCCACCTGCTGAGTACCCCTGCCTCCTGCCTCCGTGATGTGGACAGTCTCTGCTGGTTTTCCCTTGGTCCCCCAATCTCTCGAGGCTTCCCGACTACAGCTTTGATCCTTACCTCACCATCCTCTTCTGCCAGTCCGTTCAGTTTCTTTTAGTTTTTAGTAGGAATTATTACTGCTGTTTACAAATTCAGATCTAAATTTCTCATGGCAACAGAAAAAGGAATAAATAGATATATCCCTGTATCCTAGAATTTCAAATGTAGACAAGAGGGATTGAGAAGAAACTACTGTATATATAGTGACTTAAAGAACCATCTTATCATGTCCTTTTACCATCACGTTTCACACCTGAAACCTGGTTTGGTCATATGTTCTTTTTATACATATAATTTGTAAGATTATGATAAAAGGAATCTTATCCAGCTGGTGCTCTTGTAACTTAAAATGTGTGCCAGGTGGACTTTAGAGAAGAAATCAGGATGATATGCTTGGCTGAGGCCTTTTTTATACTAGAATGGGGGAATTAAAATCTCATTTTTTGAAATAAAGGGAGGATAGACTTTCATCTGTCTGAGATAATTTAATATAGCCTACCTGGAGGCAGGGCAGACTTGAGCAAATGATTCTTCTAGTCCTCTCTAGCTTTGTAATTATATTTTCAGAGGACGAGGATAAAGATTCCTGCTGCTTCACACATTATTATACATCTTGAAGAGGATTCAGAGTCTAATATTTGTCATTTTTAGCCACTTTTCTAATTTTATGTCTAATTAGCCAAGAAATTGGCAATTCAAAGACATTCTTGCTTTGCAAAGTTCCCATATGTCTTTCAATTCACAAATATGTTTTTGATATTCCTTATAGGTGTGCAGTACTTAGGGAACAAGAGAAAGCGCCTGAAGGAGGTGGGCAGAAGCCAGTCTCTGGGTGCTCAGAGTCCAGGGAGAAGGGAAGGCATATTCACAGCCAATTAGAACGAGATGCAGAGTTCAGAGTGTTGTGTTAGAACTAGGTTCGCAGTGAGCAGAACCTCACCCGGGGCACCTGAAGGAAGCAGGGAGGGGAGAAGGGAGGTAGGAGGGGAGGGAAGGAGGGAGAGAAGGAGGGAGGGGGGAGGAAAGGCTCTCCGAGCCACCTCTTCACCCTCGGCCCATGTCAACGAACCTTCATCCTCTGTGTCTGCTCTGCAGGATCTGAGGACTCGGGATGAAAAGCCCGAGGCTCTGTCAGGATTCTTCATTTCAAGACCGACCCATCAGTGCCCCGCACCCACCCCTTAGAATGGGACGTGATGCACAACTCTGCTCCCAGCCTGTCCAAGTGTTTGTGTCTGGGCTGTTCTGCATAACACAGGTTCATCACGCCCTCATCAGAATGCTACTTCCCAGGAACCCCAGCACTGCAGTGGATTCCTGCTGAGAATGTGTCTCCTTCTGCCAGGACTAACTTGTCTCCCTGATCTCTGAAAACAATAGGAACGCTTCTCTCAAGACTACTATTCCCATAGAGATACATCTCTCCTCCCACATTAGCCCCCCCCCCGCCCCACCCCTTTCTTTCTACAGGATGTTGTTAAAATATCTTTACATAAATAATTAGTAGTATTTTTCCCTTTCAGAGGCTTGACTTCCATGGGTACTGGAAGGCTGCAAAGGACATGTGTGATTTGTGGGGCTTGTTACAAACAGCCACATGCCTGCGACCCCATACCCAAGGCCAGCATAAGTCTCTGTATGAAGGAAGTGAACTTGAACTTCAAGACAGTTCACTTTCTCCTGGTTTCCAAACCACAGTCACACCCTTTTGATGCTCAGGCCACCCTTCTTGTCTTCAACTTGTTGTCAACCAATCCCTCTACACTGTGGGTTCCTAACCTGAAGTGAGTGGAGTGAAGTCACTCGGTCATGTCCGACTCTTTGTGACCCCATGGATTATAGCCCACCAGGCTCCTCCATCCATGGAATTTCCCAGGCAAGAATACTGGAGTGGGTTGTCATTTCCTTCTCCAGGAAATCTTCCTGACCCAGGGCTTGAACCTGGGTCTCCTGCACTGCAGGCAGACGCTTTACTATCTGAGCCACCGGAGAAGCCCAACCTGAAGATATTGCCTAACCACAGAGACACACTCTGATGGGGGAATCACAGGTGCCGTAACCACCCTATGAAGAAATGTTGTAGTGAAGGAATCACTGGTTGCATATCAAAGAGAACAAAGGTTATTTGGACTAGTCTAAGAGGACCGTTAGCCAAAATTTTTCAAAGGCGGTGGAAGCTGGCTTTGCCACACACATAGAGCCTTGCGAAGAATGTCCGGACCTCCTCACTTACACCTGCTCATGGATGGTGGCTTCTTTCATCCTGTGCACCACCCTGTTCCTCACCTTTCTTGACTCTTCAGATATACAGGTACCTAAGGCACTGCCGCCGTGAAATTAAAAGACATTTGCTCCTTGGAAGAAAAGTTAGGACCAACCTAGACCGCATATTAAAAAGCAGAGACTTTACTTTGCCAACAAAGGTCTGTCTGGCCAAGGCTATGGTTTTTCCAGTGGTCATGTATGGATGTAAGAGTTGGACCATAAAGAAAGCTGAGCACAGAAGAATTGATGCTTTTGAACTGTGGTGTTGGAGAAGACTCTTGAAAGGCCCTTGGACTGCAAGGCGATCCAACCAGTCCATCCTAAAGGAAATCAGTCCTGAATATTCATTGCAACGACTGATGCTGAAGCTGAAACTCCAATACTTTGGCCACCTAATGTGAAGAACTGACTCATTGGAAAAGACCCTGATGCTGGGAAAGGTTGAAGGTGGGAGGAGAAGGGGATGACAGAGGATGAGATGGTTGCATGGCATCACCGACTCAATGGACATGAGTTTGAGTAAACTCCGGGAGCTGGTGATGGACAGGGAGGCCTGGTGTGCTGCAGTCCATGGGGTTGCAAGGAGTCAGACACAACTGAGCGACTGAACTGAACTGACTGAAGGCATTGCTTCCTTTTCCCAGACTAAAGGAAGCTTCATCAGCTTTGAATTTCCTCACCATTCTGCTTGTCCTTATCTGAGATCAGTCTCTGTGATATGGAGCATTTCTCTTGCTTTTCTGCATTCTCATGCCTAAAGCGAGTCCATTTCCCTGAGTTCTGACTTCTACCTTGGACCTGTAAGGAATCTGGTTTCAGTGAGCTATGTCTCTCTTTCTTGCCTGTTATCTTCAGAGGGCCCTCTCTTTTGCTTATGTGGGTTCTTCCCATCACCTGATGCATAAATCCTTCCATCTGAACTGCTTTTATCTTTCTCTTTAATTCTTTGCAAGTTGGCCTCCTTCCTCTCTAGTCTGACATAACTCTTCTAACACCACTAATGATCCTCTGGGGGTCAACTTTTGTGGACACATCTCAGTCATCTTATTTGGTTTCCTTGCAGTATTTACCCTGCTGACCTCTTTATCCTTAATTTTTCCCCTTACTAAGTTTCTTCACTGAGCTCCTCAGTCTTCTTTTCAGGTGTCTCTTTCTCCATAACATCCTTAAACATTGATATTTACTTAAATATTGATATCATGGGTCTTTGATCAACCTTTCTTTAGCCCTGCTTCCTGGGTTGCCTCATTTACTCTCATAATTTAAAATCCATCTGTTGACTCTGAGCCCACATGTCCCACTCAGCTATCTCTCCCATGTCCCAAACATAAATGTTACAGTGTTTAATGGGCAACTACATCAGACCACTCTAGACATATCAGGCTTGCTCCATTCCAAGTGGGTCTCCCTTTCAACTGCCTTTACTCTCTCTGATCTTCCTTAAGAGGTGCCTGGTGCTGCTCTGCACCCATCGTCCTCCCGAATTTATTCCCCTCCTTTAGCTCACATGCCAATTGATGAATATCATCAGCCGTACTTGCCCAAGAGCTCTCTTGCCCATGCCCTCTTTCGCTTCCTTCTGCCACTGCCTCCATATGGGCATCCATCATTTCTTACATGTGGTCTTCCCAGGTGGTGCAGTGGTGAAGCATCTACCTGCCAATAAAGGAGATACAAGAAATGTGGCTTTGATTCTTAGGTAAAGAAGATCCCCTGGAGTAGGAAATGGCAAGCTATCTCAGTATTCTTGCCTGGAAAATTCCATGGACAGAGGAGCCTGGTGGGCTACAGTACATGTGGTCACAAAGAGTTGGGCGTGATTGAGTGAGCACCCATGTCTTACATGGACTGTTTTTGTTGCTTCCTTTGTCTATCTTCCTTTTTCTAACTTAGGGCTTCCCTGGTGGCTCAGATGGTAAAGCATCTGCCCGCAGTGCGGGAGACCCAGGTTGGATTCCTGGGTTGGGAAGATCCCCTGGAGAAGGAAATGGCAACCCACTCCAGTACTCTTGCCTGGAAAATCCCATGGATGGAGGAGCCTGGTAGGGTACAGTCCATGGGGTTGCAAAGAGTCGGACATGACTGAGCGACTTCACTTTCTTTTCTTTTCTATCTTACCTCTCACCATCCATCTACCACAAAACATCATCCACCCACCCCAAGTCTGATAATATCAGTGCTCAGTCAAATTCTCCAAGGTCCTTTATTGCTTACAGCAGAGAAAACTATGACCCATGAACGAAGTTTGGCCCATCACCTGTTTTTATACAAATAAAACTCATGCACAGGCTCAACTCTTCCATACATGAAAAAAACCATGAACAGTGAAGAAGCATTAGATATTTGTAGTTAGTACAGGGTCTATAAAAGCTGAAATATTTACTATCTAACTCTACAGAAAAACTTTGCAGGCCTCTAGTTTAGAGGATTAATCCAGCTTTCTTAGGATGGTACAAAAGACCCTCTAGCATACATTCTCTGTTTTTCCAAACTCATGTTCCTTAACTCCTTCCTCAATAGAAAGCAATATTAGAATTTTTTTTTGTAGATACGGTTGTATAGCATTGTAGTTTAAAGTGGAAAGTATAGCCAGGATATCTGGGTTGAATCCTGACCTTGCCACTGGTTAGCTATGTGACCTTTGACAATTTATGTAACCTCTTTATAATTTAGTTTTTTCATATATAAAATGGAAGGTCCTAATTCAGAAGGTTTTGGAAACACATTGTCTTAGAGTCTCATTTTGTTTGTCTGTAACATAGAGGTCATAAAATTGCTCTTTGGATAATGCTCATGGTGGTAGAGAGTACAAAAATGTATTTCTGAGAACGATGTTAAGCACATAAGAATATTCTTTCTTGAATAAATAAATTTTCTTAACTGACTTATCTGACATTTGGTAGGGAAAATATTCACATGTCAATGGAAACAGCAAAGAAATGAGAAAAGGAAAATAGAAGTATCTGTGAGGAGTTCTAAAATTTAATGGAAGAAAGTATCCCTCTTTAAAAAATAATTATCCCACACAATAAAGGAATGCTAAATAAACTGAGAAGGACCATATATATGTAAGGTGTCATGTACAGACTTTAATGCTCACCCTTATCCGATTCTCTTCATTTACTCTGTGGAAGAACAATGCTTTCTCGCCCTCTTACAGGTGGATGGAGTCATGTGACTAACAGCCAGTTACTGTGTCATTCATTTCT